>NC_090266.1:1237767762-1238492762 GCF_040414725.1 Anabrus simplex | reverse complement strand
TCCAACACTACACAACACGGAGATTTATAAAAAAGAAATGCCTATTTTCTCTACTAATCATCAGACTGCATATTTCTTGTTTAAGTTTGTTGAGCAGCCTATGGGAGAATATTAGGTGACAATAAATACGTCTGCATCCAATATCAGCACATGCACGCATAAATCTATTCCTACCCCAAAACCGGCATAATGAAAGTAACAAATGTATTCTCAACCATACCAGAAGACATAATGGAAAAGTAATCTTCTGTCAACATTTGTGAAAATCTCTGGCAGTGCCTTTTACAAATATGGCAAACTACACTGCTCAAACAAAAAATCTGAGAGACAAGAATTTGATCACGTGTACAAAGTAAGTAGCATATGAATAATAACACAGTAGAGGTTTTCACCTATTCAATACTAATATGTATTTACAATATTTTAAATTACATGGAACTAGTTTCTACCCACCTAGGGGTCATCATCAGCCATATTAAAGCATAAACAACTCTTGGCGAAATCCTAAAACATGATATTTTAACGGTGAGAATCTTATGGATTTATAATTTATAAGGTGAAGTGTGGTAGATGAAATGAGAGATGTTAGTATGGTACAGGTATAGTTAATAATTATACAAGGAATATACATACGAAGAAGTTTGGAACAGAGTACAAATGGGGTGGTTAGTGTTGTAAGAGTTATACAGTCATGGAAATCAGTAGGTCCTCGTAATAAAGAATACAATGTAAAATGACACACATAAAAAAATATAAAAATATATACAAGTATGTACAAAGTCTGGAGAGTAAAAAGTGATACTCTTTATATGCTGAGTCGGCTTGACACTGATCAGCTTAAGCAGAGAAATTAGGCAGTTGGTGTATTAAAGCTGTGTTGACGGGCAGTATTGTAGATTGTTGGATGTGAAGTTATTTTTTAATTTCTCGTTAAGAAGAAAGTGGACACTGCGCGTGGAGATATTAATTTTTTATATGTGTCACTTTACATTGTATTATTTATTACGAGGACCTAATGATTTCCATGACTGTATAACTCTTACAACACTAACCACCCCATTTGTACTCTGTTCCAAACTTCTTAGTATGTATATTTCTTGTATAATTATTAACTATTACTCACCTGATATTGTGATTTGGGGAGAAGACGACAGGAAGGTTCAAGAACAGTTGAATGTGGTGAATGGGAAGATTGAAGAATGTGGATTGAAAATAAGTGTAGAAAAGAGTAAAACCCTTGTTATGACGAGAGGGGAGAAAGAAGGGAAAGGTCAGATTAGACTTGCAGACAAGCCCCTGGAAGTAGTGGAAACTTTTAAATACCTGGGGAGTGAATTAATGGAGAATGCTCGACTGGATGCTGAGATTAGTAAAAGGATTCAAGCTGGAAGTTGTTTCTATCATAGTGTAAGAAATATGTTATGGGACAAAGATGTGCCAATGGAAGCAAAGGATACTATGTACAAGATGTATTACGTACCCATAACAACTTACGGAGCAGAAACTTGGACAATGACAAAGAAGGATGAGAGTCGAATACAGGCAGCTGAAATGAAATTCTTGAGGAGTATGATACAGAAGAGTAGACGAGACAAAATAAGGAATGAGAAAATCCGGGAAGAAATTGGAGTGGAAAAAATGAATGATAGAATAGAGAAGAGCCGACTAAGATGGTTTGGGCACATAAACCGAATGAGCGACGAAAGAATGCCAAAAAAGGTGATGGAAATGCAAGTCCAAGGAAGGAGAGGCCGTGGACGACCACGATTGAGATGGAAGGATACCATCCAACGCAGCATTATAGAAAGAAACCTGGACTGGGACACAGTGTTGGAGGAGGAGTGGTGGAAAGACCGAAGAAAGTGGAGAGGAACCATATTTGCCCCTACCCGGCTACAGCTGGATAAAGGGAAATGATGATGATGATGATGATGATGATGACTCACCTGTACCATACTAACATCTCTCATTTCATCTACCACAGTTCACTTTATAAATTATAAATCCATAAGATTCTCACCGTTAAAATATCATGTTTTAGGATTTCGCCAAGAGTTGTTTATGCTTTAATATGGCTGATGATGACCCCTAGGTGGGTCGAAACTAGTTCCATGTAATTTAAAATATTGTAAATACATATTAGTATTGAATAGGTGGAAACCTCTACTGTGTTATTATTCATTATGTTATTCTCAGTTCAATACGGACCAACAACATGAAATTCATAACCCTTGACAAAGTAAGTAGACTGTGATTAAAAAATATACTGTTGCTGTTATTCTTCTGACATGTTTTAAGAATGAGAGGAATCCTCCACATTTCATTGTTGTTGATGACTATTTAATTTGTGACAGTGGACAGTCACAGTAGTCAGACTGAAATCGACGAGCAACGTATCACTCCGTCATCTACTGAATGTAAGTAAAGATTATGTCCCTATACTTGTTGAGTACGTTTCATCAGTCGAAATGACGTATATGAATGAGGCAAAACGTGTCCGGGCAGTGACATTACTGCAGGAAGGTTGGACTATTCGTGCAGTGTCTACAGAGCTTAACGTGGCTTCATCTGTTGTTGGGAGGGTTTGGAAATGATTTTGTGAAATTGGTACATACACACGAAAGCCAGGGCAACGGAGAAAACAGAAAACATCAGCCAGACAAGTGAACTGTTCTCCCTGCCGGCGCTCTGTGACTGCCCGGGACCTACAAAAATGATCTAATAGCAGCAGCTGGTTGCAGTGATAGTGACCAAACAATATGCAACAGGCTCCGAGAGGCAGGTTTAAGACCAAGGAAACCTCATCAGGTCCCTCAATGATGGCAAACATATTGATGACGATTTGATCCAAACTTCTCAGACTTTGACTCATCAGTCCATAGTATACATCTCCACTGATCAATCAAATGGTCCAATTCTAGTGTTCCCACTGAAGCCTGTGAGATTATGCCTGCTTGTTAAGAGAAACTTTGTGGCAGATACACATCCACACAAGCCGACATCACTTAAAACATATTTCACTGTTGACACTGACACTGGTTGCTCTGTATTTCTGTTTATTTCAGTGCAGATATCCAGAACTCTAAGCCCTCTGTTAAGCTTGCTTAAAATCACAACGTGCTTATCTTCTAGAGCAGATGATGTTCTAGGACGTCCGCCATGTACATCTTTGCGAGAGCCTGTCTCTTGTCTTTGCTTTCAAAGTGGAGTGAATGCCAAATTCAGGAATGCCTAATTTTGCAGCAATCTTTACTTTTGCTAGTGGTTTAAAATTGCACTAATATATGTTGCAGCAATCTGCCAGTTCAACCATCTTGTAGGCACACGTCATAGCAAGCTCTTCTTCACTTATGCTAGCTTTTTTTCCCCTATTTCTGAAACTAGTCTCTATCCTGCAAAAACTAGAATGGTACTGAAGAGAAGTTAATAATGGAAAACAGTCTAAACCAATGGAGATGTTCAAAAAGGAGACAAAGCCGTTTGTATTATAGCTAACAATAGATTATTTCGACAATAAAAACAACAGAGTCTTTTAAGGTTCGTAAATTCTTTCGTATAGCAATACAACAAAATCCAGGCTGACATTTGGTGCACACAGGCTCAAGAGTATCACTCACCAGATTCCTACATAATATCTAAATAATTAAGTATCATATTTTAGTGTGTAAAACAGATCAATAGAAAAATACCTTCAGCAGGCAATGGATCAGAAATAGATCAAATTAAGTATCAATTCCACAAAAAAAGAGAATTTCAGAGGCGCATTCAAACTTTCTTATTCTATTGTACACTGGACTAAGCACACGGAGATTTTAAAGTATAAGTATTTGGAGTTGTTTACCAAAAAATGTAATTTGTTTATTTCCAAGTATGATTGAGAGGAGAATCTTACTGGCATGAGACATGACAGTGATTAATCCATAACTACCACAGTCCAGTGGGGATCCCTTCTTTTACAGTGGTATAAAAACAGAGTGGCATCAGACTTTTGGCTACTGTCCACTGGCCTATATTTATTTATTTATTTATTTATTTATTTATTTATTTATTTATTTATTTATTTATTTATTTATTCACGAAGCACAAGTTACAGCTACAATGAGCAAATTTCACTTGCACTGTCAACAGACTATTTAACAAACGTAAACTTTCATAATAAAATATAACAAAATATAACAAATATTTGAGTACAGAGATGAAGAAATACCTTATCCACACCCTTATTTCCCAAAACCTTAGTGATTTCTGTTGTAATCATACCTGTTCGTCCTTTTCTTACAAGAAGAAGAAAAGAAATGTTGGCTTGACACTACAGACATGCTACAAGAAGATTTACAGGGAAAAAATGAGGTGTTATGCCAACAGGTACAGACCAAGAAAAGCCCAAGCATAAACACTAACTTTATTTAAAAAAGGACAGGACGAAGTGCTGCTACACGTATTAGATAATACTGCAAAGACAGATAGAGTACTTTGAAGATTTATATATCCTACCTGCAAATGCATGACTTGTGAAAGATCTCTTTGGCACTGGAGGATCAGCTTTCAAATACACAGTGGCAATATTAAAGGAATATAGCATTACTGAAAACCAAATTGATGATACATGTAGAAACATTTTAAAGATAAAAGTCACATATTGGACAACCATTTGTATGGCAATCCCTAGTTTAAATTTTGATGTAATTTTCTAAGCCATTAATTGTAAATTATAAATGTATTTTACCTTATGGACCTTCATGGTCACCTGAAATGTCAACCGCACCATATCATTTTATGGTAAGTTTACTTTTTCTGATGTCTTCACGTTCCTAGCAAACACTTGTATCTTATCTATGAACTATTACTCTTTCCCATCATGTGTAGTTACTATGTAATCTTTCCCTATTCCGGCAGATGGCATCTCATACGATAGGATAGGTCAAAGCATTTCTTTTCTGCCCCGTCTTGTTGGATTATCTTTCTGGTTGGTGGTTGGGAGACTTTTGACTTGAGAAGATGGAAGGACTGGATTTCCAAGTCACCTTTGTGGCATATAAATGATATTTTAAGAAATTCAAGATACCTTTGTACACATCTCGGCCTTATGACAATGTTAATTGCTTATATAATCGACGTAGTTATTTTTCTTTAATCTTTTTTAGTTTGGTTAGAAAGGCTTCCCTCATTACGTGTTTTTTCTAATTTATTCGTGTGTTAACCTTGATTTTCTTTTACTGATCCAATATATTTATTTTGTGAATTGAAGATAACACGGATTCATGTGTGTGTATGTGATTGTTTGCTGTGTGCCGGCAGACATTTTTCTCAGGTCGCTTCATTAACATTCCGCTTGAGCTCATGTTGTATTATTTTATCGCGTGTTCTGTATAATTCATGTCCATTTCATAGACCTGGTATGAATTCAAGCTAACTACGCGATTTGCCTGCTTCTGTGTGTTTCGGTGTTGGAGACACTTCGTCTCTTTGATGGACCACTTTCTGGTTCATATTGTCTGAGCTCGAGAGCGGTTGTTTATTTTATTATGTGCTGTGACGCTCTTATAGATCCCTTTATTTGCGACGACCTGACCCCCTGGTCTCTGTGTGAGCGTGGGTGGTTCTGACGCTTTATTCGTGATACCTTTTGTGATTAATTTACTTATTTATTGCTCGTTTCACATTGCCGTCATTGGCTTTCCTTACCTATTTTGCAGTTTAATATGTTTTATTCCTTGAGGGTTGCCTTTCCATATTTTTGTTGTTTTGCGTGAAACCATGGTAACGGCCCCTTTTCCCTTTTTTTCTCTCTGGTTGAATTTTAAGAGCTCGGTGCACCCTTCCCTCTTCTCCCATTTTATACTCCTTTTACTTTATGTGATTGTATTCTCTGGGGACGTGATTTTATTGTTGGGAGTCTTTGTGTCTTGACTGAGGAATTGAATGAGAGTATGTTATGATACGATGCTATTATTCTCTAAACTTATGACTGTCTTGACCTGACGTGCTGCAAAGATATGTTTTGTACCCACCTAAATTCATGTTCTTCAACCAATTAATATAGATGCCAAATCCTTATACCAAACTTTTCGTCACGTCCTTTACAAAGGTAAGCGTGTGTGAAGATACTATTATATTGAGTCTGGTGTATTTTAATTACGGGCCACATATTATTGATATCACCTATTTGATTTTTGGCCCCCTTGTTTTACTTATACTATTTTCTTTTGATTTTTACTCCATAATAAATTTATGTTCTTACCCTTATTACTGTTATGTTTTTGTTTCTTTGCGTCTCTTATATGTTTTTTATCTGTAAGAGGCCCGAGTCCAGTTCTTGGCAGTTTTCTTTTCGCTAGTTTTGACCGAATCCACTGCACTGGGTCTTCGTCGCGCTCTTAGTGTCAGTTCAAATGCCAGGCAGATGATTAGTTTGAAGTATATATATATATATATATGATAGTAACTATCCTAAGCAAGACAAGCAATTTACTGATGACAACAAACCAAAGAACGTAGCCTGAAGGTGTACCATCATTGTGGGACATTCAGTGGTCAGTAAGTAGGATGAAAAGAAGAACAGCAGCAGACACTGACAAAGTGATACTAGGAATTGATGATGATGATGATGATGATGATGATGATGATGATGCTTATGCTTGATGTTTAAAGGGGTCTAAGATCTAGGTCATCGGCCTCTAGTTGTACAAGATCAAATAAAATTAAATTAAATACACTACTAATTAAAATTTAAAAATAACCACTGACTACGACTTAAAAAATTGATGATGAAAATTATGATTTATTTCCTACACGCTGCTTTACGTCGCACCAACACAGATAGGTCTTGTGACAACGACGGGATAGGAAAGCGCTAGGAGTGGGAAGGAAGTGGCCGTGCCTAGTGTGAAAATGGGAAATCTTTGTTACAGATGCACCATCATTCAAGTATTGTGAAATAAGAAACAAATCAACACCTCAAGATTTTCGGATTGACGTCCTTTTTGACTAAACCCTCATAAAAACGAATTACTGCCAACGTAAAATGTGATCATAAAAACAAGACTTGTTCGACGAAACTACCTAATTTAGCAATTTATGGTTCAAAACTAATAAATTACAGTAGCATGCCACAAAATTAACACCTGAAGCAGAATGCCAACATATCCAAGATTTTAATCTTCAGGCACCAATAAGTTTTAACAAAAATTACGACTCGAATTTTATCATAAGAAGTCAATTTACAGTTGTTTTTAATAAACTAGAATGAAAAAAAATTTAGCCAAATTTTCATCATTATGAAGATATTACTGTGTTTTGGACGTCAATGTCCTTAGAATTAACGTATATTCCAATTTTAGTATGTCATTCATATTGTTAAACTATCAATGTGTTCACAAATTCCTATGTTTATGTATTTTACTACTTAATTTTAGAATTATAATTAAGCACAAATTTGTCAAAGCAAATTAACAATGACAGGTCTTAACCTTGAGATGATTACAAAGGCTGAGGATGCTTGAAATCAAGCGAAACATGTCCCTATAAAATAGTGTTGTAGCGGTATGAATTTCTAACAACATAAAATCAATTGTATTGAAAAGGTGGAATATAAAAACACAAAATTGTAAGTATATTATAGCAAATTTCAATACAGGTCTAAACATGAGATTAGTTACATGTAATGTGATAGCCAACCAGGCAAAAACTAAGACAAATAAGTACACTGACTGACAGAGCAAATGCAACACCAAGAAGGAGTGGTCAGAACTTTATGCCAATTGCAGGGTAGACTGACGTCACTGAGGTATGCTCATGATGTGAAATGCGCCGCTGTGCTGCGCACGTAGCGAACGATAAATGGGACACGGCGTTGGCGAATGGCCCACTTCGTACCGTGATTTCTCAGCCGACAGTCATTGTAGAACGTGTTGTCGTGTGCCACAGGACACGTGTATAGCTAAGAATGCCAGGCCGCCGTCAACGGAGGCATTTCCAGCAGACAGACGACTTTACGAGGGGTATGGTGATCGGGCTGAGAAGGGCAGGTTGGTCGCTTCGTCAAATCGCAGCCGATACCCATAGGGATGTGTCCACGGTGCAGCGCCTGTGGCGAAGATGGTTGGCGCAGGGACATGTGGCACGTGCGAGGGGTCCAGGCGCAGCCCGAGTGACGTCAGCAAGCGAGGATCGGCGCATCCGCCCCCAAGCGGTGGCAGCCCCGCACGCCACGTCAACCGCCATTCTTCAGCATGTGCAAGACACCCTGGCTGTTCCAATATCGACCAGAACAATTTCCCGTCGATTGGTTGAAGGAGGCCTGCACTCCCGGCGTCCGCTCAGAAGACTACCATTGACTCCACAGCATAGACGTGCACGCCTGGCATGGTGCCGGGCTAGAGCGACTTGGGTGAGGGAATGGCGGAACGTCGTGTTCTCCGATGAGTCACGCTTCTGTTCTGTCAGTGATAGTCACCGCAGACGAGTGTGGCGTCGGCGTGGAGAAAGGTCAAATCCGGCAGTAACTGTGGAGCTCCCTACCGCTAGACAACGCGGCATCATGGTTTGGGGCGCTATTGCGTATGATTCCACGTCACCTCTAGTGCGTATTCAAGGCACGTTAAATGCCCACCGCTACGTGCAGCATGTGCTGCGGCCGGTGGCACTCCCGTACCTTCAGGGGCTGCCCAATGCTCTGTTTCAGCAGGATAATGCCCGCCCACACACTGCTCGCATCTCCCAACAGGCTCTACGAGGTGTACAGATGCTTCCGTGGCCAGCGTACTCTCCGGATCTCTCACCAATCGAACACGTGTGGGATCTCATTGGACGCCGTTTGCAAACTCTGCCCCAGCCTCATACGGACGACCAACTGTGGCAAATGGTTGACAGAGAATGGAGAACCATCCCTCAGGACACCATCCGCACTCTTATTGACTCTGTACCTCGACGTGTTTCTGCGTGCATCGCCGCTCGCGTTGGTCCTACATCCTACTGAGTCGATGCCGTGCGCATTGTGTAACCTGCATATCGGTTTGAAATAAACATCAATTATTCGTCTGTGCCGTCTCTGTTTTTTCCCCAACTTTCATCCCTTTCGAACCACTCCTTCTTGGTGTTGCATTTGCTCTGTCAGTCAGTGTATATTAACCTCGAGGTTAAAGTCAGTAAGACTGCTAAAGATATATGGTTTTTTGAAAGAATGTTTAAAGTGCAGTATAATACCCAAGTCTTTAAGGTCTACCCAAAGAAAGAACATATCAAGTTCAAAATATCTTGACACCCAAAACAGAGTAAACAAAATATGGCTAAAAAATGAAATAAAGTTGTTATATAGAAAGAAATCTTTACTAAACTTACAACTTTACAAGGTACACTTAAGTACGTCCCAATCTACATCCCCATTAGAATGGAGTTCAATTCAACAGTATACCAACGAAAAACTTTCCAACATCTTAGACAGAGAGCAAAAATAAAAAATGAAAAACAAATTAGAACACCTAAAAGAAGCTCAAAAAAGTCAACAACACACGTAAATAGAGAAAAAGACCAGATTTCTTTAATGAAAAACACCCCTGCGACAATCAATTTATCAGACACCAACTTTTCTGACAATGAAATGAACATACTTAATAAAGGAGCTAAATTCAATTGGTCCAATCCACAAAAAAACGGAAGATTTAACAATCACAATAGCGGAATGAGAAGTAAATATAGGGAAATTGCCGGCAGAAATACAAAACAATATTAAATTCGAAGTAAAAAAAGAAACTCCCAAATTTAGTAAAAAAATGAAAACCAACTCCAACCAGACCCTCCTAAAACAAATAAGGGAATTAAAAACAAAAATAAGGGATAACAACGTTATTGTAACCAAGGCGGATAAAGGCAAAACAATAATCCTAGTGAATAAAAGAGACTGCATTAAAAAAAACGAAGAGTTCTTCTCTGATAAATCTTACACTATAGTGAATAAAGACTCGGTCTCTAGAATTCAACAAAATCTAAAAACAATCCTTAAAAATTATACTTGTTTATTTAATGAACAAGAATAACAAAAATGGTTAACATGAACCGACAATACCTAAGGCAAAGGCACTACCCAAGATATACAAAAATAACACACCCATTCGACCAATTATAAACAGCAGGAATAGCCCAACATATAAAATGTCAAAATTTATACATCAGTTTCTTAAAAAACATTATAAGTTCTATAATACTTCCTCAATTAAAAATTCAATTGAATTCTGCGAAAAACTGAAGAATTTCTACTTACAACTCCACCATAGGATGAGCTCGTTTGACATTACTAATATGTATTCAAACATCCCTATTAATGAAACGGTGGAAATTATTAATTCAAACCTCTCCAAACATAGCAACCTAAGTAAGCTCAAGATAGATGAACTCATTGAACTACTTAAATTCGTATTAAATAATAACTATTTCACTTTTAACAACAAAATTTACCACCAGATGTGTTTGGCTATGGGTGACCCCAGCTCAGGGATATTAGCAGATATTTATATGGACAACATGGAACATAGAATAATTAAACCTAATATGGAAGGACTCTGCCTCTGGCTAAGATTTGTAGACGACACGTTCGTAATAATAGATAACAGGAAAAATAACAGCGAAAAAATCTTAGATTTTTTAAATAATACTGACAGTTACATAAAATTTACTCAAGAAGACAAAAAAGACAATTCATTAAATTTCCTAGACGTTACCGTAACAAGCTTAAATTCTAAATTTGATTTTCAAATATTCAGAAAGCCGACACACACTTCAATAACAATAAGAAATTATTCACTCCACCCGAAATCCCACAAACGGGCAACCTTTTTTAGTATGGTATGGTAAATCGAATCACCAATAAAGTAAAACTCAAATTAGCCACAAATCTCGCACCGGAAAAAACTAAAAAATCAAAATACGCAACTTTTACTTTCACCAGTCCAACAATTCATCAAATAGCAAACCCACTGAAAAAACGGGATATACAAATAGCCTTCAAAACACACATCACCAATAAAAACTTATTCTTTAATCATAACATAGTCAACTCCAACAATAACAAATATCAAGGTTCTGGGATACACAGACTATCATGCACACACTGTAATTTTTCATACGCTGGCCTAACTGGCCGCAGCTTTCTTACCAGATACATGGAACACTTTAACGCTTTAAAGCGTAATAAATATTCCGCAATAAGTAACCACATGAAAGGAACCGGCCATTAATATACCACAATAGACAAAGACCTCACAATAATCAAAAGGATTGAAAAAGGGAAGCTAATGATGGAGTTTGAGAATATATATATTTATTTGGACCAATATTTTAATAAGGTAAAGAACCTGAATGACGTGGTTGATATAAAAAGTCCGTCAATAGAGCAATTGCCAACATTACTACAAACTTTCAAATCAGGTAATAGTAAATTCTTTAAGACATTTAATCTGAAAACTCCCACCACAAAAACAGACAATTACTACTTCTATAACGCATAAAGATTCCCCTCCGCACAACACGCCAAGGTCCAATGCCCCGCCTACCGTTTCTTCCCCTGCTCCCACCTCAACAACAGGTAAAGACTCCTGCCTAATATTTCTTCTCCTAAGTCCCCTACCCGCCCTTTACAACAGCTTTTCCATACGTATAACACAAGGAGTAGAAAAACAAAACATAACAGTCACCGTAATGTAACTAATACCACGAGGTTTTGTAGTAGCAGTCAAAGGGGTAAGTGAAATATACCATTAGATCACTGTAAAACCACAATAACACACACCATCATCATGTGATTTTCCTTTGTTACAGACGCACCATCATTCAAATATTGTGAAATAAGAAACAAATCAACACCTCAAGATTTTCGGATTGATGTCCCTTTTGACTAAACCCTCATAAAAACGATTTACTGCCAACGTAAAATGTGATCGTCAAAAGAAGACTAGTTCGTTGAAACTACCTAATTTAGCAATTTACTGTTCAAAACTATTAAATTACAGTAGGGTGCCTCAAAATTAATACCTGAAGCAGAATTCCAACGTATCCAAGATTTTAACCTTCAGACACCAATAAGTTTTAACAAAAATTAACGCTCAAATTTTATCATAAGAAGTCAATTTACAATTGCATTTAATAAACTAGAACTTTGAAAAAAAAAATTAGCCAAATTTTCATCATTATGAAGATATTACTGTGTTTTGGACGTCAATGTCCTTAGAATTAACGTATATTCCAATTTTAGTATGTCATTCATACTGTTAAACTATCAATGTGTTCAAAAATTATTATGTTTATGTATTTTACTACTTAATTTTAGAATTATAATTAAGTACAAATTTGTCTAAGCAAATTAACAATGACAGGTTTTAACCTTGAGATGATTACAAAGGCTGAGGATGCTTGAAATCAAGCAAAACACGTTCCTATAAAACAGTGTTGTAGCATTATGAATTTCCAACATAAAATCAACTGTATTGAAAAGGTGGAATAAAAAAAAATACAAAATTGTAAGCATATTATATCTGAGGTTTCCAAAAATGTCTAAACATGAAGACGTTTGTTTTGTGATTGTCCGTCACAATTCTTATCACAAGGAATCCACTATCCTCCACGGCTTTAATCATCTTCTGAAACAAATCCGCAGCCTGTTTCCAGTCATTCGACCGGGTCAGGAATGGAATGAATGAAACCCCCATCTAGCAGCAAGGATAGGAATTGGGCCGGCTGCCGAAGTATGTCTCTCTCCTCCGGGGCAATGATTAATGAATGACAGATGAAATGAAATGATATTCGAGAGTGTTGCTGGAATTAAATATGACAGGGAAAACCGGAGTATCCGAAGAAAAACCTGTCCTGCCTTTGCTTTGTCCAGCACAATTTTATTATTATTTCTAAATTTCATTTTCCGTATTGACAGATTCGAAGTATAGATTAAGAAATGTGTTTTTCCATCAATCAATACACAATTTATTTTAAATAGATTACACTAGCACCGGTTTCGGCTTTTAACGGCCATCATCAGCTAGTACATGATTAGTTTCCAGCCATTAGACAAATCACAAGTTGTTATTGTATTAGACATCCGGATGTCGAATGGGGGATGGAAATGTATACAGTAGCATGAAATTAAAATATCTGTGGTCAAGGTAAAAAGTTACAATAAGTTAGAACATGAGTATGTAGAACATATTAAAACATATGGGCCATAATATAAAACACTTAAAAAGTTTTAACACATTAAAATTTGGTATGTATAGGTAGACATTTGTTAAAATTTTAGTTCATGTTACATAGATTCCATTCTTCTATCTTCTGTGTGGTTCCTTTGCTTTTATGTCATGTTGATTTTAGCTGTGTGAGGTAATCTTCAAGAATGTTCTGAAGCTGGTATGCGTCATATTGATGTGGACCTTTGTCATGAAGAAATTTTATTATGTTATATAATCCAACTGTGATGTACTCCAATAAGTTTTAATATAGTAAACTGCAGGTCTTGAGTTTGAATTTAGAAGCAGTTGGTGGCAACACCTTTCTCGTCTATGTTCGTTTGTGGTTGTAGTCTGTAAAGATAAGCTAATATAAGTATACCGGTAGTGTGTGTATGAAGGAATGCCTGGTGTGTGTATGGAAAGAGTACTTACTATAGTTGTTGTGGAGGTCTTGTACCAATGTGTCTGAAGGCTTGCTGTGTTCTACTACGAGTGCGTATGGGGCTCATATTAGCTGTGGAGGGGAAGAAGGAGTGGCCGTTGGGGAAGTAGGGGCGGCGTCGGGCTTGTGATTCGTTGGTTTGTTGGAGCGTGTGTTTACTATTTTGAGGTAATCTTTCTTTAATGCCGGAATGGCTTTGTCAAAAATGATGCTGGTTTTTCTGTAATATCATTAATGTTATGATTGGGATTAGCGTATTGGTCCAAAGAAATACAGAAATCTTCGGTTATAAAATTTCTTCATGACAAAGGTCCACATCAATATGACGCATACCAGCTTCAGAACATTCTCGAAGATTACCTCACACAGCTAAAATCAACATGACATAGAAGCAAAGGAACCACACAGAAGATAGAAGAATGGAATCTATGTAACATGAACTAAAATTTTAACAAATGTCTACCTATACATACCAAATTTTAATGTGTTAAAACTTTTTAAGTGTTTTATATTATGGCCCATATGTTTTAATATGTTCTACATACTCATGTTCTAACTTATTGTAACTTTTTACCTTGACCACAGATATTTTAATTTCATGCTACTGTATACATTTCCATTCCCCATCAGACATCCAGATGTCTAATACAATAACAACTTGTGATTTGTCTAATGGCTGGAAACTAATCATGTACTAGCTGATGATGGCCGTTAAGAGCCGAAACCGGTACTAGTGTAATCTATTTAAAACAAATTGTGTATAGATTGGTGGAAAACACATTTCTTAATCTATACTTCGAATCTGTCAATACGGAAAATGAAATTTATAAATAATAATACGGAAGCCAACCAGGCAAAACGTAAGGCATTCAAATATCAGAACTTGAAAATCAAAATAATGAACGCAACCAAAAGCATTGCCTTTTTGAAGGAATGCCTTTCAAACAACTTAACAACGAAGTTTCTTCAGAAATACAATAATAAACACAGACAAACTGCTCAGACACGCAAAACACAAAACAGGACTAATGAAATTTGGTTAAAAGAAATAAAATTCTTATATCGTAAGAAACAACACCTCAATAATGAACTTTACTCAACACACCTGAAAGCATCCCATGAACTCCCACACAGCTATTGGAATTACTTTCAACGAATCTCCAGAGAAAAAGTAGAAGACTTAGTCATAAAGAAACAAAACACACTAAACAAAACACTGGAAACACTGAAACAACAACAAAGTAAACCAAAGCCACTAACCATACTCCAAAACAAAAGATCCCTCTCTTCCTAACAAGGATTCCCAACATAAATTCCATCCACCTATAAAAAAATCTTACGCAAACCGCACTTGACGACGTAGAAACAGATATGTTGAGCAGGGGACCTAAACACAACTGGGGTAATGCATAATCCTACCAAAATATTATAACTACCATTACCGAAACAGAACTTGCTTTACAAAGGAACCCATATGACATACGAGACGAAGTTAGACACAAAATCAGTAGAAAGATATCGCAATACATCAATAACATTCACAATAATAACCTAAACATGAATACCACCAACAGATCGAACTTAAACAAACTTAAAAATGAAATAAAACAGAACAATCTACTAATAACGAAGGCCAACAAAGGCAACACAACGGTCATTATGGATAAAAATGAATACATAACAAAGAGCAAAAAATGTTTCCAAGACAACACTTCTTCTATTAAACGCCGAGATCCAACCAATAACATACATAGGAATTTAAAAATTTTACTCAAAAACACACACTTTCTTCTCACCGAAACTGAATCCGCTAAACTCATAACAATGAACTCCCAATTACCGTCCGTGAAAGCCTACCCTAAAATACACAAAGAAGACGTACCTATGAGACCAATTATAAACTATAGAGCCAGTCCAACCTACAAATTATCGCAATTCATCCAAAAATTTTTAAAAAAGCACTATACATTTTTAGCAAACAAAACAATACTAAACTCAATAGATTTCTGCAACAGAACCAAAGAGCTAAAGATCGAACAACACCACACCCTTGCTTCATTTGACATAATAAACATGTACGCTAACATTCCTGTTAAACAAACAATCAAAATAATAGAATCTAACCTAAAAAAACATAGCAACTTGAGCAACTTAGAAATAAACGAATTCATAAACTTACTTGAATTCGCCATAAACAATAACTATTTCAGATTTCACGATATAATTTATCAGCAACAAGGCCTACCTATGGGGTCTCCTGCCTCTGGAATATTAGCAGAAATTTATATAGATTACTTAGAATACAAGTCAATCAACGAAATAGATAATATACATTTTTGGTGCAGATTTGTTGACGATATCTTTGTAATTTTAGATAATAGATCTACTCATCAAGTGTTATGAATTTCATGTTGTTGGTCCGTATTGAACTGAGAATAACACATGAATAGTAACACAGTAAAGGTTTCCACCTATTCAATACTAATATGTATTTGCAATATTATAAATTACATGGAACTAGTTTTGACCCACCTAGGGGTCATCATCAGCCATATTAAAGCATACATAAGTTTTGTCGAATCCTAAAACATGTTATTTTTAACTGTAATAATTTATAAAGTGAAGTGTGGTAATGAGATGAGAAATGTTAGTATGGTACAGGTGAGTAGTAATTAATAATAATACGAGGAATATATATACAAAGAAGTTTGGAACAAAGTACAAGTGGGGTGCTTAGTGTTGTAAAAATATAAACTCATGGATATCAGTAGTCCTCGTACTAAAGAATACAATGTAAAATAACACATATAAACATATATACAAGTATGTACAAAGTCTGGAGAGTAAAAAAGTGATACTCTTTTAATGCCGAGTCGGCTTGACACTGATCAGCTTAAGCAGAGAAATTAGGCATTTGGTGTATTAAAGCTGTGTTGACCGGCTGCGTTGCTGATTGTTGGACGTGAAGTTATTTTTGAATTTCTGGTTAAGAAGAAGGTGGATACTGCGCGTGGATGTATTAATTCTCAGTTCTTAGCGGAAACCAAATTGGACCTGTTAAAATGGAGAAAGCCAGTAAAAACCAAAAACGGAGATAGGAAAAGGTTAACATAAAGTGAAAGGACACTTACCTCGCACTGCGGTGTGAGTAGTATAGCTGATGGTGTGCGACTGGTGGCGGGAAGTGAAATGTGGGCAGAGAGGAGGGCAGGCGCGTGTGGGTTAGGAGGGGGTTAGGAAGAGTGGGGGTGGCTTGGAGCGGGGTGGGGGTGGGAGCCTCAAGGCGGGGCTGAAGGGTGCGGGAGAAAGGGTAATTGTCTCGGAAAAGTACCTTTGATTAGACTTAGGATTGAGTTTTGGTTGGCTGCATTATTGTTTCTGAGGAAAGTGATGAATAGATCGGAGAGTATGTTGGGTTTCTCTGAAATTTCACTGAGATTGTGACTGGCGTTGAAGTATTGGTCTAGGTGTATGTAATAATTTTCCATTATGTTGAGTAAAGGGCCCTTGTTTGCTAATTTGAGGATGTCCATGTCCTGTTCGATATTGGTGAAATTATGGTTATAATCATGCATGTGTTGGCCGATGGCTGAAAACCTGTTGTATTTTATTGCGTTAGTGTGTTCGTGGTATCTGGTATTGAAGTTTCTTCCGGTTTGTCCGATGTAGGATTTTTCACAGGTGTTGCATTTGATCCTATAAACTCCTGATTTTAAAAAACTGCTGGTCTTGTTGATGTGTGAAGTATTGTGTAAAACGTTCGTGTTATTATTGTTGGTTTTGAAGGCTATTTTAAGGCCTTGTTTCTTGAAGATATTGGTTAACTTGTAGATATCATTGTTGAACGTGAAGGTGGAAAATGTTAGAGGTTTAGTTACTTCTTTTTTGAGGGTAGTTTTAGGGCGATGTTTGTGTTTATTGATTATCCTTTCTATAAAATGATTGCTGAAGCCGTTGAATTTTGCCATTCCGCGGATTGTGTTAAGTTCGTTCTTTAGATCTTTCTTGGACATAGGTATGCTGAAGGCTCGGTGAACTAGGTTATTGTATGTGGCTCGTTTGTGGGACTGGGGGTGCACAGAATCTTGGCGAATGGTGGAGGCTGTTTGAGTAGGTTTTCTGAATATTTTATAACTGAAAGAATCTGAGTTTCTAGTGATAGTTAAATCTAGGAAGTTGATATTTTGATTTGATTCGGATTCTAGTGTGAATTTGATATGAGAATCAATAGTGTTGAGTCTTAAGAGGGTGGTGGAGGCATTAATTGATTTCTCATTCATGATTACGAAGACATCGTCAACATATCTGGCCCAAAAGAGAATGTTTCCAAATTCATTGTCAATTTTGGTGTATTCGAGGAAGTCCAGGTATATTTCTGCCAAGATGCCTGAGGCCGGTGACCCCATTGACAAACCATCTTGTTGATATATGACATTGTCGAAAGTGAAGAAGTTATTGTTGACGATTAGTTTTAATACTGTGATAAAGTCTTGTATCTCTAGTTTGCTTAAGTGGCTGTTTTTGTTTAAATTGTTTTTAATTATCAGAATTAATTTTGATACTTGTATGCTTGGGTACATGTTCACAATATCGAAAGAGTGGATGGAGTAATCTGGTTGCAAATTGAAATTGTTAAGTTTTTCTACCAGCTCTGATGTGTTTTTAATAGACTTTTTGGATAAAAATTGATAATTTTTTCTTAAGAAACATTGGATAAATTGTGATCATTTGTATAAGGGGCTTGGTCTATAGTTGATAATTGGGCGGATGGGAACTCCAGCTTTGTGTATCTTTGGGAGAGCTTTAGCAGTGGGGAGTCCTGGGTTCATATGTATGAGTTTGGACTTTTCCTGTTCAGTAAATAAAATTGAAGTGTTTTTAAGAGTTTAAGTAGTCTTTGAATTTTTTGGGTGGGGTCTTTTTTGATTATGGAAAAGGAGCTGTCTGTGAAAAAGTTTTTTGTTTTTTTCAATATATACTTTTTTATCCATGATAACTGTTGCATTGCCTTTGTCAGCTTAGGTTATAATGAGTCCGTTGTCTTTAATTTTCTTTTTGAGGGCGTATATTCGCTTTTGTTCAGCTATTTTTTCTCTATTATTGAGCCACGAACCTGCTACGCAGGCGTAGCAGGGGGAGAGGTGATACTCCCACGTGGCGCGTCCCAGGTGGCGGATAGGGGGGTCCTAACCGGCTTGCCGGCGGACTTGAGGGAAATAAAATACCTCTCGCGGACCAAACACACTACCCCCTGCGGGTGGGGGACGCACATGTAGAATACACGCGCAGTATCCCCTGCCTGTCGTAAGAGGCGACTAAAAGGGGCGACCAAGGGCTGACTGAATTAGTACTGAACCGTGTAAACTGTGATCCCCCTCCCAGACTATCTTTCTCCAGTGTTTTTACAGTGTATGTGCTTGCAAGCTGTACTATGTATTGTGTAATTTGATGTATTTACATGTATTTTATTTCCTATCCTTGCCCCTCTTATGGAATAAATGTATTTTTGCCCGTTCCGCATGTCTTCAGGGAAATGTAGAAGTATTCTCGCCCTGAAGAGTCCTCCCTCCCTTCCGAGCTCTCTCTATCTCTCTTGCTTCGCGCCCCTCTGCAACTCCCTTCTCTTCTAGAGGGGAGTTTCGGTCCACGTGACCGCTGCTCGGCTCGCGGTCGTTCTCCTCGGCCGGCCGGGCGATTCGGCTGTTGGCACTCTGAGCAGTCTGTTATCTCCTGGGCTTGCCTTCTAGCCCCTCGAACCCGGCACGCTAGCGCGGAGGTAAGAGAGAAAGAGGGATCTTGCTATTGTACTGTCCCCTTAAGATGTCGAAATTTAAGGTGCCTGAGGTAAAAACGAGGCTTGTCACTGTGTAATGATAGGAACTTTGTGCTTTGGATTCGATCTTTATTTAAGATTTCTAGTTGATGTGTTTGATTCAGTTTAAAGAAAGTATTTTCATGGCCGAAATATTCCATTGTGGGGTTAAGTAGGTGTTGCTTTTCTACATTATTGTAATCCACTACGGATTCTCTATGTGCCTTCGGGCGTTGCGTTGGTTAAGAATTCGGAAGGCCATGCTTAATTTATTCTCAACCTTATTGTAATATTAGAAGGTCTTTCATATTATGTTCGGAAAGTTGCAAAGCGAAACCCTTCACGTATGCATGTGAACTTGTACCTGGTAGAGAGGGCTGGCTCCCTCATTAGTGTTTTGTAATAATTCTGAATGTATATACGGGTATTATCCTCTTAATTGTAAATTGTTGTTACTTGATGTTTTTAAAGCAGTTAAAGTTTCCGAACTTGTAATTAAAGAAGCTTGGCGAGATATCGTTGTTAATTGGTGTTGGTATCTTTCGCTTAATGCGACCTTCATCCAGCCCCTACGGGCCGCCGCTTTTCCTAGCCCGTACCTGCCGTACCAAGTACCATGAAACTAATTTTGAATCGTACCATCACGCGGGGAACATCATAGGTTGCCTGTACTTGCGAGTAGTACCACTAAATTCGGTACGAAATAGGTTTGTGATTAGTAGCAGTAAAAGCCTGGCCTGGTGGATTCCAGTACCCGTGCGTCGTACCCATGTGTGCAACACCGCGGGTCTGGGCGTAGCCTGTGAGTTGTACCACTATATGAGCAGCACCGTGGGTCTGCGTTGCCTGTGATTAGTACCCACTATGTGAGGAACACCACGGGAATACCGGCGCCCGTGTTTAGTACACCTAGGTGGGGAACCTTCTCGGTTTGCGTTGGCTATGAGTTGCGCCATTGTGTGAGACACACCATAGGTCTACGTTACTTGTACGTATTGCAATACTTGCGAGTAGTACCATCTTTTGTGGAACACCGTGAGTCTTCGCTACTTCTGATCAATACCCCAACATGACACATACCATGGTTCTATTTTACTCGCGACATGTACCATTCTGTGGGGCCTTAGACGTGGATTTTGCACCCCCTTTAGACACCAAGCATCATTGTGCTTTATAAGTGGTTCCTTGGTCGGTAATAATGTTATTTTCGATTGTATTGAGTCCGATCCACTGGTTTTTGTTTGTTTATTTTGTGTTTTGTTGAGTTCCTGTCCATCCATTCATTCTTCATGCCATATTTTATTTTTATTTTGGTCAGTGAATGCCTTTGCAATTTTTGTTCTTTCATTTCGTAACATTAGGGGCCGATGACCTTTGATGTTAGGCCCCTTAAAACAACAAGCATCATCATCATCATCATCATCATCATCATCATCATCATCTATTATTGAGGTTATTTTCGGGGTTGGTTAGGTTGGAGAGGATATTGTTCAGCTTCCTTTTCACATCAGTTCTAACCTCATTTTGCGTATCTTCCGGCATTTTGCTAATGGCTAGCTCTGATTCTGTGATCATAGTAGCGGCTATGTTGAGGCTGTTCAAATTGGGCCAGTTGTGTTTCGGTCCTTTGGATAAAGTTGATTGTTCAATATCACTTAAGGGCGTGTTTGATAGATTTACGACCGCTGGATGAAACTGCGAACAATTGAACGTGTTTCTATTGGAGTTTCTAGTTTGAATGTTATGTAGCCGGGAGTTTTTTAGCCTGTTGAGTTTATTCTCCAAATTTGACTGTTTTCTGGCTAGTTCGTGGAATAATTTGTTCTCTACTTGTTGATAGAAAAGTGTCCAATGTGCGTTTGAAAGTAGTTTAGTCGCTGCAAGGTGAGCGTCATATAGTTTCTGATTCAAAAAAGATTTCTTTCTATGCAAGAATTTAATTTCGTCTCTTAACCATATTTTGTTGGTTTTGATTTGAGTTTTGATGGTTTGAGGTGAAATCCGATGTTTCTTTTTATTGCTTCTTAGAAAATTAGGTGTCAAGTTAAGTGATATACATTGTTTTAGGAAATCGACGTCTTTGCGTAGCTTGGCAATCTTTAATTTTAGGCCTAGATATTGAAAGGCTTTCTGTTTTGCCTGGTAGGCTACATCATCAAGGGTTATGAATTTCATGTTGTTGGTCCGTATTGAACTGAGAATAACACATGAATAGTAACACAGTAAAGGTTTCCACCTATTCAATACTAATATGTATTTGCAATATTATAAATTATATGGAACTAGTTTTGACCCACCTAGGGGTCATCATCAGCCATATTAAAGCATACATAAGTTTTGTCGAATCCTAAAACATGTTATTTTTAACTGTAATAATTTATAAAGTGAAGTGTGGTAATGAGATGAGAAATGTTAGTATGGTACAGGTGAGTAGTAATTAATAATAATACGAGGAACATATATACAAAGAAGTTTGGAACAAAGTACAAGTGGGGTGCTTAGTGTTGTAAAAATATAAACTCATGGATATCAGTAGTCCTCGTACTAAAGAATACAATGTAAAATAACACATATAAACATATATACAAGTATGTACAAAGTCTGGAGAGTAAAAAGTGATACTCTTTTAATGCCGAGTCGGCTTGACACTGATCAGCTTAAGCAGAGAAATTAGGCATTTGGTGTATTAAAGCTGTGTTGACCGGCTGCGTTGTTGATTGTTGGACGTGAAGTTATTTTTGAATTTCTGGTTAAGAAGGAGGTGGATACTGCGCATGGATGTATTAATTCTCAGTTCTTAGCGGGTACCAAATTGGACCTGTTAAAATGGAGAAAGCCAGTAAAAACCAAAAACGGAGATATATTCCTCGTATTATTATTAATTACTACTCACCTGTACCATACTAACCTTTCTCATCTCATTACCACACTTCACTTCATAAATTATTACAGTTAAAAATAACATGTTTTAGGATTCGACAAAACTTATGTATGCTTTAATATGGCTGATGATGACCCCTAGGTGGGTCGAAACTAGTTCATGTAATTTATAATATTGCAAATACATATTACTATTGAATAGGTGGAAACCTTTACTGTGTTACTATTCATATGTTATAGATCCACTGACGCACAAACTATACTAGACAAACTTAACCCTCTAGATCCCCAAATTATATTCACCAAAGAAACCGAAAATAACCATACACTAAATTACTTAGACTTAACAATAACCAGACACGACAACCACTTATCTTACAAGATCTACAGGAAACCCACACACACACCTTAAATACCATAAAAAATGACCCCATTCATCCCAATACACACAAAACAGCAGCCTATTATAGTATGATTTATAGAGCTTTTAACATCCCAATGACAACAGAAGACCAAAACAACGAATTGAAATTAATCCACGACATAGCTAAACATAACGGATACAGCAAAGAAATGGTCAACAAAATCATTCACAAAATAAAATCACAACCTAAAACTAAATTAGCAAAAACAGCCAAACCCAAAAATGATTATGCCCTATTTACCTTTAACAACACCCATATAAATACCGTAACTAATATTTTAAAGAAGCACAACATGAAAATAGCATTCAAAACCACACACAATAGTACCAACATTATACATAACACTAAAACAGTCAATAATAACAATAAATACAACCAGTCAGGTGTCTACCGTATCAAATGTAACAACTGTGACACAAGTTACATTGGACGTACAGGCAAAAACTTCACCATCCGCTACAATGAACATATAAATGCAGTAAAACATAACCATTTCTCATCAATAGGCCAACATGTAGAAGAGTCTAAGCATAGTTTTACTGACATCAATAACAACATGACGATACTAAACATAAACTCTAAGGGCCCCCTGCTCAACATAACCGAAGATTTCTATATTTCTTTGGACCAATACGCTAATCCCAATCATAACATTAATGATATTACAGAGAAAACCACCATCATTTTTGACAAAGCCATTCCGGCATTAAAGAATGATTACCTCAAAATAGTAAACACACCCACCAACAAACCAACGAATCACAAGCCCGACCCCGCCCCTACTTCCCCAACGGCCACTCCTTCCCCTCCACCTACATCCCCCTCCACAGCTAATATGAGCCCCATACGCACTCGTAGTAGAACACAGCAAGCCTTCAGACACATTGGTACAAGACCTCCACAACAACTATAGTAAGTACTCTTTCCATACACACACCAGGCATTCCTTCATACACACACTACCGGTATACTTATATTAGCTTATCTTTACAGACTACAACCACAAACGAACATAGACGAGAAAGGTGTTGCCACCAACTGCTTCTAAATTCAAACTCAAGACCTGCAGTTTACTATATTAAAACTTATTGGAGTACATCACAGTTGGATTATATAACATAATAAAATTTCTTCATGACAAAGGTCCACATCAATATGACGCATACCAGCTTCAGAACATTCTCGAAGATTACCTCATACAGCTAAAATCAACATGACATAAAAGCAAAGGAACCACACAGAAGATAGAAGAATGGAATCTATGTAACATGAACTAAAATTTTAACAAATGTCTACCTATACATACCAAATTTTAATGTGTTAAAACTTTTTAAGTGTTTTATATTATGGCCCATATGTTTTAATATGTTCTACATACTCATGTTCTAACTTATTGTAACTTTTTACCTTGACCACAGATATTTTAATTTCATGCTACTGTATACATTTCCATCCCCCATTAGACATCCGGACGTCTAATACAACAACAACTTGTGATTTGTCTAATGGCTGGAAACTAATCATGTACTAGCTGATGATGGCCGTTAAGAGCCGAAACCGGTACTAGTGTAATCTATTTAAAATAAATTGTGTATTGATTGATGGAAAAACACATTTCTTATCTATACTTTGTCCAGCACAAATCGCACATGGAGTGACCGGCATTTGAAGCACAGAACCCAGCGGTGAGAGGCCGCCTGAGCCGCGGAGGTTCCATCACCTTCTGAAATAAGAAGTAAAGGCAGAGATGCGAGAGTAATCTGAGGTTATCCAATTACTTCCTTTATTAGGTCCTAGCCTAGATAAAGCCGACAGCCATTTTTCTCTTAATTCCCTTCTAGACGGTATTTCATGGAGTCGTATCTTTTCTGGCTGCAAACCACCTTGCCAAGATTGGCAAAATGGTACACAACAGTTGAATATTTCGGGGAAAGAATCTGAAGTTTCAGTTCTGCGAAAAATATACCTTGCACAAACGGAAAGAAATAAGTACCAACACCTTAAAATCACTTTAGAAATATATATAAGGATAACATCATTAATTCATTTCACAGTTCTATACAAAATATCTCTTGTACGAACAGGTGTGACCAGGCACGCTTACTCATACGAAATAACTCAGGTTTTCACACACATTCATGCACCAATAACACAGCGCTACACCCACAATGACAGCGAAGATTGTGCGACAACTGCTGCAGTCTTACGGCGACTTGGAGAAATATTGGTAGCCACGCCTACCTGTGTTAAACTAGTGGCATAGAGCAGGCAGTATAAGAAGATCGAGACGGCAGTGGTGTATATGTAGCAGAAGTTACTCCTTCTGAATAAAGCCATGCTGTAGAAGGCATGCCAAACCATCAGCTGATAAGTAGCGTATGTTACGAGTTGTACTTCCGAATGTAACATATAGTAACCGGAAACATTCTTTTGGTAACTGCGGCTGTTGAAACACAGACCCTTATTTTTAAGTACATTTCATGCTTGTTCTCTACATTTATCACATCAGGATTTATGCAAACAGCTGTCCATGAGATAAAACAGACCATATTGTTTAGGTTAGGTATATTATAGCCCTGATAGTGCCAAAAGTTCCTCGACGGAAAGAATAAAAATAAATAACAGGAAAATACACCGCATTTATGGATATCTACAGGTGTAGCGATAATGCATTTTATTATCATAATGTTTAATTTTGTACGTTTGTTGTCTCTTTTTTTATTAACACATACCCTAGTAAGTTTTGTTTGGCGTCTCCGAAAATCGTTTAAAGTACATGGGGACATAATATTATTACTATTATTATTATTATTATTATTATTATTATTATTGTTAGGTACGTTGGCGAGTAAAACAATCGATTTAATTGGATAGCTTTTATCACACTTTAAACTTCTCTCCAAATATATATCTATATTGACTTGAGTTACGAGATATTAATTGACCACTTTGTTAATGATCTCGCCTGGTGTATAAATAGCAACAACCGCGAATATTTCTCAACTAAAGTAAACTCATTTCCTCATCCCGAGGTGGTACCTCTCTTTTTAGACACACCCCCAGGAGGGGAGTTACATGTACCACTTTTATCGCATATCAACCTTCCTGTCATTTGTAAATCTCTGGCAGTACGGTACCGGGAATCGAAGTCAGACTCCCGAGACCAGCAACTAATTGTGCTAACCATTACTCTGGCGAATTATTATTAACTACAAAACACAGACATATGGCATGACTGATGCATGCTTGCAATGCGCAGGTCGGACACGAAGCTAGGCCTATTCACCTATTTGTGCGACGTCATCAGAGCTGCAGTAGACCTACGCTATGGAGGCGGACATTTAACTACGAAACACACATGTACCGCATGGATTAGACGCGCTTTCATTAAGTAGGTCATACAGATGAAACTATTCACAAATTTGTGCGATGTCATCAGAGCTGCAATAAGACTTGTACCCGCTTCGAAGCGGAATCACTGTTCTTCTCTGACGAATTACGTTAGGGGTTCTTATATGCAAGATTTATTTTTTTCATTTTCTTTCTCTCGAAAAGCCAGGGGGGGGGGGGCCTAATATGCGAGGGTGTCTAATACACAAGTAAATATGGTATATTGATAATAGCACTGGCCAAATTGCTAAAATCATCTGCAAGCACATTGGTCACCATTTGAGTTCAAAAAATAGAATGCCCTCATTACTATATGATATTTCCTACACTTGTGGCAATATAAACAATGGAAAAGCACTATGGCTGACTAGGACCTGCAACAAAGAACACAAAAAATAAATATCCACTAAAACCAGCCAGTCAATTCAGCAATAGTAGAAAACAACCTATCTTCTTCAGGACATGATACCAAGTTCCAAGAAGTTTAACCTCTTATTTACATAAAGTATTAGCTTCTGTACCCACTGTTGACATGTTAGTTTTGTACAATTGAAGCAGTACTGCCATCTGGCAGAACAGAGTGGCACATACGGCCTTCAAATCCCCTCCAATTTTATTATTCTGCCTTTCCCTCATTCTTCCAATGATCATTACATTCTTTTCTCACTTCGATAGATATCTTCATTTCCATCCCCATTAATAGGAGCTAATAACGACATGGTTTTGAACCTTATATAAAGAAGTGACAACCACCACCATCATTGCCAGTTAGTTCATAATAGACAGCTCCGTCTAGTTTCTCCAAAGATACAGGGTGCACAAAAGACTTTCCTTTCCCATGACCTCGAAGCCTGCTCCGCAGTGTCTGTACGTCACGACAGTTTGCAGACCACTTCAACCCCAATACAATGGCCCTTTTCAAGTGCTGAAATGTACATCCAAGACCTACAACACGGACATCCATTGTATGTGACTGACAGTTTCCACTCATCGACTGAAGCCTGCTTTCATCCCTGATCTAAATTCGCACTCAAGTCTTCAAAAACCCCAGTTATTTCACAAGCAGAACTTATACAATTAGCAAATACCTCACCCCATCTGTAAAAATTTTGTTCTTGATGACATGTTCATTTTAATAGGAAATAGCTGAACAATTGTGGGGGAGTATTGAGGTGCATACCTCAAAAATATATCTGCTGCTGTCCAACGGGGCCTATCGAAAATTAACCTTCAATATCTTTGTATTTTTAACTTTGGTGTCCATTTGCAATTAAATTGGTTTAATTATAAACAACTGGCTGCTAATCTTAATTGTTATTCATGTAGTTGAGGCTACAAACCATTTTCCTGTGATATCAGCACAAGCAAAGCAAGACAGACAAAAAGTGAACTGAACATGCTTTTGACTTTCATATACTTAATCATAGATAAAAACAAAGAATGAGGCAAAAATTTTAAGTGTACAGATAAAAATTATATATTTTTTTACATATAGATAACTGGTCTTGAAACACATGAAAAGCAGTGAAAATAAGCAAAAATTGCACGAATTTTTCCTTATCTCTTTGTGATAATGTTACATCAACTCAAGAGATTTCTTATGGCAAAGATGGGATAAGACAGGACTAGACTACACTTCCGCAGTCAGCAATGTAGTGATGAACGAAGGTAAGCAACCGTAGCCTTAAATTAAGGTTCAGCCTGGTGCAAAAATGGGAAACCATGGAAAACAATCTTCAGGACTGGAATTCAAAACCGACCACCAGATGAATACAAGCTCATAGCTACGTGACCTGAACCCCGTTGCCAACTTGCCTGGTCATCTTGATTGAAATTCTTCTTGGCCTTTCTTAACCTCACTTCTTGATTTTTTCATGAAATCTTTTCTCCTTTTATTAATCGCTAAGCCGGTTCGACGTGTACGTGTACAGACCTGTAAAACATAAGCAAGGAGCGGTTTGACGTATACCTGTACGAACTAGGCTAGCAATGTTTTATATGTACATCTGCCTGCCATCTGATGGTTGCCAACATGAACTTTTAGCACGACTCACAGCACAGGGTATTATTCTATGCAGGGGAGTATTTTCTACCGGAATGTGGCATTGTGTTGGCATAAAAAGAATTCGTTTCAGCAACGTCGATCATTGTTAACAATATGGCAACATCCTCGCGCCCTCTGTATTTATCTAATGCAGCTCTCGAACGCATATTAGGTTAAAGTAGTGATAAGAATAGTCCGAGTATTTAATGAAAGTGTTAGTGATGATGATTATGCACAGCAGGAAGTTATCTGTGATATAAATAATGATAGTAATATAACTGAATGCTCACCCGAGTGGTCATGGACACCGGTTGATTAGAATTTTATTCCAACAAGAAGGTAATTAGGCATTTCTTTTACTTTGCATGCCACCTTCTTGTGTGTAGATACATCTGCATATCCACTTAATTTGAACAAAATCATTTAGAAGTTATAGCAATGTTTGTGACGGCATATAAAATTGTGATATTTTTCTAAAATTTATTACCGCTGTAGGGTAAAACTTGGCCAACTTTCAATACCGGCTTGAGGGGTTAATCTGATGATCCTATAGTATTCTTTTTATTTACTATCAAAGAAACATCAGGCTTCTGTGGAAATATGACAACGTAAGCTACTCTGCACATCCGCAGTGCCACAGTCAGCCATCTAGTGATGAATGAAAGTAACTTTTCACCAAGAAAGCATTATTAGAACAGCTGTGGTTTATTTCTGAGGAAACAGAGGAAAGTCTTTGCAAAATGTACCTTTTCAAATATTTTGCCTTATTTCAAAAAGTATAAACCGAAAAGATAACTTATAGCGGAGCAAACAATTAACTTAGAGGTGGTAAATTAAAACAATTACTCAATAATCTCAAATGTGCTACTGAACTCACAAGAGTCCATATTTGGATAGATCCTGCAGAACTATTGTTTTGCAAACAATGAATCTTGTTTTCAAACTACTCCAGTGCTTACCTTGAATCCTCGCCTTTCACAGTTGATGTACAAAATAAATTCTTGTCCTTGTGAGAAGAAGAGGTCACCTTCCCTCTCCTCGCATCCCCAAATTCCATTTCTACATGTATTTCTCACAATAGTATCCTCATAGAAGCGTGGGTTGATATGCAAGATAATGTCACTGATGATATCATGTGGTACAATTGGCCCACCTTGAAGATTGACAGCAAATCTGAAAATAACCACTGCAATTGAGAGCAACTGACAACAGATGTAATATTTAGTAGCATTTCATAGCATATAATGTTTTTGTATTATGTAGCAAAACCTGTTGATAATGAATATTTCTTTAAATATTACAGCTTGTAAATAACATTACATTTTAAGGGCATTTAACATTGCACAGACATACGTGCGTTTCATAAGTAATGCAAACAATTTTTTTCTGACGCAACTGTACACTGCAGCTTGTTCTAACCTGCAGGGCTAGGTGGAGGGGGGTGTTAGCTTCAAACGCTCTTTGTCTCATTCGGCAGCGAGCTGCCGGAGAGTCAGGATGTGCGTTTCCATCAAGCCCGTTTTGAGTTCATGTAACACAGCACAATGGATCGTTCTGTAGAGCAACGGTACGCTATCAAATTTTGCGTTAAACTTGGGAAGTCTGCCACGAAACGTTTCCATTACTTCAGCAGGCCTTTGGGACTGATTGCTTGTCCAAATCACAAGTTTTCCGATGGCACAAGTTGTTCATGGAGCGCCGAGAGGAGATCACCGACGAACCTCGCAGTGGACGGCCATCAACCTCACAAGTCGACAAAAATGTGACACATGTGCGCGATTGTTTGAACTCTGACAGACAGCTGAGCCTTCAATTGATAGCACAAACTCTAAACATGGCAAAAACAACATTTTCCGCATTGTGACCGAAGATTTGAACATGAGAAAGGTGTGTGCCAAACTTCCCAAAAGTGTTGACCGACGAACAAAACGACAACATAAAAGTGATTGAGAAGTCTCACTGGCGAGTTGACAAGTATATCGTAAGCCAAAGCTTAAGTTGCCCTGTCATTAGTTACGACTTTCGTGGATTGTTGCTAGTGATGAAGTTATCTTGCTTTGTAAATTATTATTGAAAGTGGCATATGCCGTCACCGAGTTAGATGGTGACTGTTATGATTAAAATTGCATTTGATGTGCCGTGCATCTTGAATGAAGTTGAATTGAGAATATGCGCTTATAGTGGAGATAGTGTGGAGGCTTCTTGTATATGTTGTGGAATGTATATATCTGCAAATAGAAATAAACGGTATAAGAGATAGTGTATGATGAACTGTGGAAGGCGAGTTGTGTGTTGGATTACTTACATTGAGTGCTGGTGCTATGTGCTCTGTGCGGCTGCCTGTAGAGATCTGTTTCGTGTTATTCTGGGACTGTAGTTAGCAGCGGCGGAGGGGAGGTTTGGAGGGATAGGAGGAGTGCTTGTGAGGGGAGTGGAGTTGAAGTAGGGGGAATCTTTAGGCGGTTCATTTGTATGTGTAGGTCGTTGTTCGTTAATTCTTTTTAAATAATAATTTGTTAGGAGGGGAATGACTGTATTGAACAGGATATTATTTTTATCTATGGTTTCATTTAGATTGAAATTTGGATTAACGTCTTGGTCTAGATTTATGTAGAGTTCTTCTAATATGCTGAGCAAGGGGCTCTTCGGATTGGTGTTGAGGATTTGCATGTCATTGTTGATATTTGTGAATCTATGTTTTTGGTCATTAATATGTTGTCCCATGGCTGAAAAATGTCTATGTTTGACTGCATTTATGTGTTCATAGTATTGTATTTGAAAGTTTCTCCCGGTATGTCCTATGTAGCTGGCTCTGCAGTCATTGCATTTCAGGCGGTAGACACCTGAGCGATGATATTTATTTATGTTATTGACTGATTTGGAATTGTATAATATGTTAGTGTTGCTGCGTGTGGTTTTGTATGCTATTTTCAGACCTTGTTTTTTGAAAATATTAGTTATAGAATGTATGTAGTTGTTATTATAGGTAAATAATATGTAGTCTTTCTTGTCTTTAACAGTTCTAGTTAACTTGGTTTTTGATTGGTTTTCTTATTTTGTTGATTTGGTTTATCATTTCTTTCTTATAACCATTTTGTTTAGCTATTTCATGTATTAGGTTCAATTCTTTGTTTAAATCTTTTTCCGTGAGTGGAATATTGTATGTTCTATATATCATGCTATAGTATGCGGCTTTTTTGTGGGTGTGTGGGTGGGTAGAATCTATTTTTATTGTGTTGGATGTGTGGGTAGGTTTCCTGTATATTTTATATGTTATATGGTTGTTGTGTCTAGTTATGGATATATCTAAGTAATTTATAGTGTTATTATTTTCGGTTTCCATAGTAAATTTTATGTGGGGGGTCTATTTTATTTAGTTGTTCTAGGATTTGATTTTCGTTGGTATGCCTATTGTCTATTATTACAAATACATCGTCGACAAATCTGCACCAAAAGGGGATGTTGTCTAGTTTTTGAATTTCTAGATGTTCTAGGTGGTCCATGTATATTTCAGCTAATATGCGTGACGTTGGTGATCCCATGGGTAATCCTTTTTTATGATATATAGTATCGTGGAAATTTAAAATAATTATTGTCAAATGGCAAAGTGTAATAATTTTATAAATTCTTCTGTTTCTAAATTACTGAGCTTACTGTGGTTTTTGAGATTGGATTCGATGATTGATATGGTTTTTTGTGTAGGTATGTTAGGATACATATTTATTATGTCGTATGAGGCTAATCTGTAATATTGTTCTATCTTTATGTTTTTGGTAATGTTGCAAAGTTCTATTGAGTTTTTTATGGTTTTCTTTGCCTGGAACACATAATGTTTTTTGAGGAATTTTTGGATGAATTGTGATAATTTGTAGGTGGGACTTGGTCTATAGTTTATTATGGGTCTCATGGGAATGTTGTCTTTGTAGATTTTAGGGTATGCTTTAGCAGTAGACAATCCTGGGTTCATTGTGATCAATTTTGTGGTTTATTTATTTTTATTTATTTATTTATTTATTTATTTATTCACGAAGCACAAGATTCAGCTACACTGAGCAAATTTCACTTGCACTGTCAACGGACTATTTAACAAACGTAAACTTTCATAATAAAATATAACAAGCATAACAAAATATAACAAGATCAGGTACACAGCCTACTAATAACAACTGTTCAAATCGAAAACCATAAGAATGTCCATATTCATAGCCAAGTCGTCGTGGGTCAAGATGGCGGTATAATCCCTTCATATCAACTTATCTTTAAGAGGCTATTTACACACCTCTCGAATACACTTTTATTTGATGATATATCAAGTTCTTGTCTCCTGTTAATATTGTTAAAGAGTGTTGGGAGGCGGATTAGGAAAGATCGTTGAAGTATTGAGTGCTGAGTGTGGGGAATGTGGGGAAGGTCTTTGGTTCTGGTGGAGCGGGAAGGAACACGGAGAGAGAAGAGTGAGACAAGATGTTCCGAGCGGTAATGCCCATTTAAGATCCCGTGGAGGAAACTCAGGTCAGCTACCTGTCGCCTGATGTGCAGCAGTGACATATTAATTGCCATTAATACCTGCTACGTAGACAGATTTCTGAGATTGGGGTTTCTGTTCCTTACAATTGCAGCGAAGAAGGACACTGCTCTGTCTAACTGCTTAGTATTGGAGGGGGAGGCTGTTGACCAAATAGGAGAGCAGTAGTTTAAGATAGGTTGAATGATCATGAGGAAGAAGTGACGAAGAGCAATAGGGTCAGAAATTTCTGTGAAGCGATAGAGAATGCCTAGTAATTTCATAGCCTTGGTTGTATATGTTTCTATGTGGGTCTTAAACTGTAATTTTGTATCGAATATTACACCTAGGTCACGCTGTTGCGTAACTACGGTGATGGGCTTGTCGAGTAGGTAATATGATGTCGGTAGAGGAGATTTACGTAGTGTTATGGTCATGTGGCTGCATTTTTGTGGACTGTGGATAAGTTTCCAAGTACGGCACCAGTTCGAGAGGGCATTAAGTGAGGACTGTAGAAGAGCTGCATCTCCTGGATTCCTGATCTCCCTAAATATCTTGCAGTCGTCAGCAAAGAGTAGGGTATTGGCTGTTTCGTTGAGTTCGGACGGCAGATCGTCCATAAACAAAGAAAACAGCAAGGGGCCAAGAGTACTGCCTTGTGGGACACCGGACGTGACTGGTAACCATGAGGATGAAGTGCCTGATATTACCACTCTCTGCCAACGGTTATGTAGGAAGCCAGCAAGAAGGGTCAGAAGACTGCCATGTATATTAAATCGTTCGGAGAGTTTATGGAGCAACAGAGTATGGTCTACAGAATCGAAAGCTTTCGAAATGTCTATGTAGCAGATATCCAGCTGCGATTTAGCTGCAATGGCGTGTGATGCAAAGCTATGCAGAGTGGCTAGGTTTGTTAGACAAGAGCCACCTGGTAGAAAACCATGCTGCTTGGTTGAGATATACGGCTGGTGAATAATTTTTTCAAAGATAAAGGATAGTGTGGGGAGAATAGAAATTGGTCGGTAAGATGAAACATTAAATTTGTTGTCTGATTTGAGAAGTGGAACAATATTTGCCTGTTTCCAGATATTAGGAAAATAGCCCGCGGCAAAACATCTGTTAAATAATTTAGATAGAGGGACGCAAAGAGTACTGGCAGTATTTTTTAGGAAAAGAGGACCTATAGTGTCGGCACTGGTAGCTTTGTTGGTACGAAGAGTTTGAAGAAGGTTATGAACTTCACTTGGTGTGGTAGTTATGCTTGATAGGGTTCTGTTTGAAGCTGTACCAACGGGTGGGAGCGGTTGGTTTTGTAAGGGAGGGGAGAAGTTGGAGAAGAAATACCTGTTGAACAGTTCATTGCGATCGGCGCCGTCTGCTGTTGCATTGTTGTGGTTCACGCTGACAGGAATCCGCTCCGTCCTTCTCCGTGTGTTGATGAGACTCCAGTAGCGCTTGGGATTGCTGTGGACGTTTTCAGTGACAGTGTCTACGTGTGTTTTGTAGTCCCTTCTGACCATAAACCTCGCGTGGTGGCGGATTTTAACGAAAGTAGAGTGTGTGGGTTAGGGAAGTCTTTCCACAGGCACCAAGCTCTCTTTTTATTAAATAGTATCAGTCTGGTCTCATGTGATATCCAGTGTTGATGTTTGCTGGTAGTAGCCCGTTGTGCAGGTACGAAGTCTTTAATTGCAGCTTGCAGCCAGTCGTACAGCAGGTCAAGAGCCGATTTGATGTCAGCTATTTCGAGCAGACTCCAGGGAAGGCATTCCAGGGCACGACACATTGCAGGCCAGTCGGCACGGCGCCAGATGTAGGTAGAGCGTTAGGATGTCCTGCTGTGAGGCTAGGTTTCTGCCTGGGGTTATTGTTTTAAGTTCTAATGAGGAGAGTATGAAGTCCAGGGTGTTGGGTCCACGGGTTGGGTACATATTAAACTGTTTCAGTCCGAGGCCATTAATAAAACTGTCTATAAAGTATGTGTCACAGTTGTTAGCTGACAGTCCGGTAGTTGGAGAGGACCACTTTATAGACAGGTTAAAGTCGCCCATTAAAATTACTTCACCATAAGGGAGAGCTGCAATGACTGAGTCCAGGCACTGTTCAAGGTCACAGAATGGGCTGTTTGGGTCTGTAGTAACATCCCACTTCCGTTCGAGATCTGTCCTTCGTTTACACGGTAACGCACTGTTCACTGCTAGCATCACTCCACCACCTAGAGTAGGGCGATCATGACGGAATATGCTGTAATTAGCACCGAGTGGTAGTTCACTGTCACTAGCCCATGAGAGCCATGTTTCACTACGTCCGATCACGACTTCTCTTAAGTCTGGCAGGGATAGTTCACAATCAGACAGCTTATTGTTTAGGCTTTGCACATTCTGACAATAGATATTTATGTCTGTTTTCATTTCACAAGTGGTGGGACCGGGGTTTAAGTGAACATCTCCAGCCAGTAGTAGGAGGCAAAGCAAGCCCCTAATCGCTGAGCGAGCAGGCCTAGGCTTGTTCGGCTCAGAGCTAGTAGGGAGGCGCCTATAAGTCTGGAAAATGGCACATCCAGTCAGAGAGAACGCCAGAATGTAGTAGTTTCTCTCTGCTAGTAGCCATGCAAAAGGAGAACTCACTTTTTCACTTGCACACACCGATTCCTTAACTCGAATAGACCCGTGCAGAGAACCGTATAGCGCAACAACTCCGATTATTACCACACAAACAATACAAACTGCAGCAGCACTAAGCTTGCGCGTGTCTACTCTAGCTGCCATCTTCTTGTTCACTTAAAAGGAAATGAGTGTTTTTCAGTAAAATTTTGAGATTCTTTTGAATACTATTTGTGGGATCTTTGTTCTTAATTTGGAAAGTTTCATCTTTAAAACAAGTTTCGGTTTTAGTTATATATTCATCTTTATCCATTATTACTGTTGTGTTTCCCTTGTCTGCCTTGGTCACTAGTATGTTATTTTGTTGGATTTTGTTTTTAAGCTTTTTAAGTTGTATGTGGTTTATGGTATCTTGCTTATTGGTTTCTTGGTTGATTCTATTGATATATTGTGGCAATATTTTTTTAATTTCATCTTATTTCATTTTGTTGTTCCTGAGGTATTTTGTTTATGGCATTCTCAGTTTCGGTGATGATAGTGGTGATATTCTCAAATACTGAGTTATTTTGCCAGTTATGTTTGGGCCCCTTGCTCAGTATAGTAGACTCTGTTTCATTAAATACTATATTAGTTAGATTTTTCACTGGTGGATGGAATACATGTTGGTTATTTTCAATAGTTGTAGTCAAGTGTTGTCTATTGTGTGTATTGTTGTGTGTATGCTGATTTTGTGATTGTTTTAATGTATTTAGTTTTTTGTTTAGTGTATTTTGCTCTTGTATGGCTATGTTTGCTATTTTTTCATTGGTTACTTGTTGAAAGTTGTTCCAATATATGTTTGGCAAGTTGCGTGAAGCTTTGAGATGTGTTTCATACATTTGTATATTAAGGTGTTGTTTCTTTTTGTACATGAATTTAATTTCTTCTTTGAGCCATATTCGGTTTGTCTTTTTTTGGATGTTCTGGGTTTGGTTGGTGTTCCTGTGTTTGCTGTTGTATTTTCTAAGAAATTTTGGAGTTAAATTAGTTTGTAGACATTGCTTCAAGAAAGTGATGTTTTTGACAACGTTAGTAATTTTGATTTTCAGATTTTGATATCTGTATGCTGCTCTTTTTGCCTGGTTGGCTGTTCTATTATAATCTATTAGCTTCATTTCCGTATTGATAGCTAACACAACATAAAAGTGATTGAGAAGTCTCCACCTTATCAATACATTAATTTATTTATTTATTTACCTTCTGGTCCAATTCAACTAGTTTTACAAAAAAAACTAACGTTCCAGAATTAATGCAAGAAGTTTAAAACTTACTTGGTGTTTTTAGATCAGATGCAATGAAACGATATGCCTCATTACAATAAACATTTTTAAGCCTGTACTGTAATTACAAATACTATTGTATATAAGTGTAAATTTTATCTCATTTTTATAACTAATGTGAACAAGTGTAAAACCCACTTGATGTTCAATAACTTAGACATAACAAAGTTATATGCTTCACACAATTGTGTTTTTAAGCCAACAGATGAATCCACTAATGTTTCGACAAACAATCAATGTCTGATCTAATTGAACTATTAATGAAGGTATAATCTCTCACATGTGATGTTTTTGTAATTATATTAATCTTTTTTGTGTGTCAGCTGAGGATGATCCCTTAGGGATCGAAACCGGTCCTGACAGAATTTACTACTTTAGTAAATAAATTAATGTATTGATAAGGTGGAGACTTCTCAATCACTTTTATGTTGTGTTAGCTATCAATACGGAAATGAAGCTAATAGATTATAACAGAACAAAAGGACATGCAAGTTCTTCGGTGCCGAGAAATGTTGGAAATGTGTGAAAATGATCCTAATTTTTTTAACTCAGTTATCACTGGAGATGAGTCATGGATTTTTGAATACGACTCTGAGACAAAAAGGCAGAGTTCAGAGTGGCACACCCCACCGTCGCCCCGTTCCATGAAGGCACGCATGAGCAAGTCCAGGATCAAAACCATGCTCATTGTCTTCTTTGACGTCAGAGGCATGGTCCACCACAAATTCGTACCTACCAGGACTACAGTGAACTCAGCTTTCTACTTGGAAGTGCTCAAAAGACTGAAAAAGAGGATCTCGCGCTGCTGAAGCGACATCAAGGACACGTGGAAAGTTCATCACGACAACGCGCCTTCATTGTCAACGACTTCCTGGCCAGGACCAACACCCCATTGGTTCCCCAGCCTCCCTACAGTCCCGACCTGACTCCCGCTGACTTTTTTTGTTTCCTCGGTTAAAAGGAGTCATGAAAGGAAAACATTGAGACACGTTACATCGGCTCTAAAGGACATTCCAGAAAAGGCCTTCCAGGCATGGAAACACCGCCTCCAGAAGTGTATCGACGCAAGAGGGAGCTATTTTGAAGATTTTTTATTATTTGTACGAATATATTCAATAAATGATTTCTTATGAATTTGGTCGCATTATTTATGGAACACACCTTGTAGGTTTTAACAAAGGATGCGAAAGGCTAGGAATAGCATGGTAGCATCTCCGGCATTAAGTTACAGTCCTGGCACTTGCCTGGTGTGAAATCTTCAGGGTTTGCTCATGGTGGGATTCAAATCCACCATTTCCATAATCCAAGCTTAGAAATACATGTAGCCAACTCACTCAGTGGTTTAAATACATAATTTGACATTACATACAGTCAGAAGGCCAGCGCTCTACCATCTGATCTATTCAGCCCGGCCCTGTCAAAACAGTGTACCAAAGCATTCACGGGAACAATGCCAAATGATCTCACTCCAAATTACTGTTAATGTTTCACTGGTTCCCAGCCAAGAAAGCCATGTCTCCAAATCCATAGAAGTTGCTAGAACCAATAACATTATTACTACTACTGTACTGCTTTTATGTCTCACTAACTACATTTTTTGACAGTTTTCGGAGACGCTGAGGTGCTGGAATTTTGTCCCGCACGAGCATGTTTACATGCCAGTAAATCTACAGACATGAGCACCTTCAAATACCACCAGACTGAGCCAAGAACATACATACGTCCCAAGTTGGGGTCAAAAGGCCAGCGCCTCAACTGTCTGAGAACTCTGCGCGACATCATTATTATTACAGCAAAACTTGCTCAAAGCGGAATCGCAAGGGACCAATATTTTTTTAAGAATTAGGAAAGTTTTTGCATTACACTATACATTAACGGGTTCTTTTGCCTTAAAACCGTTAACAGTAATTTTAAATATTACTTTAGAGCTTGCCTGTATCTGTCTACACAAGATGCTTGGCTATCCAGATTGATGTACTGGTTACAGACTATGAAACACGTTAGATCCGTATTGACAGTTGAACTTCTTACAAAACTGTACAAAATTATGCTGATATCCTCCTAGTCAATACTATAATATTTTAAATCCAATTAAGATGAAACTTTACATACACGCTTTGCCCAGGCATAGGGTCATCCTCAGTAAGACATATATAATGAATTAAAAACATCAGAAATGTTTAGTTCATTATATACTATATGTCTTACTGAGGACGACCCTATGCCAGGTCAAAACACATCTATGTCTATGTAAAGCTTTGTCTTAATTAGATTTAAAATATTATAGTATTGAATAGGAGGATATAAACATAATTTTGAACAACTTTGTGAGAAGTTCATGTACTGGTACGTATTACTGTAGTACAGTGATTTGTTAAGTTATTACTACGCAGTTATTATTGCACTTTATTACATACAGAATGATACACAGTATATCATTTTCGCACTATCATAACGTTATATTTTACTATTTCAGAACACTGTATATACGCTCCTTAAACTTATTTCCATCATAAAACTCTATACAGTACTTCAGAACAATAAACTTACTTCTACAGATCAAACAAAGAAACTTCTTTCCTCTTCATTCTAATTGTGTCTTTCTGAATGCAGTCCCGAGCTGAGTACATTAGTTCAAAATGTTTGGAAGAGTTAGATGTAATGGCAAATAGCTATACGTAACAAAAGCACTGTGGGCCTGTTCATGGGTTCAGATCTCGTTTTGATCTTCGTCTTCTTGCTCGTCACCTTCTTCCGTCGTCTCCTCTTTCTCGGCCTTTCTAACTGCTAGAAAGGCTGCAGTTGATTCGAAAATGTGGTGTGTCGTATGTTGTTCATCATTTCGAATGAAATTCTCTGCCTCTCAATGAAAATTTCTTGCTTGACACAAGTTGGATATCGCCAATGGATTTTTAAGCACTTCATTTGTTCCACCATCCGTATAATCACGCTCTCCAAACAATGCATCATTTTGTCCAAACGATGACATTGATCATACTAGCACCTGACATGCACAAATATTATATGCAGGACTATATCACTTCATAATATTTTCTTCTTCTTCTTTTTTTTTCTATTTGCTTTACGTCACACCGACACAGATATGTCTTATGGCGACGATGGGATAGGAAAGGCCTAGAAAGAAGTGGAAGAAAGTGGCCGTGTCCTTAATTAAGGTACAGCCCCGGCATTTGCCCGGTGTGAAAATGGGAAACCACGGAAAACCATCTTCAGGGCTGCCGATAGTGGGGCTCAAACCCACTATCTCCCGATTACTGGATACTGGCTGCACTTAAGTGACTGCAGCTATCGAGCTTGGTCTAATATTTTCTGCACTGTACAAGTAGATTTTAAAGAATTCCTTCATTTTAAGTTTCCACTTTCACATTGAGGATATTCCACATTATACAAAAGTAAGAACATTATAACGCTGGGACAAGTTTCTGCTTTATTCAAGTTCTGTTTGGAGCACGTTTTACTGTATTATTATTTCACATGAATAATCAATGACCTATGAATAATGATGTCGAGAGAGAGGTATCATCTGGTTCTACTAAGGAGCCTTTGGAAAAGTAATATCCTACCATTTACTTGAAATGAAACTTAGTTCAAGTTTATAATAAGATTCATACCTGTCAGCATCATCCTGCACACGGCCTTTTATGATAAGACGAGATCCTGGCAAGAATCCTTTTGATAAGTGAGTAATGGCCATCAGTCTGAGGGGGAAAAATACAATAAAAGAAATTAACAGCAACTACAAGGTAATCAAGTCTATTCAGAAAATGTGTATGTATGTTGAGTCCTCAGCCCTAAGGCTGGTTGGATCCTCAACAGCTCTGCCATCAGCTGTTATAGATGGCCTAGGCATCACTGAAGAGGCGTACTAGGGAAATGAGGAGTGAGGTAGATTCCCGTTGCTTTCCTCACCGAGCCAGAGTTGCTATTACAGATCAGTCTGCCAAGCCCACTGAAATGCATGCACCGTCTGACCCTATGAGCAACATTTTCACACCATTCATGGCAGGGACTGGCTGCGTAAGGAATGGCATTACTAGCATCGCTCATACCTCAGTCACTTTCATATTGTCAAAGCCAAGGATGAGACAGAGACAGATCAATGAAAGTAACAAAATTGCTCTAGCCTATACCAGAAGACATAGTGCACTGCAAACACTAGGTCCTGCCAGCAAAGGCATATTCAGAAAATAGCTTCTTATATTGTAAATGAAATTGAAGATTTCTCATGTACTCATATGATTATTTCCTTCCTCATCTTGTTTCCAGAACTACAAGCTGCTGTACATCAGAATTTCCATTCATGTATAATTGCTGGATGTAAGTTCACCAAACAAAATATTAAGTCACTTCCTGCAGACAGGTTTTTAAAAATTTACTTTATGTCACACCGACAAGATAGGTCTTCATGGCGATGATAGGATAGGAAAGGGCTAGGAGTGGGAAGGAAGCAGCTGAGGCCTTAATTAAGTACAGCCCGGTGTGAAAATGGGAAACCACGGAAAATCAACAGTGGGGTTCGAACCCACTATCTCCCAAATGCAAGCTCACAGCTGCGCTTCCCTAACTGCATGGCCAACTTGTTCGGTGGAGACATTATTCTAATACTGTGTAACTCCACCTCCTGTTTTTATAAAGGCCTTGATTCGGCAAGGAAGGAAATCTACAAGTTTCTGCAGGTATGCCATATCCACTTCTAGCCACTTGCTGATGACGAGATCCTGTAGAGCCACAGGTATGCGGATGTCTGCGTTTCACAGTCCCCCATATGTTCTGTGGGACTGGGACTTAGTGGGCCAGTCGAGCTATGACTGGGTGTCAGCATGTGTGCAGGCCTGTGAACACAGCTGTTGTCATCTTGGAAAATGGGATTGTCCATAACATATTCGTCATGAAGATGTTGAAATAAGGGCACCACTTGGTTACCAAGAATGTTGAAATAAACATCCTGGTTCATGTTCACGATGACTGAATGAGACCAAGTCATAGCAAAAAAAAAAAAACCACCCACCAAACATCACTTCGGCTTGAACTTCACCCTCCAACACTGTAGGTTAAACGCCTCATTGGACCGTCCATGGTCTCGATGCCTCGGATAATTTAACACAGGCAAAATTGCAACTCGGACCACACTATGTGCTGCCACTCGGCTACTGTCCACATTTGGTGGTGTTTGCCCCTCAAGGATGTTCAACATCCCATGCTGCTGTGAGCATTGGCCTCTTATGAGGTACCAGACTCCAAATGTTCATTGCATGCTGTTCCTTTCGCAACGTTCGCTTGGAAACTGGTTAAGATGGACCTTCATTCACAGACAGCAGCAATTACTGTTGGGTTTGAAACCATTCAATTTGCTTTACATCGCACCAACACAGATAGGTCTTTCTGGCAACAATGATAGGATTTACTAATTTTCACTGACAAGGTGATGGAGATGTCCGAGTTTCACCTGCTGTTTTAAATGTATCATGTGACTCAAATTTAGTCCCTATCATTTAGGATATTTTTTTAGACCACACTTCTTACGCAATGTTTAATGGCTGCTACTGGTATGCCACTCCTAGTACACTTTGGACAGTCTGTGTTGATATACCAACAAATAAGATAACTTCTTTCACTGATGTGTCATGAGAACGATCAAACACAATAGCCCCCCATTTGCCAGTCTGCCATGTCTTTGCATTGACCCACCTTGATGCGCTGTTTCCATACATCTGACTGGTACATATACACCACTTCACTGCCATGGCCATGCAGTCAGCAGTGTGAGGTGTCACATGACCACTTAGTACCAATGCAACAACATTTATCTTGATGGGGGAACAATATGTGTTATGCCTTTGTAAGAGAATGCACTGATGGTGGTTTAGAACTCTGTCGCTATGATTTTCACCATCTTATCTCTTTCATACCTTGAGAAGTTGAGATCCAGCACTGCACTTCATCCACTTAGGGGTGTTATCACTCAATGAACGGGTGTTATACTGCACGAATGCTGAAAACAATGGCTTTCATTATTTCCTGAACAGTACATAGGTACAGGGAAAATGAACATTATTCTACAAGATCAAGATCACACCCGAGAAGAGTTGCATCAGATAGGGATGATTAGTTCCTCCGGCTACAAGTTCTCTGTAACAGTAATGACACTGCCAGTGAAATCCGAAATTGACTCCAGCAAATCCGAAGGCTAAGCATCAGCGAGAAAACTTTCTGAAGAAGCTTAAAAGAAGGAAGTCTCCATTCCAGAAAACCTACTGCATGTCCCGAACTCACCCAACTACATCATACTGTTCAAAATATACGCAAACCTTTAGTCAACTAGGAAGAACCTAATGATGTTTTTAACTATCTTCATTTGAAGCCGGTGTTGTTTTAACTCTGTCTTAGCACAGCCTCATTTTATAATCAACAAAAGCTGTTCACTTGCACTGTGCACTCCATTCAAATAGAGAGTGACCAACGGAGTTGACTACCTCATGAATCCTAGGGCGAATTATTTTGGTTGGAGCCAAATTACAAATAGACAAATTGGAATGTTTTACCTCATCAATTTTAACAATTATAAATAAGTGTACAGTAATTATAAATTGTGTTTTATTTTGCCAACATTTGTATATACTACGTAGAACTACCATCAAACTCAATATCATATAGACTTTGATTACTTTCATTTTTATACTGTGCATATGATGGCCTCATTTTAATATTAAGAAACCACTAGCGTATTTTACTATGTGTAACTAGTCTATTGTTATTTCGTTTAGGATAGGACTTTGTACGTGTTTTTTAATGTATTCTTTCTTACATATTATGTTCATAATTTCCATCCAGACATCTGGTTTAATTTAGAGGTGCTTTGATATGACTGATGATGCCCCACATGGAGGGCGAAACATGTCTCCATTTTAACGATGTTTAACTAAAAATGTTAACATCCTGTAATGTATTGAATAGGTTGGAGTCCAATAAATTCTCTTATATCATTATTGAGATTCTTTCAATACGGAAAATAAAATGATTTTCATTACTTGTAACAATCCGTAATAGTTGGCACCTCTGTATAGTGCGATACTCTTGTGTAGTATAGTATTTTTATCAGGTTAAAAAGTACAGAATATGTATCAAGCTGTCAAAAATTATCATAGTACGAAAGGCAAGGAGTCTGGCTCACTGAGGAAAGCAACGGGAACTTACGGTGAAAAACTTTTAATTGGACAGGTATTTTAAAAATATTCTAGTGGATTATTTACGTCTTCAATTTGTACATTCAGTCCAGATTGCCCCGTGAATGCATATCTCGGCCGTTCAGATCCTATCTTCATCCATACATCGAGCAGAATATCACCGCTAGTGCTACCGTAACGTTCACTTGAATACCAATATAAATGGTCCGTTATTGGACATTATAAATTTTCCAGCTAACTCATTCCTGGTTGCCAGCGTTTTGCCCCTGTGTGCTAGGTTGGGCTCATCAGTTGCTACCTAGCACACCTAGCATGGCTAGTGCATACCGTGGAGCCCACTGCATAAGCTAATTGGAGCCACCAGCCGTGCCAATGCACTATGAGAGACTGTCTCACCACCAAAAATTGATGCCTGCTTGGCCATCAGATGATATAGATGTTGATTCCCATATGGAATCTGAAATATTTGTCCCGAATGAGTAAATTTATAATACCAATATAAATGGTCCATTATTGGACATTATAAATTTTCCACCTAACTCATTCCTGGTTGCCAGCATTTTGGCCCTATGTGCTAGGTTGGGCTCATCAGTTAGTACCTAGCACACCTACCAAGACGCATGGCTAGTGCATACCGTGGAGGCCACTGCGTAGGCTAATTGGAGCCACCGGCAGTGCCAATGCACTACGAGAGACTTTGTCTCACTACCAAATTTTGATGCCTGCTTGGCCATCAGATGATATAGATGTTGATTCCCATGGGGAATCTGAAATATTTGTCCCGAATGAGTAAATTTATAATACAAATATAAATGGTAGGTGTGCTAGGTACCAAATGATGAGCCCAACCTAGCACACGGGGGCAAAACGCTGGCAACCAGGAATGAGTTAGCTGGAAAATTTATAATGTCCAATAACGGACCATTTATATTGGTATTATAAATTTACTCATTTGGGACAAATATTTCACATTCACTATGGGAATCAACATCTATATCACGTTCACTTGAGTCGCTTTCACCAGTGCACTCGCTATCTCCTGACATTTCAACATTAGTCTCACTATCAGATGACACATCACTCTCCGAATTGTCACAGTATAATAAATCAAACCGTTCTTCTTCTCGCAGATGTTTCTGAGCTCCGCTTGCACCTGCAATAATGCACTATCTACCACTCTCAGCAGCCTGGCTGGCCGCCAGCTGTGCACGGAACGAAAGCATTTAGCCCGGTCACGTGGTTTTAGGAGTGTGCTGCTGCTGCTGTAGACAAAGCTCGAAACTAACATACACGCATAAAGGAAAGCGATCTCGGATCATATGACGGAATAAATCGTCACACCCATCGCCGAAAGACATTTAAAATGTGATGACGAAATATTCCATCTTGGCCACTTAGGAAGCAACGCGGCTATGCCGATTTATTCCATCATTACCACTTGAAAGGTTAAAGTTTTTTTGCAACGCGAACATGGCGTTTATTTGGTGTTAATAACTTGGTTTTAATTTCATATATTATTATTTTAATTTCATTATTATTATTATTATTATTACTACGAATTATTATTATTATTATTATTATTATTATTATTATTATTATTATTATTATTATTATTATTATTATTATTATTATTATTATTATTATAGTTCGTGGTTCATAGCATTTAAAGATCAAAGATTTAGCATTTCGAAGCATCTATACTTCTGAAATTTAGCGTTGTTTAGCAAATAGGTTAAAAATAGGCATAATTTGATTGCAAAATTGGTACATCAATATGTATCGCTTCCGTAAAAAGTTCCGATTTGTAACTCTCGGCACGCTGTTTGATCATCACTTCGCTTCTACCCATGGATACCAGACAATAAATCGCTACCTTACTTTAAAACAGAACTAGTACTCAACACCTATGTCAAGAATAACCGACTATGATCCAGGGTCAACACAAAGTGAATGAACACGTGTGCTTGAAAATGTATTAGGCTGTTTGGTTGGTTGTTCTTTGCACTTCTCTTTGGCCGTTGAAAGATATTCCACACACTGAAAGATTTAAGGTGCCGTATTAATTCTTTCCCCTGAAATAAACAACAGCATATATATCTTTTTTTTTTTAATGCATCGTTTATAAAAAGAAATATGTTTATTTGGCATAAAACGGGGTATTTTGCATCTATTTCGAATAAATAGCACTATTTCGCATTATGAACCAATTTTATCATTTTATCGCTTATTCGAAATCGCTAGAAACCACTCGTAGGGGTCATATAAGATGAAGGTACATACACTGAAAAAGTTTCAGCATATTTCGCATATGCTAAAAACTACAAAATCTAAATATTATATGTACGTGCTCAGCTGCTACAGTGACAGTTTTGAACCTTCTAAGTTTCAATTTTTGCCATTTCTCTTTTCGTTACTCAGTCACCATTAGTATGGACTAGCCTCTGCATCTTCGGGCCTGATGCCCAAGTAGGTAACCCTTAAAAAATATTCCTGAGTTCTGGGTTTTGGACTCCCTTTCCCTTTTGATTAATGTAAACTTAATTTGGGTCTTGTTCCTTCTGAATTTTGCATGGCCTTCTGCTATCTGCTGATCCATTTTGTATATTATTTCCTCAAGTTAGTAACATGAGCACCCTAAGGTTACACGCAGACTTGATAGTCGGTGTAAGTGTAAGTGAAACATGTCAGATGGACAACTGGGTTTAGAACCATTTTCTAATGAACTGTAAGCTACGGCTTCTTAAGTGTATAGTTTTTAGAACGTCAAGTTTGTAATATATTGGCCGGCCTAAAACTAGGAACTATGTAATTCTGTAAACATTTAGAATGTTCTGCTCCCTAGGGGGCATGGTTATGAATCCCTTACTTTAGTTTTTTTTTTTTTTTTTTTTTGCTATGGGCTTTACGTCGCACCGACACAGATAGGTCTTATGGCGACGATGGGATAGGAAAGGCCTAGGAGTTGGAAGGAAGCGGCCGTGGCCTTAATTAAGGTACAGCCCCAGCATTTGCCTGGTGTGAAAATGGGAAACCACGGAAAACCATTTTCAGGGCTGCCGATAGTGGGATTCGAACCTACTATCTCCCGGATGCAAGCTTCACAGCCGCGCGCCTCTACACGCACGGCCAACTCGCCCGGTCCTTACTTTAGTAAAGTGCATTGAGCATGGTGCTCACAGAACGTGTAGCACATTCTACTGCCATTAATGTAGTTTTTTTTTTTATATCCGAGGCCTTGACTTCATCTTTCTCTGTCTATTAAATGGATTTTGATATTCCTATAAAGATAATAGAAGAAGAAAGTTGAAATATATCAAATTTTACCAATGTTTTGGGTATCAATCTGTTTCTTGTTGTCCACCCATTCAACCCTCATGCTTCTTATTCCTCTTAGCTTCATGAAAACCCCAGTACAAATATTAATATTATTCCTCTTTTTTTTTTTTTTTTCAATTTGCCTTGTCACATCAACACAGATAGGTCTTACAGCAACAAAGGAATACAAAAGGGCTAGGAGTAGTAAGGAAGCGAACACAGCCTTAATTAGGATACAGCCCCAGCATTTGACTGGTGGGAAAATGGGAATCCAAGGAAAACCATCCTCAGGTCAGCCAAGAGTGAGGTTCAAACTCACTAGAGGTGTAGAAAACCATGAAGTGCTACTTCTGTCTTTCTTTAACAATACAATTACATTGTTTAGAAAAAGTTTTTTTTTTTTTTCCATTTTCAGGTTCCTAAATGTCTAAATTATGGTATTAGATCATAAAATAATATTTCAGTCTCTCGAAGTAGAGGGAAATTTAAAACAAATCTGCAAGTTGAGCGAGAAATTGAGTGTTCCAGTTTTCGTGCAGGTCAGTGTATCTATATATCCATCCAAAAAGTACTGTTATCTACCCAATTAGAATTGGTTCCAAAAAAAAAAAAAAAGGCATATATTTTCTCCTTCAAAAATTTGGAGGTGTTTGTGCCATACCAGATGATGATGATGCTGCTTGTTGTTTAAAGGGGCCTAACATCCAAGTTCATCGGCCCTGGCATACCACTTGTAGTGTATTTCAGGGAAGACGTACTTTCCAAGACTTCCTTCTTGCTTTTAGACAATTAAACAAGTGTACGGATTTGATTGCTCAAACTCGTATGTTTCCTGAGAAAAGTGTAGTTAGAGATAAAACTATGTCACTTCTGGTAATGTAATTTGAGCTGACAGCCAAGGGGGAAGGGCAGACCAATAGTCATTTAAAATTCACTTTTGTTGCAGGAACATGCATTATATATTTTTGGATTCAGGAAGATTTGTTAAATTCAAAGAAGTGAAAAAACCTTACTAACAATGTTGGCAACAAGATAATCCTTGCAATCTCATGGTTATCTTTATCAAAATGCCTCAAAGATATACTAATGGTCCTTCTAAGGGCCCAGCATCCCGGCATCAAAGTTTGCCAGATAAACATTGCAGGCATAATGAGAGCAAAATCCCAACTACTGTATTATACAGGGTGAAGCATAATTCGCGCACTCGGGCATCGCAGCGTGACTCCTCACATGCCAGCAATAAAAAAATGTCTCTTACAAATTTTCGTCTTGCAAGTATATCCGGCAAAAAAAACGATGTTGAAGAGTAGCAATCTGGCAACACTGTAACCACATGTACGGTAACTACCTCTGCCAGAAGAAGTTAGTCATACTGTACAGTTGGTGCAGTGGATAGAGTTTTGGGTTAGCATGCAGGAGGTCAAGTGGTCGATCCTGGGTTGAGGCGTATGTTTTTTATTTCATAAATGTAGTCCAGGTGGTATGGTATCTGGCATCTTAATTGTCAACAGCGATTGCAGTGGGTCCTCTAGAAACCATTTGAACTTACATACTACGATCCTAGAAATGGACAAACAATCGTTTTCATTGGTCAGCTTTGAAAGGCATTCTATCGAATGTCCGTCTTATAAACTTCTAAACCACTGTGGCAGACGTATGGCATACACAAACGATAAATATGTGGATATGCTTCTGGTCCTTGGTGCATCTGATAACCGGGCTGGTGTTCCGCTCGTGAATATGCTGCTAGATATCCTCGTCGACGCCATCCAGATAAAAATGTGTTTCGTCATCTGGAGGTGCACCTTCGGGAGTCAGGTTCTCTCCTTCCACCATCACGTGACAGAGGTCGTCCACGGACTCGCCGTACTCCGGCTACTGACGAAGCTATTCTGGAGGTCATACACCAAGAACATCAGCGAAGTACACGTAGCGTAGGAAGGCAGCTGCGTGTCTCGCAACACATGGTCGTTAACGTGCTCCACGAGCATGGGCTGCACCCCTATCATTATTCTTGCACGCAACACCTGCATCCTGCAGATCGCCATCAGTGGGTGCAATTCTGTGAATGGTTCCAACAACAACAGGAAGCCAACGATGACTTTGTGAACACGGTACTATGGTCGGATGAAGCAGCATTCACTCGTGAGGGTGTCTTCAATTTGCACAATGCCCACCATTGGTGTGAGGTTAACCCGCACGTCACTCGCGACCGTGGATATCAAGTTCGCTTTGGTATCAATGTCTGGGCTGGAATATTGGGCGACAGGTGCCTGGGCCCCTACATGTTGCCTCACCGGTTGACTGCAGGAAGGTATCATGCATTCCTCTCAAACTATCTGCCTGATGCGCTGGAAGATGTTCCACTACATGTTCGGCAGAGGATATGGTTCCATCATGATGGTTCGCCTCCACACTCTGGAAGTAATGTACGAAAGTATTTGGACAGAACATTTCCAGGGAAATGGCTCAGACGTGGAGGCCCAGTTGTATGGCCACCGCGTTCACCTGACCTAACTCCCCTAGATTTCTTCCTGTGGGGACACCTGAAGGAGCACGTGTACTCTACTCCGCCGACAAATGTGGAAGAATTGGTAGCGCGTGTTCATGCTGCTTTTGTTACTGTGGACACAGCTATGCTGCGAAGGGTCCAGAGCTGTATGATCCGGCGGGTTGCGCAATGTTTGGACGTGCAGGGAGGTCGCTTTGAGCATCTGTTGTTCTGAAGACAACGTATTCTGTTGTGAAGGTCATGCGGTCATTAATATGGACAGTATTAGTGCTAATGTGCTACATCTGCGCGATCATATTACATGTAGTATGGTGGCATCTCTGAAAACCTTAAAAAGTAGTTCGTGGGACGTGAAACAAATAACATTATTATTATACATGTAGTATGTAAATGACAAGTGGATGTTGTGTTATTGTACTGTGCTATCATCTTTAGCATATCGAAAGTGATATTGTTTGTGTAGTTATTCTGTGCTATGACTGGTCATTTGTTTCAGCTGTCTATTTCTTATTAGTCTAACCAGGTATTTGTTGTTTCAGCGTTACAAAATGTTGTAAATGTAGGATACATGTGACCTCAGAAACTGTGTCTTACTGTATTACAGTAGGTAATGTCAGATGGAAATTAGCAAATAAAAAATGCGCCTCAACCCAGGATCGAACCATCGACCTCCTGCATGCCAACCAAAAACTCTACCCACTGCACCAACTGTACAGAACGACGAGAACGTGCTGACAGCGGTAGTTACCCTACATATGGTTACAGTGTTGCCAGATTGCTACTCTTCAACGTCCGTTTTCTACCGGATATACTCGCAAGACGAAAATTTGTAAGAGACATTTTTTTATTGCTGGCATGTGAGGAGTCGCACTGCGATGCCCGAGTGCGTGAATTATGCTTCATCCTGTATACATATATAACAGACATCTTCACTATAGACCGTTATGCATTTCAGCGTTCAGTCTGCAAGCCCCTGTGAATTTCATTATTTCATTATTCCGTTTTATAAAGTTTATTAGATATGTGGTTATTTCATTATTCTGTTTTATAAAGTTTATTAGATATGTGGTTAAGTGTAAGAGAGGGCCGTGAGCCTTAACTTCGCCACAAATGAAGGCATGAAATAAATAAATAAATAAATTTACTACACTCTGCCACAATCCTCTATTTGTAACTAGTTCTGTGCCTTGTATGGTTCAATACCTCTATATCATAAGAAACCAAGTCTAACCATCTTCACCTTGGTTCCCTACCATTTCTCTTACACTCCATAACAGAATCCATTATTCTCTTTGGTAACCTATCCTCCTCCATTCATCTCACGGCCGCACCACAGAAGCCGGTTTATGCGTACAGCTTCATTCACCAAGTTTATTATTAAATTAGCCTTTATCTCCTCATTCGGAGTACCTTCCTGCCATTGTTCCCTCCTGTTTTTACCAGCAATCATTCTCAATACTCTCATGTCTATTACTTCTAACTTATAAGATATCTGAGTCAACCCAGCTTTCACTCCCGTAAAACAAAGTTGGTCTGAAAACAGACCAGGGTAATGATAGTTTCGTCCGGGAGCTGGCTTCCTTCTTACAGAATACTGTTGGCTGCAACTTTGAGCTCAATGCAATAGCTTTGCTGCAACTTCATTCAATCTATCTTACTATATTACCATCCTGCGAAAACAAACATCCTAAATACTACCTGTTCCAGCTTTGTATCCCCAATCCGACATTCAATTCTTTTGGATTTCTTAACCCATTCCAGTCTGGGCCTTAATATCCCTGACAAACGTTCTGGACTGGGCATTTTTAAGGATATTTAAAACATTATATCTCTGTACCTGTAGGAGATATTTGCATGATTCTTTTTTCTTTGTGTTTGAGCATCTAGTTTTGAAAAACCCTGTTTGTATTATGTAAACTATCACCTGAGATTTTAAAATTGTTTATGTTAACGGTCGAGCGTGGCTCGACTTTCGGGGGGGGAGGAAGATGTCACAGGTTAACATGTAGTGGAAGTGGAAAGTGTTTTTTGAAGACTTTATTTGTAAAGTATGATATAATGTTTTATTTGTAATGACCTAACCTGTACTGTGTAATATTTGTAACATATGTATTTGTAAATAGTAGTATTCAGTTCTATATTTACTGGAAGTATCCAGAAACTTTTGTTACATAAATTTTTGAACAGGGTGTGTTGCCTTTTGTTGGTTAGGGATTCTAGAACGTATTTTCTGACTGTTCTGGAAATGGAAGGTTCGCGATCGCGTATTCGAGAATGTAGGTTAAGTTCGCGACTAAAGTTGGAGTTGTGATTGGTGAACCTAGGAGGGGATGGGCGGACTCATGCATTCTGATTGGCTACTCCAAGGCCAGGGTTTTCCTATATATAGAGAGCGAGGCAGCGTTCGTGATATGATATACAGCCATTTTTTATTCGAGAACAATCTGGTATTGACTGCGGACGTGCTGTTCTATTCTTCCCGTCTTTGTGACTGTGTGTGAGCTTGTGTGGGTTCCAAGGTGCTAATTTATATACAGTGAAGTGCTGAACTGGATCTAATGAATCCTTTTGGCTTCTTCCCTGCATATATCTGGGTAAGTGCTCATCGCTTGCTTGATTGCTTGTTGGTGTGCCTGCCTGATAGTGCCGTAGTGCATGATGGCTAGCTCCCCGCCACCGGGAGGTGGTGGAAATGATTTTCCGCCCTTACCTCCCACGGCTCCGCGAGTAAACATTGGAAATTCGGGCCAGTCGGCTCTCTTGGCTGCCTCGAATATTAATATACTGCCTAGTCTCTCGGATGTAGTTGCTAAGTACAATAGGACGGGAGAGATCCCGCCTAGCATGGCTTCCATTTTTCATGTTTTCCGAATGCTGCAGGCGCGAAGCAGCGCAGAGAACGTAAACGTCATAAGACTACCAATCCTGTGAAACTGTTACCCAAACCCGTAACTACTACCAATTCCTTCAGGTGTCCTAGCTTCGGTTACGTCTCAAAACTCACGAGTCTCAAAACTCACGGGCTATAATTAGTTACAAATAGTATCAAAACTCACGACTGCAAACTGGTAGCTAAAGTAAACATTCTAATGAGTCTCAAAATTCACGAATTCGGACAGCAGGTTCTTGCAATGACTGCATGAGGGGTGAGGTGCGCGTGACTCACGCTTCCCTTCAACCCATGTTTATCCACCGACTTAGGCCAGTCACCCAGGTAGCAGGTTACCTATTAGTTGTTTATCTAGTATTGCAGTCTTTTTTTAAACAATTCAAGAGCCCCTGGGCCCCTTTTTAGTCGCTTCTTACGACAGACAGGGGATACTGTGAATGTTATTCTGCCACCCCATCCCACAGGGGAAAAATCAATGGTTAGCGAATGAAAGAGAGCGAGGTGTATTATTATCATGATTTAAAAAAATACTTTTCTGTTGTCTTAAAGCTAATATAATGCATTTTCCCCTTTCACATAAATTTATAATAGTGACGTGCAGCCTCCGGAGAGGCCTGGTGCAGGTCTTCAGAGTTGACGCCGTATAGGTGCCCTGCACGTCTGTCAGGATAAGACTCTAGCTAAGATGAAGTCTAATGCTGAAGACGGCACGAACACCCAGTCTCCGAGCCGTAGGAATTAACTAATGAAAGTTAAAATCTCCCAGCCGATCGGAAACCAAATCCGGGACCCCATAGATCCGTTGGAACATTTGCTAACCATTTATGCATGCAGCCGGACAACATAAAATTAAAGTAGGTATATTGCCCACTGCTAATTAAAAGAAACTGTCACTTGGTAGTACTGGGGCTTACTTCCATAATGCGGCAAGAAGGCAGCTTTTACTCGAATTAGTAATTTTATTTAGAGATATTAGAGATCAAGAGAGTTAATTTACTCATTTAGTTTCAACATTTAGAGATGCATTTGGAAAAAGGCATATTTCTATTTTTCGTAAGCGTTCATCCATTCGCTTACTTCAATCGGTTATCTACCCGACACATTAAACCGAAAAACGTATTCATGTCGCATCCGATTATTCTGCGCGATATAACTGAATGATATTTGAAACTCATTCCATTATTTAAATAATCGGATGGAAGTTATTTGATTATTAAAAGTATTCCATTATCCCATCACGAACAGGGTGATCATTTATCCATTCAAAGAAGAACTGGCCCTGCTCGTGAGTTTCGAGATTGGCCCAAGTAGAAATGAAATGTCGTATGGCTTTTAGTGCCGGGGGTGTCCGAGGACATGTTTGGCTCGCCAGTTGCAGGTCTTTCTATTTGACACCCGTAGGCGACCTGTGCGTCGTGATGAGGATGAAATGATGATGAACACGACACATACACCCAGCCCCCGTGCCAGCGAAATTAACCAATGATGGTTAAAATTCACGACCCTGCCGGGAATCGAACCCGGGGCCCATGTGGCCAAAGGCCAGCACGCTAACCATTTAGCCATGGAGCCGGACGGCCCAGGTAGAGAAACTTACTCTTTCTAATCCTCTTCCTGGAATTCGTGAGTTTTGAAACTGGCCCAGGTAGAAAAACTTGTTCTTACTAATCCTCTTCCTGGAATTCGTGAGTTTTGAGACTCGTGAGTTTTGAAACGACACGCCTAGCTTCATTGCCCACTGAAGGCAACTTAACTTTAGCTGATTTCATTCCCAAGCCACCTACCCCTGCAGCAGACCCCCTCCCCTCCACTAGCGCTGCCCCCTCTTAGTCTGCTAAACCCGCTGAGGTCGCGAGTTCGACCTCTGCTAACAATATCGAGACAGGGCAGAGCTCATCCCAAGGAGGCCAAGGGGAATCACTGTTCCCCCAATAGTGGTCGCTGATAAGTCGGAGTATCAGCGCCACTACAATTACCTCAAGTCGCGCTGCACTGGGAATATCAGAGTGTTTAATACTAGATACGCTCTGAAATTCCACGCTGAAAACGAGCATGACTACCTGCTCATTAAGCAATATTTTGAAGAGAATAACAAGAGCTTCTACACGCACCAGCTCGCGAGTAAGACGCTCTTAAAAGTAATCATTCGCAACATTGTTGCCACAGTCAGCTTGAACTGGGTTCGTGAGGAACTCATGGCACTTGGGTACCAGCCTCAGGACGTGTATCAGTACACGAGGCGTGATGCAACGACCAAAAAGCTGATACCCCTAAGTGTCACCCTCCCGAAGGAAAAATATTCAGAAACCATCTTTTCCATAAAACACTTATGCGGGTGTGCCGTAAAAATAGAGGCATTCAGGGGCCGCGAAGGCCCCTCTCAGTGTTACCGATGTCAGAGGTGGGGGCACACCGCTAATTACTGTAAGATGCCTATTAGGTGCGTTAAATGTGGCGAAAACCACTCAGCTGCTGCCTGCCCCTAAATCCGGAGGCACGAGCTAAGTGCGCCAACTGCCTGGGTGAACACCCAGCCTCCTGGAGGGGATGCCAACTGTTCCGAAATATTATGGAACAGAAGGTTGTCAGGGAGGTCTCAAAAATCGAGAAACGAAAGACCCTCCCGCGCAGTAGACCACAACTTCTCATATGCAGCTGCTGCCGGAGGCGCCCAGGCCGCCCCCACCCCTGCATCGAACCCTGCACCCTCAGTGGAAGCGTCGCCCATATCCGACTTCTTGGGCTTGGGCGACATTTTGAACCTCGTGAGACAAATAAATTTCTCAAAATTGCTACCAATTATTAAAGACACTGTGACCAAGCTGAGGTCATGTCAATCAATGACTGATAAAATTGGAGTACTGTTAAGTGCTGCTATTCAGTACTTTACAGAACCCTAATGAGGCTGTCATTGTTTGACTATGGACCTTAGAGTATGTGCATGAAATTGCAAGGGTCTTTCTTCTCAGAGATACGAACTCGAGTCTTTTATCTCTGAGCATAACATTGACATCCTCCTCCTAGGGGAAACATGGCTGAAGCCCCATATGCCCTTCAAAATTAAGAACTTTGCAGTATACCGCAAAGATAGAACTGACAGAGAGGGCGGGGGAGTGGCTGTGCTGATTAAGGCTAAGCTTACTCATCACGTCATTGACCCCCTCCCTCTCGGAGCTATTGAGTCTCTCGGTATCGAGATTAGACGTGCAAATTATCATTATCGTATTTTTGCGGCCTATCTACCCCCCAAAGCTCCGCTGCATACTGCGGAGCTAGATATTTTACTTAATAATCCTAGCCATACGCCATCTATCATTGGAGGCGACTTGAATTCCAAGCACACCGATTGGAATTCCAGGACTATAAATCCTAGGGGGAGAATACTTCAGCAACATACATTAGATACTGACATCAGTGTGTACGCCCCCAAGGAACCTACCTTTTATCCGGATGGGGGCGGCTTACCTGATGTCCTAGATGTCGCAGTTATTAAATACTGCAGCAGGGCTATTGATTTTCTAGTCCCTGGTGAGTTAAATTCAGATCACAAGCCTGTCATCTTCAATCTTACCTGGGTTAGGCTCGATGAGCCGTCTCTTCCTACATCCAAATTAAATCTTGACTACCACAAATTCATGTGGCATGTCAATAAAAATCTGGAAACCTTCCCGGTCACCAGCGAGAATGATGTTGACCGTGCGATTGCTCACCTTAATAACAAGGTATGCAATGCGCGGAAATACATCATTCGAGCAGCCCAAATTAATAATAATAATAATAATAATAATAATAATAATAATAATAATAATAATAATAATAATAATAATAATAATAATAATAACAACAATCGTTCTCAATACGGCCCTGGCTCTGAGGACGATACTACGCCGGATCTCCTTAAGGATTTGATCCAAATTAAAAATAGATACAGGAAGAGATGGCAACGATTCCGGGACCCAGCTGACCGGGCGGAATATCAGGAACTAGCCCGTGAAGTCCGCAATCGCTTGCTGGAGCGTAAGATTAAAAGATGGGAGGAATTCTGCCGACATCTTTCAGAGCAAGAGTCAGAACGCGACTTTTGGCGTGTCACTCGCGGTCTGACTCGAACCCAGGAACCCCGGCGTGCCATTCACGGCCGGCACGGCCTGGTATTCTCCCCTTATGATAAAGCTGAGGCTTTCGCGGATGCTATTGAATGCCAATGCGTAACTCACAACTTAGATGACGATGACGATGACGAACGACGGACCCGTGAGATACGCAGAAAAGCCTTGGCTTTCGAAAGACAATGGACACCAGACTCTGACGTACCTGACTTCCAGCCTCGCGAGGTTCGCAGGGTTATTAAAAATTTAAGTGAGAAGAAGTCTCCCGGTAATGACAGGGTTTCGAATAAAGAAATCAAGTCACTGCCATATAGGGCATCTACCATCTTTTCGGCCTGTATTAAACTGGAATACTTCCCTGACATTTGGAAGACTGGTAAAATGATAGTCTTCCCAAAGCCAGGGAAGGATAGATTATTCCCGCAAAATAATCGCCCGATAACCCTATTATCACATATCTCTAAGATATTCGAGAGACTTCTTCTCTCTCGCCTCAATGGATACCTCAACACCCGTAACATACCGCGACCGGAGCAATTTGGGTTCCGGTCGAGGCGCAGTGCCCCTCTTGCGGTGCTGCGCCTAACACAGTATGTCACAAGGTCATTCAATATGCGCCGTAGCGTGCCAGCAATATTTTTCGATGTAGAGAAAGCTTTTGACACTGTCTGGCACGATAATTTAATAGTAAACTCCTGGAACTATATAAAGTTCCTAATTATCTTGTCAAAATTATACAGTCATATTTGACTAACAGGAAATTCTACGTTTCCTGTGAAGGGGAGCAATCCACCCCTCGGGTACTTAGAGCTGGAGTCCCACAGGGTGGAGTGCTGAGTCCCACCCTCTACGGCCTGTATGTGAATGATCTTCCTACACGGGATGGTGTAGAGATCCAGCAGTATGCGGATGACATAGCTATCTACATCGGCATGAAGCGAAATGACTATGCCGTCCGGCGACTGCAACAATAGATCGATTGCTTCAGGGAGTGGTGTCTCCGGAACAGGGTGAAAATAAATGCGGACAAAACACTGGCAATTGTTTTCACCCGGCGCCGGCCGAGCCTTGATCACCTCACTATTAATAACGTCCCCGTGTCTTGGACTAACAAAATTAAATACCTCGGCCTAATATTGGACAGAACTATGTCCTGGAGATACAATATAGAACAGGCCCGTCAGCGCGCCACGGCACGGATGAAAGCTCTGAGACCCCTGCTAGGCAATAAGTATATCTCTACCACCACCAAGAGAAATATTTACCTAGCATGTATCAGGCCCATCCTGCTGGATGGCTAAGACTCCTCTTTCCAAATTGCAAACATTTCAAAATAAGACACTACAAATAATGACAAGAGCACCTTATCTGAAATCTAACAGGAGGATACGAGCTGAACTCCGTATCACCACCCTTAGATTTCAGATAAATAAAATAGTGAGGATGACCAGGGCTAGGATCCTCTCGAACCACTCAGAGGACCCCGGTATGTTACTATTAAAACGGATCATGAGGACCAAGAAGCCGCGGACTCGCCTGAAGTACCGTGACGCTTGGATCACTTATGATCTGTTTTAAATTCGAACCAGCCAACCCTTTCGGCCTTTTCCAAATTGACACCAATAATGCCACTAAATACCTCTAAATTCTTCCCCTGTTAGGGTCCGTTTGTTAAGAAGGGCATAAATTTACTTATACTGCTCCGACTCTTTCTCTATTGAGTACGTTATCAGTAGCGAAGAGGGGGTTTTCTCTTCTGACGGTAGGCCTTATAGCCTATCAGACATATCGCCTTTCCTCCGCCAGTGCAGCGAGAACAGTGACTTCCGCCTCATCGGCAATTTCTTGGAAACAGATGAGTAGGGGGGCATCTTTTTCTCCCCGGGGCTCCCATCCACTGGCCAACAACAACAACAACAACAAATAGTTCGTGATATACACAATTGATGCGCGGTTCCTGGCCCCCGTCTTAGTGATTGGTGCGAGTCTGCTGTAATTGTAGATTTCTTTTACCTTAGTGCTGAACTGTCTGCTTCTGCGTACTTTCAGTACTACTGGGTAAGACAAAGGTAACAAGTGTGCTGTTAATTTGTGCTCTTGCCTTCTGGTTATTAATTCTTTTAGGGTGTAACAATCAGTTTGAGTGCATTGTAGATCGTAAAGATGGCTGGCAGTAGTATAATAAGCGGGTTCGGCGGCCACCGCCACCGCAGGCTCCCAGAGGCCACCTCCATCACCACCACAGCCAGAGGCCTCCCAGATGCCTCCTCCACCACCACCACCACCACCACAGCCAGAGGCCTCCCAGAGGTCTCCTCCACCACCCGCGGGAAATTTGAATTTGTAAACAAAGCCACGTGCTTTTTGACAGCTATCATCGACAACAACGCATCGCTAACCTCAGTACTGCCATCTTGACGGGCCTAAACCTCAGTAGTACCAACTTAACCTAACTAGCGCGAGGTAAACAAAGCCACGTGTTTTTGACAGCCACGTGCTTTTTGACAGACAACAACGCATCGCTAACCTCAGTACTGCCATCTTGACAGGCCTAAACCTCAGTAGTACCAACTTAACCTAACTAGCGCGAGATAAACAAATCCACGTGCTTTTTGACAGCTGCCATCCGCCATCTTTAAACCACAGAGCACTGTGCTGCCCTCTTTATCGCAGTAGCTGCAAATTCGTCACCTGTCATCCGCAGTGCTGCCATCTTGGCGGGCCTAAACCTTAGTGCTACCAACTTAACCTCACTAGCTCGAGATAAACAAATCCACGTGCAGCTGTCATCCGCCATCTTTAATCTATAGAGCACCGTGCTGCCCTCTTTAGCTACTTACCTTTGAAATGTGGTGGCGGATAATTTGAAAAATGCTCTTTGACAGCAGCCATCTTTGAGCACCGTGCTGCCCTCTTTAGCTAGATACCTGTGGTGGTAGACAATTCCACGTGACAGCAGTCATCTTTGAGCACCGTGCTGCCCTCTATGTGGTGGCGGCAAATTCTACATGCTCTTGTTTGGAAACAAACTCACGCGCTTTTTTGACAACCGTCATCCGCCATCTTTAATCAACAGAGCACAGTGCTGCCCTCTTTAGCTACATACCTTTGAAATGTGGTGGCGGCAAATTCCACGTGCTCTTGTTTGGAAACAAAGCCATGTGCTTTTTTGACAGCTGTCATCCGCCATCTTTAATCAACAGAGCACCGTGCTGCTATCATGCGGGCGATTTCATCAGCTGTCATCCGTCATCTTTAATCCACAGAACACCGTGCTGCCCTCTTTATGGCTACCACCTTAAGCACGTAGTAGCGGGCAATTTGAAAAGTTCTGTTAGCTATCATCCGCCATCTTTAATCAAGAGAGCACAGTGCTGCCCTCTTTAGCTAGATACCTTTGAAATGTGGCGGCGGCAAATTCTACATTCTCTTGTTTGGAAACAAACCTATGCGCTGTCATCCACCATCTTTAAACCACAGAACACCGTGCTGCCCTCTTGCGTCAGCTGTCATCCGCCATCTTTAAAGTATAGAACACCGTGCCGCACTCTCGCGTCAGCTGTCATCCGCCCAGCAATTCTCTTTCTATATAATAATTTCGTGTGGCTATTTCTAGCTAAGTGCAGTCTAAAAAAATAAATCCTAGTCTTGTTACATCAGGAAGGGTAACTGGCTAAATCCTGGTCTTTCAGCATCAGGAAGGGCAACCGGCCATACCGTGAAACAATAGTGTATGATGTAAGAGGCTAGATACTGCTTTTTAAAATCTAAGAAGAGCATCTAGCTGTAAAACCCCGATTCTCGTGTTAGAAAGGGCAACTAGTTGTAAAACAGATTCTTAATCCCAGTTCTTTGACGTGAGGAAGGGCAACCGGTCGAAAACAATAGTGTATGATGTAAGAGGCTAGATACTGCCAGTTTTGCATCAGGAAGGGCAACTAGTCTTAAAACAAATTCTTGCGATTTAAAATCTTAGTTTTGCGTCAGGAAGGGCATCCGGCTGTAAAACAATAGTCCGTGATACAGCGATTTAAAATCTAAGAAGTGCATCTAGCTGTAAAACCCCGATTCTCGTGTTAAAAAGAGCATCTAGTTGTAAAACAGATTCTTAATCCGAGTTCTTTGACGTCAGGAAGGGCAACCGGTCGAAAACAATAGTGTATGATGTAAGAGGCTAGATACTGCCAGTGTCAGGAAGGACAACTAGTCTTAAAACAAATTCTTGCGATTTAAAATCTTAGTTTTGCGTCAGGAAGGGCATCCGGCTGTAAAACAATAGTCCGTGATACAGCGATTTAAAATCTAAGAAGTGCATCTAGCTGTAAAACCCCGATTCTCGTGTTAGAAAAGGTAACTAGTTGTAAAACAGATTCTTAATCCCAGTTCTTTGACGTCAGGAAGGGCAACCGGTCGGAAACAATAGTGTATGATGTAAGAGGCTAGATACTGCCAGTTTTGCGTCAGGAAGGGCAACTAGTCTTAAAACAAATTCTTGCGATTTAAAATCTTAGTTTTGCGTCAGGAAGGGCATCCGGCTGTAAAACAATAGTTCATGATACAGCGATTTAAAATCTAAGAAGTGCGTCTAGCTGTAAAACCCCGATTCTCGTGTTAGAAAGGGCAAGTAGTTGTAAAACAGATTCTTAATCCGAGTTCTTTGACGTCAGGAAGGGCAACCGGTCGAAAAGAATAGTGTATGATGTAAGAGGCTAGATACTGCCAGTTTTGCGTCAGGAAGGGCAACTAGTCTTAAAACAAATTCTTGCGATTTAAAATCTGTAAAACATATTTTTATTCCCAAGAGAATCGAACCCGAGACTGCCGGGTGAGAGGCAAGCACACTAAACCAAACTGTAGGCTATGGGTTACATTTTTTTTTGTTCTACAGTCTTTGAAGTTGTATCGGCGCAGTCATTCAGAGCGAGGTACGGAATGCATGTGTTGGCTGAAATTGTACACGCAACTTCCGGCTGCACTAACCTTGAACGAAGACACTGTGTGCTGATAGGCCACTTGTAACTCACGGAACGTCTTCTTAGCTGTGTGTAGCATTTAGCCCGTGTAAGTTCCTAACATAAAATATCATGATTGTACGGAGAGGTTAAAACACAGTGCCAGCATATAGCCCACTCCTATCGAAAGAGCCTGCACGGTGCTGGTATATAGGCTACTCCTGTTGAAGGAGCCTGTACAAGGTTTAACACCCCTCCATCAACAGCCCTTACTTAATACTGGCTTTTTCGCACACCCTCGAAATTACCTAAGAATGTAATATACTACCGTAGGGAGAGGGTAAAACTCGGTGCCAGCACATAGCCTACTCCTACCGAAGAAGCCTGCACACAGCTTAACGCCTCCATCCGACAGATGAATCACCCTCAACATCTCGTACTCACAATCATTTTCGAAGGAGTCTGCACAAGGTTTAACGCCCCCATCAACAACCCTTACTTAATGCTGGCTTTTTGCACACCCCGCCTCTTAGATCATACACCATAGTTTTACGACCGGTTACCCTTCCTGACTAGGATTTTAAATCGCAGTATACGCGATAAATTTGTTATAGCGGGTTTTATAACTAGATATCCCGGTACCGGCACATAGCCTACTCCTACCGAAGAAGCCTGCACAAGGCTTATTGCCTCCATCCGACAGATGAATCACCATCAACGTCTTGTACTCACAATCATTTTCGAAGGAGTCTGCACTTAGTTTAACGCCCCCCCCTATCAATATCCCTTACTTAATGCTGGCTTTTTTTGCACACCCCGCCTCTTAGATCATACACCATAGTTTTACGACCGGTTACCCTTCCTGACTAGGATTTTAAATCGCAGTATACGCGACAAATCAGTTGTAGCGGGTTTTATAACTAGATATCCCGGTACCGGCACATAGCCTACTCCTACCGAAGAAGTCTACACAAGGCTTATTGCCTCCATCCGACAGATGAATCACTATCAACGTCTTGTACTCACAATCATTTTCGAAAGAGTCTGCACAAGGTTTAACGCCCCCTATCAACAACCCTTACTTAATGCTAGCTTTTTTGCACACCCTGCCTCTTAGATCATACACCATAGTTTTACGACCGGTTACCCTTCCTGACTAGGATTTTAAATCGCAGTATACGCGATAAATTTGTTGTAGCGGGTTTTATAACTAGATATCCCAGTGCCGGCACATAGCCTACTCCTACCGAAGAAGCCTGCACACAGCTTATCACCTCCATCCGACAAATGAATCACCCTCAAACACTCCAATACTCGCAATCATTCTCGCTACTTCGGAAGATAGCGGGTTCGAACTCCTACTGTTGGAAGCCGTAAAAAATAGCAAATGCTAGGCGAGGGGCCTGCGCGATCGTCATAACGTGTAATTACATGATCTAGCTAAATGTAGTTTTAGCTCAATACCTTTAAGTGCCTACAGGTAAGGAATACCGCGGATGTAGCTTAGTACCCTCCCGTTTAAGTCCAGAAGTCGAGGATCGCGTGCTAACTTTCCAAGGCTCGATCCGCGGCAGAACTCTTAAATTCTGACACCTCGGCATCAACAGCAGGCTCGATCCCGGCTTAAATACATCAGCCTGCAGAACTCAGCGTAAGACCCTCAGGAGAGCTCTTGTTGCATAAACATTTAGTTCCGACTGTACTGCAGTTGTCAGCGATTTTCACATCCGCTTGGTAACAAGCAGCATATTTACTCGCTGCAGTCAGCGTGAAGCGCTCACAGTTCTCTGTATGCGTTTATTACGTACACATCTCCCGTCTAAGTACTGTCTGCTGTGAATATTATTCTTCAACTTTTATCTTAAGGTAAGTCAGAACTGTTAGTTACTGTTTGCAAAGCAACTTCTACGCTAGGTAATAGACATCTACATTCATATATGTTTGTTCTTTTCTTTTTAGGTACCGTTCGAGTTACAGGCTTGAAAGTACGCATTTTATTCATCCGAGTAACAGTCTGCAGCACGTGCATTTTTAAGGTATGTTTTCGAACTTTGAGTTGTAAAGATAGCTAGGCTAACTGATGTACCCTACACTACATTCATATATGTTCGTTCTTTTCTTTTTAGGTACGACCAGAATATTATCATTCGAGTTTCAGGCTTGAACGCACGCATTTTATTCATCCGAGTAACAGTTTGCAGCGCGAAGATTTTAAGGTATGTCTGACCTCTATTCGTTGAAACTTGGTTTGTTCCGAACATCGTAACTTTAAGCTAATCATAAATAGTTGTTTTCTTCAATCCTCATGCTATAGACGAGGTTAATCTTATAATTTCAAACACACACACACACACATAGCTATGTCTGACCTCAACAGGCTGAAACTTGGTTTCTTCTAAAACATCGTAACTGTAGTCGTTCTCTTCAATCCTCATGCTATAGACGAGGTTAATTTTATAATTTCAAACACATACATAGCTGTCTGACCTCAACAGGCTGAAACTTGGTTTCTTCTAAAACATCGTAACTGTAGTCGTTCTCTTCAATCCTCATGCTATAGACGAGGTTAATTTTATAATTTCAAACACACACATAGCTGTCTGACCTCAACAGGCTGAAACTTGGTTTCTTCTAAAACATCGTAACTGTAGTCGTTCTCTTCAATCCTCATGCTATAGACGAGGTTAATTTTATAATTTCAAACACACACATAGCTGTCTGACCTCAACAGGCTGAAACTTGGTTTCTTCTAAAACATCGTAACTGTAGTCGTTCTCTTCAATCCTCATGCTATAGACGAGGTTAATTTTATAATTTCAAACATATACATAGCTATGTCTGTCCGCAACAGGCTGAAACTTGGTTTCTTCTAAAACATCGTAACTTTAGTCTATTGATAAATAGTCGTTCTCTTCAATCCTCATGCTATAGACGAGGTTAATCTTATAATTTCAAACTCACAGCCATGTCCGACCTCTATACGTTGAAACTTGGTTTCTTCCGAACATCTTAACTTTCACCTAATCTCTATTGGTTGTTCTCTTTTTAGATGTTCCCCTGCTGTGAGGAATGCAATGTAACGTTTACAAGACGAGATGCTCTTACACGACATTTAAAAATGAAACATGGAGAAGCGTCTACTACGTTCACCTGCGAGCAGTGTGAGGCCACGTTTACGAGGGTAGATACCCTTACGCGGCATAAAAAAGTAAAACACCCTAGCATAACATCCGCTTTATGTGAAGTTTGCGGGCTGTACTTCGCTAATGTAGAGCAATACCAGGCTCACTTAGTAGAGGTACATCAAATATCTACTTGCCCTCAGGTAGTAGTAGGGATAAAGCGTGCAGCTACCGATGTAGCTGTAGAAAGTACTAGTAGTAAAAAACCTAGGAAAAATGAACTTCAAACTATTCACTGCGAGCACTGTAACACCGATGTACCATCTTCGCATTTTCAGGGACACTTACGGAGTAATGCGCATAAAAATAATGCGTGTAGAAGTGGTAGTAACGCAAACATCGAGGAAATTACTACAGCATTTAAAAGTAGGATTGCTAGTTACAGAATTCGCACCAGTCAAAAGTTTCAGAGCACTTCAAACTTTTTAAATTGTGTTCAACCGGATGTACAACAGCTTCTTGCTAAATCTTTGTCCAATCATAATTTATTTAAAGTTAATTTTGAACTTTTCGCCTTGTACATTAAAAGCACGGATGAATCCGAAATAACGGACATTAAATCATTTAATACGAAGAATTTTGTCATAAGTCAGTCGACTAATTTTGGTGATGTACTTAGGGATGTCTCTAACATTATTTCAACTAAGAGCGAGGAATTTCAGGAAAAGGAATCAGGGTGGGCTTTAGTTGAAATAATGTATCTAGAAGTTAACATCAATAAGTACAATCCCATGCAAGGTTCATCGTACATCGAGCTGCCGACATGGATTCAGCGAAAAGAAGCTGTTGTAAACATCCAAAACAATGACGAAGCATGTTTTGCATGGGCGGTGATGTCGGCTTTAAATCCTGCTAAATCAGACGTAGCTAAGAGAACATCATCGTATCCACACTATTCAACGCAGCTAAATTTTGACAGTATAGAATTTCCTGTGCAGATAAAGGATATTAAGCGCTTTGAGGAACTAAATAACATTAGCATTAATGTGTATGGTGTAGAGAAAAAGTCTGTAGTAGGTCCTCTGTATTATACATGTCATAAGAAGAGTACTCATGTTAACTTACTCTATATTGAAAACAGTTAGAACAGCCACTTTTTCTGGATTAAAAATCTGAGTAGACTTGTTAGTAGTCAGTTGTCAAAAGATAGGTGTAAAAAGTGGCTATGTGATAGATGCTTGCAGTATTTTAGAACTGAAGATCAGTTAACGAAGCATTCCAAGAATCACTGCAATCATGTACGTACAGAGATACCTACTACAGGCAATGATGTTTTAAAATTTACAAATTTTCCCAAGCAGATGTGGGTACCGTTCGTGATTTATGCAGACTTTGAAGCCATCCTCACGCCATGCAACACATGCTCACCTAATCCTGACAACTCTTTCACTAATACTACGCACATGCATGTCCCGTATAGCTTCGCGTATTACATCAAGTGTAGTTACGATAGTACGCTTAACAAGTTAGAGCTGTATGGAGGACCTGATGCTGCTAAAGTATTTTTAGAAAAACTTGAAAGTGATGCAGTTCGTCTTGGCCGTATTCTAAATAGTAATATTCCTATAAAGCCACTCACCGAAATTCAGTTAAATGATCATGAACGTGCTACAAAGTGTAGCATTTGTGATGGGGAATTTTCCGAAAATGACCCTAAAGTTTTTGATCATGATCATTTAACTGGTTTCTACAGATGTGCCGCTCATTATAGCTGTAATCTTAAGTATAGAGTTCCTAAATTTATCCCTGTAATTTTTCATAACTTATCTGGTTACGACTCTCATTTCATCATTTCACAATTTGGAGCTTCAGATGAAAAAGTAGATATAATCCCTCAGAATAAAGAGCGGTACATTGCGTTTGCAAAGTCTGTAAAAGTAGATGCTGAGCATTCTATAAAACTGAGATTCCTTGACTCGTTTCGCTTTATGGCGAGTAGCCTCGATAAACTTTCTAGTCATTTACAGCCTGAACAATTTAGGGAAATTCGACGCGTTTTTTCTGAAGAAGCGCAGTTTAATTTACTTCGGCGTAAGGGTGTTTTTTGTTATGAATATCTTGACTGCTTAGAACGCCTCGAAGAACGTGCCTTACCATCGAAACAATCCTTTTACAGCTCGCTGAATTCAGCAGATATTAGTGATGATGACTGTTTACATGCACAACATATCTGGGAGCAGTTCCACATTCAAACGCTGGGTGAATACTCCGATTTATATTTAAAGACGGATGTACTTTTGTTAGCTGATGTTTTTGAAAATTTTCGATGTGTTTGCAAGAAAACCTACAGCCTTGACCCATGTCAGTATTTTACTGCGCCTGGGTTAAGTTGGGACGCGATGTTAAAATACACGCAGGTGAATTTGGCAACTGCTAACCGATATTGATATGGTGCACTTTATAAAATCATCTATTCGAGGCGGTCTAAGTCAGTGCAGCGGGCGGTATTCCAAGGCAAATAATAAGTACATGCCGAGTTTCGATTCTAGTCAGGAATCTCAGTATATCGTTTATCTCGATGCTAATAATCAGTATGGGTGGGCGATGAGTCAGCATCTACCGGTGAGTGGTTTCCGCTGGCTAACGCAGTGCGAAATTGATGCTTTATAGCTGCACGCCCTAGGCGATGAAGCTGATAAAGGCTATTTCCTCGAAGTTGACTTACAGTATCCTAAAGAGTTACACACTTCTCATAATGACCTACCGTTCTGCCCTGAAAATATGAAGCCCCCGTACATCGCATCAACGACGAAAATGCTAATTGCTAATTTGTGTGATAAATCTAAGTATATCATTCATTACCGAAATTTAAAACAGTGTTTGCAGCATGGTTTGAAGTTATCCAAAATTCATCGCGTACTAGAATTTAATCAGTCACTGTGGCTAAAGCCATATATCGATCTGAACAATAATTTAAGAAAGAATGCGGTTAACGAGTTTGAAAAAGATTTCTACAAGCTCATGAATAACAGTGTGTTTGGTAAGACTATGGAAAATGTTGACAAACGCGTTGATGTAAAATTGATTACAAACTGGGAAAATATTAAGAAAAGGTATGGTGCTAACTATTTAATAAGTAAACCAAATTTCCACAGCTGCACCATCATACATGAGAATTTAGTTATTATACAGATGAATCGTGTTAAGGTTAAGTATGACAAACCTACCTACGTCGGCTTCGCAGTACTTGAATTGGCTAAAACACTCATGTATGAATTCCATTACGATTATATGATGAAGAAGTACGCGCATAATGCGCAATTGCTCTACACAGATACCGATTCGTTTATTTATCAAATCAAAACTGATGACTATTACAATGATATAAAGCCAGACTTGGGTAGGTTTGATACAAGTAACTATCCTGCAAATAATCAATATCATCTACCGGTAGCGAACAAAAAGGTTCTAGGTAAAATGAAAGATGAATGTGCTGGAATATTATCGATTCATTTGTAGGTACTAAATCCAAGTCATATTGCATAAAACTCTTAAATGAATTACAAATAAAGAGATTGAAGGGGGTTAAAAAGAATGTCGTTCAGAATCAGCTAAGTTTTGAAAACTATAACAATTGCATTAAAAGTAATCCACCTGTTTTGCATAAGCAAATGTCTATCATTAGAAGCAAGAAGCACCAGTTGTACACTCATTTAATTAGTAAGGTAGCCCTTAATAGTGATGATTGCAAACGGTTTGTCATTCCAAATTCTACCAACACTCTAGCCTGGGGGCATAGTAGTATTGATCGGTACTACTTTACATAAAGCAGATGTGTGTGTAAACATTATGCTAGAGGTGTGTACTTACGTTACGCTGTCTTACATCACAATTCACTGTACATATTGTAGGGAGAGGTAAGCTGAGAGCGTAGTACGGCAAGTTTAAACTTGTACATACAAGAATTGCGTCGAGAAGTACGCAAACATCACTAGGGTAAAATGATTCGAGATAAAACTTGTACATACAAGATGTAAATAAATAATGTAGAATTGGCATATTCTTTTATTTTAGGTTAGGTATTACCTTCCTCCCGCTCCTTATTTGCAAGATAGAGTTTTTGTTTATTACTCATAGAAGGAAAGCAAGAAAGAAGGTGATGAGCAGATTCGTAAGTATAGTATCGTCTAGTTCGGTAAGTGTGTCGAGAACAGAATTTTTTTTCCTCAAAAGTGTTTGATTCTAGTCTTGCAATGCAGTGTTCTACAATATCGAACTATGAACAGCAGTATGTGTTCTAGTATAAACATGTAGGTACACGATATGTGCAAGATTGCGTTGTATGTTCGATAAAGCTATGCCTTAGCAAAGTAAAGGAAGTTATAAGAGTTGCTATCTTACGCAAGCTGTTCAAAATTTTAGTCTTACTTTTTCTCTTAGAACAAAGGTATACACCTGATATGTTGTAAACACATCAACCGATGTTCTAATCATATGTTGATGGCGGATGACAGCTGACGCAAGAGGGCAGCACGGTGTTCTGTGGTTTAAAGATGGTGGATGACAGCGCATAGGTTTGTTTCCAAACAAGAGAATGTAGAATTTGCCGCCGCCACATTTCAAAGGTATCTAGCTAAAGAGGGCAGCACTGTGCTCTCTTGATTAAAGATGGCGGATGATAGCTAACAGAACGTTTCAAATTGCCCGCTACTACGTGCTTAAGGTAATAGCCATAAAGAGGGCAACACTGTGTTCTGTGGATTAAAGATGGCGGATGACAGCTGATGAAATCGCCCGCATGATAGCAGCACGGTGCTCTGTTGATTAAAGATGGCGGATGACAGCTGTCAAAAAAGCACATGGCTTTGTTTCCAAACAAGAGCACGTGGAATATGCCGCCACCACATTTCAAAGGTATGTAGCTGAAGAGGGCAGCACTGTGCTCTGTTGATTAAAGATGGCGGATGACGGCTGTCAAAAAAGCGCGTGAGTTTGTTTCCAAACAAGAGCATGTAGAATTTGCCGCCACCACATAGAGGGCAGCACGGTGCTCAAAGATGACTGCTGTCACGTGGAATTGTCTACCACCACAGGTATCTAGCTAAAGAGGGCAGCACGGTGCTCAAAGATGGCTGCTGTCAAAGAGCATTTTTCAAATTATCCGCCACCACATTTCAAAGGTAAGTAGCTAAAGAGGGCAGCACGGTGCTCTATAGATTAAAGATGGCGGATGACAGCTGCACGTGGATTTGTTTATCTCGAGCTAGTGAGGTTAAGTTGGTAGCACTAAGGTTTAGGCCCGCCAAGATGGCAGCACTGCGGATGACAGGTGACGAATTTGCAGCTACTGCGATAAAGAGGGCAGCACAGTGCTCTGTGGTTTAAAGATGGCGGATGGCAGCTGTCAAAAAGCACGTGGATTTGTTTATCTCGCGCTAGTTAGGTTAAGTTGGTACTAGTGAGGTTTAGGCCTGTCAAGATGGCAGTACTGAGGTTAGCGATGCGTTGTTGTCGATGATAGCTGTCAAAAAGCACGTGGCTTTGTTTACAAATTCAAATTTCCCGCGGGTGGTGGAGGAGACCTCTGGGAGGCCTCTGGGTGTGGTGGTGGTGGTGGTGGAGGAGGCATCTGGGAGGCCTCTGGCTGTGGTGGTGGTGGAGGTGGCCTCTGGGAGCCTGCGGTGGCGGTGGCCGCCGAACCCGCTTATTATACTACTGCTGGCAATTCCCCGCCGGGAGGCGGGGACCTTCCCTCATGCGCTTCAACCACCTCGTCTGAGGTATCTAGTGTATCTAGTGCAGGAAAATCTAGAATCAATCTACTTCCTGACTGTAGCTCACCTGAATTTACTAGCGATATGCTCGCCTACCTGCTTTCGCAAGGCCAAGTTCCTGCTCAACTGGCGGCAAAGTATCCACCGTGCCGGGCTGAGTGGCTCACACGGTTAAGGCGCTGGCCTTCTGACCCCAACTTGGCAGGTTCGATCCTGGCTCAGTCCGGTGGTATTTGAAGGTGCTCAAATACGACAGCCCCGTGTCGGTAGATTTACTGGCACGTAAAAGAACTCCTGAGGGACTAAATTCCGGCACCTCGGCGTCTCCGAAGACCTTAAAAAGTAGTTAGTGGGACGTAAAACAAATAACATTATTAGTATCCACCGTGGCACCCTATAAATAAAGGGAATAGGAGAGTGGTCTCAAAGATGATTTTGAAACAACGAGCGGAGAAATCTACGAAAACCACGCCCGTTACTACTCAGAACCAGTTTGAGGTGCTGTCCACTCTACCTACCAACGGGTCCACAGACCCTTCAGCTTACGTACCGACTCGGTCGGAAGTCCGAAAAGAGACCGAGGTTCGGCCCTCCGGGAGCGCCACTCAGGCCGCGTGCACACCGAGCGCGCTTCGCACAGTGTGTCGCGTGTAGCGTGAAATGCTATGCATAGCGAAAGGCGTGCTTGCTGTTCACACCGAAAACTCTACGCCGTGCTCTCAGCTTAGTTTGGTGCGAGGCGTTTGTGAAATTAATAACTGGTTCGATAGAAGGCAATTCGGTTTTAGGAAAGGTTATTCCACTGAAGCTCAACTTGTAGGATTCCAGCAAGATATAGCAGATATCTTGGATTGTGGAGGTCAGATGGATTGTATCGCAATTGACATGTCTAAAGCATTTGATAGGGTGGATCATGGGAGACTACTGGCAAAAATGAGTGCAATTGGACTAGACAAAAGAGTGACTGAATGGGTTGCTATATTTCTAGAAAATAGATCTCAGAGAGTTAGAGTAGGTGAAGCTTTGTCTGACCCTGTAATAGTTGAGAGGGGTGTTCCTCAGGGCAGTGTTATCGGACTTTTATGTTTTCTTATATATATAAATGATATGAGTAAAGGAGTGGAATCGGAGGTAAGGCTTTTTGCGGATGATGTTATTCTTTATAGAGTGATAAATAAGTTACAAGATTGTGAGCAACTGCAACGTGACCTCGAAAATGTTGTGAGATGGACAGCAGGCAATGGTATGTTGATAAACGGGGCTAAAAGTCAGGTTGTGAGTTTCACAAATAGGAAAAGTCCTCTCAGTTTTAATTACTGCGTTGATGGGGTGAAAGTTCCTTTTGGGGATCATTGTAAGTATCTAGGTGTTAATATAAGGAAAGATCTTCACTGGGGTAATCACATAAATGGGATTGTAAATAAAGGGTACCGATCTCTGCACATGGTTATGAGTGTGTTTAGGGGTTGTAGTAAGGATGTAAAGGAGAGTGCATATAAGTCTCTGGTAAGACCCCAACTAGAGTATGGTTCCAGTGTATGGGACCCTCACCAGGATTACCTGATTCAAGAACTGGAAAAAATCCAAAGAAAAGCAGCTCGATTTGTTCTGGGTGATTTCCGACAAAAGAGTAGCGTTACAAAAATGTTGCAATGTTTGGGTTGGGAAAAATTGAGAGAAAGAAGAAGAGCTGCTCGACTAAGTGGTATGTTCCGAGCTGTCAGCGGAGAGATGGCGTGGAATGACATTAGTAGACGAATAGTTTTGAATGGCGTTTATAAAAGTAGGAAAGATCACAATATGAAGATAAAGTTGGAATTCAAGAGGACAAACTGGGGCAAATATTCATTTATAGGAAGGGGAGTTAGGGATTGGAATAATTTACCAAGGGAGATGTTCAATAAATTTCCAATTTCTTTGAAATCATTTCGGAAAAGGCTAGGAAAGCAACAGATAGGGAATCTGCCACCTGGGCGACTGCCCTAAATGCAGATCAGTATTGATTGATTGATTGAGGGTGTTCACAAACTAATGCCGTTATCCAAGTTCACTAGAAACAGTTTACTAATGGATAACAGTTACCTAAAGTTGAAAATTAGGAAAAAGAATCGAAGGTGGGTTCATGAATTTAATGAAGAACGAATTACTTTTAGAGAATTCCATCGTTTGCACAGAGATGCAAGACTTTATCGCGATAAATTTTATGATTACTTAAGAATGACAAAAAATACCTTTGACCTTCCAAACCCTGCAACTGAAATGTGGCGTCAAGTAGCTGAGAAGTATTGGGAGAAATTCAATTTTCCGAATTATCTAGGAGCACCGTGCAGCAAACACGTGGAAATTAAATTTCCGGCTAAATCACGCTCTTTATACAATAATTATAAATAGTATTTTGCAATATTGTTACAATTAGCATACACAATTAATCATCGTAACAAAAGTGGAGTAAATGTGTGACAAATATAATAAACAAATATTTACTTCCAAGCCCACTGCTAACCTGCAGAGTGATATTCTTCATGTTACCACCCTCCATTGGCAAAATTATAAACCGATATTACAGAGTCAGGGAGATTCTATGCACTTTGTCACAAAGTGTCCGGCTACATGGCTAAATGGTTACCGTACTGGCCTTTGGTCACAGAGTCCCGGGTTCGATTCCCGGCAGAGTCGGGAATTGTAATCATAATTAGTAAATTGCATTGGCACGGGGGCTGGGTGTATGTGTGTATTTATAATAATTTCATCCTCATCATGATGCAAGTCATCTACGGGCGTCAATTCAAAAGACCTGCACCTGGCAAGCCGAACTTCTCCTCGGACACTTCCGACACTAAAATCCATACCCATTTTCATCCTGTCACAATGTTAAGCCCAGTAAAGTGTGACAGTAGAAGTAATATTACTGTATATGTTTACTGTAGGAATGCGATACAACTGTTGTAGATACTTAAGTTCACTTATTTTTCAAAACAGTTACATTTTTATAATTTTTGTGTCTTGGGTTCCATATTTCTTCTCTTTGAAACACTGCATGAATAATTTCTTCTTCCATAGCTTCAGAACCAGCTAGGTAACGCTAAGCAATTAACCAACACTGCGCGTTGTCTGGCGCTTCGCTTAGCTGTAAGGTTGGCGTTCAGCGCAGCAGAGCGCGGGCTGTGTGAACACCTGGCTTAGGAACAAAGCACTGGTTATGCTTAGCGTGACGCTTAGCGTTGAGCAACACGCATCACACTATGCGAAGCGCGCTCGGTGTGCACGCGGCCTTAATCTCAAATCTTAGCTGAAGCCGCCTCACGGCCTCTACCATCCTCTCAAGCTACCTCTGAGAGTGGCGCCACCCCCGGAGGGGAGAGCGAGGCTATGGAAACTGACACCACCCAGGGTTCGAGTTCGAACCCCGCCCAGGGTCAGAACTCGAGCACCCCTCTAGGTCAGAGTCACGCTAAGACGATCTCCATCCCTCCCATTGTTGTCGCTGATAAATCGGAGTATCAGCGGCACTATAAGTACCTGAGAACAAAGTGCACTGGAGAAATAAGGGTCATTAACACCAGGGATGCCCTTAAATTCCATGCAACTAACGAACAGGATTACCTAATTACCAAGCAATATTTCTCTGAATCCGGAAAGAGTTTCTATACTCACCAGATGCCGAGTCAGAGACTCTTAAAGGTAGTAATCAGAAATATTGTTTCCACAGTTGACGTGGAATGGATTGAGGAGGACCTCATGGCTCTGGGTTACGAGCCACAAGATATATTTCAGTTCTCACGAACTGATAATGTATCTAAAACGCGAGTACCCCTGAATGTCATGAGTGTCACCCTTCCTAACTGGTTTTTCCAAGACCATTTACGATGTAAAGTACCTGTGCGGGTCCAGGGTGAAAATTGAAGCCTATAGGGGCCGTGAGGGTCCAACTCAGTGCTATCGATGCCAGAGATGGGGCCACACGGCCAACTATTGCTCCGTGCCTTTAAGGTGTGTAAAGTGCGGAGAAAACCACTCGGCCGCTGCCTGTCCATTGCAACCGACAGCACGGGCCAAGTGTGTCAACTGTAAGGGCACTCACCCGGCCTCATGACGAGGATGCGACACATTCCGTAACATTATGGGGGCCAAGGTGGTAAATGAGTACCTGAGAAACCAGAAAAAGACCAGGACTCTGCCCCCCTCCCGAGAAGTAGACCCCAACTTCTCATTTGCCCAAGCGATCGGAGGCGCCCCCGCACCCCTCCCAGCATCGAACCCTGAGCCGGTTGGCATGGCATCTCCCACATCCGCTCTCTCGGGTATGGGAGATATCATAGACCTTTTGAGGCAAATAAATTTCTCTAGGCTCTTGCCTATTTTAAAAGAGGCCGCAGTACAGCTAAGACAGTGTCAGACCACAATTGATAAGATTGGAGTTCTGATAAATGCTGCCATGCAGTACTTTACAGAACCTTAATCTGTTTTCTTTCGGCCTGACAATGGACCTTTCCGTCTGTGCTTGGAATTGTCAGGGAATTTCTAGTCAGAAATACGAACTCGAGTCGTTTATTTCTGACTACAAAATCGATACCCTGCTACTGGAAGAGACGTGGCTTAAACAACATAAGTCCTTCAAAATTAAGAACTTTACGATTTATCGTAAAGACAGAACCGACAGAGAGGCCGGGGGTGTGGCTGTCCTGATAAAGTTGAAACTTACTCACCACTCCATTGACCCTCTCCCTCTTGGCGTTATTGAGTCTCTCGGTATCGAGATTAAGACACCAACAATATCATTATCGTCTTCTTGCGGCCTATTTACCCCCCCCCCCAATGCTCCGCTAAATACGGCGGAATTAGATATTAAATAATCCGTCGTCCGTCCCAACCATCGTGGCAGGCGATCTCAATTCGAAGCACACTGATTGGAACTCTAGGACTATAAATCCTAAGGGAAGAATACTCCAAGAACATATGAGAGATAATGACCTCGGTGTCTATGCTCCGACTGAGCCCACCATTTTCCCAGCAAATGGTCGACCCGATGTCATTGACATTACGGTATCAAAATTCTACAATAGACCTATTGAATTTGTTGTGCATAATGCACTAAACTCAGATCATAAACCAATCATTTTTAATCTTTCCTGGGTTCGATTCGAGGCGCCATCCATTCCTAGGGAGATTCTAAATTTGGACAACAGATTCTCCTGGCACATTAATAAAAACTTAAATACTTTTGAAATCAAAGATAGGAATGACATTGACCGTGCCATTGTTCATCTCTATAATAAGATCAACAATGCGCGGAAGTATGTCCTTCGTATCGCGAGAAATCCCGCGCACTTGACTACGCGCGACAATGGCGCTGACCACATTGTCATCACTGACAATGTCAACGGGCGAAATCTCCCGCCAAGTTGCGGTCTTGCGTCTCGCTGTGGGGTCCAGAACGTCATTAATAATAATAATAATAATAATAATAATAATAATAATAATAATAATAATAATAATAATAATAATAATAATAATCAAAATTCACTTAACACGTCAGAACCTAATAATAATAACGCTCTGGACCGTCGTCAAAACGCGTAGACAGCGCCGGTAACGGGTTCAGGCCTAGCAAACACCACGAATATAGCCAGGCCACGGGTTCAATCCCGCCAAGACACCCAAGACGACTCAACGCCTAATCTCCTCAAGGATTTGATCTACATTAAAAATGCCTACAGGGAAAGATGGCAAAGATTCAGAGACCCCACCGATCCAGTTGAATACCTCGAACTAGCTCGAGAGGTGCGTATTCGACTACTCGAAAGAAAGATTGAAAAATGGGAGGAACTATGCCGTAATCTCTCTGAAAACGAGTCAGATGGAATTTTGGCGGATTACTCGCAATCTGACCAGACCCCCCCCCCCCCAGGCGTGCAATACACGGCCGCCAAGGCTTGGTATTCTCCCCTTATGATAAAGCTGAGGCCTTTGCAGACTCAATTGAGAGTCAATGTGTAACTCACGACATTTCTGACGATGACGAAAACGAACGACTTACCCGTGAGATACACAGATTTTTTTTTTTTTTTTTTTTTTGCTAGTTGCTTTACGTCGCACCGACACAGATAGGTCTTATGGCGACGATGGGGCAGGGAAGGAAGCGGCCGTGGCCTTAATTAAGGTACAGCCCCAGCATTTGCCTGGTGTGAAAATGGGAAACCACGGAAAACCATTTTCAGGGCTGCCGACAGTGGGGTTCGAACCTACTATCTCCCGAATACTGGATACTGGCCGCACTTAAGCGACTGCAGCTATCGAGCTCGGTGATACACAGAAAAGCCTCAACTTTTAAACGACAATGGAGACCTGACAATGACATACCTGACGTTTAACCTCAAGAGGTCCGCAGGGTCATCAAGGGTTTAAATGAGAAGAAGTCTCCCGGCGATGACAGGGTATCCAACAAGGAAATTAAATCACTGCCTTATAAGGCAATTTTATTTTTGGCATCTATCTTTTCGGCATGTCTGAAAACGGGATACTTCCCTGGGACTTGGAAGATGGGGAAAATGGTCGTCATTCCAAAACCAGGGAAGGATATACTTTTCCCGCAAAATTATCGCCCGATCACCTTGTTATCGCATATTTCTAAGATATTTGAGAGGCTTCTTCTTACGCGGCTAAATGCCCACCTGGATCCGCGTAGGATTATGAGACCGGAGCAGTTTGGATTCCGGTCCAAGCGCAGCGCCGCAAAAGCGCAGTGCCCCTCTTGCGGCGCTACGCCTGGTCCAATACGTCACAAGGTCGTTCAATATACGCCGTAGCGTGCCAGCAGTATTTTTTGATGCGGAAAAGGCTTTCTACACTGTCTGGCACGAAAATTGAATTGTGAAACTGCTGGAAAAATACAAAATTCCAGCATATTTGGTTAAAATTATTCAATCTTAGCTAACTAATAGGAGTTTTTATGTCTCCTGTGAGGGGGTGAAATCGACCCCAAGGGCCCTCCGAGCCGAAGTCCCCCAAGGGGAGTCCTTTCCCCGATTCTATACGGCCTATATGTGAACGACCTTCCCACCCACCAGCGTGTTGAGGTCCAGCAGTATGCTGATGACGTAGCCATTTACACCACACAACGGAGGAATGACTATGCCCTCAGAGCGCTGCAACAATGGATATCACTGTTCAGGAAGTGGTGCGTGAGGAACAAGGTGAAAATAAACCCTGCCAAGACGCAGGCAATTGTTTTCACCAAGCGCCTTCCTAGATTTAGCCGCCTTACTATAGATAATGTCCCCCTGTCTTGGTCTAAATCTGTTAAATACTTAGGTCTCACATTAGACCGTGGGCTAACGTGGAAGCTGAATATAGAACAGTGCCTACAGCGTGCTGCGGCAAGGGTGGCAGCCCTGAGACCTCTGCTATGGAATAGGTACATCTCCAAGTCTATTAAGAGAAACCTATAACTGGCATGTGTTAGGCCTATACTCCCATACGGCTGTGAGGCCTGGTGCTATATTCCGAAAACACATATGCAAACCCTTCAACGTTTCCAAAATAAAACCCTCCGTCGAATGACAAATGCACCAGTTCTGCGCTCTAATAGGAAAATACGAACTGAACTTCGTATTCCTCTTATTAGGACTCAGATATATAAAATAGTTAAGTCGACTAAAACTAGAATCCTCCTTAGTCAGTCTACCGACCCTGGCATCCTACTCTTAAAACAGGTCATAAGGACCAAGAAGCCAAACACTCGATTCAAACATCGCGGCCCTTGGCTAACTTATGACCTGTTTTACCTGGTAACATCACCCTCTCTTTCGGCCTTATTTGACTCTTCTCAAACTTAAACCTGCTAAATTCAAAATTTAACCCCCCTGAAATGACCCGTTTGTTAAGAAGGAAGCTCCCTACCTCTTAAAATATTCTTCTTCGCACAAATTTACTCCGATCAGACAATTTGATTTTTATTAGAGTAGCGAAGAGGGGGTTTCATCCCTGACGTGAAGAGTTCATTCCTCTTCACGACAGATTGTTTTTTTCCCCGCCAGTGCACATGATGGAGATTTTCCGACTCCTCGGCTACGTCGCGGAAACAGATGAGTAGAGGGGCATAGTTTTCGTCCCGGGACTCCCATGTACTCGCTCTCAACGAAAAAAAAAAACGTTCGTGATAATTCGGTCTGTTATGTCTGTCTGAAGTTTTACGTCGTGTGCGACGCCTCGCTTCTGGGATGGGCCCCCTTCGGGTAAGCACTCTTGAATTCCGTTCCGGCTAAAATTTCTGCAATGTTCGATTGCTATTTTGTATAGGAGTCTGCCCTAGCCTAACCTAGATTCGCCAAATTAATTATTTATGACGCCTTAGCTTTTCAGCTGGGCTTGCCTGTTTGTTTTCGAGGCATTCCCATTTCTTATTTCACAAAATATGTAGATTGTAGTTTGATATATTTACCTTGGAGTTTGCCTCGGGTAGTTCAGTGTCACTTGGTGTACGCTAGAGTTCTGAAGAGTACGTTTACTTCACTGTAATTGCATTGTACAACTGGATTTGTAACTAGATGTATAGTTGGTTTGGAATTTTGTAACTTGTACGTAGATATTATCAAAGAACCTCTAAGTTATATGTATCACGGAGCTTATAGTTCGTAAGTTGCAAGTTCGTGGAATTGGTTTCGGAATGTATTTGTAAAATTTCATTTGTAAATAATATTTTTTTGAAATTTAAGGATCACGACGAATTATTTCGGAATCTGCAACCTAAGCCATGTCCATGCCCTCAGTAGGTCGTAGTTCCTTCCACCTTCCTGCTTTATTGTCCACTAGTTGGCCCTACTGATATTTACGTATGTTTTGGTCGGCGGAGATCCGCGTAATTTCAGTTAAGGTTTCTGAGTGTGTAGTGGTTCTGATGTGCAGTTGCTCTCACCTTCCCCCCTTTACTGTGTTTAGTGCTTTGTTTTGTGTAACCACCGTAGAAAGATTACATTTTATATATTATACCATATTTTGCGAATGGAAAAAAGGTCTGACGGATAAATAAGCAAGTACAGTTTTCTGATATACTGTTATATTTACCCTAGTTTGCTAATATAAAATGTGCATTGCAATTACAAAACAACAATAATGAGTACGATATAAAAATAATAATTTTTCAATAATAATAGTAATGATTACAACAATGAAAATGGAAGCTCTTATGAAATTTTATTTTAATTGATAAATTTTGTTAAAAGTTACTAAAATGTAAAAATATTGTTCCATTTACCACAAAAGACTTCTGAGAAAGAGAAAATACAGATTTCTAAGCAGACAACTTTACTAATATGTAGACAATCTTACGTATTCACGCAAATTTGAAATACGCGGGAACATGCGCTAGGCCGTAAAACGAACTTCAGTCATAATGAAATGTAAGAAGTTGTTTCGAATGCATATGTCAATAATATGTTCATTTACGCATAAACTTATAACATATCATAAAATATCGAAAATATCACTTTCGTCAAGCATACGTTTGCCGCGAGAAGCCATGTTTTAGGCCCCGTTCACAATGCAAACGTAACCGTAAACTTAACGACGTAACGTAGCCGTAAAATTAATGTAAAATTTGTGGTATTCACAATGGAGGAACGTAACATTAACGTAAAGCGTACACAGCAGCCAATCAAAATACTGCCATGTTATTTAGTACGGAAGTCGGGTTTTGGACTATCTCGCAGTTTTATATTTCAATACCTCGATGGAATCAAACAACGTGGTAGCAGAATTCATATTACTTCAAACATCTATTGCTTTGCTGCTGGGAAAAGGCGATCTAAACAACGGTGCAGAAAATGGATTCATCCCTTGAATCAAAAAAGGTTACCTCAGTGCGATTTCGGTAATCTAATGTAAGAAATGACCCTCATCAGTTCGTTTTGGACATGTGGATGAAACCTGAACTGTTCGCCTTTCTTACGATTTACTTCCCCTTTTCTAATAAAAAGAAATGTAAGGTCTCCTTTACCGACATCTATGCCCCTATCTATCACACCCCGATGAGATGTATGGATCTATTTGTTTGGATGATATCGTTTTCGTAAACTAGTAGTCCGTATAATGTTACGAAATATACAGGGACACTGTTTTATTTATGACAGCGATTGTCTCTCGTCCGTTCGCCAGCGTTGCGAGCTTGTCTCCCGCCATTTACCGTCAGATTTCATTGCTACAGGATATTTATTTCCACCTATAATTTTTCGGTACAGCGTGTTTGTAATTCTTTCTCCAAAGATTGTTTTGAAAGAGAATTACAAGTGTTTCGTCGAAAGAAGTCATTATATCGTGCACAAAATACAATGTTTACCTCTGCTCTGATTGGCTGGTTCTTAAAGTTAACGTAAAATTAACCGCTAGAGCTTGGAGTTTGCAATCCCTTAATTTTACGAACTCGCAGTTAAGTTTACGTCGGCGCATTGTTAATGGTTTCATTAGATAAGATGGCCGTTAACTTCTGAGTTAACGTTAATTTTAAGTTTACGTTACGTTTGCATTGTGAATGAGGCTTTAGAGTTCACTGAGTGACAACATCTACTGATGTATGTTGATCGAAAATATCGCAAATTCTCTGACTTAGACATATGATACTGCCATGTGCTTAAATACTATCGTAGCCAATACATGAAGAAACACGATGTAAACACCAGAATGCGTGCATAGCTCGTTCTCGATTTTTAGTGAATTGTCAAACCTTACTACGGGCTATGCCCGCAGTGCGGCCTGAGCGTAATTTCGGCCGCCGCGAGCTATGCTCGCTGTTAGACGGGAAAGAGTTAAAAACTGACATGAATTCAGTCTTGGAAAGGCTAATTTTCATATCATACTCATGGCACCTATTTTCAAGATCCAGGCTTGCGGCACAATCCGCCATTAAAACCAGGCCACACTGCTTACTACATTTCCACCTAACTGAATCCCTCCCTGCCCCTTTCAGCAGATGATCCACGTAAACTATGAACAGCAAAGATGAAAGATTACAACCTTGTCTAACCCCTGTATGTACCTAGAACTCAATTTACCATCAGTTCTCACTGCAGCCGAATTGTCAACATAAATGCCTTTGATTGCTTTTAATAATCTACCCTTCATCCCATAGTCCCCCCAGTATGGCGAACATCTATCCTCTCGGTACTCTGTCATATGCTTTCTCTAGATCTACGAAATATAAAAATAACCGTCTATTCCTCTCACAGCTTTCAATTACCTGGCGCGTACTGAAAATCTGATCCTGACACCCAGGTCTGAAACCACACTGGTTTTCATCCAACCTCCTCTCAACCACTGATCGCACCCTCCCTTCCAAGATGCCAGTGAATACTTTTCCTGCTATACTGATCAATGAGATACCTCAATAGTTGTTGCAATCTTTCCTGTTCCCATGCTTATAGATACGTGCAATTACTGCTTTTGTCCAATCAGAAGGTACCTTAGTGACACTCCATGCTAATCTTATTACTCTACGAAGCCATTTCACCCCTTGTCTTCCAATTATATTTCACCATTTCAGGTCTAATTTCATCTATTCCTGCTGCTTTTGTGACAATGGAGTTTATTTACCATCCTTTCCACCTCCTCAAGAGTAATTTAACCAACATCATCCTTTCCATGAGCTTGGTTGTTCGCGACGCTCCCAGGAAGGTTTTCTTTTATGTTGAGAAGATTTTCAAAATATTCCTTCCATCTGTCCAGTCATTCTCTGGGATCTATAAGTTACCTGAATTACCCAAACACTATTCATTTCCTTTTACCCTCCCTTCTTAAGATTCTTGTCCAGAAAGATTTCCCTGCTGCTTGACCGAGCCTTTCAGCTTATTACCAAAATCTTCCCAAGACTTCCTTCTGGAATAAAAAAACTATTTGTCATGCTCTGTTTCTTTCATCTGTGTACAATTTCCTGTCTGCATCACTCCTTGTGTGGAGTCATTTCTGATAAGTCTTCTTTTTACGTTTACAAGCTGCTCTTACTTCTTCATTCCACGATGTTCGCTTTTTCTCATTTTTATACACAGTTGTTCCTAGACATTCCCTTGCTGTTTCTACTACAGCATTGCTGGATGCCACCCACTCTCTTTCTATATCCTGAACCTGCTTACTGTCCATTGATTGGAAATTTTGACTATGGTAATCATATCTATGTACTTCTGTCTAATTTCCTCATCCTGGAGATTTTCTACCGTTATTCATCTGGAGACAGATTTCACGTTCTCTATCCTAGGTCAAGAGATCCTTAATTCATTGCAAATCAGACAGCGGTCTGTATCATTGAAAAATTCCTGGATAACCCACACATTCCTAACTTCTTCTTCTATATGCCTTGCCCTGTCTCCCGGACATTGGCGATCAGTATGGACAGTGTTCTTCGATCATCAGCAACACGGTTCGTATTCCAGTCCAGTCTCGAATGTTCTTGAGACATTTTTATGTCTATTCCTCACTGTCCTTCGATTTTGCCCTTTAAAATGAGGTGTAATATTGCATATCTTTCACCACATAACACATGCCCCAAGTAAGCAAATTTCCTGCATTTGATGTTAATCAGTAGTTCTCTTTTAGAGTTTGCTCTCTGTATTATTTGTTCGTTAGAGACGTGCTCTATCCAGGAGACTCTTAGCATGAAACTACATTTCTAGAGCTTCCAGCCTTTTTTGTGGTGGTTATTTTTAAGGTCCAACTTTTAACTCCGGAAAGCAAAATTGACAAAACATAACAATTAACCATGCGCTGTCTCAGTTTTAAATTTAAGGTGTCATCACACAGTAAAGCCTTCATTTTCTCAAATGCTGATCTTGCCATTTCTATATGGGACTTAATTTTGAGATCTGGGTTTAAATAATCTGATATCCAACAACCAAGGTTTTTAAATTGGTCAACTTGTTGGATTTGTTGACCTTTCAGTTTCATAATAGATTTAACTCTTCCTCTACTGAAAACCGTTAGTTTAGTTTTCTTAGTGTTGATTGTGAGACCCATTTCTTCTCCAACTGTGTTAAGCTTGCCTAAGTACAGTTGACGGCTTTCAATACTACTGGCAAGAAATACCGTGTCATCTGCATGTCTGAGTGTGCGTATTAGTTCTCTGCTGACCTTGATTCCCACTTCTGTATCTGTTACTGCCTTAAATACAACTCCCGAGTAGATGTTGAATAATAACTGGGACAAAACATAGCCTTGTCGAACTCTTCACCTAATTTCCATATAGTCAGATGAATCACCATTAATATTCACCAGAGCTTTTTGATTCCAGTAGAGGTTTTCCGTGATTCTTACATCTTTACTGTCAATTTCAGTTCATTGGAGTATTCTGATGAGCTCATCGTGTTTTACTCTATCAAATGCTTTTTCGTAATCTATGAAGCAGGCAAATACATCTTTCTGTTGGTCCCAGCATTCTTGGAGAAGAGTTCTTAATCCAAATAAAGCCTCACGAGTTCCATAATCATTTCTAAATCCAGATTGGGTATCTTCTATCTGGTCTTCACATTTCTTTCTTATTCAGGCATGTATAATTCTCAGGAAGGATTTTAACAAATGCCTCAAAATTATTTCAAAATTATTGGCCCATCTGTGTATTTATGATTGACATGTACTCGTGGTCGGTTATCAAAAAAGATGTCTGTAATATATTTATCCCATGTTTTGAGTCTGTCAATATGATTTATAATAGGTTTACCAAAGTGATCTTCTAAAAAATGGGGCATCTTCTGCCTGAAGGTCCCAGTTACTTCTTTGATGACTGTATGCATATTAAAGTGTCGTGCTTTTCATTGAAAGTCTCTATACGGTAGTTTTACATTTTTCATTCATCCGATCCTGTTTAGCTTTTTAATTTCCCTTCGAATTTGATTATTAATCTGCCAATATTGATCCTTGTTGGATTTAACACTCCTGCGTTTTTCTATTAAATCCAGTATGTGTTCTGTCACCCATTTCTTCTTGTTTCTATTGTATGGCTGTAGGTGTTTTTCTTTGCTTACTATCAGGAGAGTGGTTTCTATTTCCTTCCACTGGTTCTCTACCTGTTGACTGTTAAATGCTAGTTACTTTAGTTCTTCATTGTGGTCATGAGCAACTTCTTGTTTTATTTGACAATTCCTTATTTTCCTCACATCTATTCTGCTTGAATGTTTGTTTTTATGCAAAGCTTTTAATTTAATTTGTGCATCAGCGACTAGTGGGTTATGATCGGAACCTACATCTGTCGCTGGATATGTACTAACCCTTTTAATAAAGTTCCTGAATTTCTTATTAATGAGGATATAATCAATATGATTGCGTTCCGGAATGTCATGCTCATTATCAGCTGGTTTATTTATCCGTGTCCGAAATCACTACAATATATTTACAACTACTCTATTTACACTTTGTTTTTCCAGTATTCAACTGTCGAGATGGCACATTCATTGGCTTCCACCAAATCCTTCATACTACATGGTTTAGGCAGATTTCTACAGATGAGAAGTTGTCCATGATCTTGCTTTTCACCGCACTCACACAAATCTTGATCACTATATCTGTCGCTTTTCAGGTTGGTTTTACGTGTCACTCCAGATCTTAATCTGTTAAGTGTCTTCCAATGTCCATACTGAAGATGATTTCCTGCAGCTGGCTTCTCTTTCATGTCCCATAATCCTACAGGCAACTTCCTTCTCCAGAGTTCCTTTCGCCGAGATTCGGCTGATGATGGGATTGACATTGCTGTTTGTAGGAAGCTCTTCCTCGATTTCAATCTTGATGGGTGGGCGTGAAGTCCAAACATTGGATGTCTTGGATCTGTTTCTTGCTTCTTCTTCTCAATCCAAGTGTACAGTCTGGAAGTTGGTACCATGTATTAGTCATGACCATTTCATTTTCTTGACAGAACTGATACAACCAGTCTCCATGATCATTAGATTCGCCAGGTACCCAATTTCCCACCAAATCTTCAAGCTGTCCTTTTCTGATCTTTGCATTGAAATCTCCCGTTATTACTGTTACATTATCACTTTTCATTGCTTTCAGGATGTTTTGCAAGTCTTTGTAAAAGTTCTCCACCTCATTATCTTATTTTTTTATCTGCTGTGGGAGCATATACTTGTATTATGTTGATGTGGAAAGGGTGACCATGTAGTTGCAAGAGCATAAGTCGATCTGATATTGGAAACAAATTGGTGACATGTTTCACAATTTCTGACCTCACAAATATTGCTACACCATTACGGTGATTTTTACCAGTGTCAGGACTGCCAGAGTAATATAAATTCCCATCATCTCTTTTGCATGTACCTCTATGGCCATCTTAATTCACTTACCCCAAGAACATCAATCTTTAACCTTTTTTATTTTTTTAATTGTATTTTCCAGTTTGCCAGCCGTGAACAAACTCCTCACATTCCATGTTGCTAATCTCATTTTATATGTCATTTCATTGAACCAGAAGATTCTTAGCACCCCCTGCCCATTTAACGGCTGCCCGGGACTAGGGGTTTCTGCCTGATTAACTCTATCTATAATGACATCCTGGGTAAAATATAACCACAGTGGTTTACCGTTGCCTTCTCTGGTTTCTGTTCAGCCGCTCCTAACCTGGGGTACAGACGCTGTCGATAGCCGCCCCTAACATGGAGAACAGACGCTATCTATATGATATAATCCCGAGTATTGGGTCGCCTCCTCCGACTTTTACACTATACTGTAGGTCTCCTGCTTCACCATAGTTATCGTTGAGGTCTTCACACATCACCCTGTGCTAGGGCCTTCCATATTTATGACCCGTAAGGAGAGGGTGTCCCAGCATTTTAAAGCCCCCAGGATTTGGGCTACCTGTTGGTCCACGGATCCAAAGATCATCCCAATACGGAGCCCCTATCCGTCACCTGGAGACGCGCTCTAAAGGGGTCAGGTTCCCCTGGTTACTTATTGGAAGTTAACTCCATCCTAAGAGATTTCCTTAATTCAAAGTTGGTTAAGATATAGTCTCTTATTTACCATCTAGTGCCCCTACCCTCTCATGTGCAGCAGTGAACAGCCTTATTTGTAGCTGTTAAACCCATACTAGCACAGGGGGAAAAAAAAATTTCTAGTGCCCCTACCCTCTCATGTGCAGCAGTGAACAGCCTTTTTGTAGCTGTTAAACCCATACTAGCACAGGGGAAAAAACTAATTTAAACTACACGGCACCTTAAAACCTTAACAACAAATAAAACATCAGATGAACTGTGTCAATACAAATAAATGAACATCAGGTTGGGCAACGTGACGACTAAGTTAAAGGAATGTGGAGCGGGTCTGGAAAACCTACCAGGACCATTGGGATATGAAGGCTGCGGGTTTCCAGAAAAATCAACGGTGATCCCTTGATTCACGATATTATTTTCCAAAATAAACATTACAAAGAAAATTTGGAACAAAATCCATCTATCCAAACAATCCAGTTATGCTATTTCTAAAATACAAATTAGATGTAGTTGCCGAGAGCTTTCCTCTTAGGCCAAGAGCTTAACTAAAGATATCATAACGTAATGCAACTTCCACGATACAATTTTGAGCCTAAGAGGAACCACAGGATACAAATACAATATTAAATGAAAGTTAATGCGCTTTCTGACAATTGTGCCACATAATGGAAATAGGGGGAAATCAGAAATATTTAAACTTGGCGCAGAGGCCAGTTCAACTTGCATCTGAGTAACTGAGTGGCGAGTCTGGGCGAGTAGGGTAAACTACTATGTGAAAATACAAGCAAACATTAAATATAAATTAAGGTGGAACTGAAACCAACAGTGCTTACCCCAAGGTAGCCCATCCCGGGAGGGAGGATTCGCCGACGTGCGTCTGATCACTGGACTGACGAGAAAACTAAAGACCACGAAATCTCGCCTCACTCTCTTAAGAAGGCGAGGTTGGCCCCAGTGTGATTACCGAGTGACCAATCAGATCGCAGGAGTTTTCCTATCGCCACCCAGACCCACCAACCAAAACCCTTTATCACGTCGCGATGTTTTCACAATATTCTAGAACATCACCTAACTCTACCTGCGAACTTTCCCATCTTCCAAAATTAGTAAAGACATGCTTCTAGAATCGACAGGGGCTGACACACTGTTCTGAAAGTCTGCGTGACAAAATTTTTCGCACAATAATAATAATAATAATAATAATAATTTACAAGCCAGTAGTTACATTTCCAAATTTAGATAGATGAAGGGAATGCACATAAAATATTCTACAATAATATTTTACACCATCTAGTAAACCTTTCTTGACACAGACATATTCCACAGGTCTCAACCATGATTGTTAAGGTGTCAAGTCCCTATGGTCTGACAACACGATTAGCCAGTTCGAGTACAGTCGATGGTAAAAATGTTCAAAATCAGAATGCTATCTCGCGGGTAAGACAGATGGGGGTATGCACTTTCTAATCACTAGAATGCATGTCAAAAGTCTAGGTTCAATTCTAAACTTCTCTGCAGTGTTCATATGGAGTAAAGGCATATGATTCTGTTGATGGCGATTTGTCGACTGAATGATGATGTTAAGCCTTGCACAGACCCCTTGGTGTTATTCGACAAGAGTAGGCTATGTGCTGACACCAGGTTTCACCCTCTCCCTACCTCATCACACACACACACACACACACACACACACACACACACAGATTCGCAGGTCGCCTATGGATGTCAAATAGAATGGACCTACACCGGGCGAGCCAAACATGTCCTTGCACAGTCCTGCCACTAAAAGACATAGACCTACATAGAATAATGTTTAAAACTTGAAATTCTAACAATAAAATAAAAATAAGTACCGGTATTGAATTAGATATGGTTGGGCCCCATTCGTAAGTTTTTACTTTCATTCATACACTTTGGCTTGGCGCAGACTAATTGAATAATAGATCAATCAATCAATCAATCAATCAATCAATCAATCAATCAATACTGATCTGCATTTAGGGCAGTCGCCCAGGTGGCAGATTCCCTATCTGTTACTTTCCTAGCCTTTTCCGAAATGATTTCAAAGAAATTGGAAATGTACTGAACATCTCCCTTGGTAAGTTATTCCAATCCCTAACTCCCCTTCCTATAAATGAATATTTGCCCCAGTTTGTCCTCTTGAATTCCAACTTCATCTTTATATTGTGATCTTTCCTACTTTTATAAACGCCATGCAAACTTATTCGTCTACCAATGTCATTCCACGCCATCTCTCCGCTGACAGCTCGGAACATACCACTTAGTCGAGCAGCTCTTCTTTCTCTCAATTCTTCCCAACCCAAACATTGCAACATTTTTGTAACGCTACTCTTTTGTGAGAAATCACTCAGAACAAATCGAGCTGCTTTTCTTTGGATTTTTTCCAGTTCTTGAATCAGGTAATCCTGGTGAGGGTCCTATACACTGGAACCATACTCTAGTTGGGGTCTTACCAGAGACTTATATGCACTCTCCTTTATATCCTTACTACAACCCCTAAACACCCTCATAACCATGTGCAGAGATCGGTACCCTTTATTTACAATCCCATTTATGTGATTACCCCAATGAAGATCTTTCCTTATATTAACACCTAGATACTTACAATGATCCCCAAAAGGAACTTTCACCCCATCAACGCAGTAATTAAAACTGAGAGGACTTTTCCTATTTGTGAAACTCACAACCTGACTTTTAGCCCCGTTTATCAACATACCATTGCCTGCTGTCCATCTCACAACATTTTCGAGGTCACGTTGCAGTTGCTCACAATCTTGTAACTTATTTATCACTCTATAGAGAATAACATCATCCGCAAAAAGCCTTACCTCCGATTCCACTCCTTTACTCATATCATTTATATATATAAGAAAACAAAGGTCCGATAACACTGCCCTGAGGAACTCCCCTCTCAACTATTACAGGGTCAGACAAAGCTTCACCTACTCTAACTCTCTGAGATCTATTTTCTAGAAATACAGCAACCCATTCAGTCACTCTTTTGTCTAGTCCAATTGCACTCATTTTTGCCAGTAGTCTCCCATGATCCACCCTATCAAATGCTTTAGACATGTCAATCGCGATACAGTCCATTTGACCTCCAGAATCCAATACATCTGCTATATCTTGCTGGAATCCTACAAGCTGAGCTTCAGTGGAATAACCTTTCCTAAAACCGAATTGCCTTCTATTGAACCAGTTATTAATTTCACAAACATGTCTAATATAATCAGAAAGAATGCCTTCCCAAAGCTTACATACAATGCATGTCAAACTTACTGGCCTGTAATTTTCAGCTTTATGTCTATCACCCTTTCCTTTATACACAGGGGCTACTATAGCAACTCTCCATTCATCAGGTATAGCTCCTCCGACCAAACAATAATCAAATAAGTACCTCAGATATGGTACTATATCCCAACCCATTCTCTTTAGTATATCCCCAGAAATCTGATCAATTCCAGCCACTTTTCTAGTTTTCAACTTTTGTATCTTATTGTAAATGTCATTGTTATCATATGTAAATTTTATTACTTCTTTGGCCTCAGTCTCCTCCTCTATCTCGACATTATCCTTGTAACCAACAATCTTTACATACTGCTGACTGAATACTTCTGCCTTTTGAAGATCCTCACATACACACTCCCCTTGTTCATTAATTATTCCTGGAATGTCCTTCTTGGAACCTGTTTCTGCCTTAAAATACCTATACATACCCTTCCATTTTTCACTAAAATTTGTATGACTACCAATTATGCTTGCCATCATGTTATCCTTAGCTGCCTTCTTTGCTAGATTCAATTTTCTAGTAAGTTCTTCCAATTTCTCCTTACTTCCACAGCCATTTCTAACTCTATTTCTTTCCAGTCTGCACCTCCTTCTTAGTCTCTTTATTTCTCTATTATAATAAGGTGGGTCTTTACCATTCCTTACCACCCTTAAAGGTACAAACCTGTTTTCGCATTCCTCAACAATTTCTTTAAACCCATCCCAGAGTCTGTTTACATTTTTATTTACCGTTTTCCACCGATCATAGTTACTTTTTAGAAACTGCCTCATGCCTGCTTTATCAGTCATATGGTACTGCCTAACAGTCCTACTTTTAAGACCTTCTTTTCTATCACATTTATTTTTAACTACCACAAAAACAGCTTCATGATCACTAATACCATCTATTACTTCAGTTTCCCTATACAGCTCATCTGGTTTTATCAGCACGACATCCAGGATATTTTTCCCTCTGGTTGGTTCCATCACTTTCTGAATCAGCTGTCCTTTCCATATTAACTTATTTGCCATTTGTTGGTCATGCTTCCTGTCGTTCGCATTTCCTTCCCAATTGACATCTGGCAAATTCAGATCTCCCGCTACAATCACATTTCTTTCCATGTCGTTTCCCACATAGCTGACTATCCTATCAAATAATTCCGAATCCGCGTCAGTGCTACCCTTTCCCGATCTGTACACTCCAAATATATCAAGTTGCCTATTATCTTTAGAAATGAGCCTTACACCTAGAATTTCATGTGTCTCATCTTTAACTTTTTCGTAGCTTACAAATTCTTCTTTCACCAGAATGAACACTCCCCCTCCCACCCTTCCTATCCTATCTCTACGATACACACTCCAGTGCGGCGAGAAAATTTCTTCTTAGTTCTGTCTGTTAGAACATGACACCTGTCCTGTGCGAAATCGGTACGAGTCACTCCAGGTAACAATGGTTCACGTGTAGTTTTCTCACTTAAACAGTGTTTTATTCAAATTACCAGCAAAAATTCATAATTGAGGTCCCACTGCATTATTTATATTTAAATTATGGCGCCCCCTCCCATCAACTAGTGAATACAATATTCCAACTGTGATAGATCATGCCAACCCTGCTTAATTCACCACTACACCGCTGGATATATTCCTTGAACAGTCCAACTCCTTGGCTGAACAGTCAGCATCGCAGCCTTAAGTTCCGAGGGTTCTGAGTTCGACTCTCGGCCGGGTCATGGATTTTAGCCGCATCTGGTTAATTCCTCTTCATCACACTACACTATGAACCACTACAGAAACACGCCATAGTGAACAGACACCTATACAAAAGGTCTGCGACAGAAAGGGTGTCCGGCTGTAAAACACGACCAAGTCCCCATGTGTGACACAGAGAAGCAGCATTTCACCACGTCGCTCTAGCCATGTGGTTTGGCTTGCTCTCAGTCACTACTGTGATAACATTTGCAGTAATACTGTGTTAGCTGTGTTGTTATTGCTTCAAATGTTTGTAACGTACAAGCTTTCAGTCAGTCAAAAATACTAGTTAAAACATAGACATCACTGTATCATGTCTGTAAAAAATAAGATATATATTTCCTTCTTGACAAATTACGTGTTTGTTTTCCGAATATAGTATTACGTTTCTTATTCGTTTATTTTTGTTAGTTATCAGTAGTTAATCCGTGGCAAGTTGTTCAATTTCTTAGTTTTAATCTTGAAGTGTAGCATTAACAAACTGCATGAAATAATACAAATATCCATGTGGGTAATGTTCTATTCTGTACTATATCATAACTTTCTTATGACTGACTGATGGATATAAGTTATTCCCTGACAGCAATTATTTCTATGTTGTGCATTTAATGATATATCAGCAGTTGATGGTTTTGTTACTGATTATGAGATCTCATATTTATCAGCAATGCCATGTTCTGTCTTTGCTGAAATTATTAGCTTGAGATTATGAACAGGTCAAAGTTCAGTGGATTGCATTAGGCCAACCTTTTTTATTAAACTCTCAGCCTGTATTAAAGGATGATATGTTGCAGATGGAGGTAACTATGGCAACGCAGCACACGTCATAGTTACTGCTTTCGCCGCTGAAATGTCTCGTGGGCCCTAGTGTAGTTGCCCGAGACTTCACATTGTTCGCAAACAATATATTCATTACACATGCCATGCCTAAATAAAATAGTTCTAAAGTACACAATATGCACATAAATTAAGCAATAAAAATACTAGGCCAAACATTTTAAATATCACAATTTTGCAGCAAATATCATCAATAAGAACAGCTTTCGTTCATAAAATAAATTAAGGATTTTAAAAGAAAAGAAAACAAAATGTATAAGGTTATTTCTCTCCTGAAAACAACCAGTATCACATTAAAATATTTAGTACTTTTATAAAGAAAATCGGAAGAGCCATACAGTAGTGAACTTCGGAAATAATTCTTCATACTAATTCCACCAGTGCTCAACTTCTACACTTGTGTTCAGTACAGTTGCTAAAAAAAAAAAAAAATGAACAGAGAAAAAGCATGAGCACCACATGGTATCTTATAAGTTCCTTGTAGGTACTCTTTCCTCAGAAAAAACTGAAGGATGCCCGGACAGACGGGTTAAGCCACACTTTCTTTAAATGGAGGAAAATAGAGTTTTGTGAGATGCTGAAAAAAAAAAAAGGAATTATCTGCATTCATTTTTATGAACATAAGGCTCAAACATACAGTATAAATTTACGTATTTTATTACAGACTTATTTTAGCAAACCCAAAACAAGACAATATCGATGATGATAATAATAATAATAATAATAATAATAATAATAATATTAACAAAAGGACATTAACATTAAATTTCTTCAATCCTTCACAAAGCTATCTCCAATAATATTTATATTCACTACTAACTCAAAAATATTCACTGAAATTTTTCATTTAACCCTTTTTAAACATGATTACACCAAGTTTATTACATTTCCTAACTGTATTTATCCCAGAAAATTTATGGTTGAAGATGTTTTTTAGCAGTAACTTAGTCTTAGCACACGGTTAGCTAGATTCCAAAAATGAAGGAAAAGTTTCTCACGCCCATCAGTAGGTACTTTTATCGCAACACTATTTTACACAACCACCTTGTGATTTCGGCATTTTCACATCATCTTTATAGTTCGTACGCTTTTCCCCACTATTTTGTTTCTTTTCGAATTCTTTGCACCAGTTGTCTGGATTGCCTTTCCTTTTCCGATAATTTCCACTACTTTTCTCATTTTTGACCGCATTTCTACTTTTTTAAATGTCAAGAATTTAATTTTAGTCCATACTGAATCGAAATTTACAATGTTGATTAAGGATAAAAGGTTTCCACCTGTTCAATACATTAACATAGTGACTTAATTAAAATATCACATATTTATTATTATCATTATGGTACTGGTTTCGGCACCTCCTGTGCCATCATCAGCCAAGGAAAAATTGCAAGGTTTTTTGGTTATTACATGAAATATTTGTACAGTATAAAAACATATACAGAGCATGCTATCTATGTTGCAAAGTTTTACAATTATGTATATACATTAAAATCTATGTGATTAAAATGCAAAGACCAATTAATCTTTGTGGGATGTTAGACACGCCATAAAACACAACACTTTCTTTTATGTCAAAAAAAAAATTTACAGCTAAAATATACGTGAATGGCCTTGAAGACTACAAAGTGTTCCTTTAATTTTTTTTTTTTTTTTTCTGTCTTTAGACACTTTCTAATGTACTGAACTAACTACCGATTTCTAGAACATTGTTCCTTTTTTATGTGATTAGAATACCTAATCATTGTTCATATTAATGTAAAACAGTTCCTCATAATATGTAATCCTGAATTTTCTATAATATACAGATTTTTTCTGTTAGAATGTCACAGTCTTTGTGTAGCTATTCTAAAACATTTCATTCTTGATATGTTTTAAGCATAAGCTCTGCATTTTAGTGTTCTTTGAAAGTTAATGTAAGGCTGAGGCCGTGCGTTGATAGACGAGATCTTGAGAATTTCCTGTTCCTCACATACACTACACTAGGCCACTTTGTATTAGAGGTCCGTGTTGGTTCGAGATCGCTATTAACTTGTTAAAATCCACCTGATATTGAAATTATATAACCGGCAGCACAGCGACAAGTAGCAGCGAGCCTAACAAGGTCATTGACAGCAGAGAGCAGAACACGTTTGTTTATTCAAACTAGCACAAGAATACTTCGGTCAAGGTTAAATTTTGGCAACCAGTCGAGCTGAAGAGTTTGACGGTTAGAAAGCGACCAGCATGGTCATCGCGTAACCAGTAGCAGAGTAGCAGATTGACAACAAGGAAGGAAGGAGGACATATTGTTTGGGTTCAGACCAATATCACATCATTTTAATTTTGGATAAATTAGATGGAATGAAGAATTGGACGAGATTAAGAGAAGATATTCTGATTTATGAGAGGTCTAGAAAATTATAGCAGACTTTAAGAAGAAAGAAGAGTGCAGAAACATTTTAAAGGATAACTAATTTTATAGATGTTATTTATTATTTTACGAATTGATATTTATTATTTATGATTTTACGATTTTAGGATAAGGACTATTTTATAGATGTTATCTATTATTTTACAAATTGATTTATTTAAGGATTTCCACTAAATGACAAGTAAATGTTAAATTTAGACAAGAAGAAATATTTATTCTTTCAGATGTAAATAAGGACATAAATTAACATATAGAGATTAATTTAATAGATTTCATTATTTAGGAAAATTCCAGTAAAATCTGGAACAAATGACATAGTAAATAGGAAAGGTGAAACTATGAGAAATTGTTGTAACAATTTTGAAAATTCATATATACTTGTTATATTATACCATTGTACCATAGTCCAAGGATCAATTAATGTTTGGCACCGCTGAAGAAGAGAGCGGTGGCTCTCGATACATGTACATGTACGGTAATTAAATAAAATAAAATGTATACAGTATTGACAAGGCGGTGAAAATATTTTTTTACAGAAATTCTTCCGAGATACGAATGTGCATCATTGTCCAGCTTGCCTAATAGCCACCGACAGAATTCCATTCGAGCTTTGAAATCTCGCCCATGGAGCTCTTGGTGTAGCTCAAGATGGCACGGGTGAAATTTATGATCATGCAGTATTCGCCAGACAGACGGACTTGTCATGCATTCGCCCTTGTACTGATGTGTGGATTATTACGAGCAGCCTCCAGAACGGCCTCTTCTGTTTCACCCAATGTAATGGGCCTATTGCAGACTGGTGGCTGGTTGGAAATCACGCCTGTTGTCCTTAGGTGTCTGAACACGGCGAAACATCATAGTAGCCGGGTGTCGCCTGTCAGGATGCCGTTCTTGGTACAGGCGTAGTGCCTCGCATGCGTTTTGTCTTGCATCTCCATAAATAAGGAGCATATCTACGTATTCCTCTGTGGAAAACATGCCGAATGACAGCAGAGATTGCAATACATTCAGGCCCTAACCAGCGGAGTATGTGCAGGGCACAAGATGAATAACAGTGTCATTCTACTGTTTGAATGTGGCAAATGTGGGCCTGTGTTTACATATTCAAACATCATACCAATGCAAAAATATTTGAATAATGCAGGATTCGAACCGCCGCAGGCACATTCCGTCAATTGCTAAGCAAACGCCTAACCACATCCGCTATGCTACACTGCTGGAAACATGCTGGTAGTACGACGAGAGCAGAGTACATACGCCATCCGGTTCAGTGTTTAAGACATTAATTACTGCACTGTTACCTAGTTTTATGCACTGATTCCCCTCGTTACACCCGGTCACGAGGCACAACATTAACATAGTTACATGGTAAAAGGACGTTGCTACATGATTTCAAGGCGGCATGTTCTGGGAACGGATGATATAACGTTTTGCTAGGGTTCAGAATCGTGTGCAAAATATGCTCACTGAACATCAGTACCATACAGTACCCCATAACCACATGCACATTAGTTGGGGTACAGCAAAAGATACTGGAAGGGGGCTGCTGAATCACAATGTATAATTTCATAATCATTTAAGTTCTAAAGATATGTATGTCAACCCCTCGGTCCCGTTTCCTGATACAGGATTGGGGAGGAGGTGACAGGAAATTATATAGTAGAATTATTTATAACAGTATTAGGGAATAATATTGTCGTGTGCTGTTTATACATTTCTTTCAGTTACCGTGCTATAGTGGAAGCTGCCCGTATTCTACTTTCAGTTTTAAAAATTTCAGACTAGTTCGAGGGTCTGGAGGAATGTGCACTTATTCTCGTGAGAATAAACGAGAAGAGAAATGGGCTTAATCTTTTCTCATCATTCTAGACGTAATGTCAGCTGTTTCCTCACTTTAACTTCAGAAGAATGCTACGAAGGTACAAAGAACAGTCCACGGCTGCATCCTTCCCAAACTAGCCTATTCAACTAAAAACACAGAGACCAGAATATCAGGGACTTCTCATGTATTAAGGAAAAGGGGTTGCTGATCACAATGTCCAAAGCCCCTAAACTGGCGCAATAGAAATATATGTGGCCTAGCACTTGAAGTATGTACCGCACTGTCTCAGTATTTTCAAGTATGGTAAATACAGAGAAAACCACATCCGGCATGGCATCTGTCCCGAGCTGCGGCTAGAATCCCCGACCTCCGAACATTAAATATCCTGCAAACTATCTTATCTAGGAAGGTGAACAACGAGATAAATTAGGTCAATATGCCTACTGATTACAATTATGACAGCGAAGTGTAATAGGTCCGATCTTCGCCTTCAATACTTAAGCTTGCGAAATCGAATCGCAGCATAGTTACAAGTAAGCTGGCCTTCAAGAGTGGTTAAATATGAGATGTACCGGTAAGCCTACTCCCGGGTCTCTTAAAATGTATTGTTGAACATATAGAATATTGTTATTAGATAGGTTTTACGTCGCACCAACTCAGGCAGGTTTACTATGACGATTGGATAAGGCTGGGAATGAAGGCTTAATGGCCGAAAGTCAGGTTCAAACCCACCACCTTTCGAATTCAAGCTCACAGCTGAACTAAGTAGAAGTTACATGTTGCGCAACTGACTTTTACTTGTATCCAGAAGCACAATGCACTTGAGTGCAAGGATTAGACCACAGAGAACGCAACCAGAGGGCACACTGAAGAGAAACTATACGGTTCATTCAACACGTGTATTTTTAAATAAAAATCTTGTATCGATTGAATTACAGTAGGTCCTGTAGGCTAAGGTTACCAGATATCCCCATTTTCCGCACGTTCATGGGACGAAATAGGTACTATAACAAGGGTGAAGTAGCCCTTCGCCCTGTCATGCCACCAAGACTGAGAGGCAAAGGCTCTAATACACAGCAACATGGCTTGACAATAATTCCTCTCTTATCCCTTTTGCTGGGAGGTTACTGCCCTCAGGTAATACAGAAGGAATGTAACCAATGTAACATGCAATCTGTATGTCGTCTTCAACTAGATAAGTCTGCGACGGGTCACAAGAGATCTCGCGCCACTTCTTAAGAGTTAAATGTACGGTATTTACACTGAATAACAAAATAGTTTCAAGTTTTAGGGCTGGTTTCATCATTTCAAATATAATGCACATGGACTATTAATCACGACAATTTGACCCTTAAAAACAATAATCACTATATGACTAGAATTGTTCTACTTTGAAAATCGCACGGAGTTTCAAGTGTTTCAACTTCTATCAGCAGTTGTAATTTAAGAACAATATACTCTAGTGAAGTCATGACAGGCTTAGCAAGCCAGTGATGGACATTAACTCACTTTCAAAGAAACAAGGAACGATAAAGCAGACGGATGTAACAGACGACAACCCTGGCGAGGAACAGGATTACGAATTGGCACACTGAATATACAAACATTGACCGGAAAAGTAGAAGAAGTTGTAGACATGATGGAAAGAAGAAAACTGGATGTACTAGGGCTGGCAGAGACTAAGTGGAGAGAGCTGCGGAATGGTTTTCAGTTGTACTGGATAGGAAATGATGAGGGGAAAGCGAAATGGAGTAGGAGTGGTAGTGGTAGTAAGAAATGGATTGAAAGAGGAAGTAAAAGGGTTAAGTGACAGGTTGATAAGTCAAAATAACAGTCAAAGGTAAAACCTGGGAAATTGTACAAGTGTATGCTCCACAAGCAGGATGCACGCAACAGGATCAAGACGACTTAGAGGAAGAATTGGAGAGACAATTGAATGGACAAAATAACGTGGTAATGGGGGACTTGAATGCCCATGTAGGCATGGGAAAGAAGGGTTATGAGAACGTGCTTGGAGCAGAAGGATGGGGAAATAGGAATAAGGAAGGAGAAAGACTACTGGATTTGTGCAAAAGAAATGGGATGATGGTCGGGAACTCGTGGTTCAAAAAGAGAGAAAGTGTAAGATAACGTGGTATAGCAGTGACTGGTCTAGGAGATCCATTGTAGATTACATGATCTACGACTGGAAAATGAAGAGGAATGTTTAGATATAAGGGTAATACCATCAGAGGCCCTAGATAGTGACAACAGACTACTGGTAATGAAACTGAGAACAATGACGGAAAGGAAGACAACAGAGAAGCAAGAAAGACTCAAAAATACGGGAACTGAAGGAAAAGAAAACCAAGGAAGAATACCACGAAAAAATAAGATTGAACGTATCAATGGATGATACAAAAACAGGAGAGGAGGAGTGGGAAAGGTTCAAGAGGACACTAGTAAAAACTGCACAGGAAGTTTGTGGGAGAACTAGTGCCAGGAAAAGATGAAAGAAGACGCCATGTTGGAACGACAGAGCCAAAGCGGCAGTTAGGGAGAAGAATAAAGCTTTCAGAGTGTGGTTTCAACAGAGGACAATGGAGACAAGACAAGAATATAAGACGAAAAAGGAAGAAGCTAAAAAGTTTGTAACAGATGAGAAGAAAAAATGGATGAAAAAAGGACAAATATGGTTGAAGAGGATAGCAAAGGAAATAAAAAAGAACTGTATGGAATGGTCAAGAGTAAGAGGAAAGATGTTATAATGATAGACAAAAACAGAAATGAAGTGCAGGAAATGGAGAAACTCAAAGGAATGTGGAACGAGTATTTTGAAGATTTACTAAACCCAGAAGGATGCACTGAGGAGGGAAGTATAAGCAGGGAGGAAATAAGAAATATGGAAGAAGAAAAAGACTTAACATAGGCAGAAGTGGAGCTAGCACTGGGCAAGATGATAGGAGGGAAAGCCCCAGAGTTAGATGAAGTGAGTATTGAGATGGTGAAGGCAGCAGGAAAGGTAGGGAAACAGTGGCTTTATCGTGTGTTGAAAGTAGTATGGAAGGAAAGGAAGACCCCTGAAGTTCGGAAGAAGGGGGTAATCATACCCATTTTCAAGAAGGGGAATAGAAAAGAGTTTAAGAACTATAGGGGAGTCACATAGATATGCCACTGTGCAAAGGTGTTTGAGAAGATTTTGGAGAATAGAATCAGAAAGAGGGTGGAAGAAAAGTTAAGAGAAGAGCAGTATGGTTTCAGATCAGGAAGGTCCACAGTAGACCTTATATTCGCAGTAAGGCAACTACAAGAGCGCCATTATGAATGGGGTAAGGATCTTGTGATGGCCTTCATGGACTTCGTAATAAACAGTGGATGGAATAGTGACAGGAGTGGCAAGGAAAATTGGAGAAGGAAGAATGAAAGTGATGTTTAATGTTATTTGCTTTACGTCCCACTAACTACTTTTTAAGGTCTTCGGAGACGCCGAGGTGCCGGAATTGTCCCGCAGGAGTTCTTTTACATGCCAGTAAATCTACCGACACGGGGGCTGTCGTATTTGAGCACCTTCAAATACCACCGGACTGAGCCAGGATCGAACCTGCCAAGTTGGGGTTAGAAGGCCAGCGCCTTAACCGTCTGAGCCACTCAGCCCAGCGAAAGTGATGTTTTGCAGATGACCTGTTAGTCTGGGGAGAAAAGGAAGAGGATATCCAGGAACAGTTAGATGCTTGGGTAGATGAGGTGGAACAACATGGAATGAAATTTAATGCCTAAAAGAGTGAGATAGTGATCACAACTAGAAAGAAGGAGAGACCTACAAGGGGGATAATGCTTGGAGGGGAACAGCTTAGGACGGTAAGAGAGTTTCAAGTACTTAGGAAGTATCATAGAGGAAAGTGGAAGAAATGATAAGGAAATAATCAAGCGTGGAGGGCAAGCAGGAGCATTCCTAAAAAGTGTCAGAGGCCTGGTTTGGAGCAAGGATGTCCCTCAGAGAAGCAAAAGGGTGATATACAGGGTGTACTATATACCTATTCTGACGTATGGAGCTGAGACTTGGGTAATGAGGCAGAGAGCCGTGAATAGAATACAGGCAAGTGAATGAAATTTCTGAGAAGCAGGATAGGAGTGACAAAATGGGATAAGATGAGAAATGAGAGGGTTCAAGATATAGTAAAAGAAGAGCCACTACAGAATAGGATAGAGGCATCTAGACTTAGATTGTATGGACGCATGAGGAGAATGACAGAGGAAAGGATACCGAGGAGGATGCATGAAATGGAGATAACAGGTAAACGGCCAAGAGGAAGACCCAGAGACAGGTGGATAAAAGGAGTGGAAGAGTGTGTACAGAGAAGAGGAGAGGACTAGGGAGAAGTGGTGGGAAGACAAGAGGAGATGGAGAGGCTTATGTTCCAAACAAACCCAGCCAACAGCTGGAAACTGCAGATGATGATGATGCTCATATAAGCCCACCGTATTTCAAATGTAGCCTACACCCATGACTAAGAGGCCTCCTGCTCACTGAGCAGTGAACATACTTTGCAGTATTTCTAAATTACTTTAAGCGGCAGAGTAATTCAAATTGCTCTTGCTGTGTTACAGTCCTTTCCAAGTTTCTTTTGACACTTTGGGACATGCGATGGCAGGTACCATAATATGGAGGATAAATGTACGGTGGAGTGAACTTGCACTGTCTCAAGCGAATCTCTTCTCTGCCTCTCCAGCATTGACATGGAACATTATCTGTGAACTTGGAAGATTGTTGTACATACAGTATTATTTATTTACTACAAATTCCTCCATACGGATAGGGTTATGTATTTAGAAAGAGAAACAGTGGGTTCGAACCCCACTGTCAGCAGCCCTGAAGATGCTTTTCCATGGATTCCCACTTTCATACCAGGCAAATGCAGGGGCTGTACCTTAATTAAGGCCACGGTCGTTTCCTTCCCACTCCTAGCCCTTCCCTGTCCCATCGTCGCCATAAGACCTATCTGTGTCGGTGCGACGTAAAACAACTAGTAAAAAAAACGTTTTTCGGTAGTAATTTAAGGACAAAATAGGCTACTACCCTCTTCCAACAGGTAAATCTGACATTTGCGAGACAACCCCCCCCCCCCCTTTTCTTCCACCAACACAACCTAAAACTCAGTAACTGAGATCTTAAAATAAACGCCATGCCGTACGTATTAATTCCCCAAATGTAAAACTTAAGTAATCTTGAGTGGAATTAGTTTTCTTTTCCAGTAAGAGTTACAGTGGAATGTCACGACTGCAGAAGGTGCATGCCTGAATTCCTTGAAATTAAGACTGCATTATACTGTACATTCAAATAATAATAATAATAATAATAATAATAATAATAATAATAATAATAATAATAATAGTGAAGGTATAGAATGCGACGTAGTACACTATCCTACCTTTCTTCGCATATGTTATAGCTCACCTAAAGACGGGGACGGATAGTGTAGTCTCAAAATCCCAGTTGATAGGTAAACGTTGCAAACACCAGCCACAAGGTTAAGAGTTAGGCCTACACCGGTGCATTGTTTACATCAAGCACTTTCATACAACCCTAATCAAGAGTCCATAAGACTACAAACAAGGCACAACCAGCATAATAAATTTATCTCCACTGCATTCACGTAACAATTCACACTCGCCTTCCAGCGAAAATCCACTGACATGAGCCATCCCATCCCAAACGGAATCGTCAATCTCCGCCCACTAGTGATGGGTAAAGTTGCGTCCGGGCGTTGCCTACAAGCACCGCCGTCTCGATCCTCTTATACTGCGTGCTCTATAATAATTTAAAAAAAAAAAAAAATAAGCGAGCATTTTTCGAATACGCTGCGACAACATTTCTCCGCTAGATGGCAGACATTGACGCACAATGTTCTAAAACTTACTGTAATGACGACAGTCTACAAAACACTATGCAGTATGGTCATATGTTCACTGAAGCTGGTAAATTACATCAGTAATATTAAATATCGGTAATATTACCTGTGTTAAGTCGCAGTTGGCCTCTTCATGCACAATTTAAAGATTTTCCTTTTTGTGTTCTTGCCAACGCAATACAAATTCCGTAATAGAGGTCTTACGAACTTGGTTAGGATAATATCACTAACAGTTTGCTGATGTTCCTTGACCTCAAACTGTAACAAAACACATTCGGAAAGGTTTTTTTTTTTTTTTTTTTTTTTTTTTTTTTTTTTTTTTTTACGTCGCATCGACACAGATCGGTCTTATGGCGACGATGGGATAGGAAAGGCCTAGGAATGAGAAGGAAGCGGCGTGGCCTTAATTAAGGTATAGCCCCAGCATTTACCTGGTGTGAAAATGGGAAGCCATGGAAAACCATTTTAGAGCTGCCGACAGTGGGGTTCGAACCCACTATCTCCCGGATGCAAGCTCACAGCTGCGCGCTCCCAACCGCACGGCCAACTCGTCCGGTATTCTGAAAGGGAAGACGTAGCAAGTCCTCGTATTAGAGTACGTCCAGGATGCACGCTGGTTGTCTGAGTCAGACAGAGCTGCCACAAAAGAAAAGATATGAGATACACGTGACGTTACTCCCAGCCCCTGCTCCTCTACCCACGAGCAATGTAAGTTCTGTGATGTAGTCCTATATAACCGCTCTTTATCTTCTATGGTGGCTTCAGAGTTCGTGATTGGTGGAAGTGAATCAAGACGACTTGGGCGGAGTTCGACCACGAGGAGGAGCCAAAAATTCGCAGTTAGGGATGGGTCCAGTCAGTTCATTCGCTTGAACTAGTTCATTCGATACCGTTCATCGCCTTGAGTCGTTCAAATGAATGAGATAGTTCATAAGCAGGTGAGAAATGTGCTGTCACGTGACCATTAACATGGCACGCCATTGGCATTTTTGAGCGAACTTAGTTTGTTGTTCAAATGAACGAGGAAGTTCATTTGTGCTCTCGCGGCATTTCGTTCAAATAAACGAAGTCGTTCAAATGAACGAGGTAGTTCATTTGTGCTGTCTTCATGGAAACGCTCTCGTGGCACGTCGTTCAAATGAACGAGGTAGTTTATTATGAGCTCTCTTGGCAACAGCACAAGCGGCGTGAGGAGAGGTAGTTACTCGACGTTAGCCCCTGACGGGACGTACTCGGGCTCCACCTGGATACACGGCCGAACCCTTACGGAACACGCCGAAGATTTCCGAACGGCGCACTGGCTTCGAATTCTCAATGCAAAAGAACGAACTGTAGGAGATCTGCTGAACGAAAGAACGAACGAACGAACTATTGTATTGTTTATGAGCTACACTACGAATACATACGAAGAGAAACGGGCAGTGACGATTGACAGCAGGAAAGTGTATTTATTGTACGAGTGGTTTGAGAAGAAAATTACGTGTGTATCAGTGGCGTATCCTGGAATCTCCACTGAGGCATGCAACTAGTAACCATGCAGTTAACACAATGTATTAAGTAAGTTTCAATTCTACTAACCCTAATTACATATAGGTGAACTCGAGCCAAACAGTTTTACTGTAAGTTTCTGGATTGAACGTGCGTACACAATTCTTGTTTTCTCTTTTTAAATTTACGAGGGTCCGCCTCTGTGGTGTAGTAGTTAATGTAATTAGCTGCCACCCCCGGAGGCCCGGGTTCGCTTCCCGGCTCTGCCACGAAATAGTAAAGTGGTACGAGGGCTGGAACGGGGTCCACTCAGCCTCGGGAGGTCAACTGAGTAGAGGTGGGTTCGATTCCCACCTCAGCCATCCTGGAAGTGGTTTTCCGTGGTTTCCCACTTCTCCTCCAGGCAAATGCCGGGATGGTACCTAACTTCAGGCCACGGCCGCTTCCTTCCCTCTTCCTTGTCTATCCCTTCCAATCTTCCCATCCCCCGCAAGGCCCCTGTTCAGCATAGCAGGTGAGGCAGCCTGGGCGAGGTACTGGTCATCCTCCCCAGTTGTATCCCCGACCCAGAGTCTGAAGCTCCAGGACACTGCCCTTGAGGCGGTAGAGGAGGGATCCCTCGCTGAGTCCGAGGGAAAAGCCAACCCTGGAGGGTAAGTAGATTAAGAAGGAGAAGAAGAAGAAGAAATTTACGAGGGAAGGTAGAGGTCTCGCGGCTTTAACTATTTGCATCTTTTCATCAAACGAACGGCCAGTAAATGGCTTTTCAAACTGATTTACAATTATATCCGTTTTAGACTCATCCATCGTTAATACCACATGTGCGCAAAACGACGAATAGCACAGGAACAGCACACACAGAATGAACTCACTAATCAGCAAAACACACAATGAATTAACTCACTAGTTAGCCACAACTCAAGCACTGGAGGTAAGTCACTCCAGTGGCATTGGTCAGTTTCGTCACGTTGGGTTCTCGCTAGGGGGTAATCTGTGTGTTCCGTTCGCTGTAAACATGTCGACTTTCTCCAAGTTGCTAACAGATGGCAGAGGGTAGCACGGGTATGGGGTGACAAATTCTGACCAAGTTTCAATTGCAGCGACATCGTTCGGAGGGTTTCAGAACTACGTCTGCGACTGAATGCAATTTTAAGATTGAATGCCTTACGTCCGTAACTCCTACATTTGCTGTCTCTTTCTTCCGAGAGTGGAGTAGACGGCGAGACTACACCAGCACCACACGTAATCAAGCAACGGAACTAGTACAGTTGCGCGGACCTTTTGAACTTCTGAGAGATGAAATCGTTAATATTTGACCTGAAACAACCTAAAATCGTAAATCAGACAGTTCTTTGTGTTATAACGCATGCAATGAATGCCTTGCATTCAAGGAGAATGCGCCCCTGGTGTGTATATTTTCGAATATCTACTTGTGCATAGTGTTCGTTACTGTACCTGTGGGATTAGTGTATTTCGTTTGGTGTGTCCAGCTATAGTGTGTATTTAGTTACGGTACGTGTCGCGTGTTTATTTAGTTTAGGTAGGCCTACTTACATAGAGTTATGTTTTTCTTCAGTGTAGGTAGGCCTACTTACATAGAGTTATAATGAGCAACGTTAAGCAATACTCGTGTTCTGAATGTGATAAAAGCTATGAGTATAATAAAAATCTTAGGAAACATGTTTCTAAGGCCCAACCAGAGAAACTAGATGAAATTGGCCTTGTTTAAAGGACGAGACATCTCTTCCGCACCAGTCTAAATTTTGTGATAAACAGTTCACGCACAGTTATAATTTAAAACGGCATAAGCGTCAGTGCCACACAAACTTAATTGGAGGACCTGAGACAGAGGATAAAAAGTTACCTTCTTTCTCAAGCTTCCTATGTGGAAAGAGCACATTGAACGCGAAATATATTCACAGTATGTAAAGAAAAGGGGTTCTTACACTGCAACAGATAGCACGAAGAGACATTACTATGTATGTCATCGATCAGGCTTTTTCGTGTCTGAAAGTAAAGGCACCAGGCACTTGAAGCTTCAGGGAAGCAACAAAGTTGATGAGATCTGTCCAGCAAGTATTCGACTAATTGAACACGAAAATGGAATGTGTGAAGTAAAATATGTTCCCACTCACAGAGGTCATCAAAATGATCTAAGCCATCTTGCCCTCACAGATGTAGAGAGCAAAACATTAGCAACAGATATCGCCAACCAGATTCCCTTTCAAGCTATTCTGGACAAAATACGCGAATATGTGACAGAATCAAAGCTTGAAAGAATTCATTTAATCACAAAACAGGATTTGTATAATATTGAGCGTAGTTTTAACTTGAGCTCTAAATCTGTCAGACATCAGGAGGATGGTACAAGTGTTGAGGCCTGGGTCAATGAAGTTAATTCAGGTGACAGTCCCTGTGTATTATTCTATAAACCTCAGGGGACCACCAGTGAAAAGCATCCAAACCTCAGAAGTGATGACTTTATTTTAATTATTATGAACAGTACTCAGAGTGAAATGTTAAAGAAATATGGTAGTAACTGTATATGCACTGATGGAACACATGGGCTTAAAAGCTACGGGTTTAAGTTAATAACGATTTTACTTCTGGATGACTTGAGACAGGGCTTTCCTTGTGCATTTCTTATTTCCAATAGAAGTGACCAGGAAATATTGTCTCTATTTTTCACCTACATTAAGAATGAGGTTGGTTGTGTATCCCCGAAGGTCTTCATGTCCGGTTTGGCAGAAGCCTTCTACAATGCTTGGAATGCAGTCATGGGACCTGCAACCATGAGATTATTTTGCTCATGGCATGTTGACAGAGCATGGAGGAAGAATATTCAGACCAAAGTAAATGGGAAGGAAAAACAATGAAATGTTTATAAAATTCTGAGAACATTAATGCAACAATATTTAGATTTTTGTGAATTAAATAGGGGTGCTCTTGCACACCTAGTAGCTATGTCAGTGAGTGTATGGCATCATGAAACATTTCAATCAATCAATCAATACTGATCTGCATTTAGGGCAGTCGCCCAGGTGGCAGATTCCCTATCTGTTGCTTTCCTAGCCTTTTCCGAAATGATTTCAAAGAAATTGGAAATTTATTGAACATCTCCCTTGGTAAGTTATTCCAATCCCTAACTCCCCTTCCTATAAATGAATATTTGCCCCAGTTTGTCCTCTTGAATTCCAACTTTATCTTCATATTGTGATCTTTCCTACTTTTATAAACGCCATTCAAACCTATTCGTCTACTAATGTCATTCCACGCCATCTCTCCACTGATAGCTCGGAACATACCACTTAGTCGAGCAGCTCTTCTTCTTTCCCTCACTTCTTCCCAACCCAAACATTGCAACATTTTTGTAACGCTACTCTTTTGTCGGAAATCACCCAGAACAAATCGAGCTGCTTTTCTTTGGATTTTTTCCAGTTCTTGAATCAGGTAATCCTGGTGAGGGTCCCATACACTGGAACCATACTCTAGTTGGGGTCTTACCAGAGACTTATATGCACTCTCCTTTATATCCTTACTACAACCCCTAAACACCCTCATAACCATGTGCAGAGATCGGTACCCTTTATTTACAATCCCATTTATGTGATTACCCCAGTGAAGATCTTTCCTTATACTAACACCTAGATACTTACAATGATCCCCAAAAGGAACTTTCACCCCATCAACGCAGTAATTAAAACTGAGAGGACTTTTCCTATTTGTGAAAATCACAACCTGACTTTTAGCCCCGTTTATCAACATATCATTGCCTGCTGTCCATGTTCTTGAACAGTTGAATGGAGTCGATCCATGGATCAAGTTTACTTCCGAAGCGGAAGTCAATAATTCATTAAACTTCTTAGATGTCACTATTAACAATAGCTCCAACAAATTCTCTTATACCATATTTAGGAAGCCCACCCAAACTATTAATACTATTCGACAAGACTCAACGCATCCGGAATCTCAAAAAAGAGCAACATTTTATAGTTTAATCCACAGAGCTTTTCACGTCCCTTTATCAAATGCTAATCGTAAAAAAGAACTTGAATTTATCCGCTTAATAGCGAGTAAAAATGGTTTTAGCAGGCATTTCATTGACAGGATAATCAATAAAATTACTAACAAATCCAGTTCAACTTTACTTAGAGAAACAAAAAGAAAAACAGACAAATACGCCACTTTCACTTATACAAATAGTAAGATTTATGATATCACCAACACCCTCAAGAAACATAAGATCAACATTGCTTTTAAAACAGTCAACAATAATACTAATCTTTTTTACAACCAACATAAAATTAACAACACTATGAATAAATATAATAGGTCAGGCGTTTATAAGTTAAAGTGTAACCAATGTTCCGCGAGCTACATTGGGCAAACCGGAAGAGGCTTTTCAGTTAGATATAAGGAACATATCAACGCCGCTAAACATAGAAGGTACTCCGCCATGAGTACTCACATGACAGAATCCAATCATTCCTTCACTTCCATAGAACAGGACTTAAAAATTCTTTATTTTCATAATAAAAGCACTTTACTCAATGTTTTAGAAAACATCTATATTAATATAGATCATAAATGCAATCCCTTTCACAATTTGAATGAAATTTCCGAAACTGCGAACGTAATTTTTGAGGCATTGCTCAATAGTTCTTACTTTGACAAAACCACTAACAAGCTTCCATGTGACGGCTTCCCGCCTACTGATCCTAACCTTCCCCTAATTTCCCCTCATGGCGGCTCCCTTCACACACGACCTCCATAGTTCGCTCTCAGTCAACCACAGGCTTCCACACTGAACTAGTCGCCGTCAGACAGGCGAGAACGTAAGTAATCAGATGTGCCGCACTTCTCATTTTTCATTACTTTACATCTCAAGACACAAAAACTTGCCTATTTTAACACTAACAACAGCTATCTTTCTTATTCTAGGGCCCTCTACTGCACATTCCACATTACGTCATCACGTTCAAATTTTCCACCTAACTTCTCAACAGGAAATGCCAATACTACACCAATAAGACGGCTTTAACATATGCTCGCTGTATTTCTTATACATCGTTATTATCCTATTGGAATGAACATTGTGCAATTCATTATCAAGCCTTCACGACATAACAGAATATTATATATTAACACATCACACAAAAAGGAAGAAATTTAACGCAAAGTTTTTACTGAATCATCCCATGTGGACAATTTTAATTTTAATTTCAACGGTATTCTTAAGTGCTGTGCTCAAAACAGTTCTGAATTCTTCACCATTTTAAATGACATATTCGGTTATCCGAATTATTTTAATGTGTTACTTTGTCCTTGTCCTTGTAGCTTTTTCTCAAAAGTTTTTATGGCTGATGATGTCTACAAGGTAGACGAAACATGTCCCGATATAATTAAAAATCATGTAAATATTTAGTTAATAAAGAATCTTGGTATTGTAAAGGTGGAACATTTGACCTAACCTTCAACGTATACTCACGACAATACGGGCTTTATAATGAAGTTTATTTTATGTAATGCTGTCCATCTCACAATATTTTCGAGGTCACGTTGCAGTTGCTGACAATCTTGTAACTTATTTATCACTCTATAGAGAATAACATCATCCGCAAAAAGCCTTACCTCCGATTCCACTCCTTTACTCATATCGTTTAAATATATAAGAAAACATAAAGGTCCGATAACACTGCCCTGAGGAACTCCCCTCTCAACTATTACAGGGTCAGACAAAGCTTCACCTACTCTAACTCTCTGAGATCTATTTTCTAGAAATATAGCAACCCATTCAGTCACTCTTTTGTCTAGTCCAATTGCACTCATTTTTGCCAGTAGTCTCCCATGATCCACCCTATCAAATGCTTTAGACATGTCAATCGCGATACAGTCCATTTGACCTCCAGAATCCAAGATATCTGCTATATCTTGCTGGAATCCTACAAGTTGAGCTTCAGTGGAATAACCTTTCCTAAAACCGAATTGCCTTCTATCGAACCAGTTATTAATTTCACAAACATGTCTAATATAATCAGAAAGAATGCCTTCCCAAAGCTTACATACAATGCATGTCAAACTTACTGGCCTGTAATTATCAGCTTTATGTCTATCACCCTTTCCTTTATACACAGGGGCTACTATAGCAACTCTCCATTCATCTGGTATAGCTCCTTCGGCCAAACAATAATCAAATAAGTACTTCAGATATGGTACTATATCCCAACCCATTGTCTTTAGTATATCCCCAGAAATCTGATCAATTCCAGCCGCTTTTCTAGTTTTCAACTTTTGTATCTTATTGTAAATGTCATTGTTATCATATGTAAATGTTATTACTTCTTTGGCCTTAGTCTCTTCCTCTATCTCGACATTATCCTTGTAACCAACAATCTTTACATACTGCTGACTGAATACTTCTGCCTTTTGAAGATCCTCACATACACACTCCCCTTGTTCATTAATTATTCCTGGAATGTCCTTCTTGGAACCTGTTTCTGCCTTAAAATACCTATACATACCCTTCCATTTTTCACTAAAATTTGTATGACTGCCAATTATGCTTGCCATCATGTTATCCTTAGCTGCCTTCTTTGCTAGATTCAATTTTCTAGTAAGTTCCTTCAATTTCTCCGTACTTCCACAGCCATTTCTAACTCTATTTCTTTCCAGTCTGCACCTCCTTCTTAGTCTCTTTATTTCTCTATTATAATAAGGTGGGTCTTTACCATTCCTTACCACCCTTAAAGGTACAAACCTGTTTTCGCATTCCTCAACAATTTCTTTAAACCCATCCCAGAGTCTGTTTACATTTTTATTTACCGTTTTCCACCGATCATAGTTACTTTTTAGAAACTGCCTCGTGCCTGCTTTATCAGCCATATGGTACTGCCTAACAGTCCTACTTTTAAGACCTTCCTTTCTATCACATTTATTTTTAACTACCACAAAAACAGCTTCATGATCACTAATACCATCTATTCTATTACTTCAGTTTCCCTATAGAGCTCATCTGGTTTTATCAGCACCACATCCAAAATATTTTTCCCTCTGGTTGGTTCCATCACTTTCTGAATCAGCTGTCCTTCCCATATTAACTTATTTGCCATTTGTTGGTCATGCTTCCTGTCGTTCGCATTTCCTTCCCAATTGACATCTGGCAAATTCAGATCTCCCGCTACAATCACATTTCTTTCCATGTCGTTTCCCACATAGCTGACTATCCTATCAAATAATTCCGAATCCGCGTCAGTGCTACCCTTTCCCGATCTGTACACTCCAAATATATCAAGTTGCTTATTATCTTTAGAAATGAGCCTTACACCTAGAATTTCATGTGTCTCATCTTTAACTTTTTCGTAGCTTACAAATTCTTCTTTCACCAGAATGAAAACTCCCCCTCCCACCTTTCTTATCCTATCTCTACGATACACACTCCAGTGCCGTGAGAAAATTTCTGCATCCATTATATCATTTCTCAGCCATGATTCAACTCCTATTACAATATCTGGTAAATATATATCTATTAAATTACTTAATTCTATTCCTTTCTTTACAATACTTCTACAGTTCAACACTAACAATTTTATGTCATCCCTACTTGATTTCCAGTTCCCTGTTCCCTTATCACCGCTCCCTAGGCCACCCCGTTTCCCTGAATGTACCTCCCTATTACCCTTCCAAACAAATTTCCTAACTTATACGTACCACTGCACCGGGCGAGTTGGCCGTGCGCGTAGAGGCGCGCGGCTGTGAGCTTGAATCCGGGAGATAGTAGGTTCGAATCCCACTATCGGCAGCCCTGAAGATGGTTTTCCGTGGTTTCCCATTTTCACACCAGGCACATGCTGGGGCTGTTCCTTAATTAAGGCCACGGCCGCTTCCTTCCAACTCCTAGGTCTTTCCTATCCCATCGTCGCCATAAGACCTATCTGTGTCGGTGCGACGTAAAGCCCCTAGCAAAAAAAAATACGTACCACTGCGGTTTAAATGAAGGCCATCCGAGCGCAGATCCCTATCTCCGACCCACCCATTAGGATCTAGAAATTTCACTCCCAGTTTCCCACATACCCACTCCATAGTCTCATTTAAATCCCCAATCACCCTCCAGTCAGTATCCCTCCTATACAGTATTCCACTAATAACAATCTCCGCTTTCTTAAATTTCACCCGTGCTGCATTTACCAGATCCCACACATCTCCAACTATGTTGGTACTTATATCAGCTTGCCTTACGTTGTTGGTACCAACGTGAAACACTACCACCTTCTCCTTCCCCTCCTCCCTCTCTTCTACTTTCCTCAACATCTGCCTCAACCTAATTCCTGGATAACATTCTACCCTGGTTCCCTTTCCTCCAGGAACATGTGATACAGATTTGAGGTCCTTTATTTAATCATGAATAAACACATTTAGGCATATACAAACTACTATTTATTTCTTCCTGAATTGAAATCCTCAGAAGTACTGTTCTGGAGGATCACTATACATTATTTGATTTAAAGTGACTATGAACATTGTGCTTTGAGTGTTTCAGATCAAAAGCAGTTGTTATTTCAGTTAGTAATGAATAGTTTGGAATGTTGTGATATGATAGGGCCCTAACATCTAGGTCATCAGCCCCAAATGTTGTGATATCAGTGTTAGATGAGATATGTGTTTGTGGCCTGTTGTAAAGAAAAGGGTTTAGAATGTTTTGAAATATATAGTCAGTATGTAGGTAAATAATACACAGAATTAAGCAATCACTGTTTTCAGGATTTTAATGCAAAAAGTAGGAAGTTATGACCATCACTGTAAAACTCTCGTTTGTAACATTGATAATTAATCCTATATGGACTACACACACACAAAAAGAAAAGAAAGGAAAAAAAAGGAACATGTGATACAGATTTGAGGTCCTTTATTTAATCATGAATAAACACATTTAGGCATATACAAACTACTATTTATTTCTTCCTGAATTGAAATCCTCAGAAGTACTGTTCTGAAGGATCACTAGACATTATGATGGAGGTGGTGCATAACTTGGTGGGTATAATTATTTTTAACTCACTTGCTTATAGTTGACCTTTCATAGGGCTAAAGGTTACGAGTTGAAAAGCAGGTACAGCTTTTTGTGAGATCTACTTAAGAGAGGGCATACGTAAGATATTACATTTGAAAATTTAATGTGATTGGACCTTTTACAATAGACTTGTGGGCTGTACCACTGTCTGTTTAGAGCAAGAGATTATCTTCAGGGTGCTGTAGTACAGTACTGTACCACCTTCCTCTACCAAAGTCTTTCTCATCGAAATCAACTGCAATATATCCTATTATGAATACCTAAGTAATTTAGAATAGGTATGCTAGTTAAGAAAAATATAAGTGATGTTTACATTTGTTGAAAGAATCATACAAGGAACAGTATCAAAGTCATGATGGAGGAAATTCAGGAGACAGAACACTTTAAGTCACTTAATAAACAACAGCAGTCATACTTGGCAGAGGAAGGAAAAACTTATCAGCAGCTCACTGTCGGACCTGTGTCTGGAAGTGGGTGAATAATCTGTACAAAACTCAAGGTTGCCACTCAGTATTGATATACTAATTTGTTTCTAAAATAAAACAAAAAGAAACACATTGCATATCTTCTTCACAAAACAATCTTTACATCACCTCTTACAGCAATCTGTCATTTGCCCTTAATTTCTAATTTTTATCAGAATACTACCATAATACAATAAAAAGTACTATAATATGAATATTAGATCAATAACTAAAAAGGTTTACTATGAACAATTAAATTGCTATTTTTTCTGGAAAATGTTTGTTATAAGATAAGACATCCATCTAAGTTCTTCTGCATGCATTCTACTTCTTTATATACAAGCTTTCTCTTGTTTTAAAGTTATTATTCCATGAAATTCATTCCCTGAGTAACCTTTATATTGCCAAGACCATTTATTACACAGCTTTCTTTAACTCCAATTTTACTTCTTCAAAAAGCTTGTCACCAGTTGCCATTTCTTCACTTTTATTTCTTAAGTTTCTTGAAATCTTAAAATTCTTCAGTATTTAAGTTGCATTACTTATTTACTTTTCCAATTTTGATGCACTTTTCTTCCTCTCCATCAATTTCATTTGGTGCTCATTCTGTCCTTTCTGGATGAGCAGTGTAGCAAGAGTGAGCAGATCTTGTCATTGTCAGTTGCTTCGTTGTGACCAAATCAATTATGGTTTGTTTTACTGCAATAATTTTTAAAAGCATCCTGAATATTTATTATTGTATTTAATATTCCTGGTGACATGGGCGATGCTTTGTCATTGGTCAAATCTTGGCTCATCTGAGAGAAAGCTCTCTACATCTGCACTCCTACAGGATAGAGTGAAACATATCTTAATTGTATCTGCTACTTCAGGATATTTCCCTTTCCCACATGGAAGTTTTAGATTGATATGAGGTTTCTGGTTCTTTTAACTTACAGATTTTTAATTTGCCTTAACTTTCTCAAACTTAAATATCTTCCGTTCATCTTGAAGGATAATACTATCCATGGAGGAAGACTGTAGGATTGACTTAATTGGAGACGGCGAACGAATTCGTTATCTTGGAACTACCTTCAGGGATACTCTAGTGTTCAACGAGATTGCTGTAATGAAAAACCTTCACAATAAGCTCCAACTTCTAACATCGTCGCCACTGCTTAAGGAAGACCAAAAACTCATAGTACTGAATTCCTCAATCTGTCCCACCCTAATGTACCCTTTCCTGACATGCAGTTTCAAGAAAATCGCACAGAAATTCTTATCCGATAGCGATAAAATGATTAAAAGTGCAACAAAGGAGATATTGCAGTTACCGACGGATACTCCAGATGGCATGCTGTACACCGAAAAGAAATACAAAGGACTCGCTCTTTTTAAAACCTCGTGGGAAGTTTTACTTCAATGTATTAAGGCCTGTAACAACTTGCTTAAGACTAAACACCCACTCGGCGTCGCTTCAAGGGATTCTCATGCGGAGAGTCGGGAATGCGTAGAACGCCTAAAACTAACAAATGCTGATATCCAGAAAATAAGCGCCGAGAGCGGCTTGTACGATACTAAGAAGATCCGGCAAGAGCTACGAGGACGTGAATTCACCTCCTGGTGTTCACTGGCGCAAAAAGGACTCTGAGTACAACTGTACAAAGAGTAGGTACACACCAGCAAACTCTTGGGTGCGAGATCATACCGGACTGTCTTGTAACGAGTGGAGAGAGGCTATAAAGATGGCTGCTAATGTTTCTGCGGTGCGCTCGGTGCCAGGCAGGTCCCTGGACAACAACCTCTGTCGGCATTACCACGGAGAGAAAGAAACTCTTGGTTATGTCCTGGGATTCTGCACACGCGGGGAACTCCTAAGAAACACGCGGCACCTTCAGATCAGATCCCTCATTGCCGAAGAACTAAGAAAGAAGGGACTCAATGTACATGAGGAGATACACGGACTGGCCATAAACAGTAGTTCGCAGAGAATTGATATCATAGCCTTTAAAGATAGCAGCTCTCAAGGATTCATATTAGATCCAACTGTCAGATTCGAACACCAGAGGAGGTTAATCTTGAAAAGATTAACAAATACAAATCCACTATCCCTTACTACAAATCTAAATACCACCTTCAGGAAATAGAAATAATGGTCGAGTTTGCGGTACCGTACCTCGTCATTTCATCGCCACATGGAAGCGCTTCCAACTTCCAATGAAGCTCATCCCTGAAATTGCGACCCTCGTCCTCAGAGGCTCCATCAAAATCCTGAGACACCACCTCTACAGCTACGGCTCTGGAATGCCACACTAATTATACTGTTCCTTTGTAATTTAGAGTTTTCTTCAATTAATAGATCTGTACAGAAATTTGATGTTTTACCTTGTCCTTAGTGGCAGCCTGCAAATACAGGACGTTGTTCCTAAATAAATGGAAATGGAATTATTATTATTGTGAAGAATATAAGTCGAAATATTAATGGGGAGAACCTTTGCAACCTTCACCATATCTACACAGCAGTGATGTGAATTTTTCTCCTTAGGTTGTAAAAAATAGGTATGTATTAGAAAAAATGCAGAAGTAGATTCTCTTCCACAAGATGTTTGCAACTGGTGATATAGTGTTCCTGTACACTTTTCAGAAGAAAAAAAGGGCTTCTTTTTCTGGCAAGTCTTTCACAAAGTAGTAACCAATACTACTTAGCATTAAAGAAGGTTGCATAACTGAAATATCTCCTCCTTAATCCATGCTGTATTCAGCCTCCATAATACATCAGTCTTGCAAACCTACAAATGATATAGTAGCCAAGATTCTTCAGCTCATCATACAGAAACTTGAATAAACATTCTCTCTTTTTTGGAAAGTCTCAGAGAGTAATCTAAACACTAAGCTTGATACCTGCAGTCGCTTAAGTGCGGCCAGTATTCAGGAGATATTCGGTTCAAACCCCCACTGTCGGCAGCCCTGAAGATGGTTTTCCGCGGTTTCCCATTTTCATACTAGGCAAATACTGGGGCTGTACCTTAATTAAGGCCACAGCCACTTCCTTCCCATTCCTAATCCTTTCCCGTCCTATAATCGCTGTAAGACCTATCTGTGTCGGTGCAGCGTAAAGCAACTTGTAAAAAAAAACTAAACAAAGCTGCACTGGGCATAAAACTCAATTCACCCTTCTATGTTACATTTAAAAAAGAAAGTATCGATTAATTTGTAGTTTTCCAGTTGATGTTACGGATCTACAAACTGTACTGGCATGTTTGTGGTAAAACTCTCAAAATATTTCTGAAGAGCGAGACTTATCAATCAATCAATCAATCAATCAATCAATCAATCAATCAATCAATCAATCAATCAATCAATCAATCAATCAATCAATCAATCAATCAATCAATACTGATCTGCATTTAGGGCAGTCGCCCAGGTGGCAGATTCCCTATCTGTTGCTTTCCTAGCCTTTTCCGAAATGATTTCAAAGAAATTGGAAATTTATTGAACATCTCCCTTAGTAAGTTATTCCAATCCCTAACTCCCCTTCCTATAAATGAATATTTGCCCCAGTTTGTCCTCTTGAATTCCAACTTTATCTTCATATTGTGATCTTTCCTAATTTTATAAACGCTATTCAAACATATTCGTCTACTAATGTCATTCGACGCCATCTCTCCGCTGACAGCTCGGAACATACCACTTAGTCGAGCAGCTCTTCTTCTTTCTCTCAATTCTTCCCAACCCAAACATTGCAACATTTTTGTAACGCTACTCTTTTGTCGGAAATCACTCAGAACAAATCGAGCTGCTTTTCTTTGGATTTTTTCCAGTTCTTGAATCAGGTAATCCTGGTGAGGGTCCCATACACTGGGACCATACTCTAGTTGGGGTCTTACCAGAGACTTATATGCACTCTCCTTCACATCCTTACTACAACCCCTAAACACCCTCATAACCATGTGCAGAGATCGGTACCCTTTATTTACAATCCCATTTATGTGATTACCCCAATGAAGATCTTTCCTTATATTAACACCTAGATACTTACAATGATCCCCAAAAGGAACTTTCACCCCATCAAGGCAGTAATTAAAACTGAGAGCACTTTTCCTATTTGTGAAACTCACAACCTGACTTTTAGCCCCGTTTATCAACATACCATTGCCTGCTGTCCATCTCACAACATTTTCGAGGTCACGTTGCAGTTGCTCACAATCTTGTAACTTATTTATCACTCTATAGAGAATAACATCATCCGCAAAAAGCCTTACCTCCGATTCCACTCCTTTACTCATATCATTTGTATATATAAGAAAAAATAAAGATCCAATAATACTGCCTTGAGGAATTCCCCTCTTAATTATTACAGGGTCAGATAAAGCTTCACCTACTCTAATTCTCTGAGATCTATTTTCTAGAAATATAGCAACTCATTCAGTCACTCTTTTGTCTAGTCCAATTGCACTCATTTTTGCCAACAGTCTCCCATGATCCACCCTATCAAATGCTTTAGACAGGTCAATCGCGATACAGTCCATTTGACCTCCAGAATCCAAGATATCTGCTATATCTTGCTGGAATCCTACAAGTTGAGCTTCAGTGGAATAACCTTTCTTAAAACCGAATTGCCTTCTATTGAACCAGTTATTAATTTCACAAACATGTCTAATATAATCAGAAAGAATGCCTTCCCAAAACTTACATACAATGCACGTCAAACTTACTGGCCTGTAATTTTCAGCTTTATGTCTATCACCCTTTCTTTTATACACAGGGGCTACTATGGCAACTCTCCATTCATCTGGTATAGCTCCTCCGAACAAACAATAATCAAATAAGTACTTCAGATATGGTACTATATCCCAACCCATTGTCTTTAGTATATCCCCAGAAATCTGATCAATTCCAGCCGCTTTTCTAGTTTTCAACTTTTGTATCTTATTGTAAATGTCATTGTTATCATATGTAAATTTTATTACTTCTTTGGCCTCAGTCTCCTCCTCTATCTCGACATTATCCTTGTAACCAACAATCTTTACATACTGCTGACTGAATACTTCTGCCTTTTGAAGATCCTCGCATACACACTCCCCGTGTTCATTTATTATTCCTGGAATGTCCTTCTTGGAACCTGTTTCTGCCTTAAAATACCTATACATACCCTTCCATTTTTCACTAAAATTCGTATGACTGCCAATTATGCTTGCCATCGTGTTATCCTTAGCTGCCTTCTTTGCTAGATTCAATTTTCTAGTAAGTTCCTTCAATTTCTCCGTACTTCCACAGCCATTTCTAACTCTATTTCTTTCCAGTCTGCACCTCCTTCTTAGTCTCTTTATTTCTCTATTATAATAAGGTGGGTCTTTACCATTCCTTACCACCCTTAAAGGTACAAACCTGTTTTCGCATTCCTCAACAATTTCTTTAAACCCATCCCAGAGTCTGTTTACATTTTTATTTACCGTTTTCCACCGATCATAGTTACTTTTTAGAAACTGCCTCATGCCTGCTTTATCAGCCATATGGTTTTGCCTTACAGTTCTACTTTTATGACCTTCCTTTCTATCACATTTATTTTTAACTACCACAAAACCAGCTTCATGATCACTAATACCATCTATTACTTCAGTTTCCCTATACAGCTCATCTGGTTTTATCAGCACGACATCCAGGATATTTTTCCCTCTGGTTGGTTCCATCACTTTCTGAATCAGCTGTCCTTCCCATATTAACTTATTAGCCATTTGTTGGTCATGCTTCCTGTCGTTCGCATTTCCTTCCCAATTGACATCTGGCAAATTCAGATCTCCCGCTACAATCACATTTCTTTCCATGTCGATTCCCACATAGCTGACTATCCTATCAAATAATTCCGAATCCGCGTCAGTGCTACCCTTTCCCGATTTATACACTCCAAATATATCAAGTTGCCTATTATCTTTAGAAATGAGCCTTACACCTAGAATTTCATGTGTCTCATCTTTAACTTTTTCGTAGCTTACAAATTCTTCTTTCACCAGAATGAACACTCCCCCTCCCACCCTTCCTATCCTATCTCTACGATACACACTACAGTGCCGTGAGAAAATTTCTTCTTAGTTCTGTCTGTTAGAACATGGTAGAAATTATTCAGTTCTCATGATGCTGTATGCATTTTTTATAATTTATTTATTTCACTTTTTTTTGTAAGTTCAAAAGCAAAATAATTTTCAGAAAATGTCATCACTTATACTTCACACTGAATGTGGCTGTTGACAATCCCAGCGAAAACTTACCTTATTTAAAGTCCACCATTAATAGTACCACATTCAAGTGAAAAATATGTGGCTTAATTAATGGGAAGTTTGTGTATGTACAGGAGAGTACAGTCTACACTGGAGGTGTGCTCAATGGGTTTGCTTAAATTATCAGCAGCAGAAAAAACTGTTGTGGCATCTTTAGTGCCTCTTTATTTATTTCACTTTTTTTGTATCTGTCTCTTGGCACAGGCCAGTGCAAAGTGTAGCTTCTACCAAAGTCCCAATCTCATCCATGGCTGTGACAATATGGAAGCTGCTGGGGTATGGGTCGTGCTGAGTAATGACATTTGGAGCATAACTAATGCTTGAGTGTTATGAAAGGTGTTGCTCATAGGATCAGTCATGCTACAGTAGCACTTTCTGGTCCAGTGAGGGAAGCAATGGCAAACTCCCTCACTCCTCATCTTGCCTAGTATGCCTCATTTGGGCTCTGCCATTATTTTTTACAGTTTCCATATAACTGCATAGCCTTTGGTGGTCCTAATTGAGGATCCAACCAGCCTCTGGGCTGATGACCAAACAGACAGAGGCAAACTTTATCCCTTACTCCTGTAAATATCACAGGTAAGGACCTAACATCCTACGCAAGTGAAGCCTGTTGTAACATGAGGGCTTAAAATTTGTGTGATAATAGCAGACAATAACAGAATGAACCATGTAATGTTTAAGGACTTATCAATATCTGCAAGTTATGAGTGTCATCTCTCAAACAATTTCAAAACTTTCATTTTTGAGAGTGTGTATATTTTAAAAATTATAATCAGCTGAGCTTAACCAAACAGACTGCAAAAAGCTTTAATATTTCCATCATTTTATTACCATGACAAATTAACAGCTGCCAAGTTCTCAGATATCAGAAGCGTGTACCCAAAGAAAGTGGTTGTTAGCTGAGAATGGCTCCCAAACTAAACTTCAGAATAGTTTTTCCACATAGGTACTCTTGAACAACAACTCTTGTGCAGTTAATAACTTCTATGACTGTGATCAAACAAGAGTGTAGAACGGAGTAATTAATTGCACATTTTCTGCAAACTGTGTCTCGGTAATGGAAAATAATGAATATTTAAAAACGTTATTGCATTTATATATATATATCAATACTGATCTGCATTTAGGGCAGTCGCCCAGGTGGCAGATTCCCTATCTGTTGCTTTCCTAGCCTTTTCCGAAATGATTTCAAAGAAATTGGAAATTTATTGAACATCTCCTTTGGTAAGTTATTCCAATCCCTTACTCCCCTTCCTATAAATGAATATTTGCCCCAGTTTGTCCTCTTGAATTCCAACTTTATCTTCATATTGTGATCTTTCCTACTTTTATAAACGCCATTCCAACATATTCGTCTACTAATGTCATTCCACGCCATCTCTCCGCTGACAGCTCGGAACATATCACTTAGACGAGCAGCTCTTCTTCTTTCTCTCAATTCTTCCCAACCCAAACATTGCAACATTTTTGTAACGCTACTCTTTTGTCGGAAATCACCCAGAACAAATCGAGCTGCTTTTCTTTGGATTTTTTCCAGTTCTTGAATCAGGTAATCCTGGTGAGGGTCCCATACACTGGAACCATACTCTAGTTGGGGTCTTACCAGAGACTTATATGCACTCTCCTTCACATCCTTACTACAACCCCTAAACACCCTCATAACCATGTGCAGAGATCTGTACCCTTTATTTACAATCCCATTTGTGTGATTACCGCAATGAAGATCTTTCCTTATATTAACACCTAGATACTTACAATGATCCCCAAAAGGAACTTTCACCCCATCAAGGCAGTAATTAAAACTGAGAGCACTTTTCCTATTTGTGAAACTCACAACCTGACTTTTAGCCCCGTTTATCAACATACCATTGCCTGCTGTCCATCTCACAACATTTTCGAGGTCACGTTGCAGTTGCTCACAATCTTGTAACTTATTTATCACTCTATAGAGAATAACATCATCCGCAAAAAGCCTTACCTCCGATTCCACTCCTTTACTCATATCATTTGTATATATAAGAAAAAATAAAGATCCAATAATACTGCCTTGAGGAATTCCCCTCTTAATTATTACAGGGTCAGATAAAGCTTCACCTACTCTAATTCTCTGAGATCTATTTTCTAGAAATATAGCAACTCATTCAGTCACTCTTTTGTCTAGTCCAATTGCACTCATTTTTGCCAACAGTCTCCCATGATCCACCCTATCAAATGCTTTAGACAGGTCAATCGCGATACAGTCCATTTGACCTCCAGAATCCAAGATATCTGCTATATCTTGCTGGAATCCTACAAGTTGAGCTTCAGTGGAATAACCTTTCTTAAAACCGAATTGCCTTCTATTGAACCAGTTATTAATTTCACAAACATGTCTAATATAATCAGAAAGAATGCCTTCCCAAAACTTACATACAATGCATGTCAAACTTACTGGCCTGTAATTTTCAGCTTTATGTCTATCACCCTTTCTTTTATACACAGGGGCTACTATGGCAACTCTCCATTCATCTGGTATAGCTCCTCCGAACAAACAATAATCAAATAAGTACTTCAGATATGGTACTATATCCCAACCCATTGTCTTTAGTATATCCCCAGAAATCTGATCAATTCCAGCCGCTTTTCTAGTTTTCAACTTTTGTATCTTATTGTAAATGTCATTGTTATCATATGTAAATTTTATTACTTCTTTGGCCTCAGTCTCCTCCTCTATCTCGACATTATCCTTGTAACCAACAATCTTTACATACTGCTGACTGAATACTTCTGCCTTTTGAAGATCCTCGCATACACACTCCCCGTGTTCATTTATTATTCCTGGAATGTCCTTCTTGGAACCTGTTTCTGCCTTAAAATACCTATACATACCCTTCCATTTTTCACTAAAATTCGTATGACTGCCAATTATGCTTGCCATCGTGTTATCCTTAGCTGCCTTCTTTGCTAGATTCAATTTTCTAGTAAGTTCCTTCAATTTCTCCGTACTTCCACAGCCATTTCTAACTCTATTTCTTTCCAGTCTGCACCTCCTTCTTAGTCTCTTTATTTCTCTATTATAATAAGGTGGGTCTTTACCATTCCTTACCACCCTTAAAGGTACAAACCTGTTTTCGCATTCCTCAACAATTTCTTTAAACCCATCCCAGAGTCTGTTTACATTTTTATTTACCGTTTTCCACCGATCATAGTTACTTTTTAGAAACTGCCTCATGCCTGCTTTATCAGCCATATGGTTTTGCCTTACAGTTCTACTTTTATGACCTTCCTTTCTATCACATTTATTTTTAACTACCACAAAACCAGCTTCATGATCACTAATACCATCTATTACTTCAGTTTCCCTATACAGCTCATCTGGTTTTATCAGCACGACATCCAGGATATTTTTCCCTCTGGTTGGTTCCATCACTTTCTGAATCAGCTGTCCTTCCCATATTAACTTATTAGCCATTTGTTGGTCATGCTTCCTGTCGTTCGCATTTCCTTCCCAATTGACATCTGGCAAATTCAGATCTCCCGCTACAATCACATTTCTTTCCATGTCGATTCCCACATAGCTGACTATCCTATCAAATAATTCCGAATCCGCGTCAGTGCTACCCTTTCCCGATTTATACACTCCAAATATATCAAGTTGCCTATTATCTTTAGAAATGAGCCTTACACCTAGGATTTCATGTGTCTCATCTTTAACTTTTTCGTAGCTTACAAATTCTTCTTTCACCAGAATGAACACTCCCCCTCCCACCCTTCCTATCCTATCTCTACGATACACACTACAGTGCCGTGAGAAAATTTCTTCTTAGTTCTGTCTGTTAGAACATGGTAGAAATTATTCAGTTCTCATGATGCTGTATGCATTTTTTATAATTTATTTATTTCACTTTTTTTTGTAAGTTCAAAAGCAAAATAATTTTCAGAAAATGTCATCACTTATACTTCACACTGAATGTGGCTGTTGACAATCCCAGCGAAAACTTACCTTATTTAAAGTCCACCATTAATAGTACCACATTCAAGTGAAAAATATGTGGCTTAATTAATGGGAAGTTTGTGTATGTACAGGAGAGTACAGTCTACACTGGAGGTGTGCTCAATGGGTTTGCTTAAATTATCAGCAGCAGAAAAAACTGTTGTGGCATCTTTAGTGCCTCTTTATTTATTTCACTTTTTTTGTATCTGTCTCTTGGCACAGGCCAGTGCAAAGTGTAGCTTCTACCAAAGTCCCAATCTCATCCATGGCTGTGACAATATGGAAGCTGCTGGGGTATGGGTCGTGCTGAGTAATGACATTTGGAGCATAACTAATGCTTGAGTGTTATGAAAGGTGTTGCTCATAGGATCAGTCATGCTACAGTAGCACTTTCTGGTCCAGTGAGGGAAGCAATGGCAAACTCCCTCACTCCTCATCTTGCCTAGTATGCCTCATTTGGGCTCTGCCATTATTTTTTACAGTTTCCATATAACTGCATAGCCTTTGGTGGTCCTAATTGAGGATCCAACCAGCCTCTGGGCTGATGACCAAACAGACAGAGGCAAACTTTATCCCTTACTCCTGTAAATATCACAGGTAAGGACCTAACATCCTACGCAAGTGAAGCCTGTTGTAACATGAGGGCTTAAAATTTGTGTGATAATAGCAGACAATAACAGAATGAACCATGTAATGTTTAAGGACTTATCAATATCTGCAAGTTATGAGTGTCATCTCTCAAACAATTTCAAAACTTTCATTTTTGAGAGTGTGTATATTTTAAAAATTATAATCAGCTGAGCTTAACCAAACAGACTGCAAAAAGCTTTAATATTTCCATCATTTTATTACCATGACAAATTAACAGCTGCCAAGTTCTCAGATATCAGAAGCGTGTACCCAAAGAAAGTGGTTGTTAGCTGAGAATGGCTCCCAAACTAAACTTCAGAATAGTTTTTCCACATAGGTACTCTTGAACAACAACTCTTGTGCAGTTAATAACTTCTATGACTGTGATCAAACAAGAGTGTAGAACGGAGTAATTAATTGCACATTTTCTGCAAACTGTGTCTCGGTAATGGAAAATAATGAATATTTAAAAACGTTATTGCATTTATATATATATATCAATACTGATCTGCATTTAGGGCAGTCGCCCAGGTGGCAGATTCCCTATCTGTTGCTTTCCTAGCCTTTTCCGAAATGATTTCAAAGAAATTGGAAATTTATTGAACATCTCCTTTGGTAAGTTATTCCAATCCCTTACTCCCCTTCCTATAAATGAATATTTGCCCCAGTTTGTCCTCTTGAATTCCAACTTTATCTTCATATTGTGATCTTTCCTACTTTTATAAACGCCATTCCAACATATTCGTCTACTAATGTCATTCCACGCCATCTCTCCGCTGACAGCTCGGAACATATCACTTAGACGAGCAGCTCTTCTTCTTTCTCTCAATTCTTCCCAACCCAAACATTGCAACATTTTTGTAACGCTACTCTTTTGTCGGAAATCACCCAGAACAAATCGAGCTGCTTTTCTTTGGATTTTTTCCAGTTCTTGAATCAGGTAATCCTGGTGAGGGTCCCATACACTGGAACCATACTCTAGTTGGGGTCTTACCAGAGACTTATATGCACTCTCCTTCACATCCTTACTACAACCCCTAAACACCCTCATAACCATGTGCAGAGATCTGTACCCTTTATTTACAATCCCATTTGTGTGATTACCGCAATGAAGATCTTTCCTTATATTAACACCTAGATACTTACAATGATCCCCAAAAGGAACTTTCACCCCATCAAGGCAGTAATTAAAACTGAGAGCACTTTTCCTATTTGTGAAACTCACAACCTGACTTTTAGCCCCGTTTATCAACATACCATTGCCTGCTGTCCATCTCACAACATTTTCGAGGTCACGTTGCAGTTGCTCACAATCTTGTAACTTATTTATCACTCTATAGAGAATAACATCATCCGCAAAAAGCCTTACCTCCGATTCCACTCCTTTACTCATATCATTTATATATATAAGAAAACATAAAGGTCCGATAACACTGCCCTGAGGAACTCCCCTCTCAACTATTACAGGGTCAGACAAAGCTTCACCTACTCTAACTCTCTGAGATCTATATTCTAGAAATATAGCAACCCATTCAGTCACTCTTTTGTCTAGTCCAATTGCACTCATTTTTGCCAACAGTCTCCCATGATCCACCCTATCAAATGCTTTAGACATGTCAATCGCGATACAGTCCATTTGACCTCCAGAATCCAATACATCTGCTATATCTTGCTGGAATCCTACAAGTTGAGCTTCAGAGGAATAACCTTTCCTAAAACCGAATTGCCTTCTATCGATCCAGTTATTAATTTCACAAACATGTCTAATATAATCAGAAAGAATGCCTTCCCAAAGCTTACATACAATGCATGTCAAACTTACTGGCCTGTAATTTTCAGCTTTATGTCTATCACCCTTTCCTTTATACGCAGGGGCTACTATAGCAACTCTCCATTCATCTGGTATAGCTCCTTCGACCAAACAATAATCAAATAAGTACTTCAGATATGGTACTGTATCCCAACCCATTGTCTTTAGTATATCCCCAGAAATATGATCAATTCCAGCCACTTTTCTAGTTTTCAACTTTTGTATCTTATTGTAAATGTCATTGTTATCATATGTAAATGTTATTACTTCTTTGGCCTTAGTCTCTTCCTCTATCTCGACATTATCCTTGTAACCAACAATCTTTACATACTGCTGACTGAATACTTCTGCCTTTTGAAGATCCTCACATACACACTCCCCTTGTTCATTAATTATTCCTGGAATGTCCTTCTTGGAACCTGTTTCTGCCTTAAAATACCTATACATACCCTTCCATTTTTCACTAAAATTTGTATGACTACCAATTATGCTTGCCATCATGTTATCCTTAGCTGCCTTCTTTGCTAGATTCAATTTTCTAGTAAGTTCTTTCAATTTCTCCTTACTTCCACAGCCATTTCTAACTCTATTTCTTTCCAGTCTGCACCTCCTTCTTAGTCTCTTTATTTCTCTATTATAATAAGGTGGGTCTTTACCATTCCTTACCACCCTTAAAGGTACAAACCTGTTTTCGCATTCCTCAACAATTTCTTTAAACCCATCCCAGAGTCTGTTTACATTTTTATTTACCGTTTTCCACCGATCATAGTTACTTTTTAGAAACTGCCTCATGCCTGCTTTATCAGTCATATGGTACTGCCTAACAGTCCTACCTTTAAGACCTTCTTTTCTATCACATTTATTTTTAACTAGATTTTAGATTTATTATTTTTTTTTCTTTAGATCTACAGTAATAATACCCATTTGATCCGTTATAAAGAAAAATAACAATGTCCAGCCTAAGCCAAATTACATACTACTAACTTGGTGGACCCTACACAGGCGGAATACCGGGCAACCATGCAAGGTTCCACCCCTAGCTAAATCTGTTAAGCTGCCTCTAACATGGACGGATGACCGGCTCACATGCTAGGGCACCCCCTATCTCTAAATTAAGCCTATAACTAATTACAACATTAAATCTATACTAATCTATCTTAAGCTGCCTCTAACATGGACGGATGACCAGCTCACATGCTAGGGCACCCCCTACGTCTAAATTAAGCCTATAACTAATTACAACATTAAATCTGTACTAGTTCTAAATCTATACTAATCTATCCTAAGCTGCCTCTAACATGGACGGATGACCAGCTCACATGCTAGGGCACCCCCTACATCTGAATTAAGCCTATAACTAATTACAACATTAAATCTATACTAATTCTATCCTAGTACCTCTTATCATTAACTAATAAATCAAAACCAATACTGTCTCAATACACATAAATACACCTTCACTTGCATAAATACCCTCTAAACTTCGCTATCTTTCCTAATATCCATAAATACACCTTCACTTGAAAAAATACCCTCTAAACTTCGCTATCTCTTTTAATATCCATCCATCGAACTCAACAATCATTCACTTCATTTCCATGCCACATATCATTACATATCTACCTCTTATCATAAAGACACCTTTACTAGAATAAATACCCACTAAACTTCGCTATCTTTCTTATCATCCATTCGCCACCATGCCCCTGCTGAACATACACACAAACCTTTGCACATTCCATTCCTCCTACATTTCCTCTACTTGTCTCTCTCAGGGTTGCTGATTCCATGCTTCAGCGGTATTATGAATGTCACAGACCCCATACACGCTAACCTTAGCACATTCCATTCCTACTACATTTCCTCTACTTGACTCCCTCGTGGTTGCTGATTCCATACTTCCGTTACACTCACATTCTGCTAATACGTACTTTAACCATTACAATGCCCTTCGAACTCAACAATCCATCCATCTTATATCTCAAGACACCATTATATGAATAAGTGCCATACAATTACAGTACACTTAAAAACACCTTATCACCTCGCTACCTCTCTTATCATTCATCCATCATATATCTATTATCATCACCTTTCATATTTAACACTTCAATTCCAGTAGATACCATCCAACCTCCTTTATATCTCCAAACTCGTAACAATTACACTACACATATAGACATCATTACTTGAGTAAGTACCATCTAAACTTCGCTACCTCTCTTATCATCCATCCATCTAAACTCTGATCCAACTTCTAAACATCAATACATATCTACCTCTTATCATTCTTCACTTGAATAAATACCCTCTAAGCTTCACTACCTCTCTTATCATCCATCCATCGCACTCCACAATCATTCTCTTCAATTCCATACCACATATCCTTACATATATACCTCTTATCATTAACTAATAAATCACTCACCAATACGATCTCCGTCATGCCATCACTTGAATAAATACCATACACTTGGTCTATCCATCTTCTACCTAAAGACACCATCACTTCAATTACAATTATACTACACATACAGGCACCATTACTTGAGTAAATACACACATACAAACACCACCATAACTACGCTTCTGTCCTCCATCATAGGCAAACTATGTTACTTACTACTGTTACTTGACTTTTTACTTCTCGTAATTATTCCTTCCATTTTTCCTTTTTTGTCCCATAGGTCCTTCAAACTCAAGCTTCTCCCTTTGATCACGGCACTTCTTACTTCTGCTTCCTCCCTCAATCCATTATTCTCGCTCCGATTCTGTCCGCTTGTCTTCCCCTGTGGTTCTTTTTCTTCCCTCGCGCAGACTTCCGACACTAATTCGTCCATTAAATTCCTAACTACTTCCATCCTTCTTGCATTTACTTTTTCTTCAGCTCTTTTCATGGTCTCTTCCCAGGAACCCCATCTACTCAGTGTTCCTTCATTTACAGTATGTACATCAGCCCTGGTAGTTTCTTCTTGCCTCGAACTGTCAGCCCTGCTAGTTTCTTCTTGCCTCAAACTCTCATCCATTAATTTCAGTTTCGATATTGTCCACTTACGGGTCCAATTCCTGTCGCTCACCACGAGTATCTGACCACTAATATACGCTTTCAATCCCTGAATTTTTGCTTTCACAAGATGTTTTTTAAGAATTTTAAAATTTCTACTCTCTTCTCTTCCGAAATCTCTCTTAATTCTAATGTTCTCACACTGTAGATTACCAGCGTTCCTTATCACTATGTCTGCCATCAATGAAGATAGCAGCGACACTTTTATGGGCCTGTGCCCTCCCACCTTGCCAACTCTCTCCACATTGTCTATATCTACCTCACTGAAATTTATTTTCATTTTTTTTTGTATAACATCTACCACTTTGTAAATAATGTCCACTTTAGATTCTGCCTTGTCTTCCTCCACCCCATAAATAAATATGGATTTCTTCTTGCGCTCCTGTCTGCAAAATTCGATTTCTTTCTTCAGGTTTACCATCTCTTCATCCATATTTTTTATTTTCTCTCTTAGTGACACCAGTTCTTTCTCGCTGCCTTCTATCATCGCCTTCGTATTCTTCATATAATCCTGGATCCACTGTCTCGTCTTTTCTTGCTCCTGGCCTTGTTCTTGAAGCATTTTCTTTAATTGTTCAAACGGACATACCTCCTGTATTACTTCTCTTACTACTTTCCTCATAACCTCTACGTCTACCCAATTCATCGTATCTATCTCCTTGCCGACCGCTTGACCTTACCGCTTCCTCACTCTTAATCCACTCCACTCAGCAGGCGCACGCCACACGACACGTCCGTCCTCCTCACTGGCTTAAGCTAGACTGTGCTTATTTTTAACTACCACAAAAACAGCTTCATGATCACTAATACCATCTATTCTATTACTTCAGTTTCCCTATAGAGCTCATCTGGTTTTATCAGCACGACATCCAGGATATTTTTCCCTCTGGTTGGTTCCATCACTTTCTGAATCAGCTGTCCTTCCCATATTAACTTATTTGCCATTTGTTGGTCATGCTTCCTGTCGTTCGCATTTCCTTCCCAATTGACATCTGGCAAATTCAGATCTCCCGCTACAATCACATTTCTTTCCTTGTCGATTCCCACATAGCTGACTATCCTATCAAATAATTCCGAATCCGCATCAGTGCTACCCTTTCCCGATCTGTACACTCCAAATATATCAAGTTGCCTATTATCTTTAGAAATGAGCCTTACACCTAGAATTTCATGTGTCTCATCTTTAACTTTTTCGTAGCTTACAAGTTCTTCTTTCACCAGAATGAAAACTCCCCCTCCCACCTTTCCTATCCTATCTCTACGATACACACTCCAGTGCCGTGAGAAAATTTCTGCATCCATTATATCATTCCTCAGCCATGATTCAACTCCTATTACAATATCTGGTAAATATATATCTATTAAATTACTTAATTCTATTCCTTTCTTTACAATACTTCTACAGTTCAAAATCAAATGGGCATAAATGCCTTTCAATAAAATGTGTGATGCTATGTTGCCTAGCAAACATGCAGGCTGTGATCTGAAGTATTGATGGAGAATGGACCATGACATTAAGATCCATGGTTTGTGCAGCTCTCAAGGTAATGTCGCCAGCTAACATAATGTCACACATTTTGTTACATAACAATATTACGTTACACAAATGTTTGAATAACCCTCAACTGTTAAGTCCAAATGTGTGGTTTATAGTAAGTGTTACTGTAGACATATCCTAGTGTGTGAACCATGGGCAACGACTGAGTGGGTAAGTTAATCGTCCTCAGAGTTGGGATACCCATTGCTATGGAGTTGGGGTGGACATTTTTGACATTTTTGACATGTTCCAAGCCAGGACCCTCCTGTTGTTCTGGCAGCTAGAACTATACAATCAACCAGTGGTCCCTGCCTCTTATAGGAGAGATTCTCACTGTGACTATGTGTAAGTAAGGCAGCATCCTGCTTCACAGAATGTACCAAGCTCAGAATATTTTAAACACGCCTTGAACCTATGAGAGTAACTCAGTCCCACTTCTAATAGACAGAGGGGGGACTCCTTTTAAACTTACGTACTTAGTTGTGTCCTTTTACTCTTTTGGAGAGCATAGGTCTTTGACAACGGAGCACCAAAGTATCCTATTTTGAGCTAGGGTCTTCAGTTCTCCAAAGGTCTTCCCTTCTTGTTTTGCCTCTTCCATCAGACTGTCTCTCCATGACTTTCTGGGTCTACCTCTCTTCCGTTATCCTTGAGGGTTCCAAAACAGAGCCTCTCTCTCCACTGCATCCTGCTGCTTCTGCAGTGTGTGGCTGAACCATTTCTATTTCCTCCGCTTTATTTGTATGCCAATGGGCTCTTCTTCTGTTTGTTTCCAGAGATCTTCCTTTGAAATTACTTTTGGCCAAAAATGCATTTAATTCTCCTTTAGCATCTATTTATAAATACCTGTAGTTAATGAGTGATCTCTGAGGTAACTTTCCCGGTTTCACAACCATGTAACAGTATTGTTTTTACATTTGTTCGAAAAATGAGAAGTTTGCTTTTCATTGAGATTTCTCTGGTCCTCCATATCAGATAGAGTTGTATGAATGCCACATTTGCTTTGTGGATTCTCATTTTGACATCAGCAGCTGCTCCTCCATCCTGCCAAGATATGTAAACTCTTCGACTTCTTGAATGTCTTCATCACTGACAATGAATTTCTATTTGCTCTTCACGTTGATATTCATTGCTTTTGTTTTCTGGACATTTACCTTGGAAACTACTTGGCAAATAAAATGGAATTCAATGCTGATCGATCAATATCAATGAGGCTTATGCAAGAAAGAAAGTAGAACTGGCAGATCAGCAAAGAGTGTGCATCCGGGTGTGCTAGGAGTTGAAGATATTCAGGTAAGTGGAGATAATGAGGAAGAGATAGATTAGAAAGTGTTCTTAACAGGTGTTAAAATGGGAAGGACTGTTAATCAGGAGTTCTATTGCACACAACATAATTTTGGTTAGGCTCGTAAATGAGGAGATGACTTGGGTAGATTTAGCCGTTGGAGGAATTTAGATGAGAACTATCTGCGTGAACCGTGGCAGCTAATCACACTAACCACTACACCACACAGGTGGTCGATTCAATACTATACCTTACAATAAAACTTTCACCAAAGGAACAATATTACGCATTTAGTACAATTAAATAAAGTACGGTGTGATTATACAATTAAAATCATTTAGTATTTGACTACACACTAAGAAACTAACAGATACTAAAGAGACTGCCAGACTGAAGAATGCACTCAGCAAGCGGGTGAACCATACCTCAGTGCCCATGACCTTGGCAAAAAAGATACCCTTCCTCATAGCACATGCATTGTCCACTACTTGCTGTGGCGGTATACAAATCGGTTATCCGGGACGAACGACATTCTGTGGGTATTTCCTCTAATAATTTTGTTAATAATTAAATAAGATGAGGGAAAAATTAGCCGATAAGAAAACAGGGCTTGTACAAATTGCTTTGTTTAAAATAATTTCTATAATTCCTAGTTTCAGCTGGCTAAAATGGAATTAAAATGTAATCCTTTATCCACAAAGTGAGGGGGCAACTGCCCCCTCCCCCCCACAATCGCCGCTACTGCCCTGTATTAAAAGGAAGACGGGAAGAAATGCAGAAATTGTAGGGGCATCACTCAACTTTCTCAATCAAGCTTTTGGAGAAGATCATTTGTAAATGAATTAGGAATATAGTTGAACCGTTATTGGAGGAGGAGCAACGCGGGTTCAGGAACAACTGAAGCACTACAAACCTGATATTTGCCATCAGAATGATAACGGGGAAGCACTGGGAATAGGCTATGTTAAGAACTTAGTGATGGTTTTTATGGACATCGAGAAGGCCTACGACAGTGTGCCTAGAGAGATAATCAGGGAATACCTAGAAGGTATAGGTCTGCCAGACATCCTGATTGATAAAGTAAAGATGCTCTATCAAAAATGCTTAACCTGTGTCCAAATATTGGATGGAAGATCAGATTGGTTTGAAACCAAAAGAGAAGTCCAGCAGAGAAGTGCCTTGTCACCGCTCCTGTTCATCATTGACATGGATTGGATCATAAAATCCAACAAAGAACATTGCAAAGAGCCTAACACTCTAATATTTGCAGATGATGTTCTGATCTGGGGAGAAAATGAAGCATACAGGAGAACCTAAATCCCTGGAGTAGCAATTTTAAAGAATATGGACTAAAAATCAATAAAACAAAAGCTCTTTAAATGACTATCAACAGTAAAGGTACAGATTCAAACAATTTCCTGGAGGGAAGTCTATTGCAGTCTGGTTCTAACTTCAAATAGGCTACCTTGGAAGAATCACTTCAAAAGATAACACATTAAAAGAAATACTTAACAGGACTCAGAACTCTTCTCAATTTCATTTTCAAGTGAAAACCTACTCTGGGATGATAAAATACCCCAGAAAGCATAATTGACCATGTTTCATACCTACTCATTCCATTTCTCACATATGGACTTGAAACATGTACCCTGCATAACAAGGCAAATAGTAAAATCCAGTCAACAGAAATGAAATTCACAAGAACAATGAACCAAAAGACCAGGAAGGACAAAATTAGAAATGAAGCAAATAGGAAGGAGGCTGGCATCAAAATGCCTGTTACCGAGCTTTTAGGAAGAGGCAGGCTACAATGGTTTGGACATGTTATGACAATGGACAGAACGAGAACAGCAAGGAACCATTTTGACAGAGAAGTGAAAGGGAGAGGCCAAGGAATTGATGGATAGAGGCAGTGAAATCGGAGGTCAGCAAGAGGAATGCCAAGTGGGAAGATATAGAGGAACAGAAACTAAACTTTAACAGGATGAAATAGCAAGCGCTTGATCATTAGTCCAGCCCGGGGGCCACTAACGCGTAGCGACTGTCGTTTGTTTCCTCGCTCGCGGCCTACTCGGAAAGGATGTTCTCTAGCAGTGCTCGTGCTGCCAACCTCTGTACTTAGGAACTATACTTGCTTCGCTAGCTGGTGGTGATTATTAGATTCTAGCCTCTGGACGGAAGACGATTGGTCTGGACGGTTAGGATTCTTGCCGTGGACAAGACCATTGGTCTGGATAGTTAAGATTCTTGCCATGGACAAGACCATTGGTCTGGACGGTTAGAAGCCACGAAGCGGCGTTAGGACCCTAGTTTCGTGAGGAAAGACGATTGGTCTGGACGGTTAGGATTCTTGCCGCGGACAAGACCATTGGTCTGGATAGTTAGGATTCTTGCCGTGGACAAGACCATTGGTCTGGATAGTTAGGATTCTTGCCGTGGACAAGACCATTGGTCTGGACGGTTAGAAGCCGCGAAGCGGCCCTAGGCTTCTAGTTTCGTGAGCGCGGCCACTTGCGCTTTTATTGTGCTGTGGTTGGTAACGCATAATGACTAACTTCCTTCACCGGAAGGAGATCGCGTGCCACTTTACATTGGCCAGTAGGAATACAAGAAGCTACTTGAGAAATGAATATGGCCTGTAATAATCTTAATTAGGTTATAAAAGTAAATGTACTTCTTGGGGCGGGTTGGTGGGTTCCTGAACATCGCAATGAAAACATCTCTCCTCTCAGACGCTCTCCATGTAAGATTGCATTAATTTCCACTCACTTATAACATTAAAAATGTAGTGGCCCCCGGGCTGGATTAATGCCGATGGTGATGTATGGTTGTAAGAAATTTGTAAATTTTACTTTGCACAGGAATCCTCTGGAAGCAAATTTCAGTTATGCAAATGACACCTCACTTTTCTTTCAAATTTCTGATTATGGCTTAACAGTTGCAGAACTCTTAATTTGAGCCACTGATGACTGATATTTTCAGCAGTACTACCATGTACCAACAGGGAAGCTGCAAATCAACAATCTTGAGAGCAGATTTAGCTGTTACCTGCAGCTTTCAGGAAGGTAATTATCATTTATCAGTCACACAGTTCGTGGAGTGTGATAAAAAAAATCATGCTTGAAAATTTCATGTGATTTGACCTTTTTACAATAGAAACAGGAGTGTACCACTGACCCTTTAGGATGAGAGATTATCTTTAGTGCTGTCGCCCAGGTGTCAGATTATACTTTCACTAGAAATACTGTTATAAGTCTCAATTAATACAGTATATGGTATTGATAACATTAGCCAAAAGATTAATTAATTATAATACAAGGTAGTGGAACTGAGGCTGTACTTGTATTTTGGTATTGTTGATCTTGAAGGATAGCCTATATCCATTACGGTAGTGGTTGGCGAATTTGCTTGAATCTTATTATCTCATGCTTGGCAGAAAAAAAAGAATACCCTTCAATATCAGCTCACTGTCAGATCTGCCTATGGAATTACATAACCTCTTCTATAACCTAGAGGTACTGAGTTTGATGGGATTATATTCAACCTTCTCATTGTCACTTTCTTCTGACTTTCTGATATAGATTCAAGCAAATTCACCAACCACTGATAGATATACCCATCAGGATCAGCAATACTGGAATAAAAGTACAGCCTTAGCTTCACTACCTTGTACTATAATTAATTATCTTTTGGCTAATTTTATCAATCCCGTAGGTCTATACTGTATTAGTTGAGACTTAAAGTGAAAGTACAATCTGCCACCTGGGCAACAGCACCTAATGCAGATCACTAATTATTAGTGCAATTCTTATTGATTAATCAAACTGTATATCGGTATCTGAGGTAAAGTAGGTAAAATAGGGCATTCATTCCAATATATGAGGTTATAATACTCGATGCAATATTGAACTGAAATATAGCCTACAATATAAACGTCAAACATAATATTAAAAAAATACCCAAATTTATTTTACACATTTATTTATATAAAGCCTGTACATTTTAAAAGACTGGGCTTGCTTTAAACGGGTTGTAGATCACATGTACCACTCGGAGATATAACAACAAACAGTAAAAATCATTGAGCTCCAGAGACGGAAAGCACTATCCAATATCTTCCATAAGACATTCTCAACACACGAGTCATGTTTATATACACATATGCTAATACTCTGAGCATAAAATAATAGAAATAGTGCTGACCATGAGAAGCTGCAGTAGGTGAAAATAAACATACAGCAATGTTCTTCAGAATAGTTCAGTTCAGATCAGTTAGTTACCTGAACTACTCGATTCATAAATGTGAACACGTTTTTATTTTTATTTTGATGGAATTCTGAGGAACCTCGAATACGGTATTGTTCGTTAATATTATGTGGGATATCGTTGTTATAAGAGGTTAACCAGCGACATTATCACCCCATCGTGTGTTTCGTGGACCGTATCTTGCATAGGACCGGACTGGAACCAACATGCGCTCAGTTACAAAGCTAGGCGACTAGTACGACATTCTGTGAACTTCGTACTTCATCGTCTTGCGGAGCGCCTAGCACGAGCAGAAAACAGCTGCCCAGTGCCCAGCGGCGCCGCCAGCTTGCCTAGGTGAAGAAAAGGCATCTACGAGAGACAGAGAAACAGGTAAACTTTCTAATTTTTTATAACTCTTCTCGCTGCTCCATCACCAGTTGAGAAAAGTGCTGTCATGTGATCATTAACAAGGCACGCCATTGGCCATTTGCGTGCGTGCTTATTTTGTCGTTCAAATGAACGAGGTAGTTCATTTGTGCTGTCTTTATGGAAGCAGCCCTCGCGGCATTTCGTTCAAATGAACGAAGTAGTTCAAATGAACTAGGTAAAGCTATCTTAGCAACAGCACCAACGGCGCAAGAGAGAGAGTATTCCGTGCTGGACGTGAGCTAGTACATAAGTTTTACTATAGATGGGGCTTGCTTACGTCTTCGTCCTCCTTTAATATATTTATAATTTATTTAACGCGCACAATGTGCAAAGAATTACTATATAAAACATTAGTCTTCGTTGCAAAATTTCACCAGTGATTCTGATCGCTGTTTACGATTTAAAACATGGTACCTAGTACAGTGTGCACCACATCTTAAACATACACAGTTCAAACCTGGTTCATGATAACGCTTTATATTACACAGTTTATAATGGAACCCATGAACGGAGAACCTTGTCAGCAGGTGTCGCAGTTCATATCCACCTTGAACCCTCTCGCGATTTAGCATGGCATCGGTAGAGTAGAAATCTTCCCAGATGTCAGCCTTCTTCGATCGTAGGTCTCGAAGCAGATGTATATAGGGTGTTGTTGCTGGAAGTAACAACTGTAACCTTACCTCTTCCACATAAAATCCCTCTCTGGATAGCTCATACACGAGCCGGGAAGGAGAATATTTGGAAAGGCACAGAGCCCGTTTCAAGTAGATTGCCTTCAACTTCTCGATTTTATCTAACTGTTTCATACTCAAATGTTCCCAAATGTTTTCCAAGCCATATGTTGCTATAGGGCTGATTTTTAGATGAAAGAGTTTTATGGCCGTTTCTAAAGACAAGTTTCTCAGGTGCTTAATGTCAGATATTCCTTTCATAGATGCATTTAGACGGTCTATGAGATGGAGGGTTAAAACATTACCTTGGGTTTGAAAAATTACACCCAAGTATTTAAAATGCTTTACGGACTTAAGTTCTTGGCCTTCATAATAGAAGATTCCATGAGGTCCCCCCCTTCTAAACGTCATGGACACTGTTTTTTCTACATTCAGTTTGAGCTCATTTTTCCTTATCCAGCCTACTATTTGGTTGAATGATTCCTGGAGTTCCTTCTCTGACGTTGATGTGAAGACCATATCATCAGCGTACATTAATAGTTTGACGCTTCCCTGGTTTACCAAATCTACTATGTCTGCTGTCGCAATGATGAATAATAATGGACTTAACGGGTCTCCCTGTAATACCCCGGTTGTTTGTTCCAAAATAATAGATTTGGTAATGCCATCATCTACTTCTATTGAACTGTTGAGCAGTAAGTTCCTAATCAGCGGTATAAGGTAGTTCGTACTACCAATGAAACTCTCCAATTTTTCTAACAGTATGGATCTGCTTATGGTGTCAAAAGCTTTCGAATAATCTATAAAGATGGCATGCAATTTACCCCCTGGTTTCTTTAAGGCTTCTTCTATGTCATTCTGGAGACAGCGGATAGCTAAAGTCGTTGATTTCCCTTTTCTAAATCCGAATTGCGACTCCGGTAGGTTATTTTCCACCAGTTTAATGAGACGTTTACCCACTAATGAAGTTAAAGTCTTTAGTAGAGTACACTCTAGCACTATTCCTCTATATGAGTTGGGATCTGCGGTATCACCTTTGCCTTTATATAGCATTTTAATAGTAGATATTCTCCAGTTGTCTGGTATCCTACCTTGCCGCAAGCATTCATTCATTAGGCGAGTGATGGATTCACCCAATTTTGGAAGAGCAGCTTTAAGATGTTCATTAAAAATGTGATCTGGGCCACATGCCTTGTTATCTTTAGATGCTGTAATAGTTGATACAAACTCATTAATTGAAAATTCGTCAATTTCAGGGATTATTTGAAAAACTGGCACGAAATAATTAGTAGGTCGTGTGTCTCTCTCTCTTGAAGCACTGCACTCAAGTGCTTTTCCCAAACTTCCATTGGTAAGTTCCTGGAGAACTTCGGTTGTCTAGGCTTCAGAGCCAGGTAAGAATCTAGACTGGCACGTTCTATAAGTTTCTTTTCTTCTTCCTCTCTATAATGATTTTTGGCATTAATATGTTGTATGCTCACGGGAACGACTCGTTCAAAATATTTGAACAAACTCTTACTAGTTCAAATAAACGAATCGTTCAAATGAACTAGTTAGTTCATGAACGACCCAACTCTATTCGCAGTAGTGGACCGTAGTGGACAGGTAGTGGAAACAAAATTCAAATTTTCCGAAGCGAAGCGCATTAAACCATAAAGAAGAAGAAACTTTGTCCACCGTAACGCTTCTGCATTTGGATCAAGTGCTTTATGAACGAAGGCTTAATTTTTATTTTATTTGTGGTAAAATTCTGTGAATGTGTGTTTGTAAGTATTTCTTTTACACCTCGTGTTCTGACCATCCCTGTTTTCATTTTTGTATTTTTGGGTAGAGTTCGTACTAACGAGTGCTTTTATTTTGCGGCAGTAGCGTTTCACTGCACTCCACATGTTCTGAGCGGGGCTATTTTAAATCCGCCTCGTGTTTACTGCCATTATTTAATTTAACGTATAGTGATGCTTTCTTCTGTTGCAGGTTATGACTTTCGAATATCGCTGTTTTCCGTGTTTAATTCGTAGTTAGTGGGAGCAGACTTCATATTTTTTGCCAAGGAAGGGTTCGTGTATTTAAAGTGCTCTACTATAAGAGCTATTTTTTTATTTTTGGTAAAATTAAGTGAATGGTAGTTTTGAGTATAGTTTTACACCACGTGTTCTGATCATCCCTGTTTCTAGATGGTGGAAGTAGCGTTTCGCACATTTCCACGTGTTCTGAGCGTGGTTGTTTTAATTTTTTTGCGGTAAAATCCAGAGATTGTAATGCCTCGTATTAGGTGCCAGTTATGTAATTTAACGTATAGTGATGCTTTCTTCTGTTGCAGGTACTCAATGTGTTCTGACTTTTGAACATAGTATTTTTTTTCCTCCTCTTTTTTAGGAAAATGCAGTGAAAGTATTTTTATTTCGTGTTTTGTACGCTGTGTGTGTTTATTGTGTTCTGTATTTTGACACAGGGTTGGTAAGTAGCGTTTCTTACAGCACTCCATTGTGTCTGCATGGCTATTTTTATTTTTGTATTGAGGTAAAATTCCGTGAACGAAATGCCACCTCCCGTGAGCTGCCGAATTTGTGACAAAACTTTTCCCAGAATGTACAATCTGAAAAGACATTTCTATAATTCATCCTGGAATGGAATATAATCCACAAGAAACTAGGCCTGTAATGAACCCGCCAGTTAATCTGTTTAGCTGTCAATTTTGTGACAAATCTTTCCCCAGAGCGTTCAATTTGTAAAGACACATTTCTAATATTCATCCCGGAGGTGAATATAATCCAGTAGAAACTGTATCGTGCCTGTTTAAGTGTGCAATTTGCCAGCAAGATTGTTATGACCTTGCCATTTACAAGGAGCATGTGTGTGAGGCCCATGATATTACAATCAAGACAGAAAGTCACGAATTTCTATCGGAATCAGAATTTTCTACGTGGAAGCAGAAGGTTGAGCATAAGGACAATGCATCATTTGTGATACACAGACAGGGCAAGACTCTTATGTGATAATTCTTTTGTTGTAACATTTTATTGCAATAGATCGGGGAAGTATAGGACAAATGTTTTGCCAGAAAGTAGACAAAGAGAATCAGAAATACAAGGAACTTCAAAAACAGGTTGTTATTGTCCTGCTAAAATTAATGCAGTTTTTAAAAATGGGCACGTAGCAGTAGAATTTTGCAGTACTCGTATAGGACACCAAAATGAACTGGCAAAACTTTCTTTAGGCCCAGCTGAACGCAGTGATTTAGCAACAAAAATTGCAATGAAAGTGTCTCACGGTGATATTTTAGATCAAGTAAGATCGTCCGTAAGTAAAGATAATCTCAGGCGAGAGCACTTAATCACAAAACAAGACCTTTACAATATCCAAAGGGCTTTCTCCCTAAATAGTGATGCTGCTGGACATCCTAATGATGCAATAAGTGTGGATGCATGGGTAGAAACAGAGAAACAGCTGGGATCTAATAGCGTTCTGTTTTGCAAGCCTCAGAACGTGGTCCTACCTGAATACCCATTTTTGTCGAGAAATGATTTCTTTCTAGCCATATTCACGGAGGCACAGCTGGAGTTGCTGCAGAAATTTTGCTCGGACTGTATCTGTGTGGACAGCACTCGTGGTTTGAATGCATATGGGTTCGAGATGATTACGGTACTTGTTTTAGATGATCTTAGGCAAGGGCTGCCGTGTGCCTTTTTTATAGGTAGCAAAATAGATTCTGCAACGCTCCGATTATTTTTTACTTGCATCAAAGAGAGTACTTGAGTGATCAGTTGTAACGTATTCATGTCGGACATGGCAGAATCGTTCTATAATGCATGGCAAGAAGTTATGGGTGAATCCAATATGCGTTTGTTTTGCACATGGCATGGAAAAGAAATCTGACAAAAATTAAGGACACAGAAAAGAAAAAACTAACTTTCGAGAGATTGAGATCTCTTCTGCACGAGACAGATGAAGCCACATTTAACACTGGGATAGATGAAATTACACGCCAGTTATTGGAGGATGAGGAGACAAAGGATTTTGGCTTGTATTTCCAGCAGCGGTATGCAAGATGCTGTAAGGCGTGGGCATGTTGTCACAGATTGAATTCCGGCATTAACATTAACATGCATTTAGAGGCAATGCATGGAACTCTGAAACACGTGTTATTGAAAGGACAACCAGTAAAACGACTAGACAAAGCAATTCATGCTATAATCCAATTGGTTAAAACTAAATTGTTTGACCGTCGGGTTGTTATAGAGAAAGGAAAAGTGACTGCAAAGTTAAGGGATCTTAGGGATCGTCATAAGAAATCGTTACAATTGAGGTCCAATTTGGTATCGGAATATGGAGACGGTGGTTGGGCTATTGCCTCATCAAATGTTCCACAGTTATATTATACTGTGAGGCCTGTCCAACCAGACTGCAGTTGTTCCATTACATGTACACACTGCAAGGCTTGCATACACAAATTTAGTTGCACTTGCATTGATGCAAGCATTAAGTGGAACATGTGCAAGCATATACACTTGGTATGTCGTACATTAGCACCTTCTAAGTGTAACATTCAGTCTTCAGGAAATGCTAATATGGGCAAAGAACATATTGTTGCTGCCGAAAGAAATGCCATTTTAAATGAAGTTGGCAATGGTGAATTAATAAGTAGGCCTGCAGTAGTCGATATTGCCAGATTAAGAGCAGACTTGACTCGGCAATTTAATAATGTTCTCCTTAAAGTTAATGATGTAGAGCAATACAACATCTGCAGTCAAAGTCTGAAACGGTTAGTTCCTCTTCTGAATGCTTCTGAACAGCATATTGCAACTTTACCACAGACCAAGAGCAATGTTAGTAAGAAAATTGAACTTCAGAGGCACTTTAAATGCACAAGGTAAAAAAAACTTCCAGGGCACAGACTATGCCAGAAGCAATTAACACTGCAGAGAGTGCAATAGTCTCTCAAGGAAATGACTAGGACAATGGCCTAGATGTTAGGCCCCTTTAAACAGCAAGCATCCTCATTAATAAAGGAGAGAGACGATTACTTCATTCTTCTTGTAAAATTTAGCTTTTAATGAATCCCACTGGAGGTAATCTCTGACTTAAAGGTCTGGAATGTGGGTTAGGTTATACTTATCCCTACCAAATTCTTTGAATTTGGGCACCGGCACCCGGTATTAATGCCGGGCGGGACCGTTATGTAGGGTATGATTCTATCATTAAACATAAAGTTCTACAAAGTACAGGATTCATTTTTAATTCGTTACCGCACATGAACTTATTCCGGAATTGTTCTCGGTTTATTCATTTTCTACTACACATAAAGACAGTCTATAACTACACATCGCCTCTCCCTCTCGGTTAAACAGTGCCACACACACCTTTCCCCTAGCTTCCCTCTACCAACAGGTTCTACACTTTGGGAAGCTGCGAGGGAGGCAATGGCATATCACCGATTCGTAATCACTGGCAATTTGACCTAACATAAAAATATTGCGCATATATAAGTTAAAAAGTGACTTGAAACCTACAGTAATTATGGTTATTAATGCTGGGTACTTTAGTTTTTTCTTAATCTTGTATTAGTTTTAGACATATAGGAAACCACCTGATGTAAATAGTGTGTACTGAATTGTATGGAATTTCCTAGTTTTTCTTTACCTTGAATAAACTTGACGGTTGTGTATGAAGTGATAAGACCTGTAAGTAGTGTTTACTTTATTCTCAAAGCTGTAATGACAGAAAATAGGTTGTAAGGTATTTCCTAGCTTTTCTTAATCTTGTATTAGTTAGGAACCAGATTACCAAGAAAATTTATAGAGAAACTGGAATCTCAAGCAACAAGTAGGATGGATTTAGGAAATTAGGGAGCATATGGAAGAACTACAAATAACTCAGGATGATTTGTAAAACAAAACTGCAAATGCAGAGAAACTGAAAAACATAGAGATAAGATTTAAACCAAAAAGAGACAAATGACATGCAATGAAATGGGTACTTACAGATGTGGAACGACAGAAAAGACCAGAACAAATGAAAAGCTACTGGGCATTTTTGGAAACAAAACCCATTAAAGATGACCAGAGAATGATGTATTGAAGTGGTCCAATGAGGCCGTAAAAGAGAGGCGACCTCCAAGTAGTGTGTACACCGAACGAGTTGGGCCGTGCAGTGGCTGTGAGCTTGCGTTCGAGCCCCACTGTCGGCAGCCTTGAAGATGATTTTCCGTGGTTTCCCATTTTCACACCAGATGAATGCTGGTGCTGTACCTTAATTAAGGCCACGGCTGCGTCCTTCCTTCCAACTCCAAGCCCTGTTCCCCATAAGACCTATCTGTGTCGGTTCGATGCAAAGCAAATTGTAAAAAAAAATAAGTGTAAATGTGCTTTATCCTATATGATGCTGTGAGAAAATAGTTTGTAGGGTGTTATTTTTTCTGTATTTTGTATTACTTTTCAATAGATGTGAAAGCTTGAAGGTTTCATTTGAAGTGAGATAGCACCTCGGGAAAAAATCTTGTAAGAATTATGTTGTGTTACGTGTGAAGTTTTGCTAAAGAATATTGATGTTTGTGGCCATTCCCCGTCCTAGATGAGGTCTGAAACTTAAATCTATGAATTGAATTGATTGACACACCGCTTCTCTTGTTAAAGTAAACCTTCAGTTTTCATCTTAACCAGCATTGTGGTAAGGGTTTTTCATTAAATAAAATATTTGTTTTCTTAATTGCTAATTTTCAGGAAATGGTTTTGAGATGTTTTGACACTGGGAGTAGATGAAAGCGTAAAAATGTTTAAAAAATCAAAACTATTGTGATCTTGGCTTACTGGAGGAGATGGGTAATGGTGGGATTACACCTTCCTGTATTCCCTGGGAGAGGGTATATAACTGCTGAAGCTTGTTACTATCAAGAGCACAGGGTGCTGGCTTATGCAAGAATGGTAATCAGATTTAGAAAATAAAACCTGCATTAACACTGCAAGGACGTTCCTTGTGTGATACTGTTACCTCAGGTTTCAAACTTGTTGTGAAGTGTTGATTTACCTGTGCAGCTATAGTGTGGAAGCGTGAACTGGGTCAAATGTAGGTGTATCACAGAATGTTGGGGATCCTCTGCTATGCCGGGAAATCGTGTGCTCAAGAAATACGGCAATGTTGAAGGGACACCATATGCGCGGGCAGAGATCATCCTGTTCACGGAACAGTTCGAACTGTGTGATAAGATAAACTCTTGAGGTTATCGATGTCTGAATGCATTTGTTTTACTGTGACGTTCGAAGGGACCACTTCTTTGACACATGGTCACTGTCAAGGGAATAACTTCCTTGTAAATGACTCTTTCACATCATATCTTAGAAGTGAAGCTTCCACGGTGTGAAGAATTATTTAATTTAATTTCCGGGTTAAACCGTGTAGTACTTGTACGCACGTCACGTACAGTTTGCTGACGTTTCGAATACATTGCAGTATTCTTTGTCAAGGAGACTGAAATACCCCTACTCGATCCGAGGTAATCAGTCTCCCAGACAGAAATTACACTACTAGAGTGGCCTTGATCTTGGCCTTTTATATCCTAGCCTTTCTGACGTAAGCCCTGGCTGTCTCGCGAGAATTCTGGAAAGTATGCGTCACAGCCAGATAGTGGGGACTTGCCCGCGCTGTTATGTAATGGGGTTCCGGCCCGTGTGTTTATGTTGAGGTCTGTATGTCTTAAACTATGAATGATAGGCATCCAAGTATTACTGATTTTATCAGTAATTCTTGATCGAGTAGGGGTATTTCAGCCGCCTTGACAAAGAATACTGCAATGTATTCGAAACGTCGGCAAACTGTACGTGATGTGCGTACAAGTACAACACGGTTCAACCTGGAAAATAAACTAAATAAATCTTTCACATCATCTTTATAGTATAAATTGTTTATATTTGTGGCAACAGAAATTGACACTTGTTACTTACTAAGAAGCGTGTGGGTTTTTCACCACCCACAGGCTAACAGGCAGAGAAACGTATGCTGCTGGCAGGGATCCACACTGTATCTTGCATTACTTTGCTATCTGTCTTTTAAATCATCCTCCTGCTCAATGTTAAATGTGAACCCTTTGTAACTATTCATTGTTTTGTACCAATTATCCTTGAAATCCAATTCCATAATGAAATCAATAATCATAATTATCTTCTTTCAACTTGATTGTTTTCCCTGGTAGGGACCGATAAATTATTATGAACCCTATTTGAAAATTTAAACCTAATTAAAGAAGATGGCAAGTTTGTAATCCTTAGGTGATAATTGTCTGAAAGATCTTAAATTTCCAGTGGGAACTCCCACCTGTCATGATCCTTTCTTGATGGGTCTTAACCCCTTCATTCCTCGGTTTCTTCTCCTTGTTGATCTTTCATTGCACCTAAGGATTGTATCAACTCTTTATACATTAAGGATTTCACTTTGGACTTTACATATGATTAGTATTGCCAGAGTATGGGAAATAATTTTACCCTATTAATGTACGTTTTCTTTCAGGTGTCAGTGATTGCCAATCGTCGCCCTCGACAAGTGATCTGCTGCCGGGTGAAAAAGATGTTTTGGTGTTTTTCAACTAGGTTTATCTGTATATTATGTAACATTTTTGACTTTCCAGTGTAAACATTCGCCTAACAGGAAATGTAAACTTCACTTTTGAATAAATGTGTTGGTTATTTAAAAATATAAACTGTGTACTTTGTTTTGCATTTAACTTTTTACTGTTCCGTTGCCATTAGTGTCATGGGGCGAGGGTGAACCAGGAAATTTGGTAATGTAAATGGGTATCCTTGGTAAGTATCTTGGTAATTATAGGTAAACAACAAGGCGTCACAGACTACACACAACAATCCTGTGGTTGGATGTTTTGTCCATTCGGTGAAGATAAAGGTTTGCTTCACAATTGCTGACGTCTCACTGCTCTAGCGATGGCTGTCAAACAAATCAGTTATTTCTTGTTCTTGAGTAGTTCGATCACATATTCTGTTCTACTGCATGCAGTCAATCTGGGGTATGCAGTAATTTGCCAGGCGAGTTAGCCGTGCGATTAGGGTGGCGCAGCTGAGAGCTTGCATTCGGGAGATAGCGGGTTCGAACCACATGTCGACAGCCCTGAGGCAGAATTCTCATTTTCACACCAGGCAAATGGTGGGGCTGACCCATAACTAAGACTACGGTCATTTCCTTTCCCATCGTCACCGTAAGACTTGTCAGTGCGCTGTAAAACAAATTGAAAAAAATTATTGTAGGTAATAATCTGTTTATCGGTTGAATGGATTTTCTCCCACATGAACAAAGTGGATATTATACTTAAATTTGTGCTAATATTTAACTCTCCGAGTATAGAAACTAGATCTTGGCATTTTTGTTTTCAAGCAATTGTTTGAGAATCTTTGCATTTGTTGCACAGTACAAAGAGTGAACTTTTACTTTTTTTACAATTTGCTTTAGGTGCACTGACACGGATGAGGTTTTATGGCGATGATAGTAAAGGACTTGGGGCAGGAAGCAAGTGACCATGGCCTGGTGTGAAAAAGGGATACCACAACAAACTAACTGCAGGGCTGCCGACAGTGGGGTTCAAACCCACTATCTTCCGAATGCAAGCTGACTGCTGCATGGCGCAAACCACACAGCCACTTGCTCGGTCAAGTTTGAATCAAAGTGAATCTTTGAAACTTAGAATTAAAAATGGATAACAATAACATGTATCGTATGTGATTTGTGCTGATATTCAACCTCTGAATTCTTAAAACTTCCAAAATCTCACTGTCTCAGTTTGTCCCTCCAAACATTGTCAGTTTACAGCAATTGTCCTACTCTGAGTTTTCCAAAATACTCAGTTCTGTTTATATATGAATATTATTGCAACGTTCATTAATCGAAGATTGCATTACTTAATCTGTAGGTGGAAAATTCACGTAAAATGGTACTGTTGAAGGAATGATGAAGACTCCTGTAAAGGAAGCATGATTAATGTATGAATAACTGAAATATTGTTATCTGACAATCCATTATTTTCCTTGAGACTGGTCACGCGCCTCAGCCTCGTGGTTGTGTAGACCTCGTAACAATTTTTTTCTGTTAATTTTTCTATGCTTACGAATAAGAGGAGCACAAGTACGTTGTGCAAACGTGCATTCATTCAGTAATGTTCATGATGGTTATTTGCGTCTCCTGGATACTTTCATAGTCACATGCTTGTATAGGGGAATGGGAGGTATCAACTGGAGGCTTACAAGTTCTTCCAGGTAGGTGTCGAACGAGAGAATGAGGTAAGTATTCGGCAAGTATAGGTAAAAACACAGGACAGTCATTTTCTATAGCGATTAAGTAGTGCTTTTTTTGTGTGTCTGTGCTTCATGCTGTGCGTTACTGTAGTCGTGTCGTAGTTCGTGAACTTTGGGTAATGGCTGAGTGGCCTAGTAAGTGGTGCTGAGAGTCGGGATACCAGTTGCTATGGAATGGGAGTGGGCATCTCGGACATATGCTGAGTCATGGTCCTCCTTGTGCTCAGGCGGCTAAGATTGTATAATCCACCAGTGGTCCCTAACCCATTAGAGGAGAGATCCTCACTTGGACAATGTGTAAGTAGGGTAGCATCCTGCTTCATGAATTTACCGAGCTTAGAACATTTTAAGCAAGCCTCGGACCTATGGGAGTAATGGAGTATGGCTTATGCAAGAAAGCAGAACTGGCTGAGTCAGCAAACAGGATGCATCTGGATGTGCTAGGAGTAAGTGATATTTGGGTAAGGGGAGATAACGAAGAAGAAGAGATAGGAGATTATAAAGTGTACTTGACATGTGTTAAAAAGGGAAGGGCTGTTCATCGGGAATACTATTACATGCAACATTGTTTCTGTTAGGCATGTTAATGAGCTGAAGCATTGAGCGACATTGTAGTCGGGTTCAACAGCAAGGATAGGATAGTGCTAATGGGCGATTTCAATACGAGAGCTGGAAATAGAACTGAAGGATACGATAGGGTTTTTGGCAAATGTGGGGAAGATATGGAAGGTAATGGGAATGGGGAACGTTTACTCGGCTTCCACGGTAGTATGGGTTACGAATACATACTTCAAACATAAGGCTATTTACCGCTACACATGGGAGGCTTGCGGTACCAGGTCCATAATAGACTGTATCTTTACCGACTTCGAATTCAGGAAGTCCGTTGGAAATGTACAGGTTTTTTCGATGATACAGACCACTATCTGATCTGTAGTGAACTAAGTGTCTCTAAGGCCTAGGGTAGAGAAAGTGAAATCTGTCTGCAAACGAATAAGTGTAAAATATCTGCAGGATGAGGAAGTTGGACAGAAGTACATGGATATGATTAGTGAGAATTATCGAACAGTGGACAGTAAGCAAGTTCAGGATATAGAAAGAGAATGCGTGGCATACAGATATGCTGTAGTAGAAACAGTCTAGGAACAACTGTGTGTAATGATGGGAAAAAACTAACATTCTGGTGGGATGATGAAGTGAGAGCAGCTTGTAAACGTAAAAAGGAGGCTTGTCAGAAATGGCTCCAAACAGGGAATGGTACGAAGATGAAAGAAACAGAGCGAAACAAATAGTTGTTGAATCCAAAAAGAAGTCATGGGAACATTTTGATTATAACCTGGAAAGGCTAGGTCAAGCAGCAGGGAAACCCTTCTGGACAGTAGTCAAGATTCTAAGGAAGGGAGGGAAAAAGGAAATGAACAGTGTTTTGAGTGATTCAGGTGAACTAATAATAGATCCCAGAGAATCACTGGACAGGTGAAGGGAATATTTTGAAAATCTGCTCAGTGTAACAGGAAATATTCCTGGTGGTGTCACGAACAACCAAGCTCATGGGGAGGAGGAGGATGTTGGTGAAATTACGCTTGAGGAAGTGGAAAGGATGGTAAATATACTCCATTGTCCTAAAGCAGCAGGAATAGATGAAATTAGACCTGAAATGGTGAAGTATAGTGGGAAGGCAGGGATGAAATGGCTTCATAGAGTTGTAAGATTAACATGGAGTGTTGGCAAGATACTTTCAGATTGGACAAAAGCAGTAATTGCACCTATCTATAAGCAAGAGAACAGGAAGGATTGCAACAACTATTGAGGTATCTCATTGATTAGTATACCAGGCAAAATATCCTATGGCATCTTTGAAGGGAGTGTGCGATCAGTGGTTTAGAGGAAGTTGGATGAAAACCATTGTGGTTTCAGACCACAGAGGGAATGTCAAGATCAGATTTTCAGTATGCGCCAGGTAATAGAAAAATGTTACGAGATGAATTGGCAGTAGGTCTAGAGAAAGCATATGACAGGCTACCGAGGGAAAAGATATTCGCCATACTGGGGGGCTATGGAATTAAGGGTTGATTATTAAAATCAATTAGAGTCATTTATAGACATGATACTCTATAGGCTTTTGGGCTTATGCCGTGTCAAGAAAATAAGGTGAAATTCTTAGCGTTTCGCAGGGAGCTGTTCCCTGCGTCCTAAGAAGAAATCTCGACTGTCCACGAGAAAGGCTTCTTAAACAATGACACTTGAAATTTGGAACGTTATAACAGAACTGGAAAATGGTACGTTCATTCACCACCCCGGTGGCCCCCAGGGCGTGGCAACGCTAGCGTTCGAAGCGGAATCTGACCGAACCATCCCAATCAGTCTAAGCGGTTTACATAACGTGTTTGCATAACACATGACATTGGCAGGTGTCTGTGCCGACACAAGCCTTGAATGAAACATCTGGTGATGAGGAATTTACGAATTTTGAAAACACCTAGACAAAATAACAATAGTGAAGGGATCGGGAAGGGAACTACCTATGTAAATTCTTAATGGCTGGCAACCAGGTATTACTTAATTGATAGCCGGTGTCCCTGTTGAAATTGTTAGGAATTCTACGTATTTCCACAGCTTCCCGTATAATCCTGGAACTGTAGTGGCTGGTGTGGGTAAGAGCTCGAGCATCTTCGAACATGACATCATGACCTGACGATAGAGCGTGCTCAGCTATGGCCGATTTGTCTGGTTGGTTGAGGCGAATATTACGTTCATATTCTTTGATACGGGTACCAATGGACCGGCATGTTTGGCCGATGTATACCTTACCGCAAGTACAGGGAATTTCATATACCCCACGATGTAAAAGTGGGAACAATTTTCCTTGGTCTTACTCAGACTGTGAGCAATTTTAGTGGCGGTGCCAAACACGGTTTTTATATTGTGTTTGCGGAGGACCTTGGCAATTCGATCTCTGGTGTTGTGAATGTAAGGCAAGTAGGCAGTTCCCTTCACTTCTTCCTTCTGTGAGCTTTGCTTGGTCGTTTCTCTGGGATGTAGGGCTCTATGAATCTGCAAACGCGACTTTGAGCGTGTCCATCTCCACCTGGATATGTGATGGCTCACAGATTCGTCTCACCCTCTAAGCGAGTGTCGTGAGAATGCCTTGTTTTTGTCCTGAATGGTGGTGAGAATCTGCATGAAGATAGCGATTTGTGTGGGTAGGCTTACGATAGACGGTGTGTCCTATTGCAATAACCTCCTCCTAAAAATGCTATTGCTTCGGCGCCCGTCAAGCCTATGATGTGGTGGAGGTATGTTGATGATGAATTTGTGGTCTGGACTGAAGGCCCTGAGAAACTTCAACTTTTCCTAAACCACCTAAATCAGCAATATCCGTCAATAAAATTCACTATGGAGATGGAGTCGGAGGGATGCCTTCCTTTCTTGGATGTTCTAGTAAGAAAGAAACCGGACAGCTCCCTAGGACACACAGTTTATCGTAAGCCTACCCACACAAATCGCTATCTTCATGCAGATTCTCACCACCATCCAGTACAAAAACAAGGCATTCTCACGACACTCGCTAAGAGGGTGAGACGAATCTGTGAGCCATCACATATCCAGGTGGAGATGGACACGCTCAAAGTCGCGTTTGCAGATTCATAGAGCCCTACATCCCAGAGAAACGACCAAGCAAAGCTCACAGAAGGAAGAAGTGAAGGGAACTGCCTACTTGCCTTACATTCACAACACCAGAGATCGAATTGCCAAGATCCTCCGCAAACACAATATAAAAACCGTGTTTGGCACCGCCACTAAAATTGCTCACAGTCTGAGTAAAACCAAGGACAAATTGTCCCCACTTTTACATCCTTGGGTATATGAAATTCCCTGTACTTGCGGTAAGGTATACATCGGCCAAACATGCCGGTCCATTGGTACCCGTATCAAAGAACATGAACGTAATATTCGTCTCAACCAACCAGACAAATCGGCCATAGCTGAGCACGCTCTATCGTCGGGTCATAATGTCATGTTCGAAGATGCTCGAGCTCTTACCCACACCAGCCACTACAGTTCCAGGATTATACGGGAAGCTGTGGAAATATGTAGAAATCCTTACAATTTCAACAGGGACACCGGCTATCAATTAAGTAATACCTGGTTGCCAGCCATTAAGAATTTACATAGGCAGTTCCCTTCCCGGTCCCTTCACTATTGTTATTTTGTCTTGGTGTTTTCAAAATTCGTACATTCCTCATCACCAGATGTTTCATTCAAGGCTTGTGTCTGTGCCATACACCTGCCAATGTCATGTGTTACGCAAACACGTTATGTAAACCGCTTAGACTGATTGTGATGGTTCGGTCAGCTTCCGCTTCGAACGCTAGCATTGCCACGCCCTGGAGGCCACCCGGTGTTGAATGAACGTACCATTTTCCAGTTCTGTTATAACGTTCCAAATTTAAAGTGTCATTGTTTAAGAAGTCTTTCTCGTGGACAATCGAGATTTCTTCTGAGGACGCAGGGCACAGTTCCCTGCGAAACGTTAAGAATTTCACCTTATTTTCTTGTCACAGCATAAGCCCAAAAGCCTATACAGTATCATGTCTTTAAGTATGGGCCATGAAAGCATTAATGACAACATTAGAGGCATTTATGTTGAAAATTGGGCTGCAGTGAGAATTCTTGGTTCAGGGTACCTACAGGGATTAGACAAGGCTGTAATCTTTCACCTTTGTTGTTCGTAGTTTGCATGGATCATCTGCTGAAAGGTATAAAGTGGCAGTGAGGGATTGAGTTAGGTGAAAATGTAGTTAGCAGTCTGGCCTATGGTGTTGACTTGGTCTTAATGGTAGATTTTGCTGAAAGCCTGCAGTCTAATATCTTGGAACTTGAAAATAGGTGCAATGAGTATGGTATGAAAATTAGCCTTTCAAAGACTATATTGGTGTAGTAGGTAAGAAATTCAACAGAACGAATGTCATATTGGTGATAGAAAGCTGGAACAGGTAGATAATTTCAAGTATTTAGAATGTGTGTTCTCCCAGGATAGTAATATATATATAGTAAGTGAGACTGAATCAAGGTGCAGTGAGCTTGCAGTTGCGATCAACAGTATTCTGTATGAAGGAATTAAGTAACTTTAAGTGAAAATGAAAATCCACAGCCTGTTTCCAGTCATTCGACCGGGTCAGGTATGGAATGAATGAAGCCCCATCTAGCGGCGAGGATAGGAAATGTGCCGGCTGCCGAAGCTTGTCGCACTCCTCTGGGGCAATGATAAATGGCTGACAGATGAAATGAAGTGTTAATGGAGAGTGTTGCTGGAATGATAGATTACAGGGCAAACCGGAGTACCCAGAGAAAAACCTGTCCCGCCTCCGCTTTGTCCAACACAAATCTGACATGGAGTTACCGGGATTTGAAATACAGTATCCAGCAGTGAGAGGCCGGAATGCTGCCGCCTGAGCCACGGAGGCTCAGTAACTTTCAGTAACAGCTCCAATATTTCTGAAATTTTCCAACTGTTTAATTATGAAAAACAAGTGCATAATTATTTTGGGCATGATAACTTTAATCAATCACTACTGATCTGCATTTAGGGCAGTCGCCCAGGTGGAAGATTTCCTATCTGTTGTTTTCCTAGCCTTTTCTTAAATGATTGCCAATCAATCAACTTAATTATGCATCAGTATCATCTTTTTATTTGTATTTAGTTGAGACATTTTCTTTAAATAATAACATATACTAAAAGAAGGAACAAAAAGTTTTCAATGTAACACTTCATTTCTAGCTACTTCATATCACTTCAAAAACTCAAACCAAGCACTATTATTACTACAATCGAGTGATCAACAGTATCTCTCTCATTTTTACTCCAGTAACTTAACCAGTAGTATTTGCAATGAAATCAGATTATTGTGACTGGCTACACAAATAAATGACAAAAATGACTTAAAATTCTTTAACCAGCCCGCCTGGTGGCCATGATCGTTAGCCATTTTGAGTCTCATGTTCACTGTCATCATGTTGGCCGGCAGGGAAAGGAGGAGCGGTGCAGGTATACAATTTCTAATCACTAGATTGCGTGCCAATAACTGGGGTTAGATTTTGAACCTTTCTGCAGTGCTCATGTAGAGTGAGGGCACATGACGCTGTTGATGTTGAACGTCAGTATGATTGAGACGTAGAGTTTTGACCAGACTCCTTTGTGCTACTGGACATGAGTAGGTTATGTGCTGGCACCAGAAACTGCTACGAAGATTCATCTCACTTTATACCCAACCCCACAGACAAATAGGACAAGGAGCCAAGCTCCGCATTCAGGAGACAAGTAGAATCAGACCCCACCATCAGCTGTCCTGAGAATGGTTTCCTGTGGTTTCCCATTTTCACTTCTAGGCAAATGCCAAGACAGTTCCTATTAATAAGCCACCTTCCACCTCCTTACCCTCATCCTATTTCATTCACCATCATTCATTTCATCTTCATTAGCTCCTCAGCTGAGATTGGCATCCGGAGGGTGTCCGGCTGTAAAAAAATCCATATACGAGGGCCATCCAAAAAGGAGTACCCGCTAGCGCCGCATGAAGCACTGACGACTCGGGTAGCCGCTGGGCAAGGTCAGACGGCGTCAGTGGCTTGTCTGCCTGCTCTGTGAGAGGTTGCATGATGCTAGCATTGCCTGTGTTGTGTCTGTGATCGTTTAAAATATTTAAAAAAATTGAGAACCCTGCCAGTAGTGAAGTGAGGGCCGTGATTAAATTTCTTAATTCACGAAACGTTTGACCTTGTGATATTCACCGCCAATTAAGGGAAGTGTATGGAGACAATGTGATGGACGAGTCGTCTGTTCGGCGCTGGTGTCGCAACTTCAACCTGGGGAGGGGGAATACACATGGCGAGGAGCGTTCAGGGAGACAATCTGTCATTACAGACCAACTGCTGAGCGCAGTAGACGAATGCATGAGGAACGATCGGCGCGTCACAATTGATGAACTCTGTGAACATTTTCCTAATGTGTCTCGAGCAATTGTTCATGAAATTGTCAAAGACCATCTGCATTATTCAAAAATTTGTGCAAGGTGAGTCCCTCGCATGCTTACAGAGGAGCACAAAACCAAGCATATGGCTGCAGCACTGACGTTTCTGGACGTTATTCCGATGAAGGAGACTCTTTCCTGACTCGCATCATTATTGGGGACGAAACATGGGTTTGTTATGCATCATCTGAGAGTAAACGACAGTCAATGGAGTGGCATCATGCTCATTCACCAACCAAACCAAAAAAATTCAAGACCGTTCTGTCTACCAGGAAACTCATGGCAACCGTTTTCTGGGATCACCGAGGTGTACTGCTCATTGATTTTATGGCCCATGGAGACACGATTAATGCTAATGCGTATTGTGAAACATTAAAGAAATTATGGCGGGCAATACAAAATTGACGGCGAGATCTATTGTCTACAGGCGTCATTCTCCTTCATGACAATGCCAGTCCTCATGCAGCTGCCATAACACAACAACTTTTGCAGCAATTCAAGTGGGAAACTTTGACCATCCCCCGTATAGCCCTGACTTGGCCCCCTCGGATTTTCATCTCCTTACAAAGCTTAAAGACTTTCTGGCGGGAAAAAGATTTGACAGCGATAAAGAACATAACGAGCCGTGACTACATATCTCAATATGCTGGTGGCGGAGGACTATGACTCTGGAATACAAAAACTCGTTCCACGTTATGACAAATGCCTAAATTTGCTTGGAGATTATGTGGAGAAGTAGGGCTCTTTCCAATAAAAATGTGTATATTTGTTAATATTTACTCCTGTGTCTTTATTGTGCAAACGGGTACCACTTTCTTGATGGCCTTCGTAATTTCATCTGACCCCACATCAGGAAACCAGGACTAATGGGTAGGCATACGTACACTTTACAATCTATTTTCCAATCTGATTTTCCAGAATTTTCAAGTAAGTGGAGTCTAAAAGTTCTCATGCCACTACCTTAATATGAATGCAAAAATAAGAGATCATTTCAACGGTGGTGTGGCATGCAATAAAAAAACAGGAACATTATAGATTAAACGCCCTAGTGCTAGAAATAAAATATGGAGGTTGATACCTATGCATTTCTATCGAATGCTACTCCTGTAAAATAACTTTAAAAATCAACAATGAAATCAACAAATAACAATGTTATCTCTCTCTCTCCTCAACCTGATGGTTGGTGGGTAGCATGACTGTCCTCGTCCAACGACCTTCTATCCTGAGCCAGCTGCTTGATTAATTGATATGGATGTCACCCTTTAATGCCATCGAGGAACCCTGTTCTTGGTCATCCTCTTCTAGTCTTTCCTTCCAGTTTCCCTTCAAGCAGTGTGGTACACCATGATGAATGCCAGAGTAAATGACCTATCCAACTACATCTTCTTTTCGTGATCATTTTCTCTAGACCGATGGTTTCTTCAGCTCTCTTGAGAACTTCATTTGTTAGCCTGTGTGTCCAGAGTATTTGTAACATTCAATGCCAGCACCACATTTCAAATGCATCTATTCTTTTCTTATAAGCCTTTAATAGAGTCCAGGTTTCAGAGCCATAGGTCGCAATGCTCCAAATGAAGCTCTTAATGAAATGCTTTCTTACTAGTAGGGATATTCCCTTGGAGGTCAACAGGCTTTTTTTGAAAGTTTCTTTAGCCTGGGCTATTCGAGAACAGACGTCCTTTTCCACACCTCCCATCAGATGGAATGATGCTTCCCAAATAACTGAACCGATTTACTTGAGCCAATTTTTCTCCTTCAAACCAAACATTAACATCCTGTTTACCATCCGAAGTACATTTCATTATCTTGGTTTTTGTTTTGTTGACATTCATGTTACATTTTAGTACTACCGGGCAAGTTGGTCGTGCGGTTAGGAGCGCGCAGGTGTGAGCTTGCATCAAGGAGATAGTGGGTTTGAACCCCAATGTCGGCAGCCCTAAAGATGGTTTTTCATGGTTTCCCATTTTCACACCAGTCAAATGCTGGGGCTGTACCTTAATCAAGGCCACGGCCGCTTCCTTTCCTATCCCATCGTCGCCATAAGACCTATCAGTGTTGGTGCGACGTAAAGCAAATAGCAACCAAAGAAAACCATGTAATATTAGTAGATCATTCAATTTCTTTAGTGAGGTCTCTATCTCTTTCTCAGTTTCAGCTATGAGGGCAATATCATCCGCGAAACGTACTGTTTGGTATAGTTGGCCATTTCTTTTTCCATGGGTGGAGGTGGGTGAAAACTCTTTCATTGCTTCTTCTAAATGCACATTGAATAATAGAGGTGACAGACCACATCCTTGCCTTACTCCTATTCTTATTTTCACATTGATTTGCTCCTTTCTTATAAGCTCTGTCTGGTTCTTGTACAGCTGATAGATGATTTTCTGATCTCTATAGGCCACTTTCAGATGTCTAAGGGCTTTAAACAGAAAATTCCATTTAACATTATCAAACACTTTCTCTATATCAAAGAAAGCAATTAGGATGTTCTTATTGATTCTTAGGGCTTGTTCAATAATTGTTATAAGCCTCAGAATTGCTTCTCTTTTTCCTCTGTTTCTTTTAAACCCGAATTGATCCTCCGAGAGATTTTCTTCTATTCTATTCTCCATGTGATGGTAAACAATTCTTGTAATAATTTTGATAGCATGTGTTACCAGGCTTAACATTCCATAATCTTGACATCTCTTTGCACGATTACTTTTTGGGATAGGTATCAATACAGTTTTCTCAAAATATTCCGGTATTTCTCCGCTAGTATAAATATCATTTACTAGTTGATATAAAGTAGTTTTTGCCTTATCCCCTAGAGCTTGTAGTATTTCACCTGGAATTGAGTCTACTCCAAGAGCTTTCCTTTGTTTTAGCTCATTCAAAGCTTTATCAAATTCCTCTCTAAGTATACCTGGTCCCAGCTCATCTTGTTCTATCTCACTTTCATTTTGTATTAAATCGTCATGTATTTGTCTTTCATACAGGCCTTCTACATATTCTTCCCATATTATAGCTGTCTTATCCAGCTCTATTATTACATCTCTCTTGCTTCCTTTTATTGTACTCAAGGGCTTTATTTTTCTTTGGAACTGCCTCCGGACTTCTGAAAAAGCTTTTTCAGTATTACCTTTGGTTATATTTTCATCTGTCTGTTTACATTGTGCTTTGATCCACTCTTCCTTTGCTTTTCTTAGTTTCTCAATGGATTTTATTTCTTATTTTCTTGTATTGTTATGATTTCCTTTCCATTTGGCCATCTGGCGCGCTTTCATTACTTCCAAAATGTGGGGAGTAACCCATGGCTTATAGATTTTCCTCTCTTCTTTTCCAAAACAATCTTCTGCTGCATCAGTTATTTATTTCTTGATTTCTTCCCATTTTTCTTGAGCACTACTTCCAGCCAGTACTTCAGTATTAATTTTGTTATTAGTTTCTTCTTTGAACATTTTGATAGCCTCGCTGCCTTTCTTTAATTTACTCAAATTCCATTTTGGGGTGCATCATTCTATTCTTCTTTTCTTAAGTTTCAGTTGGCCTGTCATTTCCACGGGGTTATGAACGGAGTCAATATCAGCCCCAGGATAGCATTTACTTGATTTTACTTGAATTTGATACCGTTCTCTATCATAGTCTATTTGGTATCTACTACCATTTCCAGGCATTGTTCATGTGTATCTTCTCCTTTTTGGCTGTTCGAAGAGAGTATTTGTAATTACAAGGGAGTGACTTTGACAAAATTCGATGAGCTTTTCTCCCCTTTTGCTTCTGGAACGAAGACAATAAACGCCCACCGTATCATCTTCTCTGCCTTCTCCAAACACTGTGTTCATATCTCCAAGTACGATGAGATTTTCTTCATCCTGGAGATTTAGCAACACTTCTTCCAGTTGATCGTATACCTCCTCCACTTCGTCATCTGTGTATGTAGAGGTGGGCATGTACATCTGGATTAGAGCTGTAACTCTAGGTTCTGTCTTTAATTTTATGAACAGTATTCTTTCATTATATCCCAAAATACCTGACACTCGCTGTTGTAACTGCTTTGTCAGTATAAATCCAACACCACCTTTTCCGTCTGAACAGCCCTCCACTCCACAGATCTCCACTATCTGGCCATCTTACCTCACTCATTCCCAAAACATCCATTCCTATTCGCTTCATTTCGTTCTTCACATTCTCCAGCTTACCACATTTTTTTCAAGGATCTCACGTTCCATGTACCTACCTTGTAGGATTTGCTCTTTGCCTTCTCCAGTATCCCCCTCCAGAGATCCAAAGAGGGGGCTATTCCAGAATATTTTACGTTCAAAGACATCATCATGCTTTCTATTCTTGGGATATCACAAGAATCTTTAATGTGGTGGTTTCCCGTTGCCTTCGACATCCTATGCTGTTGTCCTACAATTAGGTTCATCTGCCTTAAGAAGTAATTTTTTACTCCAAGGACATCAGGGTGCCCTGCCCTCTTTCCGCTCATCCGCCCTCAAAGAGACTGTTGGCACTTGGAAGAGGTTAGCCACTTATACCGGTGGTTACTCGGTGTCATACTCTATTAATCCCGAGTATTGGGCTGCCACTTCCGCCATCTATACCATACCGAAGTCCATCTTCTCCGCCATAGATGTCGTTGAGATCTTCACTCATAACCCTGAGCTGGGACCCTTACCAGATTATACACACTGGGTCAGTGCTCTCTGGGACTCACATTGGCAGGGGCGCCACTCCCTGGGTAGGGCTGCCTCCGAGGAGTGTCCTTACCTTTTACCTGTTACAATGTTATAATAACGGTTATATCAAAACATTCTAACTATTACCTAAACTCTCTTATACACCAAATCCATCCATTGGTTCTTCTTTGCTGTGAACGTGTCAATGACTTTCCTAAAAAAAAGGCAGCATCAGAGGACAGTTCTTCTAAAGTTTTTCTTTTCTACAGCTAAAATGCTTATATCACACAAACAGGGATTCGTTATTGAGTCTCTTAACACGTTCGCTGCCACCATTTTCTAAAATATCTTTCTCAGGAGCTGTTTTAGCTGTATCAGTAAATCCGTGTCCATCAAGTTTAAAAATGAAATATTATGCATTTAAAACACTTTTCTTTTACGCTGTAAAGCGTCTGTGGCAATTCAAGCTGTGTTTCGGATGAGAGTGCCACCTGACGCTTTAAAGTGTCGAGCAATACTTTTCTTTTGTACTAATTATTTGTACAACAATGCACAACTTGATGGATCATTGCTATTGGATCACCTACTCAGTTAATTTCCTCTTCATTTGCGGATGTTGATTGCACATTTTCACGAACACTGTTGTCTTTATTCAGTGGACTTTTGTCACTTTCACTGTCAGAATTCCTCCACTCATTGTCCTCACTGCCTGACAATATATCAGATTCACTGTCAGAAACCTCTAACATTTTAGTTAAATCTGCATTAAATCTTCTTAGGATGAGATGGACCGGGCTCTGACCTGTTCTTTTCCATTTCGAAACAATACTGATTGTCACCTAATTTCTCAACAATGGAGCTGCGCATGGCAAATTGTTCTAAAAGTAACCTTCCTGTAGTGCCGGCATAACCACAAGCATTAATTGCCAAACCAGCGTGTTTTTATGAAGCTTTAGAAACATAGGGCTCTGGGCACTTTAAAGCGGTAGCGGCATTGCTGTATATATCACTTTGACGCTTTAAAGCTTCAGTGGAAGTGAACGTGTTAAATAGGTTTTAATCCTCTTGCATGTACTCATGGCTCACTCACTACTTGCTGTGGTAGCGGGATATATTGTAACCAAACGCAATAGCTTAGTGATCTCTACCATTATGGTGTCTGTCGTTTAAAACCAAATACATCAGTAGGTTTTGTGGTGACAAAATGCTTTTGCTCGTAGCCTCCGTGGCTCAGGCGGCAGCCTCTCGCCGCTGGGTTCTGTGGTTCAAATCCCAGTCACACCAAGTTAGAATTTTCTGGACAGAGCGAAAGCAGGACAGGTTTTTCTCTGGGTACTCTGGTTTTCCTTGTCATTTTTCACCCCAGCAACACTCTTCAATATCATTTCATTCCATCTGTCAGTCATTAATCATTGCTCAAGAGGAGTACGACAGGCTTCAGCAGCCGGCAAAATTTCTATTTTCACCACTAGATGGGGGGCTTCATTCATTCCATTCCTGACCCAGTTGAATGACTGGAAACAGGCTGAGAATTTTCATTTTCAAATCAGCATAAATAATGAAGAGATTTTCAAGCTGATCTACAATCATGGTACTGTTTTTACTAGTTTACACATTTTGGTCTTACAAAATTCTTTCACGTGTTCATTAACTAATTCGACAGACTGGAGCTGTGGAAAATTTATAATTCTGGATTTCATTTGAAGAACTTGGCAGTCGACGATTTTGATGTCAGCGCTTTCAACCTCAATTTTTGAGTCACTGAAACTAACATTCCCATTCAATTGGACACTATTTAACACACACTCTTCAATGAAAGTCTCGCATCTTACATCCTGTACACTTGCAACTGCTTTACAGTACTGTATTTTGTACACCCCTTGGTTGGTCTACCATTACCCAGCAAACATAGTACCAGTAGGTTTGTTTTATAACTTTATTTTAGATTATATTCTACTTGCAAATGTACCTGTGCTTCGCTACAGTTTTCTATCTTGTATTCGGTTTCTCCATAAATTACTGTAAAGGCAGTGTGTTAGATTATATTAAATTACATTTCACTTAGCGCTATCTGAGATACAAAACAGGGAGGACACCATACATTGTGTTTCCGATGTTAGGTAGGCATTGGGGAAGTTTTGTCGATAATGGCAGGGTACATTTCCTACTGCCAATCACAATCGAGTTCCAGAGTTTCTACTATAACCGCAGGCTCACTTGGCAATTGCCATTCACAGTAGAGGTGGAGAGTTTTCATTATAAAGACAGGCCCCTTTTATAAATGCTGTCACAGTCGAGTTGGAGAGATTTGATTATAATCTAAAAGTGCAGCACTATCTAACGTATCAACAATTGAGACACGAAAATAAATCATAGGACCAAAGTTGTAGATCTCTCCAAATTGAACAGCGATTGTGCTATCTGCTTTGTGATAAAACTTACCGTTTAGCCACCAATTATTCCGAAACGAAAGTCTGCACCATCATAAAAATTGTATCCATATTTCGATATATTCCGGGGCCAAAAGTTATACATTTGAACAGCTTGGAATTTTTCTTAAAAGAAAAGAATGTCCAGGTTTCAGGATTAGCACTTGCATACATACAGACGAATTAAGGAAGAAAGTAATACAGTTAAGAAAGTTGAAATTAGTAGAAAATAGGATTATAACTGAAGACAGTGGTGTAGGACAAATATGTAAATACCAATTGGATGTATTAAAAAAATACCCCTCAATAAATTGTGATGGTATGAGATACGGATATAAGAAGGTGGTAACAAAGGAGGAATTTAGGTGCAGGGATTCTTTGGTAAACAGATGAGAAGATGAAAAAATGAAATGTCGTATGGCTTTTACTGCCGGGATATCCCAGGACAGGTTCGGCTTGCCAGATGCAGGTGTTTCTATTTAACTCCCGTAGGCGACCTGCGCGTCGTGATGAGGATGAAATGATGATGAAGACAACACATACACCCAGCCCCCGTGCGGTAGGAATTAACCAATTAAGGTTAAAATCACCGGCCCAGCCGGGAATCGAACCTGGGACCCTCTGAACCAAAGGCCAGTACGCTGACCGTTCAGTCAATGAGTTGGACAGATAAGAAGATGACTTATGGTGTTGTTACTTAAGCTTAAGGAGGCAAGGCAGAGACAAGAAATTAAAGCAGGAAACAGAAGTAGAATAGAACATACATCATCATTATAGTCCATTATGCCTTTCAGCGTTCAGTCTGCAAGGCTCTGCGAATTTACTAAACATCGCCACAATCCTCTATTTGGAACTAGTGCTGTGGTCTCATTTAGTTCTATACCGGTACCTAAATCATTAGAAACTGAGTCTAACCATCATTGTCTTTGTCTCTCTCTCTCTTATCCTCCATAAGAGTGTCCATTATTCTCCTAGGTAATCTATCCTCCTGTCGGGCCCCGCGGTGTGGGTGGCAATGCGTCTGCCTGTTACTTGGCAGCCCTGGCTTGATCAGGGGTTTTGAAATGTAAATGATTAATATCCCTAGCCTGGGGATGGGGTGTTTGTGTCGTCCTTAACATTCCTTTCCTCACATTCAACACTCTACACTTCTGCAATTCCAGTTACACACAGGTTTATATCACATGGTGCAAGTAGTGGCAAAAGTCTCCTAGAGGTCAACGCCACAAACAGATGTCATTAAAAAAAAAGCTATCATCCATCCGCCTTGCATGACCCCACCACTGAAGCCAGTTAATGCGTACAGCTTCATCCATCGAGTTCATTCCTAACTTAACCTCTATCTTCTCATTCAAAGTACCCTCCTGCCATTGTTCCCACCTGTTTGAACCAGCAATCCTTCTCGCTACATTCATGTCTGTTACTTCAAACTTACGAATAAGATATCCTGAGTCCACCCAGCTTTTGCTCTCGTAAAGCAAAGTTGGTCTGAAAACAGACCGATGTGAAGATAGTTTCGTCCCGGAGCTGAATTCCTTCTTACAGAACACTGTTGATCTTACCTGTGAGCTCACTCCATTAGCCTTACTGCACCTTGATTCAATCTCACTTACGGTAACTTATTACCATCCTAGTAGAACATACTTGAAATTATCTACCTGTTTCAGCTTTGTATCATCAATCTGACATTCAATTCTGTTGAATTTCTTACCTACGGGCATCAACTTAGTCTTTGAAAGGCTAATTTTCATACCAAACTCATTGCACCTATTTTCAAGTTCCAAGATATGAGACTGCAGACTTTTGGCACAATCTGCCATTAAGACCAAGTCGTCAGCATGGGCCAGATTGCTTACTATATTTCCACCTAACTGAATCCCTCCCTGCCACTTCATACCTTTCAGCAGATGATCCATGTAAACTATGAACAGCAAAGGTGAAAGATTACAGCCTTGTCTAACCCCCGTAAGTACCCTGAACCAAGAACTCATTATACTATAAATTCTCACTGCAGCCCAATTGTCAACATACATGCCTTTGATTAATTTTAATAATCTACCCTTAATTCCATAGTCCCCCAGTATGGTGAACATCTTTTCCCACGGTACCCTGTCATATGCTTTCTCTAGATCTCCGAAACATAAACACAACTGCCTATTCCTCTTGTAACATTCTTCAATTACCTGGCGCATACTGAAAAACTTACTGAATGGTCAGACTTGTCCAATATTCAGCTCATCTTCAACCCAAAGGAAAAGTAGGAAAGTGGAACACAGAAACCAATCCTAACTTACGTTTTGTATCCACTGATCACAAACTTCCCACACAGTCAGCACTGTCGTGTTTTTGGAAATAGGCACTCAGATCCCCTTTATTAGATTTTCTCCTCTTCCACGGTGGAATCTTGTCAAAGGTAACTGGGACAGTTTCTTTGCTGATCTTGATAGCAGCATAAGATGGATTCCTCCTGTTGTTAACAACTACTGTAGATTTGTTGAAGCAATACTTGCCACTGCAAAATGACACATTCTTAGAGGAGTCAGAAAGGAGTATATACCCGGATGGAATGAAACATTTGAAAAACTCTACAGTAATTTTCAAAAGAATGGAGAAACGGATGTTGCTGATGAACTCATGAACAACTTCGATGAAGCCAGATGGAACAAGTGGACAGAAACTATGGATTTAAAACATTCTAACAGGCAGGCTTGGAGCCTCTTAACACGTTGACTGCCAGGACACATAGCAAGAAATGTCCCAGTGGCCAAATAATTTTTTCTTCTATGCATGTAGTAAATCAGCAATAAAGCAAAATTCCAAGTGATATTTCACTTAAGTGTTCAATGTACGTACGAAATACAATAAAAATTCCCAGCACCCCGAGGTACCCCCATGGCCCCACAGAAAAGTTCACTGCATGGTTTTGCCTAGCCCTAGATGGCCAGAGCGGTACAGTCTAGCAGTACTGGAAGCTTGCATTGCTTGATAGTACACATTGTAGATAATAGAGCGAGTCACGATTTGTTTACTAGAGCTTAGGATTACAATCTCAAGGCACTCATTCTTTTACAGTAGGGTGTGTGTGAAATAATTGTGAGATATTTCTAAGTTATTTTACCAGTGAACAGAGAGGTTAGTTATAAAAATGAAACCATTTTCTTCTCAAACTTGGAAGATAATGAACCTAGCTCTTCAGTATGAGAATTCTTGTAAGTAGTGTCCATGTCAAACTGATCTATTGCGATTTGCAAAACAACAACTCTTCACAAAGTTACATATGAAATATATTTATTTCCTACTTACTCCTTGCCAAATGCTTGGTGGTAATGTAAAATGTTGCTATGTTGTCAATGAATGTTGTCAATTTAGAAAATGCAAATACGCTCATGTTTACGCTATATTTATTGCGATAAGCTTAGAAATCAGCTCAGGTATGGGTGCAACAATTTGGAAGGAATCAGTGTGGCCTATTGATTAGGTAAGCATAAGCTTGGGGTGAAAATGGGAAATCACAGAAAACCATAACCAGGTTTCCTGACAGTAGGATTCAAATGCACAATCTTCAAAATCTTGAGCTTTGCGAGTTAGCTAACTCGGCACACCTAAGCGCATTGCTAAACTGATTGGACAAATACTCACATATTGCCAATAAAAGGAGGTTGGATTAATAAAAAATAAATACTATATTTTGGAAACCAAGCACGCCAGGATTTGCTCCGAGCCCAAAGCGGTACGCTAGCATAGCGAATTCAACAGCTCAGTGGTCCGCCGGCCCGCCAGAGAAAGTCTAATAGCAACACCTGTCAGCGGTACTTTGTACCGCCATGGCCTCATGAGACACTCACTCAGTGGTACAATGTACCGCTCTAGCAGCTGACATGTTAAAGAAGTTGGGGAGATCACCTCGAATTCCACAGCCCAAATCTGCTGTATCACCTGATCAAGTTGTCGAATGGATTGCTGGATTGTCTAAAGTGAAAACCCAAGAAAGAACTCAATCGGTTAATAAGAACTAACCTTCATGAAAAGACATAATATTGGTTCATCAAATATTTCTGGCCCTTTCACCGAAGAAGAGCTCCTGTCGGTTCTGAAGATAACAAAGAACCGCAAAGCACCTGGTTTTGATGGCATTCACCTTGAATTACTCAAGCATTGCGAGAAGTACACAAGGAAATGGTTGTTACAGTTTTTCTCAAATATTCTGATTACAGGCACACTTCCTCCAGAGTTCAAACGAACCAAGATTCTGGCTATTCTGAAAACAGGTAAACCTTCTGATTGCCCTGAAAGTTACTATCTAATTGCTCTAATGAGTGTTTGTTACAAACTTCTGGAACGGCTCATTTACAATAGAATAAGCCCTATAAATTTACGATCACTCCCAGCAGGACAAGCTGGTTTTAGACCTAACCTTAGTTGTGAAGACCAAGTTCTTGCGTTAACAACCGACATTGAAGCAGGTTTTGAAAAATGACTGAAGAGTATTGCAGTGTACATAGAACTTACAGCCACTTATAATACGGTTTGGAGAGAGGGAGTTGTGTATGAGTTTTTCAAACTTGAAGAATGCGGAGTAATGTCACAACTCATAAACAACATGCTATCAGAATGATCCAGGAAGTTATGGATAACAAACATAGTAAAGTTAAAAAGCTCAATGATCTGTGCCCTCTCCATTGCTGTTTGATATGTGCATTGCCGATATACCTAGCACTACATCACATCAATATGCTTATGCGGATGATCTGGCAATACTTACTCAGCAATCCAATGTGAATGAGACAGAAGCAATTCTAAACAGAGATCTTGAAATTTTGAGCAAGTACTTTGATAAGTGGTGTTTGATACCTAGCACCAGTAAAACAGAAACCTGTCTCTTTCACCTTAATAACTGGCAGGCAAACATAACTTTGAATATTTCCCTCAATAACTCTCCTCTACCACACAATCCTAACCCCAAGTACCTTGGAGTAACACTATGCTTCAAGAAACATTTAATGAATACCCCTGCTAAGCTGAAGACCAGGAACAATATCATTCAGAAACTTGCAGGTTCTGCATTGAGAGCATCAGCATTGGGACTGATATAGTCTACAGCTGAGTATTGTTCTTCTGAATAGCCCTTATGTTAAAGATATTGATGCTGTTCTGAATCAGACGATACGCACTGTCAGATCTACTCCTCCTTTTTAGGTGCCAGTCTTGAGTCACATAACACCCCCAAGAATACGCAGAGAAAACGACCTAATATGCAAGTTCAGGAAGATAACAATGAACCCAAGTCTTGCCATTCATGAAGACATGGTTGTTAGATATGGACGACTGAAATCAAGATCTCCACCCATTCAAACTGCAAGGAAACTCATCAACAGGAACTTTAACGGTTCTGACGAATGGCAATTGGAGTGGACCAAAACAGCTCCAGATGAATGACAGAACCTCTTTAGTCTCAACATCCACCTACTGGTTTTAATCTCCCCAGACGTACTTGGGTTCTTCTCAACAGAGTCTGTACCAATCATGGACAATGTGGGTCATTGTTGCATAAGTGGGGTATGCACTCCTCCCCTGAGTGCGACTGTGGTGAGAAGAAACAGACAATCTATCATATTGTCATTGAATATCCAAAGAGGTCATACTCCCGTCAGCTGAAGGCATTTCTGTGCTTCTGACTGGGTTGTACAATGGTTAGACAGTTTAGATTTGAGTTTGTAAACTATTTTTTGAGATTGGTTGATTGTTTGAAGTGTTATATTGATTCTTATGTTTTTGAAAGTTTTTATGTTGTTATACAGTAGCCATAAGATAAATAAACTGAAAATCTGATTATGAAATCCCCTTTGTGGTCTGAAACCACAATGGTTTTCATCCAACTTCCTCTCAGCGACTGATCACACCCTCCCTTCCAAGATGCCAGTGGATACTTTGCCAGGTATACTAATCAATGAGATACCTCGATTGTTGTTGCAATCCTTCCTATTCTCTTGCTTATAGATAGGTTAAATTACTGCTTTTGTGCAATCTGAAAGTATCTTACCAACACCCCATGTTAATCTTACAACTCTATGAAGCCATTTCATCCCTGCCTTCCCACTATACTTCACCATTTCAGGTCTAATTTCATCTATTCCTGCAGATTTAGGACAATGGAGAATATTTAAAAACCTTCCCACTTCCTCAAGCGTAATTTTAGCGACATCCTCCTCCGCCCCATGAGCTTGGCTGTTCGCAACACCACTAGGAAGATTTCCTTTTATGTTGAGAAGATGTTCAAAATATTCCCTCCACCTGTTCAGTGATTCCCTGGGATCTATTATGAACTCACCTGAATCACTCAAAACACTGTTCATTTCCTTTTCCCCTCCTTCCTAAGATTCTTTATTACTGTCCAGAACGGTTTCCCTGCTACTTGACCTAGCCTTTCCAGGTTATTACCAAAATCTTCCCATGACTTCTTTTTTGGATTCAACAACTATTTGTTTCACTCTCTTTCTTTCATCTATGTACCATTCCCTGTCTGAAGCCATTTCTGACAAGCCTCCTTTTTACATTTACAAGCTGCTCTCCCTTCATCATTCCACCAGGATGTTTTTTCCCATCTTTACACACAGTTGTTCCTAGACTGTTTCTACTACAACATATCTGTATGCCACCCATTCTATATCCTGAACCAGCTTACTGTCCACTGTTCGATACTTCTCACTAATCATATCCAAGTACATCTGTCTAACTTGCTCGTCCTGGAGATATTTTACTCTTATTCATTTGCAGACAGATTTCACTTTCTCTACCCTAGGCCTAAGAGATACTTAGTTCACTACAGATCAAATAGTGGTCAATATCATCGAAAAATACCTGAAAAACCTGTACATTTCCAACAGACTTCCTGAATTCGAAGTCGGTAAAGATAGTCTATTATGGATCTGCTACAGCTAGCCTCCCATGTGTAGCATTGAATAGCCTTATGCTTGAAGTATGTATTCGTAACTGCTAAACCCATACTAGCACAGAAGTCCAGTAAACGCTTCCCATTCCCATTAGCTTCCATATCTTCTCCACATTCACCAATCACCTTTTTGTATCCTTCAGTTCTGTTTGCAACTCTCGCATTGAAATCGCCCATTAGCACTATCCTATCCTTGCTGTTGCCCCTGACTATGATGTCGCTCAATGCTTTATACAACTTGCCTATTTCATCCTCACATGGTGAATACACTGAGACAATTCACGTCCTAATTCCTCCAATTGCCAAATCTACCCACATCATTCGCTCATTTACATGCCTAACAGAAACTATGTTGCGTGCAATAATATTCCTGATGAACAGCCCTTCCCCTTTTAACACCTGTCAAGTACACTTTATAATCTCCTGTCTCTTCTTTGTTATCTCCCCTTACCCGAATATCACTTACTCCTAGAACATCAAGATGCATCCTGTCTGCTGACTCAGCCAGTTCTACTTTCTTCCATAAACCCTACTAATATTTATAGCTCCCCATCGAATTCTATTTCGTTCACCAAGTTGTTTGCAAGGAGTACATCGCTTGTCAAATGGGAGTGGAACTCTGTTACTTCCATAGGTCCGAGGCTTGCTTAAAATGTTCTGAGCTTGGTAAATTCATGAAGCAGGATGCTACCCTACTTACACATTGTCCAAGTGAGGATCTCTCCTCTAATGGGTTAGGGACCACTGGTGGATTATACAATCTTAGCCGCCTGAGCACAAGGAGGACCATGACTCAGCATATGTCCGAGATGCCCACTCCCATTCCATAGCAACTGGTATCCCGACTCTCAGCACCACTTACTAGGCCACTCAGCCATTACCCAAAGTTCACGAACTACGACACGACTACAGTAACGCACAGCATGAAGCACAGACACACAAAAAAGCACTACTTAATCGCTATAGAAAATGACTGTCCTGTGTTTTTACCTATACTTGCCGAATACTTACCTCATTCTCTCGTTCGACACCTACCTGGAAGAACTTGTAAGCCTCCAGTTGATACCTCCCATTCCCCTATACAAGCATGTGACTATGAAAGTATCCAGGAGACGCAAATAACCATCATGAACATTACTGAATGAATGCACGTTTGCACAACGTACTTGTGCTCCTCTTATTCGTAAGCATAGAAAAATTAACAGAAAAAAATTGTTACGAGGTCTACACAACCACGAGGCTGAGGCGCGTGACCAGTCTCAAGGAAAATAATGGATTGTCAGATAACAATATTTCAGTTATTCATACATTAATCATGCTTACTTTACAGGAGTCATCATCATTCCTTCAACAGTACCATTTTACGTGAATTTTCCACCTACAGATTAAGTAATGCAATCTTCGATTAATGAACGTTGCAATAATATTCATATAAAAACAGAACTGAGTATTTTGGAAAACTCAGAGTAGGACAATTGCTGTAAACTGACAATGTTTGGAGGGACAAACTGAGACAGTGAGATTTTGGAAGTTTTAAGAATTCAGAGGTTGAATATCAGCACAAATCACATACGATACATGTTATTGTTATCCATTTTTAATTCTAAGTTTCAAAGATTCACTTTGATTCAAACTTGACCGAGCAAGTGGCTGTGTGGTTTGCGCCATGCAGCAGTCAGCTTGCATTCGGAAGATAGTGGGTTTGAACCCCACTGTCGGCAGCCCTGCAGTTAGTTTGTTGTGGTATCCCTTTTTCACACCAGGCCATGGTCACTTGCTTCCTGCCCCAAGTCCTTTACTATCATCGCCATAAAACCTCATCCGTGTCAGTGCACCTAAAGCAAATTGTAAAAAAAGTAAAAGTTCACTCTTTGTACTGTGCAACAAATGCAAAGATTCTCAAACAATTGCTTGAAAACAAAAATGCCAAGATCTAGTTTCTATACTCGGAGAGTTAAATATTAGCACAAATTTAAGTATAATATCCACTTTGTTCATGTGGGAGAAAATCCATTCAACCGATAAACAGATTATTACCTACAATAATTTTTTTCAATTTGTTTTACAGCGCACTGACAAGTCTTACGGTGACGATGGGAAAGGAAATGACCGTAGTCTTAGTTATGGGTCAGCCCCACCATTTGCCTGGTGTGAAAATGGGAATTCAGCCTCAGGGCTGTCGACATGTGGTTCGAACCCGCTATCTCCCGAATGCAAGCTCTCAGCTGCGCCACCCTAATCGCACGGCTAACTCGCCTGGCAAATTACTGCATACCCCAGATTGACTGCATGCAGTAGAACAGAATATGTGATCGAACTACTCAAGAACAAGAAATAACTGATTTGTTTGACAGCCATCGCTAGAGCAGTGAGACGTCAGCAATTGTGAAGCAAACCTTTATCTTCACCGAATGGACAAAACATCCAACCACAGGATTGTTGTGTGTAGTCTGTGACGCCTGGTTGTTTACCTATAATTACCAAGATACTTACCAAGGATACCCATTTACATTACCAAATTTCCTGGTTCACCCTCGCCCCATGACACTAATGGCAACGGAACAGTAAAAAGTTAAATACAAAACAAAGTACACAGTTTATATTTTTAAATAACCAACACATTTATTCAAAAGTGAAGTTTACATTTCCTGTTAGGCGAATGTTTACACTGGAAAGTCACAAATGTTACATAATATACAGATAAACCTAGTTGAAAAACACCAAAACATCTTTTTCACCCGGCAGCAGATCACTTGTCGAGGGCGACGATTGGCAATCACCGACACCTGAAAGAAAACGTAAATTAATAGGGTAAAATTATTTCCCATACTCTGGCAATACTAATCATATGTCAAGTCCAAAATGAAATCCTTAATGTATAAAGAGTTGATACAATCCTTAGGTGCAATGAAAGATCAACAAGGAGAAGAAACCGAGGAATGAAGGGGTTAAGACCCATCAAGAAAGGATCATGACAGGTGGGAGTTCCCACTGGAAATTTAAGATCTTTCAGACAATTATCACCTAAGGATTACAAACTTGGCATCTTCTTTAATTAGGTTTAAATTTTCAAATAGGGTTCATAATAATTTATCGGTCCCTACCAGGGAAAACAATCAAGTTGAAAGAAGATAATTATGATTGATTTCTTTATGGAATTGGATTTCAAGGATAATTGGTACAACACGATGAATAGTTACAAAGGGTTCACATTTAACATTGAGCAGGAAATGACTTAAAAGACAGATAGCAAAGTAATGCAAGATACAGTGTGGGTCCGTGCCAGCAGCATACGTTTCTCTGCCTGTTAGCCTGTGGGTGGTGAAAAACCCACACGTTTCTTAGTAAGTAACAAGTGTCAATTTCTGTTGCCACATATAAAAACAATTTACACTATAAAGATGATGTGAAAGAGTCATTTACAAGGAAGTTATTCCCTTGCCAGTGACCATTTGTCAAGGAAGTGGTCCCTTCGAACGTCACAGTAAAACAAACGTATTCAGACATTGATGACCTCAAGAATTTATCTTATCACACAGTTCGAACTGTTCCGTGAACAGGATGATCTCTGCCCGCGCATATGGTGTCCCTTCTACATTGCCGTATTTCTTGAGCACACGATTTCCCGGCATAGCAGAGGATCCCCAACATTCTGTGATACACCTACATTTGACCCAGTTCACGCTTCCACACTATAGCTGCACAGGTAAATCAACACTTCACAACAAGTTTAAAACCTGAGGTAACAGTAGCACACAAGGAACGTCCTTGCAGTGTTAACGCTGGTTTTATTTTCTAAATCTGATTACCATTCTTGCATAAGCCAGCACCCTGTGCTCTTGATAGTAACAAGCTTCAGCAGTTATATACCCTCTCCCAGGGAATACAGGAAGGTGTAATCCCACCATTACCCATCTCCTCCAGTAAGCCAAGATCACAATAGTTTTGATTTTTTAAACATTTTTACGCTTTCATCTACTCCCAGTGTCAAAACATATCAAAACCATTTCCTGAAAATTAGCAATTAAGAAAACAAATATTTTATTTAATGAAAAACCCTTACCACAATGCTGGTTAAGATGAAAACTGAAGGTTTACTTTAACAAGAGAAGCGGTGTGTCAATCAATTCAATTCATAGATTTAAGTTTCAGACCTCATCTAGGACGGGGAATGGCCACAAACATCAATATTCTTTAGCAAAACTTCACACGTAACACAACATAATTCTTACAAGATTTTTGCCCGAGGTGCTATCTCACTTCAAATGAAACCTTCAAGCTCTCCCATCTATTGAAAAGTAATACAAAATACAGAAAAAATAACACCCTACAAACTATTTTCTCACAGCATCATATAGGATAAAGCACATGCACACTTACTTTTTTTACAATTTGCTTTGCATCGAACCGACACAGATAGGTCTTATGGGGAACAGGGCTTGGAGTTGGAAGGAAGGACGCAGCCGTGGCCTTAATTAAGGTACAGCCCCAGCATTCATCTGGTGTGAAAATGGGAAACCACGGAAAATCATCTTCAAGGCTGCCGACAGTGGGGCTCGAACGCAAGCTCACAGCCACTGCACGGCCCAACTCGTTCGGTGTACACACTACTTGGAGGTCGCCTCTCTTTTACGGCCTCATTGGACCACTTCAATACATCATTCTCTGGTCATCTTTAATGGGTTTTGTTTCCAAAATGCCCAGTAGCTTTTCATTTGTTCTGGTCTTTTCTGTCGTTCCACATCTGTAAGTACCCATTTCATTGCATGTCATTTGTCTCTTTTTGGTTTAAATCTTATCTCTATGTTTTTCAGTTTCTCTACATTTGCAGTTTTGTTTTACAAATCATCCTGAGTTATTTGTAGTTCTTCCATATGCTCCCTAATTTCCTAAATCCATCCTACTTGTTGCTTGAGATTCCAGTTTCTCTATAAATTTTCTTGGTAATCTGGTTCCTAACTAATACAAGATTAAGAAAAGCTAGGAAATACCTTACAACCTATTTTCTGTCATTACAGCTTTGAGAATAAAGTAAACACTACTTACAGGTCTTATCACTTCATACACAACCGTCAAGTTTATTCAAGATAAAGAAAAACTAGGAAATTCCATACAATTCAGTACACACTATTTACATCAGGTGGTTTCCTATATGTCTAAAACTAATACAAGATAGAAAAAACTAAAGTACCCAACATTAATAACCATAATTACTGTAGGTTTCAAGTCACTTTTTAACTTATATATGCGCAATATTTTTATGTTAGGTCAAATTGCCAGTGATTACGAATCGGTGATATGCCATTGCCTCCCTCGCAGCTTCCCAAAGAGTAGAACCTGTTGGTAGAGGGAAGCTAGGGGAAAGGTGTGTGTGGCACTGTTTAACCGAGAGGGAGAGGCGATGTGTAGTTATAGACTGTCTTTATGTGTAGTAGAAAATGAATACACCGAGAACAATTCCGGAATAAGTTCATGTGCGGTAACGAATTAAAGATGAATCCTGTACTTTGTAGAACTTTATGTTTAATGATAGATCATACCCTACATAACGGTCCTGCCCGGCATTAATACCGGGTGCCGGTGCCCAAATTCAAAGAATTTGGTAGGGATAAGTATTGCCTTTGCTGGCAGGACATAGTGTTTACAGTGCACTGTGTCTTCTGGTATGGGCTAGAGTAATTTTGTTACTTTCATTGATCTGTCTCTGTCGAATACTTGGCTTTGACAATATGAAAGTGACTGAGGTATGAGTGATGCTAGTAATGCCATTCCTTCTGCAGCCAGTCCCTGCTATGAATGGTGTTAAAATGTTGCTCATAGGGTCGGTTGGTGCATGCATTTCAGTGGGCTTGGCAGACTGATATGTAATAGCAACTTCTGGCGCGGTGAGGAAAGCAACGGGAAACTACCTCACTCCTCCTTTCCCTAGTACGCCTCTTCAGTGATGCCTAGGCCATCTATGACAGCTGATGGCGGAGCTGTTGAGGATGCAACCAGCCTTAGGGCTGATGACTGAACATACACATACAAGTATAACCTAACCCACATTCCAGACCTTTAAGTCAGAGATTACCTCCAGTGGGATTCATTAAAAGCTAAATTTTACAAGAAGAATGAAGTAATCGTCTCTCTCCTTTATTAATGAGGATGCTTGCTGTTTAAAGGGGCCTAACATCTAGGCCATTGTCCTAGTCATTTCCTTGAGAGACTATTGCACTCGCTGCAGTGTTAATTGCTTCTGGCATAGTCTGTGCCCTGGAAGTTTTTTTTACCTTGTGCATTTAAAGTGCCTCTGAAGTTCAATTTTCTTACTAACATTGCTCTTGGTCTGTGGTAAAGTTGCAATATGCTGTTCAGAAGCATTCAGAAGAGGAACTAACCGTTTCAGACTTTGACTGCAGATGTTGTATTGCTCTACATCATTAACTTTAAGGAGAACATTATTAAATTGCCGAGTCAAGTCTGCTCTTAATCTGGCAATATCGACTACTGCAGGCCTACTTATTAATTCACCATTGCCAACTTCATTTAAAATGGCATTTCTTTCGGCAGCAACAATATGTTCTTTGCCCATATTAGCATTTCCTGAAGACTGAATGTTACACTTAGAAGGTGCTAATGTACGACATACCAAGTGTATATGCTTGCACATGTTCCACTTAATGCTTGCATCAATGCAAGTGCAACTAAATTTGTGTATGCAAGCCTTGCAGTGTGTACATGTAATGGAACAACTGCAGTCTGGTTGCACAAGCCTCACGGTATAATATAACTGTGGAACATTTGACGAGGCAATAGCCCAACCACCGTCTCCATTTTCCGATACCAAATTGGACCTCAATTGTAACGATTTCTTATGACGATCCCTAAGATCCCTTAACTTTGCAGTCACTTTTCCTTTCTCTATAACAACCCGACGGTCAAACAATTTAGTTTTAACCAATTGGATTATAGCATGAATTGCTTTGTCTAGTCGTTTTACTGGTTGTCCTTTCAATAACACGTGTTTCAGAGTTCTATGCATTGCCTCTAAATGCATGTTAATGTTAATGCCGGAATTCAATCTGTGACAACATGCCCACGCCTTACAGCATCTTGCATACCGCTGCTGGAAATACAAGCCAAAATCCTTTGTCTCCTCATCCTCCAATAACTGACGTGTAATTTCATCTATCCCGGTGTTAAATGTGGCTTCATCTGTCTCGTGCAGAAGAGATCTCAATCTCTCGAAAGTTAGTTTTTTCTTTTCTGTGTCCTTAATTTTTGTCAGATTTCTTTTCCATGCCATGTGCAAAACAAACGCATATTGGATTCACCCATAACTTCTTGCCATGCATTATAGAACGATTCTGCCATGTCCGACATGAATACGTTACAACTGATCACTCCAGTTCTCTCTTTGATGCAAGTAAAAAATACTCGGAACGTTGCAGAAACTATTTTGCTACCTATAAAAAAGGCACACGGCAGCCCTTGCCTAAGATCATCTAAAACAAGTACCGTAATCATCTCGAACCCATATGCATTCAAACCACGAGTGCTGTCCACACAGATACAGTCCGAGCAAAATTTCTGCAGCAACTCCAGCTGTGCCTCCGTGAATATGGCTAGAAAGAAATCATTTCTCGACAAAAATGGGTATTCAGGTAGGACCACGTTCTGAGGCTTGCAAAACAGAACGCTATTAGATCCCAGCTGTTTCTCTGTTTCTACCCATGCATCCACACTTATTGCATCATTAGGATGTCCAGCAGCATCACTATTTAGGGAGAAAGCCCTTTGGATATTGTAAAGGTCTTGTTTTGTGATTAAGTGCTCTCGCCTGAGATTATCTTTACTTACGGACGATCTTACTTGATCTAAAATATCACCGTGAGACACTTTCATTGCAATTTTTGTTGCTAAATCACTGCGTTCAGCTGGGCCTAAAGAAAGTTTTGCCAGTTCATTTTGGTGTCCTATACGAGTACTGCAAAATTCTACTGCTACGTGCCCATTTTTAAAAACTGCATTAATTTTAGCAGGACAATAACAACCTGTTTTTGAAGTTCCTTGTATTTCTGATTCTCTTTGTCTACTTTCTGGCAAAACATTTGTCCTATACTTCCCCGATCTATGGCAATAAAATGTTACAACAAAAGAATTATCACATAAGAGTCTTGCCCTGTTTGTGTATCACAAATGATGCATTGTCCTTATGCTCAACCTTCTGCTTCCACGTAGAAAATTCTGATTCCGATAGAAATTCGTGACTTTCTGTCTTGATTGTAATATCATGGGCCTCACACACATGCTTCTTGTAAATGTCAAGGTCATAACAATCTTGCTGGCAAATTGCACACTTAAACAGGCACGATACAGTTTCTACTGGATTATATTCACCTCCGGGATGAATATTAGAAATGTGTCTTTACAAATTGAACGCTCTGGGGAAAGATTTGTCACAAAATTGACAGCTAAACAGATTAACTGGCGGGTTCATTACAGGCCTAGTTTCTTGTGGATTATATTCCATTCCAGGATGAATTATAGAAATGTCTTTTCAGATTGTACATTCTGGGAAAAGTTTTGTCACAAATTCGGCAGCTCACGGGAGGTGGCATTTCGTTCACGGAATTTTACCTCAATACAAAAATAAAAATAGCCATGCAGACACAATGGAGTGCTGTAAGAAACGCTACTTACCAACCCTGTGTCAAAATACAGAACACAATAAACACACACAGCGTACAAAACACGAAATAAAAATACTTTCACTGCATTTTCCTAAAAAAGAGGAGGAAAAAAATACTATGTTCAAAAGTCAGAACACATTGAGTACCTGCAACAGAAGAAAGCATCACTATACGTTAAATTACATAACTGGCACCTAATACGAGGCATTACAATCTCTGGATTTTACCGCAAAAAAATTAAAACAACCACGCTCAGAACACGTGGAAATGTGCGAAACGCTACTTCCACCATCTAGAAACAGGGATGATCAGAACACGTGGTGTAAAACTATACTCAAAACTACCATTCACTTAATTTTACCAAAAATAAAAAAATAGCTCTTATAGTAGAGCACTTTAAATACACGAACCCTTCCTTGGCAAAAAATATGAAGTCTGCTCCCACTAACTACGAATTAAACACGGAAAACAGCGATATTCGAAAGTCATAACCTGCAACAGAAGAAAGCATCACTATACGTTAAATTAAATAATGGCAGTAAACACGAGGCGGATTTAAAATAGCCCCGCTCAGAACATGTGGAGTGCAGTGAAACGCTACTGCCGCAAAATAAAAGCACTCGTTAGTACGAACTCTACCCAAAAATACAAAAATGAAAACAGGGATGGTCAGAACACGAGGTGTAAAAGAAATACTTACAAACACACATTCACAGAATTTTACCACAAATAAAATAAAAATTAAGCCTTCGTTCATAAAGCACTTGATCCAAATGCAGAAGCGTTACGGTGGACAAAGTTTCTTCTTCTTTATGGTTTAATGCGCTTCGCTTCAGATTTTTGAATTTTGCTCCCACTACCTGTCCACTACGGTCCACTACTGCGAATTTTGGCTCCTCCCCGTGGTCGGACCAAAGCCTACTAGATACTAGAAGGCCTGGACAGAAAGCCAATTTCTTGCATTAAAAGCGGGGTGATAGTTTTTCTCTTTTCCACCGCTAGGTTCGCGTTTATGTTCTATGGTTTGGCGTTAATTCTATGATGATGTGTGTTACTGCAACATGTTTTATGAGAAGAAATAATATATTAAACTTTATTTTATTCGGTAAGGCCTTACCTAACTTGAAATATGAAGAGTTTTGTAGTTTTTTAATTTATTTGGTCTCACGATTTGCAATATATGGTTGGTTGCTGAGATGCATTTACAGTAACATTTGTTTAGTTATGTGCTTCCAAATTATCGTCAAGGTGGTGGTGGTGATTGTTTTAAGAGGAAGTACAACTAGGCAACCATCCTCTATATAACACTAATTAGAGAGAAAAACTGGAAGGGGTCCGGCACTTCGAAAAATGAAAGTATCGGCCAAAGGAAGACAAGGGCCACGAAGGGCGTGAAAATAAAAGACTCCCTAGCCCTCGGAAACCTAATAGCGTAGGGGTCGACACAGAAATAGAGTTGAGCAAGGAAGGTCGGATAGGATAGATGAAAGTCAGGAGCCTGGCACAAGTAAGTGGAAGAAATGCCAGGACTCAGTTAACGGCCCCGTGGTTGCCAACACAGTCAAAATGTCAGAGCCTCTGGGGCCAATTACCATCAAGTTTCTCTTTCCATTCTGTAGGTTAAGATGGTTTATTGTCGGGCTGAGTGAGTCAGATGGTTGAGGTGCTGGCCTTCCGACCCCAACTCGGCAGGTTCGATCCTGGCTCAATCCGGTGGTATTTGAAGGTGCTCAAATACGTCAGCCTCCTGCTGGTAGATTTACTGGCACGTAAAGTAACTCCCACGGGACAAAATTCCGGCGCCTCGGCGTCTCCGAAAACCGAAAAAGTAGTTAGTGGGACGTAAAGCCAATAACATTATTTATTATTAACATTATTATGATGGTTAATTTTGCGTGCCTAACTGCACATCTGACACAACGAAGAAATATACACAGATATAAATGTTCATCTTTTTCCTAAAGATCCGAGTTTACGGGAGAAATGGAGGCCTGCTATTTCTGGACAGGGCAGCAGAAAAGTACCTCTTCCGGCTCCTAATGATAACTTCAGAACATGTAGCTTGCACTTTGTCGAATCAGATTACGGTGTAAGTACTATGAGGGGAATTCTGCCTCCCCGACAAAGTGCCGATGCAAATTCTTCTTATTAAAAATGTATTAATATTTACAACGTGGGCGTTAGGATATCTCAGAAAATGTAAACTTGTCCGAAAGCTGAAATTCCTTACCTCTCCAAAGTTTAAAGAGACGTTTCAGTGCCGAGACTGTGATCAAGCACACATCACATACGTTATATTTACATATTTCAGGCCTGTCCTTGATAATAATGCAAAGAAAGTGACTAATGACTGTGATTTATTAAACAAATTCAAGAGCAAGCCTCTGAGCAGAAAAGTGTTGAAATTATAGAATTAGGGCAAAATCGGGTCAGTACTTCTATTTAGGCCTATTTCCCTATTCTTTACTCCTTTGTGATAAACAAGTGCAAAATGAAAGAACTCTATGAAGTGTAGTGTGTTCTAAGTTGTTTTGTATATCTATATCTCATTCACACCGGACATCATGATAATACAAATGTATTATTTCGCGTTATTGTATGAATCTTCAATATAAGGATATAGACAGAACATGAGAACAACAGAACATAAACGCGATCCAAGCGGCCATTGCCTGAACTACATCGTTCGCCCAGAAATGTGTCGGCTTGTCCAGGCCTTCTATTATAGCGTAGGCAACGGTCGGACTCCGCCCAAGTCCTCTTGATTCACCTCCACCAATCACGAACTCTGAAGCCACCATAGAAGATAAAGAGCGGTTATATAGGACTACATCACAGACATTGCTCGTGGGTAGAGGAGCAGGGGCTGCGAGTAACGTCACGTGTTCTGACCATCCATGTTTTCATTTTTGGATTTTTGGACAACTGATCAGTGTAGCATGGAACTAACAAGAGAACAGGCTGCAGCTCTATTGCTGCTAAGTGACAATGTTAAAACCAAGTTAAAACGAATGAGAAGTGATATATATCGAATTAATTAATTAAGATCTATTTATGGGGAGTATAAAAACCTTTTTACACAGTTACTTGCAGACGAAAACAGAATTTTCGAATATTTCTGGACGAGTTCGGATACGTTTCATTTTATTTTGTTAAAAATTGAACACAGGCGATGTTCCTATTGGAAAGATCTTTAATTCGCTTATCCCATATCGGAGAATTAAGTTGAACCACTGAAATCAAATCCTCGATATCCATCGTTAACAAAATGCCAAATACACTCAACACGAAAATCAACAGCCTGCGCGGCAGGTTGCCTGAAACCAGGATGAACAAATCATTTCAGTAAACATCTGAGTCAGACCTTAGCCTACAAGGAATACAAAGCCTGCTCACTCGCAGTGCTCTCTTCAGAAAGAGTGTCCGCCTGGCAGTGCGCGTCTTGACCACTGCAGCGCTAGTATACCACCTCATATCAGCACTCGCTAGCATTGCTGACGGGAGTTAAAACCTGCACAAATGTACCTCTACACTATACTTCCTGTATATTATATACGTTACTGAGCAGAATGAAGCAGAAAATAATAAATGTTCACCGTTTATCCCTAGGAGTTCAATTCAGCTGGGGATTTTCATTTCAGATAACACACATAACTGTTGAAATTTATGTCTGTCATTTAAAAGGATATAAGGTCTGCACTAGATATTTTTACTACCGCACCGTAAATTTTCAGTGAAAAGGAAAGACTTTAACCATTTTTCTTGATATTTTCTTCTCATAAATTGTTTTTCTTCTCGAGAATAATTCTCGGCGATACTCATCTGTCATGCCATTAGCGTAGTTAGTGACAGAGGGGCGCAGAAACTTCTGCAGTTGTATTCTGCTTAGTTCCTCAGGATGATCACTTTTCCCACACTGTAGAATAGGATTTTTAGCAATACGTGGCAACAGTATTTCGGTTAATGTTTGTGCTATTTTTGGACTGCACAGCGTTACCGATAACATTTCGTCCTTTACTTGCCCCAGTTTCATCAGCAGTGAAACAAAACTTGGTTTTCGATACCTCAGATGTGAGACCACCTCTGCCTTTGATTTTTATTAATGACGTTAGTTGAGATGGACTCTGGATATTACTAATTTTATCAGCACACTATTGACATGGCATGTGGTCTTCGACAACTCATACCAAATACCCTCCAATATATGCCATTGCAGCACTCGACGGAGCGGTCACTAAGGTTCAATAACTTATCTTTGGTACCACCTACACAGCAGAATAAGGAAATTATTATCATCAGAACAGGAGCAATAATAATGAGTAACCTAATTTTTGCCGTTACAAAGTCTGCGTATTTACTGTACCATACCTTGTCTGCTTATTGCTTTAATCCATAATTCCCTAGTTGACTCTTGGCAAGGAAATTCATGGAAACTACTTCCAGGAATTTTATTTCTAAAGCCTTGTTTACAAAACGGTACGCAGCAGTACACCAGTGTAATATAATTGACGTATTTTAACAATACCCTTTTCCCGTTTTGTCAGTGTGTGAATTAAGCCGAAAGTGTCAGGTTCTAAATCATCCTCAATTTACAAGAGTTTACCCATTTCTCATCTGATGGTAAAATTATATTCTGTGACGTTTGCAGCAAAGAGGTGAGTGATTTTTTTAAAATATATATTTCCCCTTAACGAATTATAACGAATTTAGCAAAATCAACATGGTATTTTCAATAATGCATATTAAGATAAGTAAAACTGCAGATGCCTAAAAGTATTGTAGAGCCTATTTGAGAGTCTGTTTTAGGCAGCTAAAATAACATTTTAGCACCTAAAAATCCGAGGTCTAGTAATCACTATATCAAGTTCCTGTGGTGGTTGGAAGTGTAGTGTGTTGTCTGAATATGAAAGGAAAAGTGTTGGAACAAGCACAAACACCAGTCCCCGAGCCAGAAGAATTAAGTAGACGTGATTATAATCACCAATTCGGCCGGCAATCGAATCCGGGACATTCTGAATCGAAGACCTTCTACCGCCTTACCGACTATCAGCAGAAGAAGTTAAACATAGACAAGAAAATAAAGTCAATAGACACAAAAATCATTAATGTTAATCACTTACCGTTACATAGGTTTACCCAACAGGTACCCAGAGACCATGAACCCTAAAATTACCCTTGGTATGGCAATAAGTTGTTTCAACACTACTAAAGAAAACAAGATGTTCTTTGAGAACAAGGTACATAATATTTTATTTAATAAATAAAGGGTAAAAGTAGACATAATCAGTATAAAATGAATGAATGAACGCACTCGAAAAGAAACTACAATCTACATAAAATGCAAAGGTGATGCGAGAATATAAAATGTTCGGCCGAACGAAAAGAAAATAATATTCTTCCAATATTTCTTAAAAACCTCCCAGAAATTGAGGACTTAGTAACCTGTTTACACTTCAGCAGAGACCATTTCTTTACTTACATTATTCTCTTAATAGTTTCAAACAATTTAATTTACTTTCATTATTATAATTATTATTAATTTGAACAGTACCAGCTACAATCCAGAGATTCCACCAGAATTCAGTACGTATCTCACTGCCAGAGAAAGGTAATAAATCATACCACCCAGGCAGAGTATAGAATAAAACAATTCCCAGAGAAAAATAAGAAGGAAAAAAAAGAAGGAAAAGGCAAGTAAAACAAGTTAATACGCCACCAGGATGTAGAGCCAGCCCAAGACATATAATTAGAAAACGACGTAAAACAGAAACCCACCCATGAAAATAACAATAATAAAATAGTAGCAGAGATCAACCCAACCGGTTACTATGGAAACGTAAACATCCCGTGCGTCCATAGCAACCACCAAAATCAAACAAGAGCAACAATGGTACAAATACCGGAGGGAAATAAACCCCAAAAAACAAAATTAAAAAGAAGCCTAGCAGAATAAATAAAATTAACCAGAATTAGAATGTGGCAGAAAAACATTTCACTGAAATTCAGGCGAAACCTCTCGTGCTCTATAGTTTATAAACCGCGTAGTTACTTTTCCAATTACACATAACTTTCCGAAAACGTTAGATAGATATAAACCAATTTGCCTTTTCAAATTAGAAGAAATATGAAATCATAATTCTTTTTGGAAGTAACCTTCTTAAATTTCACTACCCACGCCGTTCAGAAACAGTTAGGCGATATTATCAAAATACAATAGGGAACCCGAATTAAAGAATGCCCTAACTAAAATCAAAGAAGATGAGGATGGACGCTTTTAGAAGTTTCTCACACCAGGAATCTTGAGACACACCGTTTGTACACCACCTTCAATAGAATCCAGAGGCCAAAGGAATAGAATTTATGAAGAGACTTACATGTTGGCTGAAGCTGCAGAAACACGTTACTTACGTAGAGGTTCAAGCACTTTACACATCATAAGAAAACTAAATAGCTCAGAGGACGTTCAGCTGAAAAGTGTTTGAGAAGATTTTTGAGGGCAAGCCCTCATACAAATGCCATCTATCCAGGCTTCATGTCGCATTTAGAAACCAAATGCCGGAGCGGAGTAATCACACGTCCTTCCTCCATCATACTCAAGGCAAGACTCATGGCGGACCACACCGATAATGAGCATGGCCCCACAGCACGGAAAGCGAAAGTCATAGACTCGCCCACCAACTTAGGGCACGTAATTTTACCAGACCAAGATTAAGGATTGCAAGAGAAAACATTACAGCAATATAATCTCATGGTGACAATGACGAAGATGGTATCAATTAAATAAAGTGGGTAAGGCCACGTAGAAGGTACTTGTAGAATACAAGACTGAAATAATTCTGAATGACACAATTAAAAAAAAAACACAAATGCAGTATTCGAAATATGGTTGGGGAGAGCTAATACTCGTCACCAACGTCACAACCTCAACGCTGACGATTCAGCCAAGGATTCGGACAAAATAAAATCATTATTGAGTTTCATTATTTCTACCAGTATTAACATTCAACTTTCGTAGTAGACGTCACCAGTAAGCATACAACGTGTAGAAATACCGCCAACCGAGGTGTTCATGTGAGGTTGAATTGCAGCGCCTCTAGCGGCAAATATAACATCTATAGTGCGGACAGCTATGAGTGGCTATTGGGCAGGCTTTGTATTCCTTGTAGGCTAAGGTCAGACTACCAGTGCGCAGGCTTCCTGCGCGCAGGTGCATTATGGCCAGTCCCGCTTAGCAACAAAGGATATACTTATACCGACTCGGCGCCGACTGTCTGACTCAGAAAACCAACGTGCACCTTGGACGTACCCTTATGCTCGTATAGCTGAGACGGCGTACCCAGCGGCATTCAAAGAGTTCGGCAAACGTTTGATCTCCCTGGCCACTCACTTGCCTAGTAGAGGGTGATTTATGACGGCAGTGGGCTTTAAAACGGAAGTTTGCATTCCCTTTCAGAAATCCTCACAGCTCTGTTGCCAATGCACCTCTTGTTAAATAGACGTCAGTCTCTCTTTTCAGCTCAGACAATTCACACTTGCTTTGTTCGCTGTTTGAAAGTTTTGGATTATTTCTTTGCTTCGTTAATTAATATTTGTGAAGTGTGTTGTTTTTCACTTCGCTTCACGCAGTAATGAGGAGGCCGTGGGAATCACACCTGGAAATTATCGCATCAGAAAATCCTGAATTAAATCTGCCAGTGCAGGCAAACGATCCTCAACCGAGCACCGGTAACAGTGATATTCGACCGAGTAGTACTGGTTCCGTGTCCGCGAGTGATACTCAGCCGAGCAGCAGTGGTTCCGCGCCCGCGAGTGATACTCAGCCGAGCAGCAGTGGTTCCGTGTCCGCGAGTGATACTCAGCCAGATAGCAGTGGTTCCGTGCCCACGATTGATATTCAGCCGAGCAGCAGTAGTTCCGCGCCCGCGAGTGATACTCAGCCGGGTAGTAGTCGTTCCGCGGAGAAAAGAAAGGCGACTAAAACTTTAAGTAAGCAAAGTCAACGGCTGGTATGTAACGCATACGAATACGTTATGAAGAACAACGTTCGCAATGGTTATATTTCTGAGACAGCTAAAATGTTGAAACTTAACAGGAAAACTGTAAGTAAAATAGTAAAGAGGGGACCTACAACTCCGAAAAAGTGTGGTAATAATAGGGTATTCTTTAATAAAATTGATGATTTTTGCTGTGACTTGGTGAGACGCGAGGTATATGCGTTCTTTACTAAAAGTAAGTCACTAACCGTACAGGAACTGTTAAAACATTTGAAAAATGTGTGTGGCTTTCCTTATGAATAAACTACTCTACGACAGCTGTTGAAAAAACTTGGGTTTTGTTTCCGTATTCTGAAGAAAAAGCACATTGTAATGGAATCTGCTAGAATAGTAGCTTGGCGATATAAATTCATAGACCGTCTCCGGAAGTTGCGTTCCGAGGGATGCAGAGTTGTCTATCTAGATTAAACTTGGTACGATGCTCATGAAATTGTGAAGAAAGGGTGGGATGATGGAACTTGTAATTGCATACTGAAAGCACCAACATCGCGAGGCAAGCGTATTATGGTATTGCATGCTGGAGGCAGTGAGGGCTCTGTTGAGAATTGCCTTTATTTATCGGCTAAAAACATTGGAGACTGCAAAGCTGATAGCCATGACGAAATGACAGCTCAAGTTTTCGAAAACTGGTTTAGGTCTCATCTTCTAGAGAACCTACCACGTGACCGAAAATGTGTAATCGTGATGGACAACGCAAGGTATCATTCGCGGCAGCTGATTAGTTTTCCTTCCATGAACACTAATATTAAGGACATTATTAAGTTTATGGAGTACAATTATCATTCCCGTGCCAAAACCTGTACCCATCAAGGCAGTTATGTTGCAGGAAATCAAACCAGCCAATATCAGTAAAAGGTACGCTGTAAAGGAGATCGCAGCCTCACGTGGACACGAAGTTTTGCGACTCCCTCCATATCACTGTATTTTCAACCCCATGATCTGGTTTCAGCTGAAGACGTATGTTAGGAAAAATAATGTCACGCCAACTTTGAGTGCTAGTGTGTGTCAAGTTCTTCGTGAAGGAGCTAGAACGATCGGTCCTGAGAGGTGGTCTGCTTGTGTTGGAAGCACCATTAAGACAGAAGAGAAGTACATGAAACACGACACGGATAGCAACCAAGATAGATTTGTAATTCACCTAGCAGACAATGACGAGGACGACGAATAGAGGTAAGGTAAATACTGCATTTGTTTTAAAAGTAGCTACGTTTGCTGGCTATTTTTGTCCGAACTACATACTCCGATATTTATTATTATTATTATTATTATTATTATTATTATTATTATTATTATTATTATTATTATTATTATTAATCTGCTTACCCTCCAAGGTTGGTTTTTCCCCCTGACTCAGAGGGATCCTACCTCTACCACCTCAAGGGCAGTGTCCTGGAGCGTGAGACATTTGGTCGCGGGGTACTACCGGGGAGAATGACCAGTACCTCGCCCAGGCAGTCTCACCTGCTATGCTGAACAGGGGCCTTGGTGGGGGATGGGAAGATGGGAAAGGATAGCCAAGGAAGAGGGAAGGAAGTGGCCGTGGCCTTAAGTTAGGTACCATCCCGGCATTTGCCTGGAGGAGAAGAGGGAAAACACGGAAAACCACTTCCAGGATGGCTGAAGTGGTAATCGAACCCACCTGTACTCAGTTGACCTCCTGAGGCTGAGTGGACCCCGTTTCAGCCCTCGTACCACTTTTCAAATTTCGTGGCAGAGCCGGGAATCGAACCCTGGCCTCCGGGGGTGGCAGCTAATCACACTAACCACTACACCACAGAGACGGAAAATTATTATTATTATTATTATTATTATTATTATTATTATTATTATTATTATTATTATTATTATCCCAGTCCCTAGTTCGTGATTTTACTTTTCCTTTGCCAGGCGAGTTGGTTGTGCGGTTAGGGGCGCGTAGCTGTGAGCTTGCATCGGGGAGATAATGGGTTCAAGCTCCACTGTCGGCAGCTCTGAAGATGGTTCACCGTGGTTTACCATTTTCACACCAGGCAAATGCTGGGGAAGTACCTTAATTAAGGCCACGGGCACTTCCTTCCCACTCCTAGACATTTCCTAGCCCATAGTCGCCATGACACCTATCTGTGTCGGTGTGACATAAAACAAATTGTAAAAAATTGTTGCATTTTTCATTTATTTACTGAAAGCGAGACATTGATATTAGCAGCATAAAATTAATATTTTAATGAGCCTACTTTGGTATCAATTTAAGTTTAGTCTTTGTCGAGTTTATTTGCCAATGCCTTCTTTCTTTCTTTCTTTCTTTCTTTCTTTCTTTCTTTCTTTCTTTCTTTCTTTCTTTCTTTCTTCCTTTCAACATCTGCGACCAACGCACGGGTTAAGCACGAAACAAATTATTCTGCGATATTGGTTTGTGCTGTGGTTTATTATCAAGTTTTTATATTTATATTTTGACTTTGGAATAAATTAAATTTTAACATGTTAAAATAATCTACGCAAAATATGACAACATTGCTTTTGACAGAGCTCACTTGCCTTTTAAACGACACGCGTCTCTTGTGTCCAGAGGAAAGGAGCCGACTGTCAACCCTCATTATCACTAGGGCGGGCAGACTGACAACCCTCATTATTACCAGGGTGGGCCAAGTTTTGAGATCAGAAGATACCGCTTGGGTATGCGTTGAGCGTCAGGATTATACGTTTGAAGGACAACGACAATAGCGCACAGCAGCTTAAACGAACTCCTGCAGATGCTTCACCAGAGCAACAAAACAAGGTTTTTGGGCATCAAACTCCTCCTCTGTCCTGATTTATAATCAGTTCCATTTAGTGGTGTCTAGGCAGTAAGATGTTGCTGACACAAATGTCACACTCCATCCTCTCCTCAACAACACGAACCTAGTACCCGCAAATTAGGATTTGATTTCCTGTTTCTAGGTTGATTGTAATATTATCGTCTGGATATCTGAGGTTGTCCAAAATGTCTAAACACGAAGACGTTTGTTTTGTGATATCCGTCACAATTCGTATCACAAGGAATCCACTATCCTCCACTGCTTTAAACACCTTCTGGAAAAAATCCACAGCCTGTTTCCAATCATTCGACCGGGTCAGGAATGGAATGAATGAAGCCCCATCTAGCAGTGAGGATAGGAATTGTGCCGGCTGCCGAAGCCTATCGCACTCCTCCGGGGCAATGATTAATGAATGACAGATGACATGAAATGATATTCGAGAATGTTGCTGGAATGAAATATGACAAGGAAAACCGGAGTATTCGAAGAAAAAACTGTTCCGCCTCTGCTTTGTCCAGCACAAAGCTCACAGCGATGAGAGGCCGGCGGGCTGCCGCCTGACCCGCGGAGGCTCCACCACCTTCTGAGATAAGGTGAAAAGGCACAGATGCCGGAGTAATCCGAGGATATCCAATTTCTTCCTTTATTAGGTCCTTGCCTAGATAAAGCCGACAGCCGCTTTTCCCTTAATTCCTTTCTAGACACTATTTCTTCTTCTTCTTCTTCTTCTTAATCTGTTTACCTTCCAGGTTCGGCTTTTCCCTCGGACTCAGCGAGAGATCCCACCTCTACCGCCTCAAGGGCAGTCGGGGATACAACTGGGGAGGGTGACCAGTACCTCGCCCTGGCGGCCTCACCTGCTATGCTGAATAGGGGCCTTGTAGGGGGATGGGAAGATTGGAAGGGATAGACAAGGAAGTGGGAAGGAAGCTGCCGTGGCCTTAAGTTATCCCAGCATTTGCCTAGAGGAGAAGTGGGTAAACCACGGAAACCACTTCCAGGATGGCTGAGGTGAGAATCGAACCCACCTCTACTCAGTTGAAATCCCGGGGCTGAGTGGACCCCGTTCCAGCCCTCGTACCACTTTTCAAATTTCGTGGCAGAGCCGGGAATCGAACCCGGGCCTCCGAGGGTGGCAGCTAATCACACTATCCACTGCCAACTACCTTGCCGAGATTGACAAAATAGTACACAACATTTGAATATTTCGGGGAAAGAATCTGAAGTTTCAGTTCTACGAAAAATGTACCTTGCACGAACGGAAAGAAACAATTACCAACACCTTAAAATCACTTTTGAAATATCTATAAGCATAATATGATTAATTCATTTCACAGTTCTATACAAAATATCTCTTGTACGAACAGGTGTGACCAGATACGTTTACTCATTGTACGAAATAACTCAAGTTTTCACACACATTCATGCACCAATAACACAGTGCTACACCCACACTGACAGCGAAGATTGTGCGTCTACTGCTGCACTCTTACGGCGACTTGGAGAAATATTTGTAGTCGCGCCTACTAGTGGCATAGAGCAGGCAGTATAAGAGGATCAGCCTCGAGATACTTCCGACAAGCGCCGCTGGAGTTCTCTTTACTGAGCTGTCTCGCCCGCTCATTGCTACACGTTCCAGTACGAAACCTATAAAAATTCATTAAAACCAGTGGCGTATACTGAGAGCTACCAAGGCTATCAGTGAAGCCCAAACCTCAAATGCTAACGATGGGAATGTAAAACACATTATAATGTAAGCATCTGACACACTGTTCCGTTTACAAACCTTGAAAGCAATGAGAAAAAACGCCGGAGACTGATATTGCAGCCCAGACTCTCGACCCTTCCCCTCTACTCACCGCACGCGGCTTGCTGCTGTATGTCTGATAGGCGCGGGAACCGAGGAGGATAGGTGTGCTAGGCTTCGGTCCGTCAGATCGCCACTACTATCAACCACGCGTTAACTCATCGTATATACGTCCTCACCTCATCTTTCTGACTTCGTTATATAGATAACAGAGTGCTGGTATTTCACTCCCATTTACTTTCACATCCTTGTAGGAATACACGGTCAGGCGCTGTTATAGGGGTAATATAGTCTTATTTTTATAGGTAGATCTGCTAAAATGAAATGCAGTCTTTCAGGTTTATTGTTCTCTTTTGTTGGTTGGAATCGAACCCATGACCATCGGTCGGACGCCAACACTGATCTCCTGAGGAAGCCAATTAACCAGTGAACGATGGGTACGACCGCTGTAAAATTCATCCCTTTTATTTAATAATAATAATAATAATAATAATAATAATAATAATAATAATAATAATAGTGCATGACATCTGTATAGGCTTGGTGGTGAAATAATGACGTTAAAATGAATGGCGAAGACGTCACAAACACCCAGTCCCCAAGCCAGGAGAAATAACAATATAAGGGGTTGATTCTGTAAAATGAACCGGGGCCATCGGACCAAAGGCAAGCATTCTATCCATTTAGCCACAAATCCAGACTTTACCATCTCGACTGATTAGGTGTTGAATATTGGCAGTGGCAGCGGCCAGGGCAGTAGCTTGTGAAGCACCCTTGACAACACAGGAGGCTTCACCGTTGGCTATTGGCTGCAGCTCAAAACGCTTAAAGCTTGACGTTCACTAAACCAACTATCGAAAAGGGGTAAATTAAGTCTAGCGGTAGTCCACGTCTTGATCCCAGCATACGCCACTGACTAAAACTAGCAATTTCAAAACAGATGTGAGATAAAAGAACAGACTAAGAGCAGTTGTATGACTTACTTTCTACAAGGTATTCTTACACTTTGCTTAAACGAAATAAGTATTTCACTAAAATAATAAGCAGAGAAGTCTATTAGCGAGTTTGTCACTTCTTCCCGTTTTCTCTAATTCTGCCTCCGTGTATCCGATAAACTGATCGAGATTGCGGTCATAAATAACTTTGGGTTTAATCGCCATCTTCTAAATTATCAGCTATCCTACCTTTCGCTCCACACATCTGATGTTGCGACATTCGTTTTGAAGCTACTGTTTGGAGACCGATGTTATGCCCATTTCCCCATTAGAAAATTCTATATAATTTTTCAGCATCTTCTGATGTGGTACAGTTAGGCAGTGTGAACCATGTTTATCGCATGTTCCACGATTTGATATTTAATTATGTAAATGGCTTCCTTCAGTTTTGTGTGTCAGTCTAATGACGTCCAGTAGGGAGCAGCACACGCTATGTTTTTATCTGTGAGGTCGTTCGTTTTGCTGAGCGATAATTTTTACTCTGTGGAGTTCTTCTTCTGTTCTATGTGGGGCAGATACTAACAATGGCTGCCGCTATGTTTGGTGTGGCCTTTTTATGCTTTAAATATTCATTCAATGTGTTCAAGCCTGGACATTTCACGCTAACTGCTATTCGATTTTACCATTGATAATCACAGGTATGTGATAGTCGGTTTATGTTTAAATTTGGTGACGATTTATTCCCGTATGTTACGGTCGATGGCATACATCTTTCCGCTTCGTCATACGATGTGCTTTGAATGAATGTGTTTGTGGTCTTGTAGTGATAATTAAATAAGTCTCTCTCTGGTTATGATTTGGTGCACTGCGTGCTTTAATACTGCGTGATCCTCATGATGTGCCCCTTGTCTCGACCGCAGGAGATACCAATCCAGGTTGTACAAGGCGCAACATGCCAGTGATGTGAATAAAGTAATGTCCTATTCTAACCTTGTGCACGCCGCACGCAAACATTTGAGTACGTGAGACCCACTGATAATGACCGTGGAGTCATAATTTATGGTTTGTATTTGACTACGAAATCTGAACGGCCGTTCGTGTTTTATTTTCCCGATACCCTGATTGTGTATGCGTGAATGTGGTATGCATGGGAGTTTGGATGTGTGGGGGAGGAAAGGATGATATGTCGATCGACCTGTGTATTTATCTTTCAAATTCTGCGCCTTGTTTGGTTCTCAGCGCAGAGCTATATATTTTATTTATTATTCATGGCTGATGCTCAGCTTGAGTACCCGCCATGTTGGTTTCATATTTGCGCATGGGCGTACCTATTCTATTCTTTGATCTGTCTTGGCTTTGATTGGTCCATGGAGGCTGTGCTCAGTCGCATCTGTCGTTATTCTTATCTGCCTTTTGTTCTCCGGCACGGCTTATTGTTGTGCTAACGTTTCGCATTGTTAGTTGCCTGATGTAATATGTGGTGCAGTGCCTTGGATATTTGAATCCTGGTAAAACGGGCGACCTGGCTGAATATTTTATGATGAAAGGAAGCTGCTGGTATTGTAATAGCGATGTGTCGAGGAGCAGTGAGCATTTTAAACTACGTATTAATATTTTTGAATAGTATTAGCTTGAGTTTTCACGCCATGTTTCAACTATGTGAAAAAGAACAAGGTATGAGTATAACGATTCATTTCCTTATTCATTTTGTGTGATTTTCTTTTCTTGGTTTAATTTTTTTCTCTCATATTTATTTAATAAATCCCCTGTTTAAACCATTTCTCCTTTTATTTCAAATAGATGTAGTCTTGCCCTTGGTACCTGATTACAAGGGGGGTTTTCAGCTCAAGGTTATGTCTGCGCCTTGCCCAGTCGGCACGATCCGGGCCTCAAATATTGTTCCCCATGAATATTTCACTAAGGTATTGCTTGGATCACTGATTTATGTAGTGATAGATGGGAGGGTGTGGCTCAAGTGCAAGGATCTCAAATCTGTATTCGGTAGGTGCTTTCCTATGCCAGAGGACGCAAATTTTTAGCGTCGTCTCTCCGTCTTTCACTCTTTCTTCCCGTAGGATTCAGTTTGTTCTAATAGGAATAAAGCTCCTAAATGATCATTTGTACAATTATTTTCAGTTTGGTTTACTTTTTGGTCAAGTTCAGATACTTTAAATCATTTTTCTGATTTGTTTACCGTATCCTACTTCTCCATATAAAGACTGTTTTCCGTAATCTGGCATTTGAAATGTCATTAATATATATTTAGATTTAACATAGATACTTGTAGCGTTTCCTTTTTTTTTGCTAGTAGCTTTACGTCGCACCGACACAGATAGGTCTTATGGCGACCATGGGACAGGAAAGGTCTAGGAATGGGAAGGAAGCGGCCGTGGCATTAATTAAGGTACAGCCCCATCCTGGTGTGAAAATGGGAAACCACGGAAAACCATCTTCAGGGCTGCCGAGAGTGGGGTTCGAACCCATTATCTCCCGGATGCGAGCTCACGGCTGCATGCTCGTAATCGCACGGCCAACTCGCCAGGTTAGCATATCCTTGACATAGAAACGAGACTTGTAAGTACTTCTTTTCTGTTTGTGGGTGACGTAGATCAGTTATATGCTGAAGATATGGTACGTTCACCGTTATCTGAATCAGAAATTTTACTAAATTTTGATGGCAATACGTCATTTCTTGGAGCTGGAGACTTCCGGCGTTTGACATATTTCTGTTGTGAACAGGATATACACTAAAAACACAAGGAACTTCGTTGGGGAGAATTCGCTTGATTGATATACTTACACAGAAATCTGATGCATTAAAATGCATGCTGCATACTCGATTGCCTGCATTTCTCTCTTAAACCGCAGTCCGAAGGGAAATTATGGAACGTCACATTTTCTTGCTTTTTAGCGGTATCCGAAGTACATAGAGGTATACAACAGTGCACCATACTTTTTAACCTCACGGACACTCACCGACAGACACAATACGCACAATAAATTGCATGAAATCAACACAACATCACAATTACTCCGTACATCACCATGTTAAAGTCCGCCCAGAGCAGAACAGGAACCTGACATCTAGAGGCTAAACCGTGAACTCCGTCGGGCCGTCTTTTCAGCGGCAAATTAGTAGCTATGTTCCGGCATTGTATATCTCGTAGGCGACGGTCAGGGTCGTTCATGATCTAACTAGTTCATTTGAACTTCTTCTCCTTCCGTGAGTCTTATGGGCTCTTTTATTGTTACCCAGTCACTACACTTATTAATAAAAGGAATCACACGCAACAATAGGGAGCTTTGAACACATATACAGCTGAAATTTTTCACATATAGAATAAGATATATTGAACTGATGAACAATGTTAGCAGACCCTACACGGTCAATAATATTGATCAGTAATACTGAGTCAATAATACTGACAGTACGCATCAATATTGTAGCGACCTCACATGATCATTATTACTGTCAATATTTTGGTCAGTACTAGTGCACTTGCTTACCATTGTGGTATTCTCACTTTACAAATAAAAAGTCAATAACCGTCATTACGGAATGAGATTTATAACATGCAATTGTAGTATTCTATCAAAATGGATCGTAAATGACGGGCATGTGTAGCTATCATATTAGCACTCTGCACGAAACGCAGTGTTAAAATTAAAAGATGGGTTGAAGATTAGCTTAGGAAGAGAGAATAGCATTCTCATATGAAGTTTTTGAGGGAAATACAATATACCGAAGCATAAGATAATCAGAACTATCTCCGAATGAGTGAGGGTATTTTTGCGAAATTAATAGGAATGGTAGAGCATTTTCTAATAAGGCAAAATACAAACATGAGGACCTGTTTATCGGTGGCAGAGAGGTGTCTTGCAAATAGTAGAAATTTTTAAGATTTAAAGTTTTAGCTATAATGTCACCAGTTTCCATCAGTACAGCAGTTGTGGAAACATGTGATGTATTGTGTTACGTTTATTCTGGCAGCGTTTCATATAGCTCGATAAACTTCTGAAATAGGCCTACTTGGTGGTCCCACAAGCACCTCTACTTGGCCTTGATGAGAAAGGCATTTGTCGTCCATCGCTGCTCCGTTAATACTGGCAAAAATAATGACGACCGCGCTCACACGGTCAGTATAACTGTCAGTATCCCCACCACTCTATAGTACTGAAGCTCTCAGATCAGGAAATCCGGATTTGCTTCAGTACTGGCCTTCATTCCATCATTCCAGTTCACACACGATCAGTATTACTGTCATTATTTTTTGGTACTGTCAGTTTTATTGACCGTGTATGGTCTACTTTAGGATTGCCAAGTTATTCATAGATCACGCACACAATTCAAACTGGAAGCATGAGCGCACTGTCTGATGGTAGACAAATGAAGCATGAAGGTTACAAAATCTTCTTCGTCTGGTAATTTGAACTGGCTTGTCAGTTTTCACCCCGTTCAATACATAAGTATTAAACACTTCACTACACTATTAACCACTATTTACGATGGTGGATAAAACACTGTACCACAATTTCCGTATGTGCCATAAACTGGGAAAGTCTGAGTAAAGGATGTATAGGGGATCGCTCATGAGGATATAGGATTAATGCAACTATGCGGAAAGTACTATGACCCAATAACATCTAAGAGTAGGGAAAATCAACAAATAGTCATAAGGGTAAAGAAACAGGATAAAGCACATGGACACAAGGTTCAAGTCTTCACGCCAAAGTGATCCATCTTGGCGTCTTATTACCACACGAACATGACCGGATCTACAATTGAGAATAACGATAAGACATGTATCAACAACATTAAAGGAGGTCATTTTGAGGAGAGGAGAATACTAATAGGAGTGTTGACATTTATGGATTGGTCAAGGAATATGTGAAAAATACCGGAAGGGTGTGTTTTTAAGATCGACGTGATAGCCTAAACCCGTAACGCGTGATGTTAGATCTGGTTGACAAATGTAAAACGCACCAAAATACGTGTGGTAGGAATGACAAAAGGTAGTATTGCAACGAGCAGCGCAGGAGCTGCAGTGGCTACAGAGAGAAAAAATAAGAGAAAAAGACCCTACACAAAACCAGAATTGGCGTATAATGCGACGGAAAAGTGAGAAGTGGTCATGAACAAGACTATTGGTGAGCAATGGTTACAAAATCAATTGAGCGTCATCTATAAATTGATTAATAACATGCATGTTGGCGGGGGAGAGGTCAGATAACAAAGAGGCAATACTAGTAGGGAAAGGAATTTTCATCCGTGTAAGACTAGTGAGTAATTTACGACGAGAGAGATAATATGCAGGGCATTGAAAAAATAAATGATTAAGACGCCCGTCTGAATTACCGGACACACAATAAGGCAGATTAACTAAACGAAAACGGAATTTATATTGCGGGGTAAGAGCATGATAGAACCTTAATTGGATAATGTTAGTAATATGACGCCGTGAATATGTACGCTTGGAAAACGAAAGTTTCGTTGGAATGGATTGTTGAAGCTGATAAGTACCTTTAAAACTTGCGGGTTGGTTCCAAACTTCTTGCCAAAACTGGTAGGTAGTTTCTTTAAGACGAGGATAGAAATCAAGGGGCGGTATGGCTACTGTAAGAGGAGGGGTGTGGAGACGGCTGGCTTCTTTGGCAGCAAAATTAGCTTGATCATCGAATATACTTCATTATGATTAGGCAGAGATTCAGAAACCTGGTGTTGGATTGCAAAACTTTCCCAGGAGCAGACGTGGACTCTGACCACAACTTGTTGGACATGAAATGCCATCTGAAGTTGAAGAAATTGAAGAAAGGAAAGAATGCAAAAAGATGGGATCTAGACAAGTCGAAAGAAAAGAGTGTGTGGGATTGTTTCAAGAAACATGTTGCACAAGGACTAAATGAAAAGGCTGAAGGAAACACTATAGAGGAAGAGTGGAGAGTCATAAAAAATGAAGTCAGTAGCGCTGCTGAAGAAATGTTAGGAAGGAAGAAAAGATCAACTAAGAATCAGTGGATAACTCAGGAGATACTAGACCTGATTGATAAACGACGAAAATACAAGAATGCTAGAAATGAAGAGGGCAGAAAAGAATACAGGCGATTAAAGAATCAAGTGGATAGAAAGTGCAAGGTAGCTAAGGAAGAATGGCTGAAGGATAAGTGCAAGGATGTCGAAGGCTGTGTGGTCCTGGGAAAGGTAGATGCTGCATACAGGAAAATCAAAGAAACTTTTGGAGAAAGGAAATATAGGTGTATGGATATTAAGAGCTCAGATGGAAAGCCACTTCTAGGGAAAGAAGACAAAGCAGAAAGATGGCAGGAGCATATCCAACAGTTGTATCAAGGTAAAGATGTAGATAATTTGGTTCTGGAACAAGAAGAGGCTGTTCATGCTGAAGAAATGGGAGACCCAATTTTGAGGTCAGAGTTTGACTGAGCTGTGAGTGACCTCAATAGGAACAAGGCACCTGGAATTGATGGTATTCCCTCTGAACTACTGACTGCCTTAGGAGAAACCAGCATGGCAAGGTTATTTCATTTTGTGTGCAAGATGTATGAGACAGGAGAAGTCCCATCCGATTTTCGGCAGAATGTTGTTATACCTATTCCGAAGAAAGCCGGTGCTGACAGGTGTGAAAGCTACCGCACCATTAGTTTAGTATCTCATGCCTGCAAAATTTTAACACGTATTATTTACAGAAGAATGGAAAAACAAGTTGAAGCTGAGTTGGGAGAAGATCAATTTGGCTTCAGAAGAAATGTAGGAACACGTGAAGCAATCCTGACTCTACGTCTGATCTTGGAGGATCGAATCAAGAAGGACAAGCCCACGTACATGGCATTCGTAGATCTAGAAAAGGCATTCGATAATGTTGATTGGACCAAGCTATTTATGATTCTGAAGATGATAGGGATCAGATACCGAGAACGAAGAATTATCTACAATCTGTATAAAAATCAGTCTGCAGTGATAAGAATCGAGGGCTTTGAAAAAGAAGCAGCAATCCAGAAAGGAGTGAGGCAAGGCTGCAGTTTGTCCCCTCTCCTTTTCAATGTTTACATAGAACAGGCAGTAAAGGAAATCAAACTGAAATTTGGAAAGGGAATCACAGTCCAAGGAGAGGAAATCAAAACCTTGAGATTTGCCGATGATATTGTTATTTTATCTGAGGCTGCAGAAGATCTCGAGAAGTTGCTGAATGGTATGGATGAAGTTTTGGGTAAGGAGTACAAGATGAAAATAAATAAGTCCAAAACAAACGTAATGGAGTGCAGTCGAACGAAGGCAGGTGATGTAGGAAATATTAGATTAGGAAACGAAGTATTAAAGGAAGTAGATGAGTATTGGTACTTGGGTAGTAAAATAACTAACGATGGCAGAAGTACGGAGGACATAAAATGCAGACTAGCACAAGCAAGGAAGAGCTTTCTTAAGAAAAGAAATTTGCTCACTTCAAACATTGATATCAGAATTAGAAAGATGTTTTTGAAGACTTTCGTGTGGAGCGTGGCATTGTATGGAAGTGAAACCTGGACGATAACTAGCTCAGAAAGAAAGAGAATAGAAGCTTTTGTAATGTGGTGTTACAGAAGAATGCTGAAGGTGAGATGGATAGATCGAATCACGAATGAAGAGATTCAGAATCGAATTGGTGAGAGGAGATCGATTTGGCTCAATTTGTCGAGAAGAAGAGATAGAATGATAGGACACATCTTAAGACACCCAGGACTTGTTCAGTTGGTTTTTGAAGGAAGTGTAGGTGGTAAGAACGGAAGGGGTAGACCAAGGTATGACTATGACAAGCAGATTAGAGCAGATGTAGGATGCGGTAGTTATGTAGAAATGAAAAGGTTAGCACATGATAGGGTGGCATGGAGAGCTGCATCAAACCAGTCTATGGACTGATGACTCAAACACAACACACATTACCCACAATGTTAGAATGTCCAGGTACCCATACAAGCGTTATATATACTCCATCTTATTCAAGTTTGTAGAGTAGCGATTTGACATTATATAAATACCAATTTAAAGAGGGGGTAAATAACGTTAATGTCTGTAAAACGCTTTGAGCATATGTATAAACGGTAACTTTTGAGAAGGAATGTTGTTGTGTATAAATTAAAGCTTGTTGGATGGCAAACAAATCAGCAGAGAAAATGGAAAAGAGTAGCCGGGAGATGGAATCGTCAATCCTGCGGGAATTGCAAATAAAGAAAGCAGCACCAGCTCCTTGGGAATGCTTTGAGCCGTCAGTATAGATATTAACATCACGGGCAGAAGGGTTATGCGTAGTTTTTTCAACGGAGGAAAAGGAAGACCGGAATCAGGGGTCGTTTCAGAGAATAAAGATTTATGAGGAATTATAATATTTGGTGTATACTGTAGGCTAGCAAAGGGAATGGAATACATTGGAAGTGAAGGAGTCTTGAGAAGCGAAGTTCAGAATCCTTTTAGGGAAATATAAGCAGTATATATAGCCGGTACTCGTCCTGAACGGGGTGGGCATTGTTGATAATATTCCCGTAAGAGCTGCAAATTCGGTATTATGGGGGAAGACGAAAAGGCAAGACGTTTAAGCAAGTATTTCTGTGCAAGCATGTGCCGTCTAATTTCAAGTGGGAATTCACCTGTTTCTACTAGTAACGCGTTGGTCGGGGTAGTCTTAAGAGCTCCGATGCAGAGACGTAAGGCGTGAAATTGTAAAGTATGAAGCGGCGTAAGTGATTTGACCGATGCAATGTCTATTATATGAGCGCAATAATTCATATAGGTGCGGATAGTCGCATTATATAATGAGGGGGCAGTGTTGGGATCGGCTTCCCATTGACGACGTACGACAGTTTTAAGAACTTTAAGATACCAGTCAGCTTTTTGACATATCGAATTAATATGACGTTGCCAAGTGGGTTTTTGGTAATAGATTACGCCAAGATATTTATGATGAGTAGTAAAGGAAATGCTGTAGCCATCGAAGGTAAGTGGAAAGAGCGCTTATGAGTAAAAAGCATTGCAATAGAAAGCTGAAGTACATTGTCATGAAAGCACGTTTTTACTTTACTCATTAATTCTCTAATCAGTATTCATGTATCATGAGATGTATATAAAACTATGTCGTCCACGTAAATGAGCACTCGGGCATACTGAGAAATTAGGTGTTCTAAGTCACGAATATAGAGTGCAAATAAAATTCCACTTAATATGTCGCCCTGGGGCAAACCGTTACAAGTAGGGCGGCTAGGTAATTGATGACGTGAAGATTTAACTGTTAATGAACGATATGTATATAATATTCGTAAAATGACTAAAAAGGCGGGAGGTAGGCCTTGCGCAACGAGTTTTTCCCAGAGAAGATGTAGAGGGGCAGAGTCGTAGGCACATTTTATATCCAAAAATATTGCAAATGTACTCAGTTTACGAAGCTTGGCATGAAGAATGTCTGTAGTCAAAATATTGATGTACTTCTTCCATTTAGGAAGGCATATTGGTACTTGGGAATTAAATTATAATATTCTATAGTCCACAACAACCGCTGTAGGAGAATTTTTAAGAAAGTTTTGCGAACGATTCCACGATAGCTGTCCGGATCCACTGGAGGTTTTTTAGGTTTGAGAATAGGGATTAGGAAAAACTCATTCCACTGAGGAGGAATATTAGTAGTAAGTAATATATCGTTGTAAAGATGGAGAAGTAGTGACAGTGCGTTCGAAGGTAATAAGCGGAGCATGTGATATGTAATGTAGTCCTGACCTTGGGAAGATCTGGATGCTGAATGAAGGACAGCTTTTACTTCACTTAATTGGGTGGGTTTTAAAAGGGCCGAGTATTGAAACTGTGGATTATAGGTGGGGAGTTCAAATATTGGCAAAGAATAATCAGGGGTCAAGGAATGAACGAAAGCAATGATAGTATCGCGTGGTATGACCCTTTGCGGATGGTGTTCCATAAATGAAGAGGAGACATGTGGGAATTGAGGGAAGATATAAACAGCCTCCACGTGGCATGTCGTTTCTGATTGAAAATGAGTTTGGTTTTAGCAATATTGTGTTTCAGCCGTAAATAATTGTGACAGGTTAAGGGTCGTCGATACGTGCGGAATAAAAGCTTACGTGTTAGTATAAGTTGGTGGCACTCATTATCCCACCAATGAATATATCGGAAAGGGCGGGGGCGGAAGTCACGAAGGGTTTGCGGTGATGATAACTATCAAGATATTGGTTAAGAAGTGTAAGACGGGACTCGTATGTGAAAACGGGTTCTGAGTCGCATCGAAAGTGATATTGGAGGTATGAGGTATATGTCTGTCATCAAAAAACGCATTGATCGAACATTATTTGCGGACAGGGGGGATGAGGGGATTGTACGGGTCTGCCAACACCATATGTAATCCAGATAGGATAATGGTCACTGGTGAATATATCCGAGATCGTTGTCCACGTAAGCATGGTAGTCAAAATTGAACGACAAAAGGTGAGATCAACAGCACTAGGGGATGACCCAGGTAAAGCGATTCTCGTGGGCGATCCATCATTAAGAAGGGTTAAATCATAATGCTGTAAAGGTAAGATGAGATATGAGCCTCGAGGAGTATCATTGTTGCCACCCCATGCTGCATGATGCAGGTTAGAGTCGGCCAAAAAAGACAATATTCGATAAATGATCGAACTGATGGAAAAATTGAGACCATTTTGTGCTCATGATATGGACATCGGGGGGGGGGGGGAACAACAATAAAGATTAATAAGGTGTAGCTGGTGATAAGAAATGCCGACAATATAGGTATGGGGGATGTAATAATGAATGAATAAGGGTTGGTAAGGTATAGAGCGATTAATAAAAAAGGCAGCCCCACCGTATCCTGGGCCGTCATGATTGTAATCTGGTGGTGAAAAGTCTATTTGTGTCGTGAACCACGTTTCCTGCAAAGCAAGAATATGTGTACCGGTGTCATTTATAATTGATTGGAGTCCGTATTTTTCATTGAGGACGCTCCTCGCATTCCACTGAACTATATTGGTCGTAAAAGTTTAAAATGTCACATAAACGATCTCGTAATTAATAGACGACAGAAGTTATGGAGGGATGTTCTCCTAAAGCTTGGATTAGAAGTAGAAGTATGTTTTGTACGTCTTGCAGAAGATGCACTTTTGGCGGTGGACTGGGTGCTCGAAGTGTGATAATGGAGCTATAGGACGAATAACGTCAGCAGTAGGAGTAGAGGGTTGAGGCTGTTGAGGAGGGGGGGAGCATTTACACACACAGGCGGTATACTCGGAATATGTGGTTCTCGAAGAATAGCAATATGGCCAGCTCGATCATACCCAGGCATGTGTGTAGGTCTAGGCGAGTGCATTAACACTTGGGTTAACTTACGCCTCCTCGGATTTTCACCGGGAAGGGAGTATGATTCCATTGAGAGAGGGGGGAAGTGCTACGGATATTGGGTAGGATTATATTCAGGGGGAGAAACTTTTGATTTAGCTTAAGGAAAAGAAATGTTTTCTCTACTCATTTTTTTGACCATTTATCGGTGCTTGTGATCCAGGCATGTGAAGTGTCCCGTTGGATGTTCCCCTCTGCAGTGGGCATATACCCTAATCTGTTCCGTGCACTGGTCTGTAGCGTACTGCATTGAACAGCTGCCGCATCTAAAGGATTGAAGGATTGAGCTCGACACTGCCGTGCGGTATGTCCATATCGCTGGCATTTTTTACAGATAATGGGGGCAAAAATGAACGGTTCTACATCTAAATAGACACTATAGAGTAACACTTGGCGTGGAAGATTTTGAGCTCGAAAAACCGCCTTAATAGAACGAGTGGGTATGTATTCAGTGGTGTCATTGGGAACAACCTTACGATGAAGCCTATGAACGGATTTGACCTTGGGAGTTAATTTCAGGTGCTGGAGAATGCCCTCTTCCGTCAGGCTCTTATCCACTCCACGGATAATACCAACACGAAATATGTGTGAACTTGGTAAGTAGGCACTGGCATGTATGGTTTCAAGTAGATTATGGCGTAAACATTCGTTTGCCTGAACAGCATAACTAAATTCTACCCGCAAACGATTTCTCCCTTTCCGCGTGATAGAATGTACGGACATGTTCTTTTCATGAAAGAGTCAGCCTAAAGCCATAGGATGGAGTTGCCCGACATTTTTCTCAGTTAAAGATTCTACTAAGACGATATATGGCCAGTATTGTTCCCGAGTATAAAATTCCTGTGTAGCGGGAAGTTGGGGCGTTTGACTACGTTGATCAGTTTGATTATCAAGTACTTGCTTTTGAGGAAGCTGGCCAGTAGACTGGTTATCCAAAGACTCATCGTCCATGGGCACTGTAACCTCTTTACCTATAGGCAACTGTAAATTGTCCAACAGGACCTCCCCTCCACTGGAGGCCGCCATCACACGTATTACGTACTGCGAAATGTATACTATAGGTGAGACGCACTGACTGTCACCACAAAGCACATACGAAGTAAACTACGAGGGCAGATCAGAAAATAAGTTGCACTTCCCAGTTATGGCCATTTATTACACCACCTATACAACAACAACACGACTATAACGACATACACTGTAACGTCACTCTTCCACATAGTTTCCAAGAGACTCCAAACATTTCTGCGAACGCACAACCAACTTGTCGATGCCGGATGCATAGAAATTTCCTCCAGCGTTCTGCAACCACTCGGAGACAGTGGCCTTCACCTCCTCATCGGTCTGGAAACGTCGACCACTGAGCTCCGTTTTGAGCTTACCGAACAGATGAAAGTCACATGGCGCTATGTCGGGACTGTAGGGTGGATGTTGCCAGACCTCCCACTTGAAACGCTGCAGCAGTTCCCTTGTTTGGCGGGCCTTCTGAGGTGTTGCGTTATCGTGCAACAAAATCACACCGGCGCTCTATTTCTCCTGGCGCTTCTCTTTAATCGCTTTACGCAACCGTTGCAACGTTTGACAATACTACGCCGCGTTGATCGTCGTTCCTTTCGGCATGAATTTCACTTGCAGCAAACCCTCCATGTCAAAGAACACTGTCGCCATAACCTTACCGTCTGAAGGTTGAATCTTGCCCTTCTTTCGTTGTGGTGATGTGGGGTGCACCCATTCCATTGATGTTCGCTTCGTTTCGAGGGTGAAATGGTGGACCCACGTTTCGTCGCCTGTGACGATTCGCCGCAGAAACCCGTTGCCTTCTGCGGCATAGCGTTTCAAAAATGCCAGGAAGGATTGGAAACGTTGTCCCTTGTGCTCATCGGTGAGAAGATGTGGGACCCATCTTTGACACAGCTTACGATATCCAAGGCCCTCGTGAACAATGGCGAACACACTGCCATACGACATGTTCAGCTGCGTCACTATTTCTCTCAGTTTAGTGCGCCGGTTCTGTCTAATGATCGCATTCACACTGTTGACCTTTGCACGGGTCCTGGACCACAATAAATAAACTTGATATTTCCACCTATTCAATACGATTTTAATGCTGTTATTCAGTTACAACATGTTAAATTTCACAGGACTATTTTCAACGCGTACCTGCGTCATCTTCAGCTATTTTCGGAAAATAGGCAACCTTAAAATTCATGACACGTCTTAAAATGTTTGGTATGAAAACCCATTAAATCTATAATTAAAACCTTGACTCATTAAAACCTATTATGACAAGTAAAAACTTGCATGCCAGTCGTACAATAAAAGTTCATTGGTTAAATGATGTCCTTATGAACAAGCAGTTGTGGAGTCCTTAAATTTGTTGTGCGATTGATAAAATGTTGTGTTCCATTTCACTGCAGTGTGTATACTGCAGAACCATCTCAAAAAACGTGAAGGTTAGTCATATGGATTTTTTCTGGATAAAATCTTCTATGTCCTAGGCCTATGAGGTGGAAACATTAAAGTGGTTTCTTATGATGTTTTTGAAACCAATGTTTCCTGGTTCAATGCGGAACCTGTAAATATATGAAAACGCGGTTAACGATCCAATGTTGAGTGTGTTGTGGCTCTATTTGGCATAATGATGAAGTAATTGTATGTAGGACTCACCTCAAACTGCCGAGGGACGATGCTATTACTAGCCGCGCACTATGAACAGTGAGAAAGCCCTGACCAGGTATGCATGATCGGACGGTGCTAAAGAGGGGAAGTAGGGGTGGGTCGAGACGATGTATGTGGGCCGAGCGTGTGAAGGGAGTCTGGTGGCGTGGACTGCGGTACGAATATTGGGAAAACTTATTGTGTATTATACGTAAGATTGAATTCTTGTTTGGGATTTGAACATTTTTGAATAATGTTACCAGGAAATCGAAGAGAACTTTCGGAATTTCAGATATATCAATGAGGTTGAGATTGGCGTTAAAATATTGGTTCTGGACGTTGCGGACCTGCCTTCGCGATGGTTGTCCGTGATATCCGTGCGTCCGGCTTCAAATTGCTGACACCAACTTACGATACCTTGACAGGAAATGGCCCGCTCCCCATACACAGCACTAATTTTACGATGAATGTCCGTGAAATTCTTCCTTTTGTCACACAGAAATCGGATTGTCACACGCACCTCATATTTGGAGTGAACGTCCGGTTGACACGCCATTGCATTTGGCCGCTATTCACACAATACTAGAGGAGACACCACAGCAACCAGCCTAACAGACGTGTGGGCAGTGTCTTTCCCTTTCTCCGCTGTGCCCACTTTTGCGACGCACAGTGCGCTGCTGCGGCGCGTTAGTGCAACTAACATTTTGATCCACCTACGTACCTACACACGACACAACCTATTCGCTTCGCTGAGCTGTAGGAACTGTAGTTCATTTGAACGACTCTTTTATTTGAACTGGTACGAGTTCGTTCAAATCACTGCCTGCTCGATCTGCATCCGATGGCTGCTTATACTGTGTGCCCATTCCATATTCAAATGTGTAACACGACTTACGAACAATCTGCCGCTAATGGCAGCACCAGACGGCCACAGTTATCGCGTGAATACAGCTAGATAAACATACAAGCAAAATTTAAAATCTGAAACTAACAGAAAAATTAAAGAATTGTAAGTATAAAGTGGTGCTCTAGAGAGTTATAGCTTCAGGACTTTTCGAGAAAGAGATCTCGACGAGCAGGAAAACCTGGAAATTTTGTCGGTATGGTACTTCCCTACATTACTAAGTAGAGGTTTCACGAATTTGGCCACCACAATTTCTGACACAAGTTTCTGGTGTTTATTGTTCCTAAAATACTTTAAAATGTTACACTGGCACAAAGAAGGTAGAACGTAGTTTTATATAGTCTGGAGCAGACTTGCAGATTTCTTGCAGTACGGTAGAGCCGCCTCAACAAATTTCTGTAGCCCCATAATTAGGCCAATAAATCGTGGCTGGGGATAGTGCAGGCCTCCTCTATCCGACTGTCTGATTAAGTTCATCAATGGGGATGCATTAACTGAGGTGGAAACGTTATTCAAGCACGTGCTGCATTCTGTTCTTTCTTCGATTACACGCACTAAATAACCATAAACTAATGCTTTGAAGCAGTTTCCAAAGTGACACACACTGACCCAGGAGGGGTCACAAACATCTTCCAGTAAATCAAGTACATACTCAGGGATCAACACTGGTTCTGTTTCGTCAAGTGCGGGAGAGGATACTGGGGCAGAAAGTTTTGAATTTTGCTTGTGTATAACGTTAACACCATCGGTGGACATTCAAATGCCAGATTTCAGGATTCTCTTTATGGAGTTCTGAGCAACCCGGGAGTCAGTCATGTCATTGCAACATCCTCCCATTCTTATATCACTAAGTAGGCTTCAACTGGATCTCCTGAAAAGGCCCGTGTCAGCACACAAAAAGTCCATTCCGTAGGAGATGAACCATGCAAGAAGAAGTAGATGAAGCAGTAAAAATAACAGCTTGATGTGTTCCTTTGGTGAGTCCCTTTTTATTGAGAGCTTTGGACGCTTCTTGTATTTCTTCAGGATATTGACAGAAATTGTTTCTCAGCCACTGGAAACGCTCGTCTGCTGGAGAAAAGAACATCATTTTGACCGGATTATTTTGCCTCAAGTGCTGGCGTCATGGTCACTGAAGAGTTTATACACAGATTTCATAATTGTAGGGTAGGTTCACCCTCTGAAATATCGACGCTTGCCGTGAGGCGCGATGAGTTTTCCATTAGGAAATGCAAAGCTGCTGTGACTGGCACTTGTATAGCATAGAGTAAATTCATATTTTCAAAGGAACTTGGTTCGACGTGCTTCCTCGTTAAATTCCGGACCAGTTTTACTGCGAAATCCTTCTGAAGACGGTACAGGTCCATTAAGAAAGATGAAGTGATTATGTCATCTTTATCTGTCATATCATGCTCAAGAAACTGAGATCTGATGTTTTTAATAATATGACAATAATCGAAAGACAAATATAGTTGTCGCATGGCTTTGCATGGATGAACTACACAAGACTTTCATTCTCCATCACCAAATTCCTTAAACATTGTATTCGTTCTGTGATTGTCCGTCACAAGACGAATAACATAGAAACCACATTCTTCGACAGCTTTCAAAACCTGCTGAACCAGGAAGAAAAGCTCATCTCCTTGTAATGCCTTCACCATGAAGTAGGCAGCCGGAATTGCATATTACTTCGTCAACCACGGAATCACAAAGTACAACAATTTGTTGGCGAGTTGAGGGTTTGTTCCAATCTCTTCGTGATAGACTCCTTCTGCTTCGACCAGTCCATATAATCTCCTCTTCTTTATTATATAGCAGCCGCTTTTTAATTGCCATCTCGTCTCAAATAAGGGAGCAAACTTTCTCCGGATCATGAAAATTAGTTGCTTCTGTTTGCAGTCTTTCATTTATTAGTGGCGAAATACCAGCTCCACACTTCACCGTCCCCAGATACCTGTTTCATATACTACGTGAAGGTGATAGTATTCATTTTGATCTCCGCCCATATCTTGAAGATAAATGGCCATTTCAACACCCTCACCTGCAGCTTTCTTTATAATGTTCAGTGGTTTGAGTTGCATATTACAATCTTCAGTCTGTTTACTTCATCGGTGTAATTTTTCTTCCAGATCTACTATTTTTTTCTTCATTCCGAATAGCGCAACGCGAAGCCTTTTATTTGTTCTCGTTAGATTTTCCATGCTGCTGTCCTCCAACGTATCAACTTGACAATCAATGTCACACGGTTCGTTGTTACTAGTATTTAGGCCTACCTCTGTATCCGTAACCGGAGAGTCGACTGGAAAGAGTAAGAGAGAGAACCTGACATTAGTATGGCTATAACCATAAAACCTAAACAACTAAATAGGCCCTACTTGCGTAATGAATAATAAGAATAAGAATAACAACAGTATATTGACACGATTTTATACTACTAACAAACGACTCGTAATGGAATCTATGACGGCATAGTATTCTGCTTTGTACTGTCCCCGTCAAATTTGGAGATATCTAGTATATTTCCAACAAGTGGATATTAAAAGTTTTATTGTCTGTCTGGAGCTGTAATTTGTCGTTTGGGAAGTAGTTGGCGAGCTCAGAACCAGTTTTTATCGTCATTCAGAGGGGCGATGTATTGATTGAGATTCGACAAGGCCAAGACAAATCACGTGACATATCCATGCACTACCCTGCCACGCGTGAACGACAGTCAGCCTGATTCCAGAATAGTCTGAGCCAATTAAAGGAGACCTAACGACCAATTACCGTTCTCGTTGGAGTACACGCCTCCCAAGCCGAGAATATAAAAAGCCTCGTTCCGAGTAAATCACTCTCTACTCTCTGAATACCCTGCACACTCTGCACTCTGTACTTGCTATTCTACGCTGCTGTGCGACGCTACGACCACGTGGAGAAATAACTTTCAGTGTAAGCAGACGCCCGTTCTGCCACAATTTAGTGAAATGATTAGCTAACTCCTACGGAGTAAAAATCATCTCAAAATCCAAGTTAAGTGTGACTATCTAGAAGAATAATCAAAATTCTGCGTGTGTTTGTGCCAATATTTACTCTTGCCATCTCAGTTACAGTTTTCGTCTGGAACTCAACAGAAGTCGTCTTGAAAGCCGCAGCACATTAACATGAGTAATTCTGCAATCATCTGCAACTCAACTTCATCGAGGGACCTCGACTACCAAGTCTCCATGGATCTCTAAAATGTGAGGCGTCTCCGGTCATTGGAAGGAAACTGGCCGGGGAAATGCTGGAATGATTGACTGCTACCTGGGATCGAACCTCATCTAAATCTTGAGTACAATTTAATTGAATTTCTGTCTCAGCTTTTGTAAAACTAGAGGTCTTTCTTCTTTAAATCGTAGATCTATTACTTTTGTTGAAGTTAGAAACATTTCATTCTTCCATTTCTTAAGGTGTCGTGGTAGACGAGGCACGTGTCTGAATGAAATTTTGAACCTGGTAGAGTAGACATGTAGTCTGTCTTTGAATGATTTCCCGTGCTTATGAGCTAAAAATCTAAAAATCACTGCCCACGCGATAAATCTACTTTTTTGTGTAATGTTGAAATTTATCGGACTTAAATTTACGTGTACATTTTTTGAGATAGGGTCGAACCTAGTGTCTTTTCAAGATAACTTGTATTCCTTAGGATCGAGTCATCTAATTTTATGATATTTCACGAGGATTGGTAGATGTAATAATCACTTGAGTAATAATAAAAATGACTAAAGATCGGATAAAAGAGAATTAAACGCTCGTGAGCCATAACTTTACAGTAGATTCCTTATATGTGAGATTGAATGTGCTCTGTTCATGAAGTGTCTGGAATATGACCAATCCTGCGGGATATTTATTATGTAATTGAGCGATAGGATGATTTATTTATGATAATTGACTTTTTCTTGTGTTATTGGGAGCGCAAGAGAAATTATAATTAATGGAGCACGTGTTGCGTGTGTATATCACGGATAGGGAATAATAATAATGCGATTGAGGCTCACGGACGCGATAGTTTCAACTTGTAACCCATGTGATGGTAGTGATTACGGATTGTATTGGAATCTTCAATTATAGTTTCAAAAGTTAGATGAATTTCCATCGTTGTGAGAAGCACATTCCTACCCAAGTGATATCTCTAACTTCGATCACTATTTACCCTTGATGATAAAAATAAATTCTGTACACAAATTATCTCCTACTGGATATGACGTGACCTGACCATTCTTAAAAATCAAGAGTAAACTTGCAGGAACAGGATTCGATGTAAATAAAGTATATAAAATACGTGTTTCCCAGTATGAATGAGTGTATGTGTATTTTTCTTGTATCATGTTTGTTCTATTTAACTTGATTTGGTCGTGTACTTGTGGCGACGCAGATTACATTCATCGTTGTGTGCTACCTTAAGAAGTAATTTTCGTGTCCTTAAGGGAAAATTTCATAAGTTTAAGTCGAGGTAGACTAGGAAAGGATTTATTTTGTTGATGAACGTGATTTAAAAGGAAAGATCATCTTGTTATTTTCACAAAGGCAATCGATTTGTAAAGTAAATTATTATTTAACTAGCTCACACGTGGATAACAAAGTATTCCTAACACATTTATATTTGAATTTTGAAATATTTTAAAATTAATTTGAAACGTAAATGCCATGCAAAGATCAGAACAGTTTTAATTTAAAGACTTGCCAAATTATGTATTTTGCATATGTCCATCCCATACTAACCTATGGAATCATTTACTGGGGGAATTCACGATATAGCGAAGTCATCTTTAAGTTACAAAAGAAAATAATGAGAGGAATGGCCGGTGTCGGCAGGAGGACAAGCTGCAAGAAATACTTTAAACTTTATTTTATTTTACCATTGCCTAGACTTTATATCTTCCATACACTTGTACATATGAAGGAGAATGTAAACAGCTACACCATAAACTCTGATGTACATAGGTATAATACTAGAAATAGAAACAGTCTGCACATAGAACCACACAAAACTAAGCTATATGAATCAAGTTTGAGTTATGCAGGAGTACATTTATTTAATAAATTACCAGACTACATTAAGCATATAATTTCTGTTCAAAATTTAAGAAAGAATTATTCAAATTTGTTTCTTTTTTATTCTATTGTAGAATACTTAGCTCTTGAAAATTAACTTATGTATCACTTTCTTCAAAAAATCTGTGCCTCTTTACCACATTGTATATTTCTCTTTATTTATCATGGCATGTATATTACTGTTTTATCCTTTGTTACTGTAAATATGATTATTGACGTGTCCCATATCACTGTATGATCAGTTGGACGAAATAAAGTACAATGCAATACAATACAAGATTGCTACTTAGTTGTCAATCGGACAACGATGTCTCACTTAATAGGCAGGGAAGGCTTTCTTCTCTCGGTGAGCTTCTAACACACGACGTGCACCTCACAAACAGCGTTGCTTACCGAGAACATTCTCCGCGTCCCAAACGCTCAGTATTTATTTAAATGACTTACCCACGCCCGCGAGATTCTCCCAAGGCAGTCCAATTGAAATCCTCTCCCGGAATAGAAATTCTCTCACGGTACTTGAGACAAATACTCATTAATGCACAGAGGTTATGAATATCTTCATGCGGCATATCAAATTGCTCAGAAAATTGTCCTCATTCCTGCTATCGTTTTATAATCTCTATATTCCTCCTGTGGGCAGAGATATCCGTCGAGGTTTATTTCCCTCCAGCCTGAATTCTCCCGCTATTTTTATTGAGATGCTAGCTTCAGACGCTCTAAGTGAAGTAGTTGGCGTGGCTTCGTCTCCCCTTTGTTAAGGCTGGGAGAACACCCCAATGATGACGCTCTGATGTCTTGAAATGCGCACAATGTTGCCTGATATTGCACAATAATATAAATCCTCATGTCATTCCTGTGTGGTCCCATCTGCATAGTATAATTACATGCAAGTCATATATAATGTGTCATAAACTGAATGGTTCATAGTCCCAGGAAAACGACAAAAATAAAATGTTGCCAAAACTTTATTTTTCCAACTGCATGCGACCATCAGATATTATATTTTAATCTCAGCCTCCCTGGTTCATATCTCCACTACTTTCATTCTCTTGGAGTCTATTTATCAGGCCCTCATTCTCTTTCCTTTGCTGATAATATACGTTTAGTAAGGCTAAGAACTTGCGCTGATTACTGTTACATCCTAGGCAATCAGTTTCCTCTCAAAGCTCACTCTTCTCCCGTTGGATACTCCCTGGGATAATAACATTTATTGCTTTTTCACCTCTATCGCCTTATCGTGTTTCTGCAGCTCTCTCATTTTCACCAAGGGACCTTCTTACGGGATGATGAGATCCTCTTCTCCGCCCTCTTCGCTTTCCCCTTCTTCTTCTCTTCTTCTTCTGCTTCTACAGAATATCCTCAATTTTATTCTGGCTTGGACTATAGTAAAGCTTCAGGTCAGCTGAATTGAAGGTTTCTACGATGGTAACATCTAAGCGTTGCCCCTTATAGGCGTTATTCTCATAGCTTTGGATGGTGCGATACGGCCCAATGTACAACTCAACAAATTTGTGATAAAATCGTTCTGAAAAATTTTAGATCGAGGGACGTTTGATTAACACCAGTTCGTTGACCTGTAGAGGACGGTAAAATTTCTTCCGTCGAGTCCTCCTAAGTCGTCGCTCAGCTTGTGCTTTCACGTGTTCGACAACATATCTAATACACATTTCTGGTGATAATCTTGGATCGCTCGGACACGGAATGGCGTCATGCCAGGGCGTCTTGGATGTTGATTATGATGAACTACTGACGGAATCTGTTCTGTAGACTCGTGCTTAGTAGAATTAATGGTGTCCATTATTATCGGCACGACACTAGACCATTTATAATGCTCTCTGGGACAGTAAAGAGATGTCTCTCATTATGCGCTTGTTAGGATTCGCTCCAGGGTGCCTAATACTCGATAAAACGTGCTTGATTTCTAGGCGTTCAAGCTCTCGCTGAAGGTTGCTGACATAAATTGACTACCATGGTCACTTAATAAGTTCTCTGGTTTTTCCAGGGTGGGTATAATTTTGTTTTTCAACTGGTTAATTGCTGCGCGAGTATTCGCTCTTTGGTCTGGATAGAGAGCCACAAACTTGCTAAATAGATCCATACAGACCAATATGAAACGAAGACCTCTAGTAGCACGGGGGAGGGGACCGAACCAGTCTACAGAGTAGGGTTTACGGTGTTATGTGGGAATTAACGGTCGTGGAGCTTGTTTTAGAAGATAAGGATTCAGTTTAACTCTCTGGCAAACATCGCACGTACGAAGTACCTTCTGTACCATCGTCCTCAGCTTCGGCCATACGAATGTCTCCTGTAGTACAGCTACTACCTTATCTATCCCTGTGTGGCCAGTAGAATAATGTGCTACCCAAATGAGATCAATCTGTAAGCTAGGAAGTACCTCTATTCTGAATTTGGTATGATCATCATCTATAAACTTATGAAGAATATTATTAAAATAATGATAAAAAGCAGCCTTTTTCTCTGCTTCAATGAACTGCGGTGTGCCTGCTGTAACTCCTCTCGGAAAAATTTAATCATAATACGGGTGTCTGGGAAATTAATTTGCTCATCCTGAATGTTACGTAAATTTTCCAGCATATTCTGATCGTCCTGATCCAAAACTGTCAAGTTGATGGACACTTCTTCAGCGTCAGGATTAAGACTTAGTGCATCAGCTAACAGATTCATTTTCCCTGGGCAATGTTCTACTGATAAATCAAACTGCTCTACCATAAAGCGCCCATCGACTAACACGTGCATTCGCCATGTCAGTCTCAAGGATAAATGTGAGTGCCTTATGATCGGTCCTTATAACGATAGGAAATCCGTACAAATATTTCCTCCAATGACTTAATGCAGTGACAGTCGCTAACATCTCTAACTCTGTGGTTGTATATTTGATTTCGTGTGCTCGTAGCTTCCTACTCATGAGAGCTAAATACCAGGGGCGGTTTCTCCATAAGGTTGCAGGTTTGCGATACCCCCATTAATTTTGTATGTTTATTTTAGGTAAAGTTTTGTAATTTGAATTACTCAACAACGGTATTTTCATTCAACAAGACAAAACCTTTCAAGAGCCTGAAAGAGCAAATATTGACTACAGGAGATTACAAGCCGGTAACTCTTATTAGATGTTCACTGCAGGACCCGGAAAGTTTGCAGCAGAGAGTCAACCTAGGTAGGATGAAACCTGGGCTGCCAGAGGGGTGCGCGGGGCTGATCGAGGGGTGCTTCTAGGCTGTTAGAGGGGCGCGCGGGGAGAGGAAAAATACAGGCATGGCTTCTTATACATTGCTTAAATGGAGGTTTATTAACCTGGCTCCTCCTACCACGGCCGACTTGATGCGTCGCTCCAGCGAGCTCGTTGCAGCGCAGCGAGGGATCCAGTCGGCCGTGCTCCTACGAAACCAACTATTAGCAAAGTCGCTGGAGACAGTTGGCGCTCAATGAGAGAGTCTGTTAGAGAACAGGGATGTCACCTAGCGACATTGGATGGAAGTTCATCTGTTGGATATATAACTAATGGCTTTAAATTTGAAAATAAATACCGCCATTTCTTTCAGTATAGTTGTGATCTTTGTTATGTGCGTACAAGCTAAGTAGCTTATTGATTTCACTGTGTAAACATTCGTGTCAGCGTGTGTGTTTTTATTATTGTGCGTTTTTATCAGTTAGTGGCATTTTGCCAAATCATGAATTCGATGCAGCCTTTATTGTCTGGGCCGTTTCAGCAACGGACTACCGAAGAAAAATCCGAGGTGAAACGAATGGGTAGGCCCACGCGACCTTTAATTTCGTAACCGGATATAAACCGGAATTAGGCTACCTCAAAGTGTTTCATTTCAATATAGTACAAGAGTTTTTAAATGAAAAAATTACTGGGTTGTAGTAATATTCCTGAAATTAGAAATGTAAAATGTTCGTTTTATTTTTAATAATAAAAAGTATTGTTGATGTATCTGGATTTGAAAATCAGCCGATAATCACATTATATCAATGGTAAAAATTGTGCACCACTGAACTTTTAAACTACCAGCCGCCACTGCTAAATACGACACTTTGTTAGTAGTCTCAGGTGTTTCCTGGTATAGTACTGCTCCAATTCCGACCTCCGAACATCAGTTTTAGTAATAAATCTTCGGTCGAACATAGGAAAACCCAACTTCACAGAGTTTGCAAACAGCTTTTCCGTATTCTGGAATGCCGTTTCCTGTTTCTCTCCCCCTTTCCAGCGATTGTTAGTTGTCAGTAGATCTTGAAGAGTAGCAACAGTGTCCGCATAGTTTAGAAGTTTCTTCTGCACCCTGTTCCATTCATCGGATACTCTGGTGTATGAGGGTTTAAAGCACTCCGTAATTGCCTGGATCCATCGCCTAAGAGTTCTCTGTTCTCCGTAGTTCGAGAGTTAACTTCAGCTTGTAAGACATCTACATCTTCACAAATCTCTAGGCTTCTCCTTCTTCCCGTTATGTGCAACGTGGCCATGTGTCACTTCCTCTGACTTCTTCATTTACGTCTTGACTGCTCCACGTAGTGTCTAGTTTTTAATATTCGTCCCTCATTCATGTCTTCTCTCTGATTCATAACTTGTAGTCTTAGACCTCCGATATTTACCTTTCTCCATCTTATATATGCTCTAGTCTGACTAGCAAACCATCCGTATTTATAAAGCTATTTCTTATTTCGTTGTCGTCTCTGGTAACGACTTTATGGTACTTTTTTCTCCTCATCCCGTTGCGGATTAATTTCTCTGCTATCTGTACATTTCCCGTTCAATCCCTCGTAGGATTCCTTCCGGTCTTCATCCGTAAGCTCGCTTGTATTTATGCAAAAATTAGAGTTCGAGCCTTCATCTATTCTCAAGTGGAAATTGTCTTTAACCTCGGTCAGAGACTCGGTTTCTGCTTTCTCTCCATTAACCGTTTGGGTTACGCCCAACTCATCTCGTCCCACTCTAGACGTCTGAAAATTAATGGGTTCCATGCCCTCAACTGCCATCGCACTCCACTTCATTTCACCGCAGCTGCCATATGTTGTGCGAGGTTTTCTTGTTCTGGATTCATACACTTCTCTGCTATTTGTTTATCTTCCCTATGTGTATCAGTTCCTTCTACCAGTAATTTCCGTTTAGCTTGATTTTCTGCCACTAACTGTTCTACTTGTGTATCGGTGTTCCTTCAACTCGGTTATCTGATTTGACATTCGCCTTTCCATATCAGCCAACTGTTCAGCTATGGGCTTCTCCATGTTAGAGTAGTTTTCTGCCAATTTACTGGTCAACCTATTGGATAACTATTCAGATCCGTACATTTCCCTATCAGACAACCGTTCGTCCACGCGCTGTACGCTACTAGTTATGGCCTTTGAGCATTTCTCCTCACGGGCAATTAAGCGTTCGTTTGCCTGGTTAGTCACTAGTTCCTTAAAACTACCTATTTCTTCTTTGAGCCCCTTCAACTGCTCGTTCATTCGCAGTAGCAACTGCTTAATGCTCAACGAGATATTATCACTTCTATTCATAGGGTCCTATCGAAGAGCCTTTAAGTGCCCACCACAGACATATCCAGCAAACGCTGATAATTAAATTAATTTGCCTATGCAGCTTTTACCAATTACATTATTCCATCAACCTATAAATTCCATGGTTCTCAAATCAACCATACGAAAGCTGCTTAATTTAGAACATCTCTCATTTTGTTACCTAATACAGAAAATACCACAACACAATTTGGAAAATAATACCACAATTAGCCCTTAACTATTGCCAAACGTTCCTAACCGTTACCTAGTCTGGGCTCGACGAATGGACTGTTTACAAACCACTCCCGGTCAAATACTACTCACACTAATTTCGACACGTGCCACCTGATTTAACCATGAACCAGACGATGACGCATCGCAAATACCGACAGTAATACTAGCCATACACCACACATTGAGATCATGGTTATCTCAAGTTACCCGATAACTACTACCCACATATTATTTCGTCATAACCTCGTCCATAAATTTCATTTCTGAAGGAAATTATAGCTATTACCTCTTTATTTAGGAAGCCATTTCACTGTTCCTAACACCCAAAGGATGCATTTTATATTTCATGAAGCCCGACTATAACCGTACAGATCTATTACCAATTACTGGCTCCTCTGTTCAAAGATAATAATAATTTCGCAATGCAACTCACAACTTCGCAACCTAGCGCTACCAAGGCTTACTTATATAATCAATGTAACAATGTTTCCTTGGTCTGCCCTTTTTAGTAGAATATCGGGTTCAGAACTCACCCAACCGGCGCAAATTTGACTATACACGGCAGTGGATACGAAGCTTAGTTGACCCTTTCTTTCGTTAATATCGGGCCTCACTTGACCGTACCAAAATAACTATCCACGGTAGAGAATCTGAAATGTGGCTAGCCCACTTCTCCATAAATATCGGGCCACACTTCGCAGCGCCCTAATAAACTATCCGCGCCAACGAATATGGGGCTTGGCTAAACCCCATTTAAGGTAATATCGGGCAAGGCGTTGGGCGTCGGTGTAACTATGGGCCCTACAATGATCTGGTCGCAATCAAGCTAATGCTGAGAACCTACCAGATGCGCTATAGTGGATAACTTACTCACCAGACGGTGCGTAACCCCGGCACATAGCTTAAATGAAATCTGTAAATACTCTTCTGCATCACAGTTAGCACAGCCGCAAAGTTATCGTAGGTTAAAAACTCGAAAAATATAAATAGAAGAGGAGAGAATCGATCAGGAGTAAGCTAACTACTTAATAAAAGAAATTAACTGTGGGTAGCCAAAATTATAAAAATCACAACAAATTTATTTACACAGTGAGAGATGTAGTTTCACATGTTTCAAATGGTGATACATTTAATTCATTTAAATCTCAAATCCATTGGAAACCAAGAGGTGGAATCCACAATCGCCGCAAGAATTACAGACGGGAAATTTCGCCATCTTCTTCCGTCGATTTGTTTGCATCCAACGTTTCCTCCTTGCTCGTTTAGGTGCAGACAAATCCTAACCGTGATCATATCTCTAATCTCAAACATAAGAACAAATGAGTTACTTCGCACACGCGAATGGCATTTAATCTTATATCAGAATAGATTACACTGCAGGACTTTAAAGTTATAAACACACAAACATAACACAAGACGTGCACCACCCAACGCATGACATCCGAGACACGAATACATAACTCTTCTGGAAAGCATGCAATACCTCAAATTCAACACAACGTAAAAATCAATTAATAATACACAGACTAATATGGGATTTCGAGATGCCTGTAATAGAAATACAACAAAAATGCATACATATTTCTCTTCTAAAAGCCGGTGGAAATAAAGTTAGAACTTCATACCGTGAACAATAACTCCCTTGTCTTCAACTCACTAAAGGGCTGTCTCTCCCCCAACAAAAGTGACGTCAGACTAACTTTCGTTTTTTGTGCCAGACCAAGCAGCAGACAGCAGCCTCCCAGCGCCATCATGAATTCCCTAAGTGATTTACGAGCAGCTGGTCAGTTGTAAACAGGCGAACAGCGAGTCTCCATTCATAAACAACCAGCCCGATTATAGGGACCTAATTACTATGCCCGTCATTATCATAAACTGACGTGAAACTTGGGATAGTAGATATATCACACCCTCGCACTATATATAGAAGTGAGAGATATTATTGTAAGTATAAGTTTTATTACTATTATTATTATTATTATTATTATTATTATTATTATTATTATTATTTGCATTTCAGTTGTATATTTTGTCATTATATCATTATATTTTGCAAGCTGGGAGGTCTCCATATATGTAGTATGAGTAATTTGTTTTGTACAACGGCTGGGAAAACATTGCTGTAATAATTCTGGTAATTTGGATGACTCATGTGTCTATCCCAGTGTTTGATGAGATGTACTTGTTGTTGCCGTCGGGAAGTTCTATGACTCATGTGAAACACCCCAGAGTATGTTATTTTCTTTGGACCAAGAAGGCGTTCACGGCTTGGTCTTGACTCATGATTGGCTGGCCACGATCAATCTAGGCATATCATGCGAGAGGAAGGGTAATGCTGATGTCTATAAAGGTTGATAATACGGCGGGAAACAATACACTGTACGGGAAGGAAATAGTGCTAACACACACGGGAGTGAAACTGGATATACCGTACGGGAGTGACACTGCTGCACTAAACTAGACTCGACTTCAAACGTTGGTGGAACGTACTGCTTTTATGTTTGAGAAAAATGACTGACATACAACTATGTATTGCATCACTTGGTGCTGGCTTTGTATTACATGTTGTTGAAAGCTGGAAGGTGCCCTATCTCAGACTTTCCATAATTTATGCTCAGGAACGACAAGCGTGTGTTGCTCAAATGTATATACCTTTACAACAAGTGTTAAAGTCTGTGAACACTGTATTACGAGGTACAGTATCAGTGTGATTTTATAAGTGCTGATTATGAGAATCGGCAAGTCGTATTCATACAGAGACATGAATGGTTATTATATGCATATATGTGCATTGTTCAACGAACTAACTACAAATGGTGGCTTAGTTCTGGCTTTCGTTTTCCCACTGTTTTCTTTGTTGTTGTCAATATGGAGTCTTCCAGTGATATATTGTGTGTGTATTATATGTATATTTTTATTTGTTGATGAGGTGCTCTTAAACGGATTTTATTGACAGTATAGTTAGTTATTTTAGAATCAGTGGAGTTATTGATGAACCTAGGTGCAGTTCCTGCCTATTTAGTCGTTTTCAGAAGGTTAGGTAAGGCCTGAAGCAGATGTACCAGAACACAGTATTATGTACACGCCCTGGGATATAAAGAATTATCATGCTCTATCTAAATTCGAGGGATCCATTCTGGTGAACACTGGCTCCCATACTTTGGACATTACGATTAATGATTTTTATTAAATATATTTCAAGTATTTTATATACCTTTTGAACCCATGACTTTTGTGCCCTAAGAATATCATGTATTAAATTGTCAATTTAATAAGAAGTTCGATTCTTGATAGCATGGAATTGACACGTGGCGAGAGGGTGATTACCTTCGGTCCCACGTTCTGGGATACGTGACGTCAGTCGCACGTGTCAACGGCGGAGGAATCTTAAGTCATTTTTGTGAACTATTTCAAAGCGCGTGTATATGGCGTGCCCAAGCCAAGTCGAAAATATAGTGCCTATCAAATGAGGTCATTTATCCAACCAATCCAACATGTATAAATTTTAAATGTCCATGAACACTACCACCAGAAATGTAGCGAGTATGTAGTCACCTTCAAAACTCTTGTAATTACAGTTTAGTTAAGTCAGAAAAGTTATAGAAATTTTCTTGGCGGCAAAGGGAGATGCCCGGAGAGAGTGGGTAGCTGCTATATATAAGAATTGACGCCATGACGAAGCCTCTGCATTTTGTGTTACGAAGCTGACGACAGGGGGTTGAGCTGCTCGGTGAAATCGAACGACAAAAGTAGACTAAGTTCAACCAACATATTTCGGCGATGTGGCTGGGGTCTTGACTCCATGTGGAGATAGTTTTCTTGAGTGAAAAATAATTGTACCAGATAGGACGGTCAAAGTACCGAATAAATTCTTACGTGATAAATAAAGTAATTCGTGTGCGGAAATAATTACAGTCCATCGTGTGAGCTCAACAAAAACAAGTGAAGGGCATTTTCTTTCTTTTATGCTTTATTTCCAGGAAACCGGAAGAATAAAATGATCTGTAAAGCCAGAAATGTAGAAATGGCTAAATAAAAATGCCAGGGTCGCAGGTGAGCCCTATGATGAATACTGGCGTGACCACATAAGGTATGTGTCTTACCATCTTACTACCTATTATATCTTGTTTCATGATCTCTAAATATGTGTATTTGAATGGGATATATACGACGCAGTTGGTCATCCCTATGTGGTTTTTGTAAATGTTAGAATACGACTAAAAAGCTTGTTTTGTTTTCCACTTGGATAAATTTTTGAAGTCTTGCGAGTGCCGTATGATGTTGTAAAAATTTTTTAAATAGGGTTTCGAAGTGATATCACGTCCAATGTAGATCGTCATTTTCGAGTGTTTATTGCCTATATTTTGTGATGTCAAATTAAGATGTTCATTCGACGTAAAATTTTTCTGTCTGAAATTTTGACGTAAATAATATAAGAAATCCATAGTTACCCATTTTCAATCGAGTAGAAGCGCGCTGTCGGGTGAGATTATAGAGTGATGAATTTGGTCACGGAGTGAAAGGTTTTTCTAGGCCCATTTAAACTGTGTCTGACTGAAGTAGTATAATAAGCGGGTTATGCGGCCTCCTCCCGCGGGAAATTTGAATTCTGGCGGGAAATTTGAATTTTTGGCGGGAAATTTGAATTTTGGCGGGCGATTTGAATTTGTAAACAAAGCCACGTGCTTTTTGACAGCTGTCATCGACAACAACGCATCGCTAACCTCACTGCTGCCATCTTGACGGGCCTAAACCTCAGTGGTACCAACTTAACCTAACTAGCGCGAGGTAAAGAAAGCCACGTTTTTTTGACAGCCACGTGCTTTTTGACAGACAACAACGCATCGCTAACCTCAGTACTGCCGTCTTGACGGGCCTAAACCTCAGTGGTACCAACTTAACCTAACTAGCGCGAGATAAACAAAGCCACGTGTTTATTGACAGCCACGTGCTTTTTGACAGACAACAACGCATCGCTAACGTCAGTACTGCCATCTTGACGGGCTTAAACCTCAGTGGTACCAACTTAACCTAACTAGCGCGAGATAAACAAAGCCACGTGCTTTTTGACAGCCACGTGCTTTTTTGACAGCTGTCATCCGCCATCTTTAAACTACAGGGCACCGTGCTGCCCTCTTTATCGCAGTAGCTGCAAATTCGTCACCTGTCATCGGCAGTGCTGCCATCTTGGCGGGCCTAAACCTTAGTGCTACCAACTTAACCTCACTAGAGCGAGATAAACAAATCCACGTGCTTTTCGACAGCTGTCGAATTTGTAAACAATTCCACGTGCTTTTTTGACAGCTGTCATCCGCCATATTTAAACTACAGAGCACCGTGCTGCCCTCTTTATCGCAGTAGCTGTAAATTCGCCACCTGTCATCCGCAGTGCTGCCATCTTGGCGGACCTAAACCTTAGTGCTACCAACTTAACCTCACTAGCGCGAGATAAACAAACACACGTGCTTTTTTGACACCTGTCATCCGCCATCTTTAATCTATTGAACACAGTGCTGCCCTCTTTAGCTACTTACCTTTGAAATGTGGTGGCGGATAATTTGAAAAATGCTTTTTGAAAGCAGCCATCAGGAGCACCGTGCTGCCCTCTTCGTGGTGGCGGGAAATTCCACGTGCTCTTGTTTGGAAACAAACTCTCGTGCTTTTTTCTGACAGCAGTCATCCGCCATCTTGCGTCACAAACCTCAGTGCTGCACTCTTTAGCTAGATACCTTTGAAATGTGCTGGCGGCAATTTGAAAAATTCTATGTGCTCTTGTTTGGAAACAAAGCCACGTGCTTTTTGGACAGTTGTCATCCGCCATCTTTAATCAATAGAGCACTGTGCTGCTATCATGCGGGCAATTTCGTCAGCTGTCATCCGCCATCTTTAATCCACAGACCACCGTGCTGCCCTCTTTATGACATGTAGCAGCGGGCAATTTGAAAAGTTCTGTTAGCTGTCATTCGCCATCTTTAATCAAGAGAGCACCGTGCTGCCATGTTTAGCTAGATACCTTTGAAATGTGGTGGCGGCAAATTGAAACATTCCACGTGCTCTTGTTTAGTAAACAAACTCACGCGCTTTTTGTCAGCTGTCATCCGCCATCTTACATCGCAAACCTCAGTGCTACACTCTTTAGGTACATACCTTTGAAATATGGTGGCGGATAATTTAAAAAGAAAAATTCTACGGCAGCCATCTCTCGACGCTAATTGCACAAGATGGTGGCTATACATGACTCCTTAAGGGTGCTTACGCAAGATGGCCGCTATACATAGGTTCTTATGAGACGCCCTTGGGATGGTTGCGCAAGATGGCGGTTGCTCTTATGAGGTGGCTTAAGGGTCCTTGCAGAAGATGACTAGAGACGCCCTAAGGATGCTTGCGCAAGATGGCGGACGCAAGATGGCGGCTATACACGACTCCTTATGAGACGCCTTAAGGGTGCTCGCGCAAGATGGCTGCTGCTCTTATGAAGAAAGCTAGCTTAGAGGCTAACGTGTCATGCTAGTTCGATTCATTAAATTTGGGGGCTTAAATGCAAAATGTGAAATATCTCGAAAACGGTGCATCGTAGAGCAAAACGGACAAAATGTTTTCTGCCCAATACCTCGGTTCGCAGTACGAGGAACAAGAAAAACATAGTCTAATGATGAGATCAACGGTTCGGTTCCTACTTAGGCCCTTTGGCGTTCGCTCTGTTTTAGTTTGTATTGAAGCAAGTCTTCGTAACATGATCAGGTCTAGCTATGGTAGAGAGTATAACGTGCCGTGCAGGTTAGATTCATTAAATTTGGGGCTTAAATGCAAAATGTTAAATATCTCGAAAACGGTGCATCGTAGAGCAAAACGGATAAAATTTTTCCACCTGATACCTAGGTTTGCAGTATCAGGAACATGATAGCATAAGAAAAACATAGTCTAATGATGAGATCGACGGTTCGATCCCTACTTAGGCCCTTTGGCATTGGCAGCTATCTAATTCTACAAGATGGCGGCTATACATAGCTTCTTATGAGGCAGCTTAAGAGCGCTTGCACAAGATGGCTGCTGCTCTTATGAGACGCCCTATGGGTGCTTGCGCAAGGTAGCAGCGACAAGACGGCGACTATACACAGCTCCTTATGATACGGCCTAGAGGTGCTCACACAAGATGGTGGCTGCTCTGATGAAGAAAGCTAGCTTTGCATCGTGCAGGTATCTTTACAGCACTAAACCTCATACCTTTGAAATGTGGTGGCGGGTAATTTGAAAAATTCTACGTGCTTTTTCTTAACAGCAGCTATCTTTAAACAATAGCGGCTATACATAAGCTGTTAAGGCCTCCTCTTATGTCAAGGCATAGCTCTATCGAACAAGTTTAAACCTGCATCGGGATAGCTAGAGTAAGCACGTGCTGCAGTGATGACGTCATTATGCATGTTTAGACTTGCAAATCACTAAAGAAACATAACAAGACTAGAATCGAACACTGCACTCTATGCCGTTAACTTTACCATGTGATCGGAACATTGATTGAAGTGTTTAGAACACTAAATAAGTGATCAAGACTAAAATAGAACACTGTACTCGATACAACATGTGTTTAGAACATGTCAGGGGATACCTTTGTTCTAAGAAGATTAGATTACCGCACATTCCTTGTAGGGCTAATAGGCTAAAGGGCTAATGGGCAAAAGGGCTAATGGGCTAATGGGCAAAAGGGCTAAAGTGCTAAAGGGCTAATGGGCTAAAGGGCTAAAGGGCTAGGGTGCCTCTCCTCTCTTTATCCGGGCTTGAGACCGGCTCTACAACTAGAGGCGGAGTTAACACCCTAAGGAAGGGAGAATGTTGGGAAATAATCTATACGAATATAGCTACTCGATCGACTATATACTACAGATGGATGACTTAGGTGAGGGTAAGCGCTTACTTAATAATACCTACACGACGTAATTCATGCTCTATTTCAAAAATATCTTCTTTGTACTGTGTGTAACCAGCATCATGATAGGCTCTTAGCAGCTGTAAACGTTTTACCAGTACGTTGGGGTCTTTACAGTAGCTTATATCTACATAGGGTAACAGAGGCTCGTTGTGAACTTTGAGTCTATATGCAGACAGTTGATGTGTAGGGACTTGTTTTGATGTAATACGTGCTTCAGCAGTAGCGTTTCTAGGTACAAACTTAACTTGTTTCGATAGCGATGAAGCGTTGAAATTTCCTTCTTCTTTATCTTGCATCTCTTCTTGAGATGTTTGCACTGCGACAGAACGTGTAGTAGGCTTAGGAAATGAAGTAAAATCGTCAAGCTGTAATGGCAATGAAACATTAAGATTTTCTTCTTCTTCTACCTTCCCTTTACTACTGTTTTGATCAACATCATTATCCTTATTATCATAATCATGATCTTGCCTCTCTTTATCTTGAAGTTTGTGCTTAGTAACAGAATTTGCAGCAGGCCTAGACAACAAGGGAGAATTAAAAATCTCTCGCAGAGGTGTACTTTTTAAACATAAATCAGTGTTCGCCGGAATATGGTTGAGCTCTTTGTATTTTGTTCCCGATGAAGCTACATTACACGCGGCTTCATGACGTTGAGCGTTGTATGCGTTCTTGAACTCTCTTCTACAATGTTTGCATTGAAAAATTGTCCTACATGATATCTCATGACGTCTCCTGTGATAGCTTCGGGAAAATGCTTTTCCACACTCTTCGCAAATATACCTAGAAATAGGTTTTTCCATGACGGACTTTTATCTTCTGCTAACAGATTCTTCTTTGAATCTACTTGACATTTGTTACTCTCTACTTCGATGATGCGAACAGCTTAGCGATTAACAGTAAACTAACACAAAAGCGTATAACCAAGGTAGCAACAGTAAGGTTTAAGCCCATCAAGATGGCAAGAGTGAGGTTAGCGACGTTCTGCTGTTGGATTTTAAATTCCGCGCTATAACATGCATAAGGTGGCAGCCTTGAGGTTTACTGCCGTAAAGATGGCAGCAGTGAGGTTAGCGACGCTCTATTGTCCTTCAATGTGAGGTTAGGGTCCGTCAAGAAGACAGCTGTCAAAAAAGCACGTGGCTTGGTTTACTAAACAAGAGCACGTGGCTGTGACGACACGGTCACTTAGTATGCTGCTTCAGCGTGCAAAGTTCAATGTCTACACCTACGTAGTTAACACTCTGCTATGTTCACAAGATTTTTACACATAACTATTCTTTATGTTTTAAGTTCGTGCACATAGGTTATGTTAAGATCGCAGCACACGTACAAGCGATGGTCGCACGATCGCGTAGAAGTTGTTTAGTACGATAATTGATGTATGCATTATCAAAAGGTGATACGTACACGCTTTTAAACCTTGCTATTCTTACTGCTACTATGTTCACAAGATTTTTAAACATCGCTGTTCTTTGTGCTTTAATTTCGTGCGCATAGGTCATGCTAAAGTAGCAGCGCAAACACATGTGAACGTTGTACATTCTAGCGGGATGTGTTAATATAGTTGATGCATGCAAAATCGATAGGTGTTGTGTACACGGTTTGAAACTTAACTATTCTTCGTGCTTTAAATCCATGCACATAGGTTATGCTAAGATAGCAGCACACTCTAGCGGGAGAAGTTTAGTACTCTATTTGATGCATGTATAATCGATAGGCAATGCGTACACGCTTTTAAAACATTGCTATTCTTACTGCTGCTGCTATGTTCACAAGATTTTTATACATCGCTATTCTTTATGCTTTAAGTTCATGCGTATATGTTATACTAAGTTAGCAGCCTACTTATAAGGTTGTCGCACGCTCTAGTGGAAGAAGTTTAATACGAAAGTCGATGCATGTAAAATCGATAGGTGATGTGTACACGCTTTGAAACATAGCTCTTCCTTGTGCTTTAAGTTCGTGCACATGGGTTAGGGATACACAAATGCGACTGCTACATGCTCTAGCGGAAGAAGCCTAGTACGATAGTCGACGCATAAATTCACGCACATAGGTAGCAGCACACAATTGCGATCGTTGTACACTCTAGCGGGAGAAGTTTATTACGATAGTCGATGTATGCAAAATCGATAGGTGATGTGTACGCGCTTTGGAATATAGCTATTCTTTGTGCTTTAGCTTTATACACATACGTTAGCAATACACATATGCGATCGTTGTACACTCTGGCGGTAAAAAATAGTCGATGCATGCAAAATCAATAGGTGATGTGTACACGCTGTTAAACATCGTTATTTGTTGTGCTTTAATTTCGCCGGTATAGGTTATGCTAAGATAGCAGTACAATCTAGCGGAATAAGTTCAGGGTGATGTGTACACGCTTTGAAACATAGTTATTCTTTGCATTTTAAGTTCATGCACATAGGGTATGCTAAGATAGCAGCATAATCTAGCGGAAGAAGTTTTAGTACGAGAGTCGATGCATGCGAAATCGATAGGTGATTTGTACACGCTTTGAAACATGTCTATTCTTTGCACTTTAAATTTATGGGTACAGGTTATGCTAAGATAGCAGCACAATCTAGCGGAAGAAGTTTAGTACGAGATTCGATGCATGCAAAATCAATAAGTAATGTGTACACGCTTTGAAACATGGCTATTCTTTGTACTTTAAGTTCATGCGTATAAGTTATGCTAAGATAGCAGCAGAATCTAGTGGATGAAGTTTAGTGCGATATTTGATGCATGTGAAATCGATAGGTAATGAGTACACGCTTTGAAACTTGGCTATTCTTTGCACTGTAAGTTCATGTGTATAAAATTATGCAAAGATAGCAGCACAATCTAGCGGAAGAAGTTTAGTACGAGAGTCGATGCATGCAAAATCGATAGGTAATGTGTACATGCTTTGAAACATGGCTATTCTTTGTACTTAAGGTCATGCGTAGAGGTTATGCTAAGATAGCAGCACGATCTAGCGGAATAAGTTTAGTACGAGGGTCGATGCATGTAAAATTGATAGGTGATGTGTACACGCTTTGAAACATGGCTATTCATACTGCTGCTCTGTTCCCAAGATTTTTAAACATAGCTAATCCTAATGCAGCTCTTAACGACGTAGAGCTAAGGATTGATTACATGACAGTGACGTCACTGCCACGTGCTCTTGTTTAGTAAACCAAGCCACGTGCTTTTTTGACAGCTGTCTTCTTGACGGACCCTAACCTCACATTGAAGGACAATAGAGCGTCGCTAACCTCACTGCTGCCATCTTTACGGCAGTAAACCTCAAGGCTGCCACCTTATGCATGTTATAGCGCGGAATTTAAAATCCAACAGCAGAACGTCGCTAACCTCACTCTTGCCATCTTGATGGGCTTAAACCTTACTGTTGCTACCTTGGTTATACGCTTTTGTGTTAGTTTACTGTTAATCGCTAAGCTGTTCGCATCATCGAAGTAGAGAGTAACAAATGTCAAGTAGATTCAAAGAAGAATCTGTTAGCAGAAGATAAAAGTCCGTCATGGAAAAACCTATTTCTAGGTATATTTGCGAAGAGTGTGGAAAAGCATTTTCCCGCAGCTATCACAGGAGACGTCATGAGATATCAAGTAGGACAATTTTTCAATGCAAACATTGTAGAAGAGAGTTCAAGAACGCATACAACGCTCAACGTCATGAAGCCGCGTGTAATGTAGCTTCATCGGGAACAAAATACAAAGAGCTCAACCATATTCCAGCGAACACTGATTTATGTTTAAAAAGTACACCTCTGCGAGAGATTTTTAATTCTCCCTTGTTGTCTAGGCCTGCTGCAAGTTCTGTTACTAAGCACAAACTTCAAGATAAAGAGAGGCAAGATCATGATTATGATAATAAGGATAATGATGTTGATCAAAACAGTAGTAAAGGGAAGGTAGAAGAAGAAGAAAATCTTAATGTTTCATTGCCATTACAGCTTGATGATTTTACTTCATTTCCTAAGCCTACTACACGTTCTGTCACAGTGCAAATATCTCAAGAAGAGATGCAAGATAAAGAAGAAGGAAATTTCAACGCTTCATCGCTATCGAAACAAGTTAAGTTTGTACCTAGAAACGCTACTGCTGAAGCACGTATTACATCAAAACAAGTCCCTACACATCAACTGTCTGCATATAGACTCAAAGTTCACAACGAGCCTCTGTTACCCTATGTAGATATAAGCTACTGTAAAGACCCCAACGTACTGGTAAAACGTTTACAGCTGCTAAGAGCCTATCATGATGCTGGTTACACACAGTACAAAGAAGATATTTTTGAAATAGAGCATGAATTACGTCGTGTAGGTATTATTAAGTAAGCGCTTACCCTCACCTAAGTCATCCATCTGTAGTATATAGTCGATCGAGTAGCTATATTCGTATAGATTATTTCCCAACATTCTCCCTTCCTTAGGGTGTTAACTCCGCCTCTATTTGTAGAGCCGGTCTCAAGCCCGGATAAAGAGAGGAGAGGCACCCTAGCCCTTTAGCCCTTTAGCCCATTAGCCCTTTAGCCCTTTAGTCCTTTTGCCCATTAGCCCATTAGCCCTTTTGCCCATTAGCCCTTTAGCCTATTAGCCCTACAAGGAATGTGCGGTAATCTAATCTTCTTAGAACAAAGGTATCCCCTGACATGTTCTAAACACATGTTGTATCGAGTACAGTGTTCTATTTTAGTCTTGATCACTTATTTAGTGTTCTAAACACTTCAATCAATGTTCCGATCACATGATAAAGTTAACGGCATAGAGTGCAGTGTTCGATTCTAGTCTTGTTATGTTTCTTTAGTGATTTGCAAGTCTAAACATGCATAATGACGTCATCACTGCAGCACGTGCTTACTCTAGCTATCCCGATGCAGGTTTAAACTTGTTCGATAGAGCTATGCCTTGACATAAGAGGAGGCCTTAACAGCTTATGTATAGCCGCTATTGTTTAAAGATAGCTGCTGTTAAGAAAAAGCACGTAGAATTTTTCAAATTACCCGCCACCACATTTCAAAGGTATGAGGTTTAGTGCTGTAAAGATACCTGCACGATGCAAAGCTAGCTTTCTTCATCAGAGCAGCCACCATCTTGTGTGAGCACCTCTAGGCCGTATCATAAGGAGCTGTGTATAGTCGCCGTCTTGTCGCTGCTACCTTGCGCAAGCACCCTTAGGGCGTCTCATAAGAGCAGCAGCCATCTTGTGCAAGCGCTCTTAAGCTGCCTCATAAGAAGCTATGTATAGCCGCCATCTTGTAGAATTAGATAGCTGCCAATGCCAAAGGGCCTAAGTAGGGATCGAACCGTCGATCTCATCATTAGACTATGTTTTTCTTATGCTATCATGTTCCTGATACTGCAAACCTAGGTATCAGGTGGAAAAATTTTATCCGTTTTGCTCTACGATGCACCGTTTTCGAGATATTTAACATTTTGCATTTAAGCCCCAAATTTAATGAATCTAACCTGCACGGCACGTTATACTCTCTACCATAGCTAGACCTGATCATGTTACGAAGACTTGCTTCAATACAAACTAAAACAGAGCGAATGCCAAAGGGCCTAAGTAGGAACCGAACCGTTGATCTCATCATTAGACTATGTTTTTCTTGTTCCTCGTACTGCGAACCGAGGTATTGGGCAGAAAACATTTTGTCCGTTTTGCTCTACGATGCACCGTTTTCGAGATATTTCACATTTTGCATTTAAGCCCCCAAATTTAATGAATCGAACTAGCATGACACGTTAGCCTCTAAGCTAGCTTTCTTCATAAGAGCAGCAGCCATCTTGCGCGAGCACCCTTAAGGCGTCTCATAAGGAGTCGTGTATAGCCGCCATCTTGCGCAAGCATCCTTAGGGTGTCTCTAGTCATCTTGTGCAAAGACCCTTAAGCCACCTCATTAGAGCAACCGCCATCTTGCGCAACCATCCCAAGGGCGTCTCATAAGAACCTATGTATAGCGGCCATCTTGCGTAAGCACCCTTAAGGAGTCATGTATAGCCACCATCTTGTGCAATTAGCGTCGAGAGATGGCTGCCGTAGAATTTTTCTTTTTAAATTATCCGCCACCATATTTCAAAGGTATGTACCTAAAGAGTGTAGCACTGAGGTTTGCGATGTAAGATGGCGGATGACAGCTGACAAAAAGCGCGTGAGTTTGTTTACTAAACAAGAGCACGTGGAATGTTTCAATTTGCCGCCACCACATTTCAAAGGTATCTAGCTAAACATGGCAGCACGGTGCTCTCTTGATTAAAGATGGCGAATGACAGCTAACAGAACTTTTCAAATTGCCCGCTGCTACATGTCATAAAGAGGGCAGCACGGTGGTCTGTGGATTAAAGATGGCGGATGACAGCTGACGAAATTGCCCGCATGATAGCAGCACAGTGCTCTATTGATTAAAGATGACGGATGACAACTGTCCAAAAAGCACGTGGCTTTGTTTCCGAACAAGAGCACATAGAATTTTTCAAATTGCCGCCAGCACATTTCAAAGGTATCTAGCTAAAGAGTGCAGCACTGAGGTTTGTGACGCAAGATGGCGGATGACAGCTGTCAGAAAAAAGCACGAGAGTTTGTTTCCAAACAAGAGCACATGGAATTTCCCGCCACCACGAAGAGGGCAGCACGGTGCTCAAAGATGGCTGCTGTCAAAAAGCATTTTTCAAATTATCCGCCACCACATTTCAAAGGTAAGTAGCTAAAGAGGGCAGCACTGTGTTCTATAGATTAAAGATGGTGGATGACAGGTGTCAAAAAAGCACGTGGATTTGTTTAACTCGCGCTAGTGAGGTTAAGTTGGTAGCACTAAGGTTTAGGTCCGCCAAGATGGCAGCACTGCCGATGACAGGTGACGAATTTGCAGCTACTGCGATAAAGAGGGCAGCACGGTGCTCTGTAGTTTAAGGATAACGGATGACAGCTGTCAAAAAAGCACGTGGCTGTCAAAAAGAACGTGGCTTTGTTTATCTCGCGCTAGTTAGGTTAAGTTGGTACCACTGAGGTTTAAGCCCGTCAAGATGGCAGTACTGAGGTTAGCGATGCGTTGTTGTCTGTCAAAAAGCACGTGGCTGTCAAAAAACACGTGGCTTTGTTTATCTCGCGCTAGTTAGGTTAAGTTGGTACCACTGAGGTTTAGGCCCGTCAAGATGGTAGTACTGAGGTTAGCGATGCGTTGTTGTCTGTCAAAAAGCACGTGGCTGTCAAAAACACGTGGCTTTGTTTACCTCGCGCTAGTTAGGTTAAGTTGGTACCACTGAGGTTTAGGCCCGTCAAGATGGCAGCAGTGAGGTTAGCGATGCGTTGTTGTCGATGACAGCTGTCAAAAAGCACGTGGCTTTGTTTTCAAATTCAAATCTCCCGCCAAAATTCAAATTTCCCGCCAAAATTCAAATTTCCCGCCAGAATTCAAATTTCCCGCGGGAGGAGGCCGCAGAACCCGCTTATTATACTACTGACTGACAATAAAAAGATCTAGTAGAATTTTTCAGTCATTTCGTGAAAATCAGTTATTAAAATACGATATCATTTTATGCGAAGTTATTCATTATTAAAGCACTGAGCGTTATTATACGTCGTGGATTCTAGTAAGGATTTTATTCCAGTTCTTTGTCGGTGATAGTCGTGAATTGGGAAACAGAGGTAAGTTTTGTCGTGTGAGTCGAGATGAGATTTGTGAACCAGGTTGGGGACCTGTCAATGAAGCCGGGACTTGTGGAAGCCCGAGGAAGATTTTATAATGTTGGGAATGGAAAGCAATATACAAGAATCCGCCCTGGTAGTAATTTGCGACGTGTATAGTTATTGTGGGCGTCTTAAAGTATAATCTATGTGCATTTTGTTGGTTAGAATATCGTGTTTGTTTAATTATGACGGCGGAGTTTAAAAGGGAGCATTCTGCGGGTCTAGTCAGGTAGAACGGAACAGATGTATCATGTAACTTCCAAGCAGGCTTGGGCGAGAGGCCGTCAGCTGATAGGGGAACACAGCGGGGATAACGGGACATGCAAAATGTGTTACGCGTGGAATTGAGACTGTATTTCTCGGCAGAACGTTAAATGTTGGATTTAGTTGAAATTTTCATCCGGGAATAACCTGAGTGTTATTAGACACTGTAATTTTGTTTAATTGGGGACGTAATGGACATTTGATACGACGGACTTAGAGTATAATGAACAAGATTAGCCAAATCCAGGGTTGTCCAAAATATAGAGCGATGGTAGTGGTGATTGCTTGTCTGTGAGGTGTGCGCTAACTTTATAAAATGTTATGACGACATATGACATCGTAATTATATGGCGAGTTGCTTTTGGTTTGTACATAGATTATAAGGGTTATCCAAGTGTTAATAATGGCTAGGGTTAGATTAGATTTAAAGTGTGAGGTTATGAAACAAGATATAAACGGGACATGAATGATGTAATAGTTCTTTTCCAGCCATAGGAATCAACAGATAAACATCACAGGATTAAAATTTTGAGTCACAACTGCGTAGAATTTGTGAAGGAAATAGGAAGGAGATAGAATATGTTGTCCTTTTGGATTTCATTAAATGATTTAAATTTATTTAATTATTAAATTCAGTGAAACCGCATTTTGAGATAACTTTAAATCAAGCGAATAACTTGGAGATGCATTCTGGAAATCTTAGTTTATTTTCTGGGGAATGTGTAAATATTAACGTAACGATTAAGGGGACATATCCGAAGGTAATGGATTTTACTGCCACAAAGTATTGTGAGCATTGCTATTGTTGTATTATTTGACTTTGATTGGTTGTGCAGTGAATATGCTGGGTATAGTAAAGTGGAAACTTTGGTCATCAACCGATGTAATTTAATTGTGTTTAGCCTTCAGCTTAGAAACTTGGATGGTCTTGGGGTTATCAACCTCAGTGACTTAGATTAGGGCCATATGCCACTGTAGCGTCATTTCCCTTGCGGTCATCATCCACAATGACTTTAAAGTAACTTAGAAGTTTAGATGTCGGTCCATGACATGGACGCAGGTCACATCGATTCAATTAGGGGTCCATGCCGTATCACCACTGTGTGGCACACACCGATTGGACTGCCTTAATTATAACCAGAGTCCAGAGTTCGTGTTACGAGGGCTGGATCATAACGAATCACTATGATGGTACATGTAGTCTCACATGGAAACCGAATTTAAGGATTTCCAGGCTTTCCTTTCTTTAATAAAAAATGAGACAATGGTTTCTAGTAAGAATGCCCATCAGGCAGACACGTCCGAGGCTCACACCAGTGTTCTAACCTTCTATGTAATAAAAATGTTTGTGGTGTCCAGTGGACACTATTAATTTCAATGATACCGTTGACAAATCAGTATGCTTCAGAATTTCATGAATAAATAGGAATCTTTTAAACAGACCTTTCATTCGAGTAGACAGATTAGAATCAATGAACCCCGCCTTATTCCTCAGCAAGTAACGACAGTAAAATAGCTTCCAACGTGGTGGCTTGAGTCGCTTAAGAGAGGGCCTAAGTACCTCGAAGGAAGAACTACAAGTTAGGTTGGTTGACATCAGTGAAATGATGACCAATTGTAGGATTATTATTCGTTGGTCGATCAGTAAACTGGCGCCAAACGTAAGGGCTTAAGTCACGATCACGATGAGGTAACTTGAGTCACGATAACGATAAGGATATTTTGGAAAAATCGTGTACTAGAGGAAATGAGAAATAATGTTGAGACTATGCCACATTATGGATGCTAAAATCGTGCGCCAGGGTTGAGAGTGAACTCGAAGAAATAGATAAACGCCCGATGAGTAAGGCTAGGAGATACAACTATGAGAAAAATTTATCTACTGAATGAAAAGTATAATTTAAGTACGTGTTAGAGTAATTTCCCAAAATTTTGAATACTGGTTTGAGTGTTTTGACTGATCACTTTGATCAAGTGAACATATAATTTCACATTTTTACTAAATAAATTTTTAGAGAATGTTGCATTAACAGTGTGATGTGTTAGATAGGAGGACGTTGTGATGTTTATCGTTGTATTATTATACGCCGTGGAAGTCGCGGGCTCACCGATGACCTATCGTTTTCTGTTAAATACAGTATGTCTATGCAGGAGGGAGAATTGGCCCAAGGGCAGTTGTTCCAAATGATGAAGGACTTAAAGGAGAGTATGAAAGTTATAGAAGCTGATAGGAACGACTTAAGTGAGAGTGTAAAATCTATTAACAATGAGTTAAAAGGTATGAAGGAAGTCGTAGGAACCATTGACAATAGGTTGGAAACAGTGGACAATAAATTAGATAGTGCGGATGTAGAATTAAAAGGTATGAAGGAAGTTGTTCGAAATGTTGACATTAAAGTGCAGAACACTCAGGATAGTTGTAAGGAAGCTAGCGTTGATATTAGGAAGGACATTGGTGACTTTAAACATGAAATTAATCAGCAGTTCATAGAAACTCGCGAGCTACATCGTGTTCTCAGTGAAAATCAGGACATAATTAGGGGAGACCTTGATAGGCACGTCAACGAAATTAGGGAACTACATAATCAGTTGATGTCAGATCAAGCTGAGCTTAGGTCCGATCTGAAGACAGAGGTAGAGAAGTTCAACATCATGCGTGAAGGCGACTAGTCAAAGGTCTTCACAGCGATGAATGAACATAAGGAAATGTTGTTTAAAGAGATAGCCGTCGTAAATACCAAAGTAGACCAGGTAGCCGAAGACGTCAAGGTAACTGTAGACCAGCGTATTGAAGCCATTGACTTGAAATTAATCCAGATGAATAAAGAGGATATAAGGAAATCATATACAACTCAGGAAGAAACGGCTAGGAATATTGAGGAGCTACAAGCAGATATTGAGGAACTAGGAAAGGATCTAGGCGATACAAGGGTAGACTTATCGAAACAAAGACACCCAAGATAAGGTCATAACACTGAGCGACGAGTTGACATCTGTTCATGAGGCTCTTAAGGGGGAAGGTAGCGCCCAGAAATTAGAACTGGATGGGTTAGTGAGCAATATCGTAGGAGTCCAAGCGAAGATAGATGAAGTGGTTAATAAATCTCGCCGCACCTCAGATATGTCGTTCAGTTGTCCTAGCAATACCAGCAGTACCATACATCTTACAGGGAACGGACACTTTGACAATTCTACCCATTCTCAAGGGCAAAACGTCACGAACGTCATAAACATGATTCGACTTAAGGAAGATCAGCCTTAGAAATTCGATGGCAGTGGGACCCAGACGCCGAAGGGTTTTCTTAGAGAGCTCAGAGAGTTTATCCGAGATAATAGGATACCTGAAGAGGGGCAACTAAGGACTGTGGAACGGTACTTAGACGGAGTTGCTTCGCATTGGTTCAAAGGTTTCCGATATAGCTTTGACACGTTCGAGGAATTTCAGACAGCATTTTTGGGGAAATTTCGAAATTCTGAGATTCAGCAGAACCTAAGGCTATAATTATATAGTCGCCGGTATAACACCGCGGGACCGCCTATATTCTCATTATACTTTACCGAAAAATTGGTTAAGTTCAAGGAACTGGAATCAGCTCCAAGTCAACAAGAATTGGTTCAGGCTATCCAGAAACAGTTCCCACCGGATGTCCAGAGGATATTAATTGCTGCGAAGGTCAAAACCCCGATGCAGGCGGAATTGATATTGCGACAGCTGGACAAAACCCATTCGCATCAATCAGCACCGCGAATAGTCAGGCATTCAGAGCACCAGGTGAATGTCGCGTATCACAGCCAGGAGAGCGCGCAAGATAGAGAAGTTTCACGAGCACCTAGATACGAAAATGGAGGGGCGAGCGTTCGACACCAGGCCAAACTAAGGTAGGAAAAACTGGGAACAGAATAGATACCATCATGAAGAGTGGGACAGACGCCGAGAACAGTGGAGAAGGAACCAGGGTCGATACCAGGCGAACTCAGATCCATGACGAAGGAACCCACGCGGGAATGAAGGCAACAGAAGATGGAATGATTATGAAGATTCCAGACGTTCTGAGAGCTGGCACGGGCCTGAGGAGAGAAGGAGAGAGGGAGACCAGTATTTGAGAGAGCTGAAGTCAGGTACCGGACAGGACAAATGGAAGGACAGCATCCAACGAAGGGAAGTCAACACTGACTGTGTAGGAGCTCAAGACATGTCCCATACTGGAGCTACACGAAAGACATACCACCAGGATATGGAATTAAACCCTAACGCGCCTCATTTCGACGAAAGTCTGAATTCGTCAAATGAGCGGGGGCCAAACGCCAAATTTCCAGTAGTGGTTACGAGACAGTATTCCCGCACACAGCCTGAATATTGTAACGGTTCAAATCCCGTTACAAGATGATATATGTATTTTTATTATTGTATGATTTTATCGGTATTATTATTATTATTATTATTATTATTATTATTATTATTATTATTATTATTATTATTATTATTATTATGTTAGTATTATTATTAGGTTATCTGTGATATTATTACTATTATTGTAATTATCAGTCTTATTCAATTCGATTTTGCAATTGCCTGTTGCTTGCAAGATTGTACTTAGATGTATGCATATATACGTATGTGTAGAATAACACTCAATACCTGTACAGTGAGAATTGTTGTATATATCAGAGATTGGATGTGACGTTGGGACATTGTGCAGGATTAGTGGAGATTCTGCCAAGTCATCGCCGCGCCATGGCTATGTCATCGTATTTATTTAGCAATGCGCTCACGGAGTCAGCCGCCTCCGGGCTATTTCACCACTGTATTAATATCTGTCGCGTAGGTGGGAGTATGTCATTGTTATTTCTGGAGATTACGTAGCGGTGTCAACCAACGTCTATATAAGGTGGATGCATATTGTAGTGTCAGTCATTAGTTATACGGATGCAGTACAGTGAAGTAGTCTACTAGATCAAGAGGCCTTAATTGGTCAGTCAACCAGTGTGAACGAGAGATGGTGAAGACTCAGTGAGCCATTATTGGTCATTGAGAGAGTGAGACCAAATGGTTGGTCCGTCACTTAGTGGAAGACACGGACGCAAGGGCTTACCATGGAATCAGAGAGGGCAACCCTGGACCTGCCAAGAGGTCATACCATATTGACTTACAAAGAAGTCAGATGATATGGAGAAGAAGCAGCCACAAGGATGTATCACCAAGTTAGGCGTGACACATCTACAGTAAACACCAGATCAATGGATTACGTCGTAATTACACTCAAAGTGTTGAAGGTACAGTCAAGTGAATCAGTGAGGGAAATATTTCGTATAAATTGTTAAATGTCCGGTCAAGAAGAATTCAAATTCATGCCTAGTTTCTTTCAGTTGCAATGTCATAATTTCATATTCTCATCTGTTTTATCGCAACAAGACTCACTATTTTTTTATATATTATTTAAAGAATATATATTGTTCTATCAAACGAATTCATAGTTTCATTTCATTGACAGTAAAATATCTTAACCTCAAAATTAATGGGGAAACCGAACGCCAATCTCCTTTTCCCAGAACTTATATGCTATGTTGTCAAAAGTAAGCTTATTACCCCACACCCTAGAGATAGTCAATAGTCTCATTCTATTATTGCTGTACTGAGTGACAGCTGGCGCCCTTCAAATAACGTATGTGTAAGTAAGCAGGTAACAAGTAAGTGTGAGTACAAGGTTCGACGAGTGTGTATTTTATTTAATGAATGTTAATTTTTATAATTTCCATTTTAAATGCAGATATTTCAGATTTTCAAGTAAAATGCAGTTTTATATATATGTTTGTAAAGACAGTCAGCGACTCAGGAACATCTTAGAATGTGTCGACGCAACGTGGGACTCGAATAAATTCAGAACTTGGTCTGAATGACAGCATATCATAGGTTTATTTTGGGAGAGTATGCGCATTTAAGCCAACGGAATTATTACCGGTAAATTTCAGGACTATAATTTTGTGATATATATTTGTATTTTGGGGATATGTCAAGGGATTTGAAGAGGGAAATTAATTTGAGATCGCGTACTATCACTAGTGAACCAATGATGGACAAGGAAGACAATAACAAGTCATGTGACGACGAGGTCATTGCTTCTGAGGACATCCAAGGTGAAATTCAGAGTAGGGAACAGGTGAATACGATGGAATCTTCTGAGTTAATTCAGGAAAGTGCAGAAATTGAGAAGCACACTGAAACTCAAAAAGAAGTCCCAGGGGGGATGAACCAAGATCAATTTTCCTTGCTGATGGCCACAATAATTAGTAGTAATGAAAGTCAGAAACGAATGGAGGAAAATAATAAAGAGATGAAAGAATTATTTAGTAGTAGTAGTGAAAATAATAAGAAAGAGATGAAAGAATTATTTAGTAGTAGTAGTGAAAATAATAAGAAAGAGATGAAAGAATTAATTAGTACTAATAATGAAAATTGTAATAAACAGATTAACTCTCTAAGTAGTAAAATCGAAGAATTGATTAATGGTAACAGTGCGATTAATGATAAAATAGATGCGCTAAGTGAATCACTTAATTCTAAAATAGATACTAAGATAGTAGAGGTAACTAGTCAAATATATAAGTTAGAAGATAAGGTAAATAAAGAGTGTGTTGACCTTAGAGAAGAAATGAAGTTGAATCGGAGCGAGCTTCATACTCAAATTGAGCATGTCAAAGGAATATGTACGAACAAGATCGTACTGTTAAGTAATAAAATTTCGAGTAATCAGGAAGACATTCATGAGGTAGTCGAGAAAAGATTGGACAAAATTTACAATGCAGTTAGGGAAGATACGAGGGAACAGATTAGTAGTAATAAACAAATTGAAAGCAAACTTGTGGAGGTCACTGAACTACGGAACGAACAGGAAACGCTATCACAGCAGGTGAGAGAAAGAGAGGAAGAATTGAAGGAAGAAGTGAGAATAGAGGAAGAGAATGCTGAGAGAGTAGCGGTAGAAGAAATTTTGAGTTGCCAGGAAGTGATACGGCAGGAATTTGCAGGTGAGTCGGCGGGTGAGGTGATAGTAGCGAGTGGTATGTACAGTAGGGATTGTGATTTAACCAGGTTTTCTGGAAAACAGTTTAATTCTATAGAATTTGTGAAAATAGTTGAGAAAAGATTTGCTAGTAAGTTGAGGAATAATAATACTGAATGGGAATACGTGCTGGAGATTTTGTCTAATGTTTTTATCGGTGAAAGTAAAATATGGTTTCGAGTATACTGGGATAATAGGTCTAATTTAGGAGAGTTTAAAGTGTTCATTGACAGGCTTTGGGAAGAATGTTTACAGAGGCGAGAGAGAGAGCGCATGATGTCTGGTAAAAGTAGTATAGTAGAGAGAGGGGGGAAAATGTTAGCCGTGTATCAGAGAAGAGGTAGTGATCATGATCCGCAGAGGATTAATAGTTGTGTTGATGGTGATAGTGGTCGGAAGAGTAATCAGAGAGAATTGGAAGATGGGAGGCGTATGTATTTGAGTTGTGAGAGAGAGTATCAGAGGAGTAATCAGAGAGAATCGGAAGATGGGAGGCGTATGGATTTGAGTTATGAGAGAGAAGGTCAGAAGAGTAATCAGAGAGAATCGGAAGATGGGAGGCGTAAGGATTTGAGTTATCAGAGAGACTATGATAGTCTTAATATGAATGTTATTCAGGTGTCGTTGTCGAGCCCAAGTATTTCAGATTCACAGGGAATCGGGTAAATTAAGTGAACAGTCCAAAGGTAGAAGATGAACTGGTATTTAGTATAAGTAGTTATGTAGTGAAAGTAGATTTCAGAGTACAGTGTGATTGTGATATAAGTAATGTTAAGTGAGATATTTAAGTAATGACGTAGTCGTAGATAATGAAGTAATTAATGGTAGTAGTAAGTTCGACGTAAGAAGTGTTCTGTTAAGTGATGTAAGTACTTGTAATACCGAGTATGTGATGTAAGTAGTGAGGTAGTATCTCCGATGATGGAAATTGTGATGTGAAGAAGGTACTATTTTATAACAGTCGTTGGGTACGTCACAGTGAGTAAATAAGATAATAGCGGTACCAATCATAAGTAAAGATAATTGTAAGTTTCAGCCACGCCTTGTTGTACCAAAACTTGTGTATTCAGTTATTTTAGGGGCTGACTTGGTTGCAAATCATGGAAGGAGAATAGACTTTAATTTAGGTAGTGTGTGTTTGTTCTGGGAGTAATCTAGCAAAGAAGTAAGTGTTAATTATGATGGTCTGAGGTAAGTGTTTGGTAACGTGTGTTCTTTGAAAGATATGAGAGATAAGTGAAGTTGTTCCTAGTGAGAGGAAATGTTAAGGTGTGTTACGTGTCTGTACGACTAGTATCCGAGGGATAGTCGGTATGAGACAGTGACGTGAGGTAATTTGAGTGAATTACAGGAGGAGTAATTGTGTTCGATGTTAGGTAAGCATCGAGATGTATTTAGTGGTAAGTGAGGAAGAACACGTATATGAACATAAATTTGTAGTACATGACCATTCATCGTTTGTGGGAGGTAAGTAGTATAATTGGACAGTTCGGGCGCCACCTCCACCTCCCGCGGGAAATTTGAATTTTGGCGCGAAATTTGAATTTGTAAACAAAGCCACGTGCTTTTTGACAGCTGTCATCAACAACAACGCATCGCTAACCTCAGTACTGCCATCTTGACGGGCCTAAACCTCACTAGTGCCAACTTAACCTCACTAGCGTGAGGTAAACAAAGCCACGTGTTTTTTGACAGCCACGTGCTTTTTGACAGATTTGTAAACAAAGCCACGTGCTTTTTGACAGACAACAACGCATCGCTAACCTCAGTACTGCCATCTTGACGGGCCTAAACCTCAGTAGTACCAACTTAACCTCACTAGCGTGTAGTAAACAAAGCCACGTGCTTTTTGACAACCACGTGCTTTTTTGACAGCTGTCATCCGCCATCTTTGAGCACTGTGCTGCCCTCTTTCGTCACCTGTCATCGGCAGTGCTGCCATCTTGACGGGTCTAAACCTTAGTGCTACCAACTTAACCTAACTAGCGTGAGGTAAACAAAGCCACGTGTTTTTTGACAGCTGTCATCCACCATCTTTAATCTATACAGCACAGTGCTGCCCTCTTTAGCTACTTACCTTTGAAATGTGGTGGTGGGTAATTTGAAAAATGCTTTTTTGACAGCAGCCATCTTGCATCGCAAACCTCAGTGCTGCCCTCTTTAGCTAGATACCTGTGGTGGCAGACAATTCCACGTGACAGCAGCCATCTTTAATCAAGAGAGCACCGTGCTGCCCTCTATGTGGTGGTGGTAAATTCCACGTGGTCTTGTTTGGAAACAAACTCACGCGCTTTTTTGACAGCCGTCATCCGCCATCTTTAATCACAGTGCTGCACTCTATGTGGTGGTGGTAAATTCCACGTGCTCTTGTTGGGAAACAAAGCCACGTGCTTTTTTGACAGCTGTCATCCGCCATCTTTGAGCACTGTGCTGCGGGCAATTTCGTCAGCTGTCATCCGCCATCTTTGAGAACAGTGCTGCACTCTATGTGGTGGCGGTAAATTCCACGTGCTTTACAAACCTATGCGCTTTTCTGACAGCTGTCATCCGCCATCTTTAATCCAGAGAGAACAGTGCTGCCCTCTATGTAGCGGTGGCAAATTCCAAGTGCTTTACAAACCTATGCGCTTTTCTGACAGCCGTCATCCGCCATCTTTGAGAACAGTGCTGCCCTCTATGTGGTGGTTGTAAATTCCACGTGCTTTACAAACCTATGCGCTTTTCTGACAGCTGTCATCCGCCATCTTTGAGAACAGTGCTGAACTCTATGTAGCGGTGGCAAATTCCAAGTGCTTTACAAACCTATGTGCTTTTCTGACAGCTGTCATCCGCCATCTTTAATCACCGTGCTGCCGGGTGGCGGCAAATTCCACGTGCTCTTGTTTGGAAACAAAGCTTTTAATCCAGAGAGAACAGTGCTGCCCCGGTGGCGGCAAATTCCACGTGCTTTACAAACCTATGTGCTTTTTTGACAAAAAAAATTCTGCTCTCGAGATACTTACCGAACTATACTTACGAAACTGCTCATCACCTTCTTTCTTCTTCTATGAGTAATAAACAAAAACTCTATCTTGCAAATAAGGAGCGGGAGGAAGGTGATACCTAACCTAAAATAAAAGAATATGCTAATTCTACATTATTTATTTACATCTTGTATGTACAAGTTTTATCTTGAATCATTTTACCCCAGTGATGTTTGCGTACTTCTCGATGCAATTCTTGAATGTACAAGTTTAAACTTGCCGTACTACACTCTCAGCGTACCTCTTTGTGATGTAAGACAGCGTAACGTAAGTACACACACCTCTAGCATAATGTTTATGTAAAGTAGTACTTATCAATACTACTATGCCCCCAGGCTAGCGTGTTGGTAGAATTTGGGATGACAAACCGTTTACAATCATCGCTATTAAGGGCTACCTTACTAATTAAATGAGTGTACAACTGGTGCTTCTTGCTTCTAATGATAGACATTTGCTTATGCAAAACAGGTGGATTACTTTTAATGCAATTGTTATAGTTTTCAAAACTTAGCTGATTCTGAACGACATTCTTTTTAACCCCCTTCAATCTCTTTATTTGTAATTCATTTAAGAGTTTTATGCAATATGACTTAGATTTAGTACCTACAAATGAATCGATAATATTCCCAGCACATTCATCTTTCATTTTACCTAGAACCTTTTTGTTCACTAGCGGTAGATGATATTGATTATCTGCAGGATAGTTACTTGTATCAAACCTACCCAAGTCAGGCTTTATATCATTGTAATAGTCATCAGTTTTGATTTGATAAATAAACGAATCGGTATCTGTGTAGAGCAATTGCGCATTATGCGCGTACTTCTTCATCATATAATCGTAATGGAATTCATACATGAGTGTTTTAGCCAATTCAAGTACTGCAAAGCCGACGTAGGTAGGTTTGTCATACTTAACCTTGACACGATTCATCTGTATAATAACTAAATTCTCGTGTATGATGGTGCAGCTGTGGAAATTTGGTTTACTTATTAAATAGTTAGCACCATACCTTTTCTTAATATTATCCCAGTTTGTAATCAATTTTACATCAACGCGTTTGTCAACATTCTCCATAGTCTTACCAAACACACTGTTATTCATGAGCTTGTAGAAATCTTTTTCAAACTCGTTAACCGCATTCGTTCTTAAATTATTGTTCAGATCGATATATGGCTTTAGCCACGGTGACTGATTAAATTCTAGTACGCGATGAATTTTGGATAACTTCAAACCATGCTGCAAACACTGTTTTAAATTTCGGTAATGAATGATATACTTAGATTTATCGCATAAATTAGCAATGAGCATTTTCGTCGTTGATGCAATGTACGGGGGCTTCATATTTTCAGGGCAGAACGGTAGGTCATTATGAGAAGTGTGTAACTCTTTAGGATACTGTAAGTCAACTTCGAGGAAAAAACCTTTATCAGCTTCATCGCCTAGGGCGTGTAGCTGTAAAGCATCAATTTCGCACTGCGTCAGCCAGCGGAAACCACTCACCGGTAGATGCTGACTCATCGCCCACCCATACTGATTATTAGCATCCAGATAAACGATATACTGAGATTCCTGACTAGAATCGAAACTCGGCATGTACTTATTATTAGCCCTCGAATATCGTCCGCTGCACTGACTCATACCGCCTCGAATGGATGATTTTATAAAGTGCACAATATCGATATCGGTTAGCAGTTCTAAATTCACACGCGTGTATTTTAACATCGCGTCCCAACTTAACCCAGGTGCAGTAAAATACTGACATGGGTCAAGGCTGTAGGTGTTCATGCAAACACAGCGAAAATTTTCAAAAACATCAGCTAACAAAAGTACATCTGTCTTTAAATATAAATCGGAGTATTCACCCAGCGTTTGAATGTGGAACTGCTCCCAGATATGTTGTGCATGTAAATAGTCATCATCACTAATATCTGCTGAATTCAGCGAGCTGTAAAAGGATTGTTTCGATGGTAAGGCACGTTCTTCGAGGCGGTCTAAGCAGTCGAGATATTCGTAACAAAAAACACCCTTACGCCGAAGTAAATTAAACTGCGCTTCTTCAGGGAAAACGCGTCGAATTTCCGTAAATTGTTCAGGCTGTAAATGACTAGAAAGTTTATCGAGGCTACTCGCCATAAAGCGAAACGAGTCAAGGAATCTCAGTTTTATAGAATGCTCAGCATCTACTTTTACAGACTTTGCAAACGCAATGTACCGCTCTTTATTCTGAGGGATTATATCTACTTTTTCATCTGAAGCTCCAAATTGTGAAATGATGAAATGAGAGTCGTAACCAGATAAGTTATGAAAAATTACAGGGATAAATTTAGGAACTCTATACTTAAGATTACAGCTATAATGAGCGGCACATCTGTAGAAACCAGTTAAATGATCATGATCAAAAACTTTAGGGTCATTTTCGGAAAATTCCCCATCACAAATGCTACACTTTGTAGCACGTTCATGATCATTTAACTGAATTTCGGTGAGTGGCTTCATAGGAATATTACTATTCAGAATACGACCGAGACGAACTGCATCACTTTCAAGTCTTTCTAAAAATACTTTAGCAGCATCATGTCCTCGATACAGCTCTAACTTGTTAAGCGTACTATCGTAACTACACTTGATGTAATACGCGAAGCTATACGGGACATGCATGTGCGTAGTATTAGTGAAAGAGTTGTCAGGATTAGGTGAGCATGTGTTGCATGGCGTGAGGATGGCTTCAAAGTCTGCATAAATCGCGAACGGTACCCACATCTGCTTATGAAAATTTGTAAATTTTAAAACATTATTGCCTGTAGTAGGTATCTCTGTACGTACATGATTGCAGTCATTCTTGGAATGCTTCGTTAACTGATCTTCATTTCTGAAATACTGCAAGCATCCATCACATAGCCACTTTTTACCATCATGTTTTGACAACTGACTGCCAACAAGTCTACTCAGATTTTTAATCCAGCAAAAGCGGCTATTCTCACTGTTTTCAATATAGAGTAAATTAACATGAGTACTCTTCTTATTACATGTATAATACAGAGGACCTACTACAGACTTTTTCTCTACACCATACACATTAATACTAATGTTATTTAGTTCCTCAAAGCGCTTAATATCCTTTATCTGCACAGGAAATTCTATACTGTCGAAATTTAGCTGCGTTGAATAGTGTGGATACGATGATGTTCTATTCGCTACATTCCGTTTCACAGGATTTAAAGCTGACATCACCGCCCAAGCAAAACATGCTTCGTCATTGTTTTGGATGTTTACAACAGCTTCTTTTCGCTGAATCCATGTCGGCAGCTCAATGTGCGAAGATCCACGCATAGGATTGTACTTATTGATGTTAACTTCTAGATACATTATTTCAACTAAAGCCCACCCTAATTCCTTTTCCTGAAATTCCTCGCTCTTAGTTGAAATAATGTTAGAGACATCCCTAAGTACATCACCAAAATTAGTCGACTCACTTATGATAAAATTCTTCGTATTAAATGATTTAATGTCCGTTATTTCGGATTCATCCGTGCTTTTAATGTACAAGGCGAAAAGTTCAAAATTAACTTTAAATAAACTATGATTGGACAAAGATTTAGCAAGAAGCTGTTGTACATCCGGTTGAACGCAATTTAAAAAGTTTGAAGTGCTCTGAAACTTTTGACTGGTGCGAATTCGGTAACTAGCAATCCTACTTTTAAATGCTGTATTAATTTCCTCGATGTTTGCGTTACTACCACTTCTACACGCATTATTTTTATGCGCATTACTCCGTAAGTGCCCCTGAAAATGCGAAGATGGAACATCAGTGTTACAGTGCTCGCAGTGAATAGTTTGAAGTTCATGATTTTTTCTAGGTTTTTTACTACTAGTACTTTCTACAGCTACATCAGTAGCTGCACGCTTTTTCCCTACTACTACCTGAGGGCAAGTAGATATTTGATGTACCTCTGCTAAGTGAGCCTGGTATTGCTCTACATTAGCGAAGTACAGCCCGCAAACATCACATAAAGCAGATGTTATGCTAGGGTGTTTTGATTTCATATGGCGCATGAAGTTATCTCGCCTTGTAAACGATGTCTCACACTGCTCGCAGGTGAACGTAGACGCTTCTCCATGTTTGATTTGTAAATGCCGTGTAAGGGCATCTCTTCTTGTAAACGTTATATCACACTGCGAGCAGGGAAACATCTGAAAAGAGAACAACCAATAGAGATTAGCCTAAAGTTGCGATGTTCAACCTATAGAGGTCGGACATGACTGTGAGTTTGAAATTATACGATTAACCTCTCCTATGGCATGCGGATTAAAGAAAATAACTATTTATCAATAGACTAAAGTTACGATGTTTTAGAAGAAACCAAGTTTCAGCCTGTTGAGGGCAGACATAGCTATGTACGCACCTCGTCTATAGCGTGAGGATTAAAGAGAACAACTATTTATCAATAGACTAAAGTTACGATGTTTTAGAAGAAACCAAGTTTCAGCCTGCTGAGGTCAGACATAGCTATGCGTGCGTGTTTGAAATTATAAGATTAACCTCTTCTATGACATGCAGATTAAAGAAAATAACTATTTGTCAATAGACTAAAGTTACGATGTTTTAGAAGAAACCAAGTTTCAGCCCGTTTAGGGCAGACATAGCTATGTGTACGTGTTTGAAATTATACCACGTCTATAGTATGTTGATTAAAGAGAACAACTATTTATGATTAGCTTAAAGTTACGATGTTCGGAAGAAACCAAGTTTCAGCCTGCTGAGGTCAGACATATCTATGCGTGCGTGTTTGAAATTATAAGATTAACCTCTTCTATGACATGCAGATTAAAGAAAATAACTATTTGTCAATAGACTAAAGTTACGATGTTTTAGAAGAAACCAAGTTTCAGCCTGCTGAGGTCAGACATAGCTATGTGTGTGTTTGAAATTATAAAATTAACCTCGTCTATAGCATGAGGATTAAAGAAAATGACTATTTATCAATAGACTAAAGTTACGATGTTTTAGAAGAAACCAAGTTTCAGCCTGCTGAGGTCAGACATAGCTATGCGTGCGTGTTTGAAATTATAAGATTAACCTCTTCTATGACATGCAGATTAAAGAAAATAACTATTTGTCAATAGACTAAAGTTACGATTTTTAGAAGAAACCAAGTTTCAACCTGTTGAGGACAGACATAGCTACGTGTACGTGTTTGAAATTATACCACGTCTATAGTATGAGGATTAAAGAGAACAACTATTTATGATTAGCTTAAAGTTACGATGTTCGGAAGAAACCAACTTTCAACCTGTTGAGGGCAGACATAGCTATGTGTGCGTGTTTGAAATTATACTACGTCTATAGTATGTAGATTAAAGAAAATAACTATTTGTCAATAGACTGAAGTTACGATGTTTTAGAAGAAACCAAGTTTCAGCCTGCTGAGGTCAGACATAGCTATGCGTGCGTGTTTGAAATTATAAGATTAACCTCTTCTATGACACGCAGATTAAAGAAAATAACTATTTGTCAATAGACTAAAGTTACGATGTTTTAAAAGAAACCAAGTTTCAGCCCGTTGAGGGCAGACATAGCTATGTGTACGTGTTTGAAATTATACCACGTCTATAGTGTGTTGATTAAAGAGAACAACTATTTATGATTAGCTTAAAGTTACGATGTTCGGAAGAAACCAAGTTTCAGCCTGCTGAGGTCAGACATAGCTATGCGTGCGTGTTTGAAATTATAAGATTAACCTCTTCTATGACATGCAGATTAAAGAAAATAACTATTTGTCAATAGACTAAAGTTACGATGTTCGGAAGAAACCAAGTTTCAGCCCGTTGAGGTCAGACATAGCTATGTGTGCGTGTTTGAAATTATACCACGTCTATAGCGTGAGGATTAAAGAGAACAACTATTTATGATTAGCTTAAAGTTACGATGTTCGGAAGAAACCAAGTTTCAGCCTGTTGAGGGCAGACATAGCTATGTGTGCGTGTTTGAAATTATACTACGTCTATAGTATGTAGATTAAAGAGAACAACTATTTATCAATAGACTAAAGTTACGATGTTCGGAAGAAACCAAGTTTAAGCCTGTTGAGGACGGACATAGCTATGTGTGCGTGTTTGAAATTATACCACGTCTATAGTATTTTTGTATCAGGGGTATTTCACAATTGTGAACCGTATCGGGAAGTGTGCATATTCTTATAAATTCAGGAAGAGGATATTGTCGGTATTTGTAGTATTATATATGTAAAGAAGTACTTCACGTGAGATTTGTTGAGATAAGATTAAGATGATTAATTTTTGTAAGAAACTGGCAAAATTAAACTAACATATATGGATTTGCGTGTGAACCAAGTGTCGTATTGGTGTATTGGAAGAATAAGTGCTACATTGTTATGTTCTGTGTGACAAAAAACGGAGAACAGGACATTGGACAGTTATCTTCGATAACAATATGCAAGAAAAGTTCTCATGTAAGTGAATTTTCACAAAATATTTTGATATGTTAAAAAAAGGAGAAGAATGTTGTATATTGATTGAAAATTATTTGTGTGTGTTAAATTAAGGGCTATGCTCTTGTGAATTGTATGAGAATGGGACACTGGACAGTTACTGCGATGACAATGTGCGAGAAAAATTCTCATATATGTGATGTATTACAAAATGTATGGATGCTGAAAAAGAAAATTATTGTTGTATACTCATTTAAAGTGTTTATATGTGTCAGTGTTATATATATATATATATATATATATATATATATTATGTTGTTCATAAATCAATCGATTCTTTGTTCTTCGATTTATTTATGAGGGAGGCGAATTGTAACGGTTCAAATCCCGTTACAAGATGATATATGTATTTTTATTATTGTATGATTTTATCGGTATTATTATTATTATTATTATTATTATTATTATTATTATTATTATGATTATGTTAGTATTATTATTAGGTTATCTGTGATATTATTACTATTATTGTAATTATCAGTCTTATTCAATTCGATTTTGCAATTGCCTGTTGCTTGCAAGATTGTACTTAGATGTATGCATATATACGTATGTGTAGAATAACACTCAATACCTGTACAGTGAGAATTGTTGTATATATCAGAGATTGGATGTGACGTTGGGACATTGTGCAGGATTAGTGGAGATTCTGCCAAGTCATCGCCGCGCCATGGCTACGGCATTGTATTTATTTAGCAATGCGCTCACGGAGTCAGCCGCCTGCGGGCTATTTCACCACTGTATGTAATATCTGTCGCGTAGGTGGGAGTATGTCATTGTTATTTCTGGAGATTACGTAGCGGTGACAACCAACGTCTATATAAGGTGGATGCATATTGTAGCGTCAGTCATTAGTTATACGGATGCAGTACAGTGAAGTAGTCTACTAGATCAAGAGGCCTTAGTTGGTCAGTCAACCAGTGTGAACGAGAGATGGTGAAGACTCAGTGAGCCATTATTGGTCATTGAGAGAGTGAGACCAAATGGTTGGTCCGTCACGTAGTAGAAGACACGGACGCAAGGGCTTACCATGGAGTCAGAGAGGGCAACCCTGGACCTGCCAAGAGGTCATACCGTATTGACTTACAAAGAAGTCAGATGATATGGAGAAGAAGCAGCCACAAGGATGTATCACCAAGTTAGGCGTGACACATCTACAGTAAACACCAGATCAATGGATTACGTCGTAATTACACTCAAAGTGTTGAAGGTACAGTCAAGTGAATCAGTGAGGGAAATATTTCGTATAAATTGTTAAATGTCCGGTCAAGAAGAATTCAAATTCATGCCTAGTTTCTTTCAGTTGCAATGTCATAATTTCATATTCTCATCTGTTTTATCACAAGACTCACTATTTTTTGATATATTATTTAAAGAATATATATTGTTCTATCAAACGAATTCATAGTTTCATTTCATTGACAGTAAAATATCTTAACCTCAAAATTAATGGGGAAACCGAACGCCAATCTCCTTTTCCCAGAACTTATATGCTATGTTGTCAAAAGTAAGCTTATTACCCCACACCCTAGAGATAGTCAATAGTCTCATTCTATTATTGCTGTACTGAGTGACAGCTGGCGCCCTTCAAATAACGTATGTGTAAGTAAGCAGGTAACAAGTAAGTGTGAGTACAAGGTTCGACGAGTGTGTATTTTATTTAATGAATGTTAATTTTTATAATTTCCATTTTAAATGCAGATATTTCAGATTTTCAAGTAAAATGCAGTTTTATATATATGTTTGTAAAGCTAGTCAGCAAGTCAGGAAACTTTTACAATATGTTTCTCGCGACGGCTGGATAGTAGCCCAGATTGACTCCTGGATTATACAACCGGACGACTTAGTGGAAGACCACCTCAGAGAGGAGGTTAGGATAATAAGAGAGCTACCAATTATAAATGTCAGAATATGCAACTTTAAAGTGAGCTGTTTATTGGATACAGGCGCCAGCATCAGCTTAATTTCACAAAATTTTTTTAATGAATTGTCTACTCGGAAGAAATTGCCAAAAATTCCCGTAGCAAATATCAAAATCAGAGGAGTCATTCCCGACAAAACTGCCATTTGCAAAACGCAGACATTTTTGGATTTGCAGATAGGAGACATGACATTTTCGCATCCTTTTGTCGTAATTTCGGAGCAACACTATAATGTTATTCTTGGAGCATACTTCATTTGTGAAAGTAACGCCGTCATCGATTTAGGAATGAGAGAGGATGGCGGACCGGCATTAGTAGCTCTAAGCGAAGAATCATTGGGTCAGAGTGAGAGAAGAATGTGTGAGGAAGAAATCCATTTCACTACCGTTTCTAAGGAGCTAAAAGAGGAGATAGGACAGGGAACAGAAGAGGTCAACCACGAAGAGTGGGACGTCCTTGAGATTGAATTGGGAAAGGCTGTAGAAGATTTGAGAAATGAGAAAGTAACCGAATGCCCAGGGACTGCTGAAGAGAAAATGAAGTTGAGGGAACTACTTCTCAAATATCAGGATGTATTCGATTCAAAGCCAGGATGCTTTCCTAATTTCAAATATGTGTTGGCTGTAAATAGTTGGGAGCCGATCAAACTTAGGCCGTATCCCATTCCCGAGAAACATCGCCAGGAGGTTGGAAAAATTATTAAAGATATGGAAGAAAGTGGGTTGATTTCCAAGGCAAATACACCATTCGTTAATTCCTTAGTTACCGTGCAGAAGCCCGACGGGTCCCTGAGGGTATGTTCGGATGCGAGGGCGGTAAATGAGAGGCTAATCCCTGAAAATGATAGAGCACTTCCCGTTAAAGAAGTTATTAGGATGTTTAGGGGCAATCGCCGCTTCACTAATATTGATCTGACTTCGTCGTATCATCATATAATGCTCGATCCGAAATCCAAATTGTTCACTGAATTCCTGTATGACCAGCAAACGTACGTTTATAATCGTCTCCCGTTTGGAATTAAAAATGCCGGTGCAGCTCTCATACGCGCCCTAGATCGCAACCTCACCGAACAAGTTAAGGCCGTAACTACGCGCTATGTCGATGACATATTGCTTTCGTCGAAGGATTTCGATGAAAATCTTCGTCATCTCGGGTTGCTACTTGAAATTCTCAGGGTTGCTGGTTTTAAGATCAACTTGAGAAAATCAAATTTTGGGCAGCAGGAAGTTCTCTTCCTAGGACACATCATTGATGGTGAAGGAGTACGCCCTAACCCAGTGAAATTGGAGGCAATTGACAACTTTCCAAGGCCAAGCAAGGCAAAGAACGTCCGACAGTTCTTAGGTATGAGTCAGTTCTTCAGTGATCATTGTAAAAATTGTACGGAGGTTGTGGCTCCACTGCAAGATTTGCTGGTAAAGAACAATCGATGCAAATGGTCTAGGGAACATGAGATTTCTTTTCGGGATACTTAGGAGATGTTAGCTAGAAGTGTGAAACTAGGGTACCCGAATTTCGATAAGACCTTCATCTTACAAACTGATGCTTCCACCGTAGGAATTGTTGCAGTTTTATACCAAGAGGAAGAAGAAGAACCCAAGAAGAAGAACTACTTGGCATTCTTTAGCCGTAAACCTAGGAAGCACGAGCTAAAATACAGTGTCACTGAATTAGAAATGCTTGCAATTGTTCAATCACTGCAGCACTGGAGAAAGATGATTTTTGGATTCCTTATAACCATTAGGACGGATCACAAGGCCTTAACCTTTGTGATGTAGACGGTAGTTGCTAGCGAGAGAGTAGCCAGGTGGGCGCTGTTTATTCAGCAGTTCGATCTGACCATCGAGCACTGTCAGGAATGTATAATGTCCTGGCGGATGCCTTACGTCGAAACCCAAACGATGACGAACATGAGGTGAACTTCGTGGAGTTAACTGACGAAGACAGAACCTTTCTCAATGAGCTGGCACGTTTACCAGAATGTCAAAGACAAGACCTATTCTGTGGCAGGGTAATTTCGTTTTTGAAGGGAGAATTTCCACATGACGACCCAGGACGTGGAGTTGGGAAGCTTGCTGAGAGCTATTTGTTTGTCGACAACACCTTGTTGAAATTCATAGACAAGGATCACACTAAATCTCGAATTGTTGTACCACCGCCACTTAGGAAGGGACTTATATATCATGCCCATAGGATAACCGGTCATGGTGGGATTGACAAGGTCACCTCTACCCTTCAGGAAACGTTCACCTGGGTTCATCTATGAGAAGACGTGAGAAGCATTGTAATTACATGTGACACATCCCAGAGGGTTAAGGCGAACCCGTACCTCATTCGACAGGCACCGATACCTCTCTTACCAGCTAAACCTCGTGAACTATTCGCGATGGATATTTACGGAGTCCTTCCCAAGTCACGTATAGGGAATAGATATGTCTTGGTAATCGTGGACGTATTCCCTAAGTTCACGTCGTTATGTCTATTACAGAAGGCGAACACTAAATTGGTATTAAGAGCTATAAATAGGACCATAATTCAACTATGGGGAAGCCCATGGTTTTATTAACGGACCACGGCAAGCAATTTACATCAGCTCAATTTCAACAGGAGTTACAAAGGCTTGAAATTCGCCATATTCTTAGTTTAGTTCGCCATCCTGAGGGAAATGCTTCAGAGCGAATTATGCACGTCATCGCGAAGTTCTGTCGGATTTTCTGTGCTCAAGAGCATGGAGATGGTTGGATGTGTTACCTATCATAGAAGATTGCGTGAATAAGACCATCCACGAATCTATAGGGTGCGTCCCAAATGTGGTTCATTCCAATATTTACCCTCTGAGACCATGGCACGCAGTGGTGAAGTGTCCGAGCGACCCACGGCCGACTCAAGCGATGTGCATTGAAGAGACAGCTAGGTATCTTCGTCAGCAAGCTGACCGACATTTGAGACGCGCCAAAAATAAGTGATTTCATCGGCCCTTGAAAGAAGGCGAATATGTGCTTGTTCGTAAACCCGCTCTACGCGAAGTTTGCACCGTTGTATATGGGTCCATTTAAAGTTATCCAGAGTTTCCGAAATAATTCCTATAAAATCCAGTCGTCAGATGGACGCTCTGAGGCTATTTTCAATGCAGCAAATTTGCAAGTTTATCGCAAACCTGAAGATATGGTAGTCCAGGAAGTCAACCTCATTGAAATATTGGAGAATCAAGATGTAGAACCGCTCGAAGAAAAGAAGGATGACCCACTGAAACGATGTAGGGAATGTAGGCAAGTCACAGACTCTGTGATATTGAGAGCATTTGAGGAGTATTGGAATCTTACAGAGCAGATCTGGATAGAACAGCGAGAATTTGAGGAAGGTTCTGAGGTGGAAGACTCTGACAGCGAGGAAGACTTTGACGGCGAGGAAGGAATAAATATCTCAGTCGAAAATTCAGTGGAGAACTACTAGGAAGCTGAAGGCATCAACCAACATCCGTACACCAGGAGATGAGCAACTGCATAAGAGAGAAGAAAGGAATTTATCTTCAAAGGTCATGTTTCATCAGACGTCGAAATATGAAATTTCACCATCTGGATTGTTTTAAAGGAAATTCCTTGTCACTGTGCGAAAGGATTTCGTGTCTTGTGGAAAATATGAACCCATGACATTTGTGCCCTAATAATATCATGTATTAAATTGTCAATTTAATAAGAAGTTCGATTCTTGATAGCATGGAATTGACACGTGGCGAGGGGATGATTACCTTCGGTCCCACGCTCTGGGATACGTGACGTCAGTCGCACGTGTCAACGGCGGAGGAATCTTAAGTCATTTTTGTGAACTATTTCAAAGCGCGTGTATATGGCGTGCCCAAGCCAAGTCGAAAATATAGTGCCTATCAAATGAGGTCATTTATCCAACCAATCCAACATGTATAAATTTTAAATGCCCAAGAACACTACCGCCAGGAATGTAGCGAGTATGTAGTCACCTTCAAAACTCTTGTAATTACAGTTTAGTTAAGTCAGAAAATCTATAGAAATTTTCTTGGCGGCAAAGGGAGATGCCCGGAGAGAGTGGGTAGCTGCTATATATAAGAATTGACGCCATGACGAAGCCTCTGCATTTTGTGTTACGAAGCTGACGACAGGGGGTTGAGCTGCTCGGTGAAATCGAACGACAAAAGTAGACTAAGTTCAACAAACATATTTCGTCGATGTGGCTGGGTTCTTGATTCTATGTGGAGATAGTTTTCTTGAGTGAAAAATAATTGTACCAGATAGGACGGTCAAAGTACCGAATAAATTCTTACGTGATAAATAAAGTAATTCGTGTGCGGAAATAATTACAATCGGTCGTGCGCGCTCAACAAGAACAAGTGAAGGGCATTTTCTTTTTTATGCTTTATTTCCAGGAAACCGGAAGAATAAAATGATCTGTAAAGCCAGAAATGTAAAAATGGCTAAATAAAAATGCCAGGGTCGCAGGTGAACCCTAAGATGAATATTGGCGTGACCACATAAGGTATGTGACTTACCATCTTACTACCTATTTTTTTGTTTCATGATCTCTAAATATGTGCATTTGAATGGGATATATACGACGCAGTTGGTCGTCCCTATGTGGTTTTTGTAAATGTTAGAATACGACTAAAAAGTTTGTTTTATTTTCCACTTGGATAAATTTTTGAAGTCTTGCGAGTGCCGTATGATGTTGTAAAAAGTTATTAAATAGGGTTTCGAAGTGATATCACGTCCAATGTAGATCGTCATTTCTGTGTGTTATTGCCTATATTTTGTGATGTCAAATTAAGATGTTCATTCGACGTAAAATTTTTCTGTCTGAAATTTTGACGTAAATAATATAAGAAATCCATAGTTACCCATTTTCAATCGAGTGGAAGCGCGCTGTCGGGTGAGATTATAGAGTGATGAATTTGGTCACGGAGTGAAAGGTTTTTCTAGGCTCATTTAAACTGTGTCTGACTGACAATAAAAAGATCTAGTAGAATTTTTCAGTCATTTCGTGAAAATCAGTTATTAAAATACGACATCATTTTATGCGAAGTTATTCATTATTAAAGCACTGAGCGTTATTAGACGTCGTGTGTTCTAGTAAGGATTTTATTCCAGTTCTTTGTCGGTGATAGTCGTGAATTGGGAAACAGAGGTTAGTTTTGTCGTGTGAGTCGAGATGAGATTTGCGAATCAGGTTGGAGGCCTGTCAATGAAGCCGGGACTTGTGGAAGCCCGAGGAAGATGTTACGGAGTTTTCCGTGGTAGTTAGAGGTGAAAGAAGGTGCTGGGATGATCAGGTCTCAACTTACGAAATTAAAGTTAATTAAAAATTTAACAAGGTTATATTTTCTTTTCATGATCAGGAAATAACAAATATAACAGGTACTCAGTAGCCTAGCAACTAATCGAAAATGTACATTTACAGTGTTAGAGGATCTGGGCTCCGAGAGCCGGACACATAATTCTTGAGCAATTAGCCCAACTTTAGCCAGATACCAGGTTTGACGAAGGGGCAGAAAACCACAATCATGCCCAGGAGCTCTTGCTCCCTATTACTCAGTAAAGCCTGCACGAGGCACACAGAAATCAAAATTTTTTGGAAGAGCAACCCGCTCTCATAGTTCCAGCCTATCAAAGGCCACACCAAACTCCACCTTCAAGCTGTCCTCTAAGGACATAAACACAGGGGTAAAAATACCCAACCTACTGAGGCCGATTTAGTAAATAAACAGGAAAATTACAAGGCCCCAAAATACAAACTTGAGCGGAGGCGTAACTAGCACTCCTAATACACTTCTTTAAAACCTACTTGGCACTAGGCCACTAATGCAAGGGCTAATCCCATACTAAATAGGTGACTTATATAAGAAAACGATTTACATTACATTCGAAGGGAAGAAACGGTTGTGAAAATAAGTTCACCTCAAACCAATATGAGTGGGAGCTCGAGAGGGTTAAGCACTCTCTATCCCAATATGTAGTTACAGAGGCAGAATTTAAACCAAAGTCTTTTACATTTTAGGGGAAAGTTACCTGGTAAAAGATTTCGAACCCGCCCCGAGGGTTAAACTGCTGAGCTGGCAAGAAAATAAGTTATAAAACGGCCATTACCTGGTGGTTAAACTGCTGCCCGAAGAAAGAGGCGCTTCCCGCCCCCTACTACATAATTTACACAATGATAGATGTTACTGAAGTGGCGCAGAGACCCGAAAAACAGAAGTTTATATACCCTCGCGGAACATTCGAGACCTTTCAGGAATGACAACACCCGCCCACAATCATTTTATTGCACGGCCAAAAGATTACATGTCAAAACAGAGGAAGAAAACCAGGATTGGTGGGAAATTAATTACAAAAATTACTCATTGGTCGAATTCAAAACAGGCGGAAGGTGAAGGGTTATACAGCCAACCTAAACAATGACTGAAAGAAATTTAACAAAGAGCAAACTTATGAACCAAAAATGTCTCCAAAACACGGTTCTTTCACTTCGCACAAGAGTGCATGTAGTCCTTCAGTAGTGCCATCTAGGAGAGAATGTTCACAGTTCTTACTACAGGCAAAACAAAAATACATCGAAAACGACACAGTTCAGAACTCTTCAAAATTTACAAGTAGTGACATCTTCTGAAAAACTTGAGAATTAGCACTTTAGTTAAAGTTCAGGCTTCCTCCAGTAGAGGAGTTTCAACTGGCGCAAAGTTTGAATTAGCGGAGGTGTACCGCCCGGTACAGACCTCCCCCCCCCCAAAAAAGTCCCTCCATGGGGAAACACAGAAGAACGTAAACTTTTGTTTTAAAATAGGGTCCAAGTTATGATGTTGATATAGAAGTTAATTGCATAAGTATTTACAACCAAATTTTCTTAAATGATTGGTTCCAGTTTCAAAATTCTTTGTAGTTATTTTTGATGTAATGTCTTTATGCTTGTAGAAGTTAAATTCAGAAGGAAAAACTTTTAATACTTGAAAGTGAAGGAAAATTTCCTAAGTTGAATTCAAAACTGTAGTAATTGTTGATATTAAATATCCATGTAGCTGATTAACTATATTCAAGGTCGATTAAGTTGGACGGCCAGACCAGCCGCTGCTGCTCTTGTCCAGAGGAGTCCCCTCGGACCATTCGAGTACCCTGAGATACCGCTCGCCCGCACTATGAGCGGAGTGGTGGTGTTGAAGCACGCCGCGCCCGCGGCGAACATACAGGTCGCGGGCAAGTAGCAGGTTGTGCGCCGCACATCGGCCTTGGCCGGGAAGAGTACTCCGGCTCGCCGTACACTGGTTGGTCTCACTGGAGAGAGGCGGGCCCTTACGCAACCTCAGTGGCGGTACGGCGCCGCGCTGCTGCGGGGGCGCTGCAACATTAAGATTTCGGCGGCAGAATTTGTTGGACCATAATTATTTTTAGGGTACAATCTTGTGGTGAGGTTGAGGGGCCAGCGGCGTGGAGATATTTATTTCATATAAATAGCCACTGTGTGTTGTTGAGCAGGAGACGGGAGCGTAGTAATGGCCATGGTAAGGACAGGATGGCAGTTTAACTGGTCGGGGGAGTTTTTACAATAAATGCATAAATACAAGGAACCTGACTCCAAGGGCAGAAGGCCTGAAAATGAAACTAAAATATAACCTTCCGAATTATTTCAAAAATGTTAAAACAATTATAAATGCAGCTACGTTGCCGCGGAAGTTACACAGGTTTCACCTGCGACAGGTGAACCCTAAATATCCTCTCGGTGGCTGGATTGCTTAGCAATAAGGTAAAGGGTGTAAGGAAATCGAGAATAATACACGGCCCATGAAATCTGGGGGCAAGCTTGCCCGCGGGAACAAAATTTTTGACAATCACCTGGTCACCTACCTTCAAATTGGTGGGTCTACGTCCACGATCATATCTTTCCCTAACTTTTTCATGAGACACTTTAAGATTGGCTTTAGCCTTCTTCCAAAGATCTTTAATATTATCTGGATCTATTGTCTCGGGTAGAATGTCACTCAGAGACCAGAGGTTAGAGAGCGGCGTGTTGGGAACAAACTTGAACATCAGAGAAGCTGGAGTAAATTTATGTGATTCATGAACCGCCGAATTCAGAGCGAAAGCTAACCAATGCAGGGACGTGTCCCACCTGGAATGGTCTTCATGATGACAAGCAATAAGAGCCGACCTGAGATTACGATTGACACTTTCGGCAAGAGATGATTGGGGATTGTACCGGGCGGTACACCTCCACGCCGCTAATTTAAAATGTGCGCCAGTTGAAACTCCTCTGCTGGAGGAAGTCTGAACTTTATCTACGGTATTAATTTTCTACTTTCTCAGAAGATGTCACTATCTGGAAATTTTGGAGTTTTTGAACTGTGTCATTTTCGATGTATTTTTGTTTTACCGGTAGTAAGAAGTGTGAACTTTCTCTTCTAGAGGACACTACTGAAAAAACTACAATGGTGCACCCTAGTGCGATGTGAAAGAACTGTTTTTTGGAGAAATTTTTATCTCAAAAGTTTGTTTCTTGTTAAATTTCTTTCTGTTATTGTTTAAGTTGGCTGTATACCCCTCTCTTCCCCCTTGTTTTGTATTTAGCCAATCCCGAATTTCTTTAATTAATTTCTGACCAATCTGATGTATCTTCCCCCAACTTGAATATGCTGCTTATCCCGAACCAATAAAGTGATTGTGGGCGGGTGTTTTCTTCCATAAAACGCCTCTAACTTTCCGCGAGAGTATATAAACTGCTGATTTTAGGGTCTCGGTGCCACTTCTGTTCCATCTTTTAGTGTGTAAAGTACATAGCAGGGGGCGGGAAGCGCCTCTTTCTTCGGCAGCGGTCAACAACAAGGTAATGGCCGATTAATAACTTCCTTCTTTGCTAGCTCAGCAGTTTAACTCTCGGGGCGGGTCCGAAGTTTTTCCGTAATGTAACCTTCCTTAAAATGTAAAGAAACTTAGTATCTATTCTTTTTAAACTGCATATTGGGATAGAGAGTGCTTAACCCTCTCGAGCTCCCACTCATATTGCTTTGAGGTGAACTTATTTCTCACAACCGATTCTTCCTTAATGTAATGTAAATTGTTCTTTTCTAACGTCACCTCTGTAGTATGGGATTAGCCCTTGCATCAGTGGCCTAGAGCCAAACTAGGTTTTGAAACAAATGCATTAGGAGTGCAGATCGCCTCCTCTCAAATTGTTATTTTAGAGATCATGTAATTAACCTTCTTCTCATTTAATAGACCTCAGTAGGTTGGGTATTTTACCCCTGTGTATATGTCCTGAGAGGACAACTTGAAGGTGGAGTTTGGTGTGGCCTTTGAGAGGCTTAAGGTTTGAGAGCGAGTAGCTCTTTCTTGAAAATTGAGTGTTGTATGCCTCGAGGAGGCTTTTCTGTGTAATTTGGAGCAAGTGCTCGTGATCATGAATGGGGTTTTCTGCCCCTCTGGTAAAACTTTTTTTGGAGTAAAGTTGGGCTAATTGCCCTAGAAGTGTGAATTCGGGGCTCGAAGCCCAAATACTGTAAATACTGTAATTGCACCTTTTGTTGCTTTGCTACTCTGTACCTGCCGTACTTGTTATTTCTTAATTTTGAAAAGAAAATATAACCTTGTTAAATTTTACATTAACTTTGATTCCGTAGTTTGAGACCCGTTCAATCCCGCACCTTCTTTCACCTCTACCTACCGCAAAGACACGGTAACAAGTGGTAGCAGAGCGTGGTTGAATGGGTCTCAATTTAGCCCCTTTTGACGGCTAAACATTGCTTTGATTCAAACTCTAACAATTTTCTCAGTTGCTGGAATTTTCTGATTTTTTCAAAATTGTTCTGTCATCATGCCCGGCCCTCGCGATGTTCTCCATCTTAACTATTTGCGCAAGGAGGAGTTGATCTATGAGTTAACTATCAGAAATGTGCAATCTGGAGGCACGGTTGCGATAGATACCAACAAGCTTAGAGAGTCCCTTGATTTGCCCATTTCAATCCCCAATTTGGGAGAGAAAGAAACTGACGACTCTCTTTCCACGATCACCGAGAATACTACTGGGCTAGCATCGGTAGTTAGTTTTTTTGACGAAAATGATCCTTCTCCTAATCAAATTAAGCGTGTGCAAGCCAGGCTATATCATTTTTCAAATAGAGTTAACGATCTGTTGTCTCTGAAGCTGAACGACGTTCAGAGGAAGGAAGCTAGTACGTTGCTTGAAAGTATTTCTGAATTATCTAGCAAGGTCACTCAATTGTTAAATGGGGAAGTTCCTCCCAAAATTGATCAACCCACCACGATGAATGTAGGTAGCGAGGAAGAGCCTCCTAAGGGAGAAGCCAATAGGATAACCGTTGCTGCTCAAACTATCTCTGCCCCATTGGACAACGAGTCTGAACGCCGTGCATCGTTGAGTAATATACGTTCTGAATTAACTTCCTTGCCATTGAAACCTTTACCTACTATGTCACCCGGGTTTAGCAGCTTGCCTCATCCATTGGCAATGTTGCTCAGAGGTATCTCTAAGTTTTCCGTTAATACCACCAGTGACGTAATTTCATTTTTAAGATTTTTAGTTGAATTTCAGGATCATGCTCTTGTGTTTTCTCTTTCTCCATGTCAAATTTTGCAAATTATCTATCCCTATGCAATAGGTATTCTCTCAGACAAAATAGTTAGAGCCATTGCCGAGCAATCATCGATTGAAGACTTCCACGCCCACTTGCTAGCTAACTTCATCCCGGCCAGGTCAAGGTCCTCCCTTATTCAGAAGTACTATTATCGGGTACAGCGCTTGGATGAAAACTTGGCAGATTTCATCCAAGATATTAAGTTCTATACTAGGGTGTTTGCTCTTCACTTCCCTGAGGATCAGATTGTACAAGCTATTGTGGAAGGAATTTCACCATCCTATAGGTCATATTTGTGTTTCGCGGCGTGCCCGCAAACCTTCTCTGAACTTGAAGCATTGGCCGTCTCAGCGGAAGGAGTTAGATACGCCGACTCTTTGCGTGTCGCGAAAGAACCCCCTCCCTCTTTTAGTAATCTTCGGCCTGCACCTCGCCGACCAGTCACACCCCGTAAATGTTATGCTTGCGGGTCGCCCGACCATCTGCGCAATAAGTGTCCACTGATCAAGTCGAGTGGGACAAGGAATGGGGCTGGTTCATCACAAGGCTGTTTTAAATGTGAGGCTTTCTCACATATCGCCAAAAATTGCCCAAATTCAAATAGCACCCACTCCTGCTCAACTTCTGGTGCAAACTCCACCTATGCCAATAATAAAAAATGACTAGTGGCTTCGGCTGAGTCGACTAATCCCTCTTCCCGAGGCTCAGCCCCTGGTAAACAGGTCGAAAATTCAGGGAATGTTCTATCTTCAAATTCATCTTTCGAATGCCCCAAAGAATGTCTTAGGATTGCGGCGGATACCCCCGCACCTGTTCCTTTTCTTAAGATTGAGTTAAATAACGAGTCTATAACAGCTCTATTAGATTCAGGCAGTGTTTGTTCAATTATTTCGGACCAATGGTATTCAAAATTGAAATCTGTTTGTAAACTACCTGACTATGTCTCATCTCCTGTTCAATATGTTTCGGCTAATTCATCTCCATTGGAAATCCTAGGTTCTGTAAATGTCCAAATTCGTATTTTTAAATTTACATGGAAAATCAAATTGTTTGTGGCTAAGCACTTGTCTTGCCCCATTATATTGGGAGCTGACTTCATTTCTTACACTGGTCTTGTGCTCGATCTCCAGAGTAGGTCGTGCACATTCAAATTTGCGTCCAATTGTAAAATTCCCTTGTTAAAGTGCAATTCTGTATCATGTTCATCTATTTCGCCTACCCAGGATGAGATGTTGTTAGACCTTAGACATCTACCTGAGGAGCAGGCTGATAGTATTCGTAAATTATGTCAGTCATTTCCAGAGGTGTTCTCGGATACTCTTGGTGTTACTGCCCTTATTGAATACAAAATTGAGGTCACGGATTCGATTCCTGTCCGTTTTCCACCATATAGGCTATCTCCACCTAAAATGAAGGCATTGAAAGAAATCATCGATCAAATGTTGAAGGATGGTATTATTAGGCCCTCTAAATCGGCGTATTCTTCGCCTATTTTTCTAGTCCCGAAACCCCAAGGAGGCTTCAGGCCTGACATTGATTATAGGGCTCTCAATCGGAAGGTGGTGTTGCAATCTGTGCCCCTTCCTGACCTTCATTCTTGTTTTTCATGGTTTCATAAGGCCAAGTTCTTTACTATCTTGGACTTGAATCAGGCCTATAATCAAATTCCTCTAGCGGAAGAGTCTAAACATCTTACAGCGTTTGCCACGGACTGGAATTTATACGAATACAACCGCGTGCCTTTCGGGCTCCCCACGGGAGCAGCTGTACTCACTAGGCTGCTAGATAGGGACTTCTCCGACATCAAATTTGAGTACTTGTATCACTACTTGGATGATGTCGTCGTATTTTCGGAGACCTTTGAAGAACATCTAGATCATCTGCAAGAAGTTCTCAATCGCCTTCGTAAGGCTGAGTTAACTGTCAAGTTGTCCAAGGTTGCCTTTGCTAAGCCATCTATGTCATTCCTAGGGCATATTGTGTCACCTGATGGTGTTGCAGTCGATCATTCTAGAACACAGGCCATCCGTGATTTTAAACCTCCCAAGGACATCAAAGGTATCGCCAGGTTCATTGGCATGGTGAATTTCTTCAGGAAGTTCATTCCTAACTTCGCTAATGGAGCGGCGCCCTTGAACCTTCTTCGTAGGAAAGGCATCAAATTCGAGTGGGGACCTTCTCAACAAGCCGCTTTTGAAGATCATAAATTAGCTCTCTGTAATGCCCCGGTACTTGCTATGCCTGATTTCTCGAAGAAATTCATCGTCCAAACCGACGCGTCGTCGTCAGCAGTAGCTGCAGTCCTTCTTCAAGAGACTGAACTAGGGAGGCGACCCATCGCCTATGAATGAATGAATGAATGAATTTATTGAACTGAACATAACAGGCTTTCGCCCAGTTACAATGTTCCAATAAAATAAACACTCACAGACTATAGCTAGACACTAACTACTTACTACTTAACTACTTCTAAATCTACTTTGTAGCATCTTGCACATGGGCGGATCGCCAGCTCCACATGCAACACACCACCTAACTAAACTAACTACTTTACTACATAAATATACTACTTAACTACTTCTAAATCTACTTTGTAGCATCCTGCACATGGGCGGATCGCCGGCTCCACATGCAACACACCACCTAACTAAACTCACTACTTTACTACATGAATATATACTAAATCTATCCTAAATCTGTCTGGCCGCGACATCACCCCTGGTGAGGAACTGCTACCACCCTTCCCTGGGATGTCACGACCAGACATGTCTCATGAGGCTCGGAAACCGATACCTCATGGACCCTTTAAGCTGTCAATGTTATTTCCTCACCACTCCTTCCTGTAACAACCCACATGTGTGCGGATTGCCTAGCTCTACATGTAGGCTGTCACACCTATATTTCACTGCCGAGACGGATTCCATAACTCGGCTTATCTTTCACTGTCTCATTGACAACTTAATTCCTCTAACCTAACACTATTCACTACTTAACTCTACTTTACTGTTCTGTTCTGTTCGTGAAGTTGATTTGGGCTCGTTATTTCACCCAGACACAATACGGTATTATATTTGTACTAGTTCTACACACGCACACAATTTCAATAAAGTAGTACACCAATGCAGTTGACAATGTGTTCTGAGGACGAAGTACTTGAAGATTGAAGGAAGTAGACCATGCAGCAGACTCACAATATGGGTTCAAAGCACTTCAAAGTAGTTCAGGAAAAGACGTATCACCTAGACAATTGAGAGTGAGGAAATACGTATACAAGACTAGGAGATATAGGAAAAGAACAGGGACACAAGGTATACTAATCTTCACGCTAGAGTGGCCGTCTCAGCGACTTCTACAAAACATACACACCGGGCCAACATAACTCTACTTTACATGTGCAGACGTACCGAATCAACACTTTAGCTTGAGATAGGTCAGGCCTATCCCCGCCTCTTCCAACTCTACTGTACGTCAGCAGCCAAAACAAAACAAACTAACAAAACCAAACTAAAATAAAACCAAAATAAAATAAAATAAAACGGGCAGACAAACAACCAACAATCACATTAGAAGGTAGCCAAAACAAACTAACTAACAAAACCAAAGTAAAATACAACAGGCGGACAAACAACAAACAACCTCATTAGAAGTAATACGGTACGGCTTACATATCAATGAACTGAATCTACTAATTAGAAATATACAATACCTAAGAAACAAGGGAATAAAACTGAACAGATATAAAAAACGAAAATAATACTAAACTTATAATTATTGTCGCCCTTAGTTATTAGTTATAATGTTCCATATCTGTGAATCAAAGTTGTTTTATGTACATACATGATTACAAAACTTCGTTATTATTAACCCATACAGAGATGATACTTCAGAGATAACTACTTTCCGTATGTTTTCTTCTACTGACTATAATGATTTTAAACTTCTTATTCAGTGTACGGGTAACTGGTCGATTTGGAGTCTCCCTCTTCCAACTTCGGTCGTCCGAAGTAGGAGAGCCGAGACTTGGTTCATCCTGAAATACTAGCATGCATTCCTGTATGTGTAGCTTAAGTGTCCCATAATATCCTTTCAACCATGTGTACTCGTGCTAATTTCGCTGTTTCATTTTTTTTCAGCAGCATGTGCCCCTTCCCTCATGCACTAATTTCATTTTTTTCTCCCACAAGCTTTTTATAATTGTGAATAGTTTTGATAGTTTCCCTGGCCTTCTCCATTCCCTGTTTATTAATTTGACAAGAGTATAGTACTCAGATTCTCTTTCCATTTTATTTATCTCTTCCGCTTCCAAGTATTTAACCCGTAATGCTCTTGTACTTTCACACTGTCTCAAGAAATGTGCATTTCCTAACTCCTTTTCACACAATAAACATGTATTTGCAACTTCTGTAAATGCCTTATTTTTATAAACTCCCATCAACCACCATATCATTCCCCTGTATTCTCTTTTGGTTAATTTATCATGTATTATTTTCATACCTGGGTATATATTCATGAATTCCTCCAGAGTTCTCCGATTATTACCCTCAGCTCTTAGCCTTTGTATTTCTATATCTGCTACCCTCTGTGCCACTCTCCCACAGACTTTTCTTTCTTCTAAATCGTTGTCCCAATAGTTCCCCATCCCAATTCCTTCTAGTATTTTCTTTAAGTTGCCCGCCCAGTACCCATCCTGATACCTCATTTGGTGTCGGTAAGCTATATCTAGAATTTCTCCCCCTCCTCCCCTTTTTAACCTAAACCAATATTTTATTAATCTCTTAATTATATCCACTTTTATATTAATGTCAGTACACATTAATCTTACTCCACTATTCGCTGTACATATTGGTAAGCCTGTAATTATTTTAATAAATCTACTAGTGACTGAATCGAGCATTACTATTTCCTTTTCTGTGCCCCATACTTCTGAACCGTATGTCATTTTAGATTTAATCACAGCATTGTATACATTTCTTTGTACCCTAAAATCAATATTAGGCATCCTGTTATCTAATATTCTTATACTAGCTAGGGCTGCTGTACCAATCAGTTTTGCTCTCTTGACGTGTTCAGACCAATTTCCATTTCCTGATATGATAATTCCTAAATATTCTAACTTATTAACTACTTCCAGATTTACTCCTTAAAGATACCATTTTTCCTTTTTTGCTAATTTGTTCCCGTTTTTGCACACCATTACTCTAGTTTTCTGTGCGTTAATTTTCATATTCCACTCTTTACAGTACTTCTCGATACCATCAATACTTTTTTGCATTGCGTTAGTGTGAACAGGAGTATGTCGTCAGCAAAGACAAGACCAGGAATATCCTGATTTTCTAAACACGGCAGTGCTAATCTTTCCTCAACTTCAAATTCTAGTATATCATTAATGAACAATAAAAATAAAATCGGTGACAATTTACATCCCTGTTTCAAACCCATTTTAGAAATAATATCTCCTACTACTACTCCTTCTTTGACTCTCACAGTACACTTTACTTCAGCATATATCTTTTCTATAGCCCTTATCATTTTACATGACACTCCTACTTGTCTCAATCTAGTAACGACTGCCCCCCCTGTTCACAGTATCGAATGCTTTTTCTAAATCTATTGATGTAATATAGAGCTTTCCACGTTTTTTCTTTACATATTTGTCAATAAGAGTTCTCACAATAAAAACATTATCTGGTGTTGTTCTCCCTCTTCTGAAGCCACTTTGAAATTTCGAGATGATTGAATGTCTCTCTGCCCAGTTCCTTAGTCTATTTGCTAGTATACCCGTATATACTTTCCCCAATGTATCTAATAAGGTTATTCCCCTATAGTTTCCTGGATTTAATCTATCCCCTTTATTTTTGTATATAGGGCATATAATCCCCTCTTTCCAAGCTTTTGGAAATATCCCTTTCTCGAATATCTTATTGAATATCTTTGTCAAAATTTCCAACATGCCGCTTCGTTCTCCCACCTCTTACCAAAATTCATATGTGATACCTGAAATAGCTCCTGATTTTCCTTTTTTGGCTCCTTGTAACAGGTTCCTTATTTCATGAGTCGAGATAGCCTCATCTAATTCAGGCAGAGTGACACTCAAACCCCTCGAAACAGTAATCCCCTCATGCTGAGCTCTCCATTTGTCTTCTTTATTTAATAATTTCTCGAAATACTGGACCCATGTACTATAACTTATATTGGTCCCCCCAGAGCCCGACTTCTTCTTTGTTATTTGATTTATTTTATCCCATACTTTCCTACTGTCATTGTCCTTACACTTTTTATTTATGTCTGCAGCCATCTTTTGTTGCCATTCCAACTTCGTCTTTCTTAACAATTCTCTGTATTCTTTCCTTTTTTTACAAAATTCGTTTCTAGCTACTTGACCACCATCCACCCTGTATCTCCTAAGTGCCTTCATAACTTGTGACTTTTTCTTTACACATTCTGGATTATACCATCCACCTCTTATCTGCGTTTTACTTAGATTTTGCCTCATACCTTTTCCTGCCATTCCTATTAAATTTTCTATCCTGGTTAGGGCTTCCTCCACTCTATTCTCTTCTATCAATTTTACAATACCTATTTTCCAAATCTCAAAATTTTCTCCATTGAAGTACTCTCTGAATTCATTTCCTAATTCTTCTCTCCAACGATACCTAGCTATTTTCCTCTCCTGTACGCTATCGTAAACGATCTCTTGCGCTCCTATCTCTTGAATAATTAATTTTATAGATACTGGCATATGATTTGCCTCTGCCCAATCCTTAATGCTTATCTCTTTGATAATTTGCAAACTATCCCTACAGCATACAACTAGGTCAATTGTACTGCCCCCATTTTCTACTATATAGGTTAGTTTTCCACTCTCATCTCCAAACCACCACCCATTCAATATATAAAGCTCCTCTACCGCGCATAACTCTAGTAGTTTTTCTCCATTTCTGTTACATTCTTTATCCTGGCTATTTCTATTAACTAGTAATACCCCGTCCTCAAGTTGACTATAAACTGGTTTCTTGTCCCCTATCCTCGCGTTAAGATCGCCCATAATAATAATGCTTGCCTGATCATACGTACTTCTCATTCGTCTAATTTCTGTCGCTAAATTCTCAAAAAAACATTCTGCGCAAATGGGGAGCTCAAAGGTGGATTATATATAAAAGCTATACATATTTCATTCCTCCAGTTGACCCTATCTAATATTCTTATCCAGATTAATTCCTTAAACTCAGATTCTAACAGCTGTATTCTATCTTTTAAGTTGTTTTTGATAACCACTGAAATTCCGCCCGATATCCTTCCTCTATTGGATCTCCTTGATCCATATTGACTCCATACGATACACCCTTCTATCTTTAAGCTTTTCTTGTAATCAGCCCAAGTTTCTACAAGCCCAAGGATGTCCATTTCTTCCAGTAGCTCTTTAAAGTCTTCGTTACCTATTTTGCTCCATACTCCTTCAATGTTAACACATGATACCTTTAACTCTAGTTATTTTTTACTTCTATGTTCTAAACTTCCTGACTTACTTCTAGTTATTCTAGATCTTTCCACTTCCATTATACTTCCCTCCGGAGAGCAAATAACGTCCTTCTCAGATAGTTCTTCTGTGAGTTTTAATCTACTACCTGAACCCATCCCCTTCTTCTGAAAAAAGTCTTTTAGACTCACTGACCTACGCCTGGAAGTATCCTCAGCTCCTCCAAGCGGCGCCGCTGTTGACATCCGGCTCGCCTCGTCGTTCCTCCCACTGTTATTTAACTCCGCTGGAAGATCTGACGTAGGCTGTTGAATCACCTGCCCGGGGTTATCAACCCGAGCATCGCACGTATACTCTGGAATCTCTTGTGTCATCACTCCTTCACCATGCACTTCCGCTGATGACCCAAACTGCTTACTTCGTTCCTTAAACATATCACCCAGATCACTGACCGTCCACGTTCTCGCCCAGGTATCTCCCATCACATGCAAGCGGTTTCCTCTTATAAATGCTCGTAGATTCGATTTTCTTGCTTGTCGTAAATGGAATTGTAGAACTCTTTGCTCTTGGAGGCTGTTTCTGTCCATATCCCTTTTTATCCAAATTCTGCTGCCCTTCAAGTTCCTCGCACTATTCAAAATTCGGCTTGCCATTAATGAGGAAACAAACTTAATTCTAACCGGTCTTCTTCCTCTATTCTTTCCCATCCTATACACATAATCTATCTCCCTTTCGGTACACTCAATGCCTAATTTCTCTCTCATTAGCTTAAAGACTGAGCTCATCAATTCCATCTTAGATTCTCCTTCCGTTTCATCCAGTCCGTATATAATAATATTTCTTCTCTTCTCCTCCTCCGTTCTTCTGCTATCTCGCAATTGAAGTACCTGTACTTGTTCTTCTAGCTCCTGTATCCTCTGATTTATTATAGCTCTTTCTTCCTTGTCTTCTCTTATCTTCGCCTTTATTTCTGTTAGATCTTTGGTTATGCTTTCCTTCATATCGTTGATTTGTTCGAACTGTGCTTCGAACATTTCTTTGGTCTGGTCAGCCTGAGAAGCATCGCGGACAACTTCCTTGATTTTCTCAATGTCCTCCCATGTCAATGGGCCTGGGTTCATCTCGACGCCTCCGATGACTAATAGAGTAGCCACTATAGCTGCCGCCATCAACAGTTCTGTCAGTCCTATATCTTTATTAAATCCTAATATACAATCCGTCTTGATCCACTTGACCCGGTTGTGCCATCGCCCTATCACACTCCTATACTGCTGCACTGTTACGCCCATATTGCTTTTCCTGCACTTCCGCACCGTTACCACGCACGTCTGCTCACTAGCTCAGCTCAGCAAAGACTGCATCGCCTATGCATCTAGGACTCTATCGGCTCAAGAAGCCAAGTATTCTATCTATGAGCTCGAAGGGTTGGCAGTCTTATTTGCCTTAGAGAAGTTCCGTCTCTATCTGGAACATGTCAAATTCGACCTGGAGACAGATAATCAAGCCTTAAGCTGGGTCTTAGGTAGGCCGCGTCGTACTGGTCGTATAGCCCGTTGGGCCATCCGTATTTCTGCCTTCCAATTCGATGTCCGGCATATCAGAGGTACCGAAAATGTTGTTGCTGATGGACTCAGCCGTATGTTTTCCAACGACGTTGAGAACCATGAACCGGTCGATAGTTCATCTCCTCCCGAGTCCATGCTATCTGATGTTAATGCCATCTTAACAGATGCTCCCATGCTCTTTAGGGATATTGAGAAATATCAACGTGAAGATCCAGTGCTGGCTCCCATTATGGAAACCCTTTCTTCTGGGGAACATGTTGTCCCTTATGTACTGAGGAATGGTGTTTTATGTTGCCCATCGAGGCATGATAAGATGATGAAAGTTGTAGTTCCAGCTGTTCTTGTACCTATGATCTTCAAGTACTATCATGAAACCCCACTGGGGGGCATTTAAGCATCTTTAAAACCCGTGAAAAGATTCGCGAAATGTTCATCTGGAAAGGCATGGACGGTGAAATCCGTGAACTAGTAAAGGCTTGTAAATCTTGCTTGGTTAGTAAACCCACCATGTCTACCAAGGTAGGCCTTTTGTCTTCTCATCAAGCGTCGCGCCCAATGGAACGCCTGTATATCGATTACGTAGGACCCTTCCCCTAGTCAAAGGGAAATGCCAACAAGTTCATCTTTGTATGCGTAGATGGTTTCACAAGATTTTCCTGGTTATTTCCGACTAAGCTGGCTACCGCTCAGTCCACCATTACTTGCTTAAATTCTATTTTGCCTCTTTTGGTCCGTGCCAATATATTGTGTCTGATAATGCTAAGGCGTTCACATCAAATCTTTTTCGTAAATTCTGTTTTGACTTGTCCATCTCTCATGTAACTACTTCTGCTTATTACCCTCAACCATCTCTGGCTGAACGGGTTAACCGTAATCTCAGATCCGCGCTTATTGCTTATCATCATGAAGATCATTCCAGGTGGGACACGTCCCTGCATTGGTTAGCTTTTGCTTTGAATTCGGCGGTTCATGAATCACATAAATTTACTCCAGCCTCTTTGATGTTCAAGTTTGTTCCCAACACGCCGCTCTCTAACCTCTGGTCCCTGAGTGACATTCTACCTGAGACAATAGATCCGGACAACATTAAAGATCTTTGGAAGAAGGCTAAAGCCAATCTTACTGTGTCTCATGAAAAGGTTAGGGAAAGGTATGATCGTGGACGGAGACCCACCCCTTTGAAGGTAGGTGAAAAAGTAATGGTCAAGAATTTTGTTCCCGCGGGCAAGCTTGCCCCCAGATTCCATGGGCCGTGTGTCATTCTCGATTTCCTTACGCCGGTTACGTTGTTATTAAGCAATCCAGCCACCGATAGGATATTTAGGGTTCACTTGTCGCAGGTGAAACCTGTATAATTTCTGTGCTAACTTGCCTCATATTATCTTGAAAGGAATATGAAGGTTATATTTTTTTGAGTTTCACTTTTAAGGCTTTCTGCCCCTTCTATAGTATTTTGTTTTATATGTAAGCATGTTTGTGAAACCTGCCCCGAACCGTTAAACTGCCATCCTGTCCTTGCCACGGCCATTACCACGCTCCCGTCTCCTGCTCCACTCTACACTGTGGCTTAATTAATGCCATGGATATCTGCACGCCGCTGGCCCCTCAACCTCTCCACAAGCCTGTGCCCTCAAAAAAGATGATGGTCCAACAAATTCTGCCGCCTAGTTTTAATGTTTCAGTGCCCCCGCAGCCGCGCGGCGCCGTGCAGCGACTGGGTTAGAGGAAGGGCCCCCTCGACCCCAGCGAGGACGACATGTGCACGGCGAGCCGGAGCTCTCCTCCCGGCCAAGGCTGATGTGCGGCGCACGACCTGCTACTGGCCCGCAGCCTGTATATGTTCACCGCGGGCGCGGCGTGCTTCTACACCTCTGCTTCCCTCATAGTGCGGGCGAGCGGTATCTCAGGGTACTTGAGGGGCCCGGGCGGCCTCCTCTGAATGCAAGCCGCAACAGCCGGTCTGGCCATCCAACTTAATCAACATCAACTACATGGACAGTTACTATCAGCAATTACTATACCTGAGAATTCAACAACAATATCTGGTGGACTTAGAAAATTTTTCCTCAACTTTAAAACTAAAGTTTTCCTTCTGAATTCAACTTCTACAAACATAAAGACTTTACTTCGCCAGTCACAAAAAAAAATTTGAAACTGAATCAAACCACATTAAGAAAATCTTATAAATACTTCTGCAATTAATCTCCATATCAACATCAAAACTTGGACCTTGTTTCCAAACAAATTGCATGTGTCACCCCTGGAGGAACTTTTGGGGGGGGAGGTCTGTACCGGGCGGTACACCTCCACGCCGCTAATTTAAAATGTGCGCCAGTTGAAACTCCTCTGCTGGAGGAAGTCTGAACTTTATCTACGGTATTAATTTTCTACTTTCTCAGAAGATGTCACTATCTGGAAATTTTGGAGTTTTTGAACTGTGTCATTTTCGATGTATTTTTGTTTTACCGGTAGTAAGAAGTGTGAACTTTCTCTTCTAGAGGACACTACTGAAAAAACTACAATGGTGCACCCTAGTGCGATGTGAAAGAACTGTTTTTTGGAGAAATTTTTATCTCAAAAGTTTGTTTCTTGTTAAATTTCTTTCTGTTATTGTTTAAGTTGGCTGTATACCCCTCTCTTCCCCCTTGTTTTGTATTTAGCCAATCCCGAATTTCTTTAATTAATTTCTGACCAATCTGATGTATCTTCCCCCAACTTGAATATGCTGCTTATCCCGAACCAATAAAGTGATTGTGGGCGGGTGTTTTCTTCCATAAAACGCCTCTAACTTTCCGCGAGAGTATATAAACTGCTGATTTTAGGGTCTCGGTGCCACTTCTGTTCCATCTTTTAGTGTGTAAAGTACATAGCAGGGGGCGGGAAGCGCCTCTTTCTTCGGCAGCGGTCAACAACAAGGTAATGGCCGATTAATAACTTCCTTCTTTGCTAGCTCAGCAGTTTAACTCTCGGGGCGGGTCCGAAGTTTTTCCGTAATGTAACCTTCCTTAAAATGTAAAGAAACTTAGTATCTATTCTTTTTAAACTGCATATTGGGATAGAGAGTGCTTAACCCTCTCGAGCTCCCACTCATATTGCTTTGAGGTGAACTTATTTCTCACAACCGATTCTTCCTTAATGTAATGTAAATTGTTCTTTTCTAACGTCACCTCTGTAGTATGGGATTAGCCCTTGCATCAGTGGCCTAGAGCCAAACTAGGTTTTGAAACAAATGCATTAGGAGTGCAGATCGCCTCCTCTCAAATTGTTATTTTAGAGATCATGTAATTAACCTTCTTCTCATTTAATAGACCTCAGTAGGTTGGGTATTTTACCCCTGTGTATATGTCCTGAGAGGACAACTTGAAGGTGGAGTTTGGTGTGGCCTTTGAGAGGCTTAAGGTTTGAGAGCGAGTAGCTCTTTCTTGAAAATTGAGTGTTGCATGCCTCGAGGAGGCTTTTCTGTGTAATTTGGAGCAAGTGCTCCTGATCATGAATGGGGTTTTCTGCCCCTCTGGTAAAACTTTTTTTGGAGTAAAGTTGGGCTAATTGCCCTAGAAGTGTGAATTCGGGGCTCGAAGCCCAAATACTGTAAATACTGTAATTGCACCTTTTGTTGCTTTGCTACTCTGTACCTGCCGTACTTGTTATTTCTTAATTTTGAAAAGAAAATATAACCTTGTTAAATTTTACATTAACTTTGATTCCGTAGTTTGAGACCCGTTCAAGCCCGCACCTTCTTTCACCTCTACCTACCGCAAAGACACGGTAACAGGGATAAAAAGCAGAAGTAGTCACATGAGATATGGACAGATCAAAACAGAATTTACGAAACACATTGGATGTGAAAGCCTTAGCATTGTCGGACACAATATATTTACACGGACCAAAAGAAGCAAAGATTGAATTTATACAAGTAATGGTGGACTGAGCGGTAGCCAGCTTAGTCGGAAATAACCAGGAAAATCTTGTAAAACCATCTACACATACAAAGATGAACTTGTTGGCATTTCCCTTTGACTAGGGGAAGGGTCCTACGTAATCGATATACAGGCGTTCCATTGGGCGCGACGCTTGATGAGAAGACAAAAGGCCTACCTTGGTAGACATGGTGGGTTTAGTAAGCAAGCAAGATTTACAAGCCTTTACTTGTTCACGGATTTCACCGTCCATGCCTTTCCAGATGAACATTTCGCGAATCTTTTCACGGGATTTAAAGATGCTTAAATGCCCCCCAGTGGGGTTTCATGATAGTACTTGAAGATCATAGGTACAAGAACAGCTGGAACTACAACTTTCATCATCTTATCATGCCTCGATGGGCAACATAAAACACCATTCCTCAATACATAAGGGACAACATGTTCCCCAGAAGAAAGGGTTTCCATAATGGGAGCCAGCACTGGATCTTCACGTTGATATTTCTCAATATCCCTAAAGAGCATGGGAGCATCTGTTAATATGGCATTAACATCAGATAGCATGGACTCGGGAGGTGATGAACTACCGACCGGTTCATGGGTCTCGACGTCATTGGAAAACATACGGCTGAGTCCGTCTGCGAGAACATTTTCAGTACCTCTGATATGCCTAACGTCAAATTGGAAGGCAGAAATTCGGATAGCCCACCGGGCTATACGACCAGTACGACGCGGCCTACCTAAGACCCAGCTTAAGGCTTGATTATCAGTCTCCAAGTCGAATTTGACATGTTCCAGATAGAGACGGAACTTTTCTAAGGCAAATAAGACTGCCAAACCTTCAAGCTCATAGATGGAATACTTGGCTTCTTGAGCCGATAGAGTCCTAGAGGCATAGGCGATGGGTCGCCTCCCCAGTTCAGTCTCTTGAAGAAGGACTGCAGCTACCGCCGACGACGACGCGTCGGTTTGGACGATGAATTTCTTCGAGAAATCTGGCATAGCAAGGACAGGGGCATTACAAAGGGCTAATTTCAGGTCTTCAAAAGCGGCTAGTTGAGAAGGCCCACACTCGAATTTGATGCCTTTCCTACGAAGAAGGTTCAAGGGCGCCGCTCTATTAGCGAAGTTAGGAATAAACTTCCTGAAGAAATTCACCATACCAATGAACCTGGCAATACCTTTGATGTCCTTGGGAGGTTTAAAATCACGGATGGCCTGTGTTCTAGAGTGATCGACTGCGACACATCGGGCGAAACAATATGCCCTAGGAATGACATGGAAGGCTTAGCGAAAGCTACTTTGGACAACTTCACAGTTAGCCCCGCCTTACGAAGGCGATTGAAAACTTCCTTTAGATGATCTAGATGTTCTTCGAAAGTCTCCGAAAATACGACGACATCATCAAGATAGTGGTACAAGTACTAAAATTTGATGTCGGAGAAGACCCTATCTAGCAGTCTAGTGAGTACAGCTGCTCCCGTGGGGAGCCCGAAAGGCACGCGGGTGTATTCATACAAATTCCAATCCGTGGCAAACGCTGTAAGATGTTTAGACTCTTCAGCTAGGGGAATTTGAATATAGGCCTGATTCAAGTCCAAGATGGTAAAGAAGTTAGCTTTACGAAACCATGAAAAACAAGAATGAAGGTCAGGAAGGGGCACAGATTGTAACACCACATTCCGATTGAGAGCCCTATAATCAATGACAGGCCTGAAGCCACCTTGGGGTTTCGGGACTAGAAAAATAGGCGAAGAATACGCCGACTTAGAGGGCCTAATAATACCATCCTTTAACATTTGATCGATGATTTCTTTCAATGCCTTCATTTTAGGTGGAGATAGCCTATAAGGTGGAAAACGGACAGGAATCGAATCCGTGACCTCAATTTAGTATTCAATAAGGTCAGTAATACCGAGAGTATCCGAGAACAATTCTGGAAACGACGGACATAACTTACGAATACTATCAGCCTGCTCCTCAGGTAGATGTCTAAGATCTAACAACATCTCATCCTGGGTAGGCGAAATAGATGAACATGATACAGAACTACACTTTAACAAAGGGATTTTACTATTAGACGCAAATTTGAATGTGCACGACCTACTCTGAAGATCGAGCACTAGACCAGTCTGGGACATGAAGTCGACTCCCAATATAATGGGGCAAGACAAATGCTTAGCCACAAACAGTTTAACTTTCCAAGTAAATTTAGAAATACGAATTTTGGCATTTAAGGAGCCTAAAATTTCTAATGGAGATGAATTAGCCGAAACATATTGGACCGAAGACGAACAATAGTTACGAAGTTTACACACAGTTTTATATTTGGAGTACCATTCAGCCGAAATAATAGAACCCACACTGCCTGAATCTATAGAGCCGTTATAGGCTCATTATTCACCTCAATTTTAAGAAAAGGTACAGGTGCGGGGGTATCCGCCGCAATCCTAAGACATTCTTTATGGCCTTCAAAAGATAAGTTTGAAGCCTGAGTTTTCCCTGAAATTTTGGTATGTTTACATAGAGCTGAGCCTCGGGAAGATGGATTAGTCGACTCAGCCGAAGCCACTAGTCACTTATTATTATTGCAATTGGTGGAAGTTGCACCAGAAGTTGAGCAGGAGGGGGTGCTATTCAAATTTGGGCAATTCTTGGCGATATGTGAGAAAACCCCACATTTAAAACAGCCTTGTGATGAACTTGCTCCATTATTTGTCCTACTAGATTTGACCAATGGACATTTATTGCGAAGATGGTCAGGCGACCCGCAAGAATAATAGTTACGGGGTGTGACGGGTCGGCCAGGTGGAGGCCGAAAACTACTAGAGGCTGGAGGGGGTTCTTTCGCGACACGCAAGGTATCGGCGTATCTGACTCCTTCGGCCGATACAGCCATAGCTTCTAGCTCAGCGAAAGTTTGCGGACGCGACGCAAAACACAAGTATGAACTGTAAGGTGGTGAAATACCTTCTACAATGGCCTGTACAATCTGATTTCAGGGAAGTGAAGAGCAAACACCCTGGTATAGAATTTAATATCTTGGATGAAATCTGCCAAGTTTTCATCCAACCGCTGTGCTCGATAATAGTACTTCTGAATAAGTGAGGACCTTGCCCTAGCCGGAATGAAGTTAGATAGCAAGTGGGCGTGGAAGTCTTCAATGGATGATTGTTCGGCAATGGCTCTTACTATTTTGTCTGAGAGGACACCAATGGAATAGGGGTAAATTGTTTGCAAAATTTGACACGGAGAAAGGGAGAAAACGAGGGCATGATCCTGAAACTCAACCAAAAACCATAATAATGAAATTACGTCACTGGTAGAGTTAACAGAAAACTTAGAAATACCTCTGAGCAGCATAGCTAATGGATGAGGCAAACTACTGAATCCTGGTGACATAGTAGGTCGAGGTTTAAGTGGTGGAGATGCTAATTCAGAACGTGCATTGTTCCACGAGGTACGACGCTCAGATTCGTTGTCTAATGGGGCAGAGATTTGTTGAGCTCCAACAGTTTTCCTATGGACTTCTCCCTTAGGAGACTCTTCCTCGCTACCTACATTCGCCTTAGAGGGTTGATCATTTTTGGGAGGAACTTCCCCAGTTAACAATTGGGTCACCTTACCAGACAATTCGGAAAGATTTTCAAGAATAACACTATCTTCCTTCCTTTGAATGTCATTCAACTTCAGAGAAAATAGATCGTTAACTCTATTAGAAAAATGAAATAACCTTGCTTGCACACGTTTAATTTGATTAGGAGAAGGGTCATTTTCTTCAAAAAACTAACTAGAGATGCTAGCTCAGTAGTATTATCATTGATCGTGGAGAGAGCGTCAATAGTATAATTGGATGGTTCGGGCGCCGCCTCCGCCTCAGGGCTCCCAGGGGCCCCTCCGCCTCCGCCTCACGGGAGGCTCTCCCAGAGGCCCCCTCCGCCTCCGCCTCACGGGGGGCCCTCCCAGAGGCCTCCTCCGCCTCCGCCTCCCGAGGGGTTTCCCAGAGGCCTCCTCCGCCTCCCGCGGGAAATTTGAATTTGTAAACAAAGCCACGTGCTTTTTGACAGCTGTCATCGACAACAACGCATCGCTAACCTCACTGCTGCCATCTTGACGGGCCTAAACCTCAGTGGTACCAACTTAACCTAACTAGCGCGAGATTTGAATTGGTAAACAAATCCACGTGTTTTTGACAGCCACGTGCCTTTTGACAGAGAACAACGCATCGCTAACCTCAGTACTGCCATCTTGACGGGCCTAAACCTCAGTAGTACCAACTTAACCTAACTAGCGCGAGATTCGAATAGGTAAACAAATCCACGTGCTTTTTTGACAGCTGTCATCCGCCATCTTTAAACCACAGAGCACTGTGCTGCCCTCTTTATCGCAGTAGCTGCAAATTCGTCACCTGTCATCCGCAGTCCTGCTATCTTAACGGGCCTAAACCTTAGTGCTACCAACTTAACCTCACTAGCGCGATATTTTAATCGGTAAACAAATCCACGTGCTTTTTTGACAGCTGTCATCCGCCATCTTTAATCTATAGAGCACAGTGCTGCCCTCTTTAGCTACTTACCTTTGAAATGTGGTGGCGAATAATTTGAAAAATGCTTTTTGACAGCAGCCATCTTTAATCTAGAGAGCACCGTGCTGCCCTAATTAGCTAGATATCTTTGAAATGTGGTGGCAGGCAATTCCACATGACAGCAGCCATCTTTAATCAAGAGAGCACCGTGCTGCCCTCTATGTGGTGGCGGCAATTTGAAAAATTCTACATGCCCCTGTTTGGAAACAAACTCACGCGCTTTTTTGACAACCGTCATCCGCCATCTTTAATCAACAGAGCACAGTGCAGCCCTCTTTAGCTAGATACCTTTGAAATGTGGTGGCGGCAAATTCCACGTGCTCTTGTTTGGAAACAAAGCCATGTGCTTTTTTGACAGCTGTCATCCGCCATCTTTAATCAACAGAGCACCGTGCTGCTATCATGCGGGCAATTTCGTCAGCTGTCATACGCCATCTTTAATCCACAGAACACCGTGCTGCCCTCTTTATGGCTACTACCTTAAGCACGTAGTAGCGGGCAATTTGAAAAGTTATGTTAGCTATCATCCGCCATCTTTTATCAAGAGAGCACCGTGCTGCCATCTTTAGCTAGATACCTTTGAAATGTGGTGGCGGCAAATTGAAAATTTCACGTGCTCTTGTTTGGAAACAAACTCACGTGCCTTTTTGACAGCTACCATCCGCCATCTTTAATCAAGAGAGCATCGTACTGCACCCTCTAGTTGAAATGTGGTGGCGGCAATTTGAAAAATTCCACGTGCTCTTGTTTGGAAACAATGCTACATGCTTATTTGACAGCTACCATCCGCCACGTTTAATCAAGAGAGCACCGTGCTGCACTCTCTAATTGAAATGTGGTGGCGGCAATTTGAAAAATCCCACGTGCTCTTGTTTGGAAACAATGCCACATGCTTATTTGACAGCCGTCATCCGCCATCTTTAATCTATAGAGCACAGTGCTGCCCTCTTTAGCTGAAATGTGGTGGCGGATAATTTGAAAAATGCTTTATGACAGCAGCCATCTTTAATCCAGAGAGCACCGTGCTGCCCTCTTTAGCTGGATACCTTTGAATTCCACGTGACAGCAGCCATCTTTAATCAAGAGAGCACCGTGCTGCCCTCTTTGTGGCGGTGGCAAATTCCACGTTCTCTTGTTTGGAAACAAACTCACGTGCGTTTTTATGACAGCTGTCATCCGCCATCTTGCATCACAAACCTCAGTGCTGCACTCTTTAGCTAGATACCTTTGAAATGTGGTGGCGGCAATTTGAAAAATTCTATGTGCTCTTGTTTGAAAACAAAGCCACGTGCTTTTTGAAAGCTGTCATCCACCATCTTTAATCAATAGAGCACTGTGCTGCTATCATGCGGACAAATTCGTCAGCTGTCATCCGCCATATTTAATCTACAGAGCACCGTGCTGCCCTCTTTATGACATGTAGTAGCGGGCAATTTGAAAAGTTCTGTTAGCTGTCATCCGCCATCTTTAATCAAGAGAGCACCGTGCTGCCATCTTTAGCTAGATACCTTTGAAATGTGGTGGCGGCAATTTGAAAAATTCTATGTGCTCTTGTTTAGTAAACAAAGCCACGTGCTTTTTTGACAGCTGTCATCCACCATCTTTAATCAATAGAGCACTGTGCTGCTATCATGCGGGCAATTTCGTCAGCTGTCATCCGCCATCTTTAATCTACAGAGCACCGTGCTGCCCTCTGTAGTAAGGGCAATTTGAAAAGTTCTGTTAGCTGTCATCCGCCATCTTTAATCAAGAGAGCACCGTGCTGCCATCTTTAGCTAGATACCTTTGAAATGTGGTGGCGGCAATTTGAAAAATCCTATGTGCTCTTGCTTAGTAAACAAACTCACGCGCTTTTTGTCAGCTGTCATATGCCAACTTACATCGCAAACCTCAGTGCTACACTCTTTAGGTACATACCTTTGAAACATGGTGGCGGATAATTTAAAAAGAAAAATTATACAGCAGCCATCTCTCGACGCTAATTGCTCAACATGGTGGCTATACATGACTCCTTAAAGGTGCTTATGCAATATGGCCGCTATACATAGGTTCTAATGAGACTCCCTTGGGATGCTTGCGCAAGATAGCGGTTATACAAGGCTCCTTATGAGACGCCCTAGAGATGCTTGCTCAAGATGGCGGTTGCTCTTATGAGGCGGCTTAAGGGACCTTGCACAAGATGGCTAGAGACGCCCTAAGGATGCCTGCGCAAGATGGCGGACGCAAGATGGCATCTATACACGACGCCTTAAGGGTGCTTGGGCAAGATGGCTGCTGCTCTTATGAAGAAAGCTAGCTTAGAGGCTAACGTGTCATGCTAGTTCGATTCATAAAATTTGGGGCTTAAATGTTAAATATCTCGAAAACGGTGCATCGTAGAACAAAACGGACAAAATTTTTCTGCCCAATACCTCGGTTCGCAGAATGAGGAACAAAAAAACATAGTCTAATGATGAGATCAACGGTTCGGTTCCTACTTAGGCCCTTTGGCATTCGCTCTGTTTTAGCTTGTATTGAAGCAAGTATTCGTAACATGATCAGGTCTAGCTATGGTAGAGAGTATAACGTGCGGTGCAGGTTCGATTCATTAAATTTGGGGCTTAAATGCAAAATGTTAAATATCTCGAAAACGGACAAAAAAATTTCCACCGAATACCTAGGTTTGCAGTATCAGGAACATGATAGCATAAGAAAAACATAGTCTAATGATGAGATCGACGGTTCGATTCCTACTTAGGCCCTTTGGCATTGGCAGCTATCTAATTCTACAAGATGGCGGCTATACATAGCTTCTTATGAGACAGCTTAAGAGCGCTTGCACAAGATGGCTGCTGCTCTTATGAGACGCCCTAGGGGTGCTTGCGCAAGGTAGCAGCGACAAGACGGTGACTATACACAGCTCATTATGATACGGCCTAGAGGTGCTCACACAAGATGGTGGCTGCTCTGATGAAGAAAGCTAGCTTTGCATCGTGCAGGTATTTTTCCAGCACTAAACCTCATACCTTTGAAATGTGGTGGCGGGTAATTTGAAAAATTCTACATGCTTTTTCTTAACAGCAGCTATCTTTAAACAATAGCGGCTATACATAAGCTGTTAAGGCCTCCTCTTATGTCAAGGCATAGCTCTAACGGGATAGCTAGAGTAAGCACGTGCTGCAGTGATGACGTCATTATGCATGTTTAGACTTGCAAATCACAAAAGAAACGTAACAAGACTAGAATCGAACACTGCACTCTATACCGATAACTCTTTCACGTGATCGGAACATTGATTGAAGTGTTTAGAACACTAAATAAGTGATCAAGACTAAAATAGAACACTGTACTCGATACAACATTTGTTTAGAACATGTCAGGGGATACCTTTGTTCTAAGAATATTAGATTACCGCACATTCCTTGTAGGGCTAATAGGCTAAAGGGCTAATGGGCAAAAGGGCTAAAGGGCTGATGGGCTAAAGGGCTAATGGGCTAAAGGGCTAAAGGGCTAAAGGAGCAACAACCTCATCGACCACTATAAGCAAGAACGCTTGTACTTTGTTAAGTGTAGAAAATTATTCTTTATTTGTAAATGGTTTTATATTCAGAACAGGACAGCTGTCTTCTTGACGGACCCTAACCCCACTTTGAAGGAGAATAGAGTGTCGCTAACCTAACTGCTGCCATCTTTACGGCGGTAAACCTCAAGGCTGCCACCTTATGCAAGTTGTACCGCGGGATTTAAAATCCAACAACAGAACATTGCTAACCTGTCTGCTATCATCTTGAAAAGTTCAGTGTTCCAAACACTAGTTAGAAAAACGTAACTCATCGCAACTCGGGGATTTTCTCAGGTAAGCCGTAACCCAAAGTTTCCATTCCTTGTTCTGAATATAAAACCATTTACCAATAAAGAATCATTTTCTACACTTAACAAAGTACAAGCGTTCTTGCTTATAGCGGTCGATGAGGTTGTTGCTCCTTTAGCCCTTTAGCCCATTAGCCCTTTAGCCCATTAGCACTCTAGCCCTTTTGCCCCTTTGCCCATTAGCCCTTTAGCCTATTAGCCCTACAAGGAATGTGCGGTAATCTAATATTCTTAGAACAAAGGTATCCCCTGACATGTTCTAAACAAATGTTGTATCGAGTACAGTGTTCTATTTTAGTCTTGATCACTTATTTAGTGTTCTAAACACTTCAATCAATGTTCCGATCACGTGAAAGAGTTATCGGCATAGAGTGCAGTGTTCGATTCTAGTCTTGTTACGTTTCTTTTGTGATTTGCAAGTCTAAACATGCATAATGACGTCATCACTGCAGCACGTGCTTACTCTAGCTATCCCGTTAGAGCTATGCCTTGACATAAGAGGAGGCCTTAACAGCTTATGTATAGCCGCTATTGTTTAAAGATAGCTGCTGTTAAGAAAAAGCATGTAGAATTTTTCAAATTACCCGCCACCACATTTCAAAGGTATGAGGTTTAGTGCTGGAAAAATACCTGCACGATGCAAAGCTAGCTTTCTTCATCAGAGCAGCCACCATCTTGTGTGAGCACCTCTAGGCCGTATCATAATGAGCTGTGTATAGTCACCGTCTTGTCGCTGCTACCTTGCGCAAGCACCCCTAGGGCGTCTCATAAGAGCAGCAGCCATCTTGTGCAAGCGCTCTTAAGCTGTCTCATAAGAAGCTATGTATAGCCGCCATCTTGTAGAATTAGATAGCTGCCAATGCCAAAGGGCCTAAGTAGGAATCGAACCGTCGATCTCATCATTAGACTATGTTTTTCTTATGCTATCATGTTCCTGATACTGCAAACCTAGGTATTCGGTGGAAATTTTTTGTCCGTTTTCGAGATATTTAACATTTTGCATTTAAGCCCCAAATTTAATGAATCGAACCTGCACGGCACGTTATACTCTCTACCATAGCTAGACCTGATCATGTTACGAATACTTGCTTCAATACAAGCTAAAACAGAGCGAATGCCAAAGGGCCTAAGTAGGAACCGAACCGTTGATCTCATCATTAGACTATGTTTTTCTTGTTCCTCATTCTGCGAACCGAGGTATTGGGCAGAAAAATTTTGTCCGTTTTGTTCTACGATGAACCGTTTTCGAGATATTTAACATTTAACCCCCAAATTTTATGAATCAAACTAGCATGACACGTTAGCCTCTAAGCTAGCTTTCTTCATAAGAGCAGCAGCCATCTTGCCCAAGCACCCTTAAGGCGTCGTGTATAGATGCCATCTTGCGTCCGCCATCTTGCGCAGGCATCCTTAGGGCGTCTCTAGCCATCTTGTGCAAGGACCATTAAGCCGCCTCATAAGAGCAACCGCCATCTTGAGCAAGCTCTCTAGGGCGTCTCATAAGGAGCCTTGTATAACCGCTATCTTGCGCAAGCATCCCAAGGGAGTCTCATTAGAACCTATGTATAGCGGCCATCTTGCATAAGCACCTTTAAGGAGTCATGTAAAGCCACCATGTTGTGCAAGTAGCGTCGAGAGATGGCTGCTGTATAATTTTTCTTTTTAAATTATCCGCCACCATATTTCAAAGGTATGTACCTAAAGAGTGTAGCACTGAGGTTTGCGATGTAAGTTGGCGGATGACAGCTGACAAAAAGCGCGTGAGTTTGTTTACTAAACAAGAGCACATAGAATTTTTCAAATTGCCGCCACCACATTTCAAAGGTATCTAGCTAAAGATGGCAGCACGGTGCTCTCTTGATTAAAGATGGCGGATGACAGCTAACAGAACTTTTCAAATTGCCCTTACTACAGAGGGCAGCACGGTGCTCTGTAGATTAAAGATGGCGGATGACAGCTGACGAAATTGCCCGCATGATAGAAGCACAGTGCTCTATTGATTAAAGGTGGTGGATGACAGCTGTCAAAAAAGCACGTGGCTTTGTTTACTAATCAAGAGCACATAGAATTTTTCAAATTGCCGCCACCACATTTCAAAGGTATCTAGCTAAAGATGGCAGCACGGTGCTCTCTTGATTAAAGATGGCGGATGACAGCTAACAGAACTTTTCAAATTGCCCGCTACTACATGTCATAAAGAGGGCAGGACGGTGCTCTGTAGATTAAATATGGCGGATGACAGCTGACGAAATTGCCCGCATGATAGAAGCACAGTGCTCTATTGATTAAAGGTGGTGGATGACAGCTGTCAAAAAGCACGTGGCTTTGTTTCCAAACAAGAGCACATAGAATTTTTCAAATTGCCGCCACCACATTTCAAAGGTATCTAGCTAAAGAGTGCAGCACTGAGGTTTTTGATGCAAGATGGCGGATGACAGCTGTCATAAAAAAGCACGTGAGTTTGTTTCCAAACAAGAGCACGTGGAATTTGCCACCGCCACAAAGAGGGCAGCACGGTGCTCTCTTGATTAAAGATGGCTGCTGTCACGTGGAATTCAAAGGTATCTAGCTAAAGAGGGCAGCACGGTGCTCTCTGGATTAAAGATGGCTGCTGTCAAAAAGCATTTTTCAAATTATCCGCCACCACATTTCAGCTAAAGAGGGCAGCACTGTGCTCTATAGATTAAAGATGGCGGATGACAGCTGTCAAATAAGCATGTGGCATTGTTTCCAAACAAGAGCACGTGGAATTTTTCAAATTCCCGCCACCACATTTCAATTAGAGAGTGCAGCACGGTGCTGTCTTGATTAAACATGGCTGATGGTAGCTGTCAAGTAAGCATGTAGCATTGTTTCCAAACAAGAGCACGTGGAATTTTTCAAATTGCCGCCACCACATTTCAACTAGAGAGTGCAGTACGATGCTCTCTTGATTAAAGATGGCGGATGGTAGCTTTCAAAAAAATTTTCAATTTGCCGCCACCACACTTCAAAGGTATCTATCTAAAGATGGCAGCACGGTGCTCTCTTGATAAAAGATGGCGGATGATAGCTAACAGAACTTTTCAAATTGCCCGCTACTACGTGCTTAAGGTAGTAGCCATAAAGAGGGCAGCAAGGTGTTCTGTGGATTAAAGATGGCGGATGACAGCTGACGAAATTGCCCACATGATAGCAGCACGGTGCTCTGTTGATTAAACATGGCGGATGACAGCTGTCAAAAAAGCACATGGCTTTGTTTCCAAACAAGAGCACGTGGAATTTGCCGCCACCACATTTCAAAGGTATCTAGCTAAAGAGGGCAGCACTGTGCTCTGTTGATTAAAGATGGCGGATGACGGCTGTCAAAAAGCGCGTGAGTTTGTTTCCAAACAAGAGCATGTAGAATTTTTCAAATTGCCGCCACCACATAGAGGGCAGCACGGTGCTCTCTTGATTAAAGATGGCTGCTGTCATGTGGAATTGCCTGCCACCACATTTCAAAGATATCTAGCTAAAGAGGGCAGCACGGTGCTCTCTAGATTAAAGATGACTGCTGTCAAAAAGCATTTTTCAAATTATCCGCCACCACATTTCAAGGGAAAGTAGCTAAAGAGGGCAGCACTGTGCTCTATAGATTAAAGATGGCGGATGACAGCTGTCAAAAAAGCACGTGGATTTGTTTACCGATTCAAATCTCGCGCTAGTGAAGTTAAGCTGGTAGCACTAAGGCTTAGGCCCGTTAAGATGGCAGCACTGCGGATGACAGGTGACGAATTTGCAGCTACTGCGATAAAGAGGGCAGCACAGTGCTCTGTAGTTTAAAGATGGCGGATGACAGCTGTCAAAAAAGCACGTGGATTTGTTTACCTATTCGAATCTCGCGCTAGTTAGGTTAAGTTGGTACTACTGAGGTTCAGGCCCGTCAAGATGGCAGTACTGAGGTTAGCGACGCGTTGTTGTCTGTCAAAAAGCACGTGGCTGTCAAAAACACGTGGATTTGTTTACCAATTCAAATCTCGCGCTTGTTAGGTTAAGTTGATACCACTGAGGTTTAGGCCCGCCAAGATGGCAGCAGTGAGGTTAACGATGCGTTGTTGTCGATGACAGCTGTCAAAAAGCACGTGGCTTTGTTTACAAATTCAAATTTCCCGCGGGAGGCCTGTGGGAAGGCCCCTCGGGAGGCGGAGGCGGAGGAGGCCTCTGGGAGGGCCCCCCGTGAGGCGGAGGCGGAGGGGGCCTCTGGGAGGGCCTCCCGTGAGGCGGAGGCGGAGGGGCCCCTGGGAGCCCTGAGGCGGAGGCGGCGCCCGACCCATCCAATTATACTACTAGCGTCGTCAATTTCTTTCTCTCCCAAAGTCGGGATGGTAATAGGCAAATCAAGGGAATCTTTTAGTTTATTGGAGTCGACTGCGACCGTGCCTCCAGATTGAACGTTTCTAAGAGATAGTTCATAAATTAATTCCTCTTTACGCAAATAGAAAGGATGAAGAACCTCGCGAGGGCCGGACATGATGACAGAACAACTTTGAAAAAGGAAAAATCAAAAAATTCCAGCAACTGAGAAAATTTTTAGAGTTCGAAAGCAAAGCAATGTTTAGCCGTCAAAAGGGGCTAAATTGAGACCCATTCAACCATGCTCTGCTACCACTTGTTACGGAGTTTTCCGTGGTAGTTAGAGGTGAAAGAAGGTGCTGGGAAGAACAGGTCTCAACTTACGAAATTAAAAGTTTATTAAAAATTTAACAAGGTTATATTTTCTTTTCAAGATCAAGAAATAACAAATATAACAGGTACTCAGTAGCCTAGCAACTAATCGAAAATGTACAATTACAGTGTTACAGGATTTGGGCTCCGAGAGCCGGACACATAATTCTTGAGCAATTAGCCCAACTTTAGCCAGATACAAGGTTTGACGAAGGGGCAGAAAACCCCAATCATGCCCAGGAGCTCTTGCTCCCTATTACTCAGTAAAGCCTGCTCGAGGCACACAGAAATCAAAATTTTTTTGTATGAGCAACCCGCTCTCAAAGTTCCAGCCTATCAAAGGCCACACCAAACTCCACCTTCAAGCTGTCCTCTAAGGACATAAACACAGGGGTAAAAATACCCAACCTACTGAGGCCGATTTAGTAAATAAACAGGAAAATTACAAGGCCCCAAAATACAAACTTGAGTGGAGGCGTAACTAGCACTCCTAATACACTTCTTTAAAACCTACTTGGCACTAGGCCACTAATGCAAGGGCTAATCCCATACTAAATAGGTGACTTATATAAGAAAACGATTTACATTACATTAGAAGGGAAGAAACGGTTGTGAAAATAAGTTCACCTCAAACCAATATGAGTAGGAGCTCGAGAGGGTTGAGCACTCTCTATCCCAATATGTAGTTACAGAGGCAGAATTTAAACCAAAGTCTTTTACATTTTAGGGGAAGTTACATGGTAAAACATTTCGAACCCGCCCCGAGGGTTAAACTGCTGAGCTGGCAAGAAAATAAGTTATAAAACGGCCATTACCTGGTGGTTAAACTGCTGCCCGAAGAAAGAGGCGCTTCCTGCCCCCTGCTACATAATTTACACAATGATAGATGTTACTGAAGTAGCGCAGAGACCCGAAAATCAGCAGTTTATATACCCAAGCGGAACATTCGAGACCTTTCAGGAATGACAACACCCGCCCACCATCATTTTATTGGACGGCCAAAAGATTACATGTCAAAACTGAGGAAGAAAACCAGGATTGGTGGGAAATTAAGTACAAAAATTACTCATTGGTCGAATTCAAAACAGGCGGAAGGTGAAGGGTTATACAGCCAACCTAAACAATGACTGAAAGAAATTTAACAAAGAACAAATTTATGAACCCAAAATTTCTCCAAAACACAGTTCTTTCACTTCGCACTAGGGCGCATAATTGTAGTCCTTCAGTAGTGCCATCTAGGAGAGAATGTTCACACTTCTTACTACAGGCAAAACAAAAATACATCGAAAACGACACAGTTCAGAACACTTCAAAATTTACAAGTAGTGACATCATCTGAAAAACTTGAGAATTAACACTGTAGTTAAAGTTCAGGCTTCCTCCAGTAGAGGAGTTTCAACTGGCGCAAAGTTTGAATTAGCGGAGGTGTACCGCCCGGTACAGAAGATTTTATAATGTTGGGAATGGAAAGTAATATACAAGAATCCGCCCTGGTATTAATTTGCGACGTGTATAGTTATTGTGGGCATCTTGAAGTATAGTCTATGTGCATTTTGTTGGTTAGAATATCGTGTTTGTTTAATTATGTCGGCGGAGTATAAAAGGAAGCATTCTGAGGATCCAGTCAGGTAGAACGGAACAGATGTATCATATAACCGCCAAGCAGGCTTGGGCGAGAGGCCGTCAGCTGATAGGGGAACACAGCGGGGATAACGGGACATGCAAAATGTGTTACGCGTGGAATTGAGACTGTATTTCTCGGCAGAACGTTAAATGTTGGATTTAGTTGAAATTTTCATCCGGGAATAACCTGAGTGTTATTAGACATTGTGTCACGCTCCATGGATAAATGGTTAGCGTGCTGGACTTTGGTCAGAGGGGTCCCGGGTTCGATTCCCGGCAGGGTCGTGAATTTTAAACTTAATTGGTTAATTTCGCTGGCACAGGGGCTTCGTGTATATGTCGTCTCCATCATCACTTTATCCTCATCATGACGCGCAGGTCGCCTACGGCGTCAAATCAAAAGACCTGCACCTGGCGAGCCGAACATGTCCTCGGACACTCCCGGCACTAAAAGCCATACGCCATTTCATTTCATTAGACACTGTAATTTTGTTTAATTGGGGACGTAATATGCATTTGATACGACGGACTTAGAGTATAATGAACAATATTAGCCAAATCCAGGGTTGTCCAAAATATAGAGCGATGGTAGTGGTGATTGCTTGTCTGTGAGGTGTGCGCAAACTTTATAAAATGTTATGACGAGATATAACATCGTAATTATATGGCGAGTTGCTTTTGGTTTGTACGTAGATTATTAGGGTTATCCATGTGTTGATTATGGCTAGGGTTAGACTAGATTTAAAGTGTGAGGTTATGAAACAAGATATAAACGGGACATGAATGATGTAATAGTTCTTTTCCTGCCATAGGAATCAACAGATAAACATCACAGGATTAAAATTTTGAGTCACAACTGCGTAGAATTTGTGAAGGAAATAGGAAGGAGATAGAATATGTTGTCCTTTAAGATTTCATTAAATGATTTAAATTTATTTAATTATTAAATTCAGTGAAACCGCATTTTGAGATAACTTTAAATCAAGCGAATTTCTTGGAGATGCATTCTGGAAATTTTTAGTTTATTTTCAGGGGAATGTGTAAATATTAACGTAACGATTAAGGGGACATATCCGAAGGTAATGGATTTTACTGCTACAGAGTATTGTGAGCATTGCTATTGTTGTATTATTTAACTTTGATTGATTGAGCAGTGAATGTGCTGGGGATAGTAAAGTGGAAACTTTGGTCATCAACCGATGTAATTTAATTGTGTTTAGCCTTCAGCTTAGAAACTTGGATGGTCTTGGGGTCATCAAACTCAGTGACTTAGATTAGGGCCATATGCCACTGTAGCGTCAATTTCTTGCGGTCAAAATCCACAATGACTTCAAAGTAACTTAGAAGTTTGGATGTCGGTCCATGTCATGGACGCAGGTCACATCGATTCAATTAAGGGTCCATGCCGTATCACCACTGTGTGGCACACACCGATTGGACTGCCTTAATTATAACCAGAGTCCAGAGTTCGTGTTACGAGGGCTGGATCATAACGAATCACTATGATGGTACATGTAGTCTCACATGGAAACCGAATTTAAGGATTTCCAGGCTTTCCTTTCTTTAATAAAAAATGAGACAATGGTTTCTAGTAAGAATGCCCATCAGGCAGACACGTCAAAGGCTCACACCAGTGTTCTAACCTTCTATGTAATAAAAATGATTCTGGTGTCCAGTGGACACGATTAATTTCAATGATACCGTTGACAAATCAGAATGCTTCAGAATTTCATGAATAAATAGGAAACTTTTAAACAGACCTTTCATTCGAGTAGATAGATTAGAATTACTGAACCCTACCTTTACCTCAGCAAGTGACGAAGAACCCGATACGACCCAAGAGACAGATCTCATGAACTTTGCTAATAGGTAAGAAAGTAGGTATCCTTCAATATGGACCAAAAGGGTTCACTATATATTTTTAGATATGATACTTTATTAATCTTTGTTAGTATTATCGAATTGTTAAAAACTATTACATTTATTCTCATTATACATTGTGTGAACCCAGCACATAAATTAATGCATTAATAGAGCTCTACTCAGGGTATTGATAATCATTATTGCCCATGCACTTTCCTGCATGCACATATTCTCATTTCCATACCTGACTACCTGCAATAGATATCATATTGACGCTTATTCGTGCTTTACTCACACAAACTTGCCGCTATCACATCTCAACATCACTGGGCTTATTAAACAAATACTTCTCGCCTGTGATTCACTTTCTACCGGTATGTATGGTGGTTCTACTCGAGTGCCTGGCCCGGAGATGCATTAAAGGGAATATTGCGAAGGTCTTATAGCTTTATATCTGACAACAAGGACACTTATGTCTAAACATGCCTCATGCATTTCTAACTAGGCCCTAAGGCACAAGGTCTACCTATAAAAATTCTTAGACTGCGCAAGTCTTTTAATTAATGAGGTATTAACAACCATTTCTTCCAATGAATGATAACCTTACGTACATAAAAAAGAGACACAAACGAAGTTGTAATCAAAGATTAAACCACCCAAAAACTAAGTTACCCAAATCATAAATAACTTGTCCTGAGCATAACGTATGTACAGGTGCCTGAGGGCACAAAGTACTATTTACAAATTAGCCTGAGGAGCGTTACCTTACATTTTTCGATTTGCGAACCTACACTACCCCTGATTCGTGCCTTTAAGTTACAATTTGTCTGATTTTCATCTGTGGTTACACTTAGCGACCCTTCGTGACGGGCATCAGTTTAGTGATCCATGTTAGTGCTGGTGGTAGAAGGCAGCGGTCCTGGGTTCGTGATCGGCGATATCACGACGGTCTTCGCTCTTCGACTGGAACCTCGTACTGATGACTGGATAGACCGTACTGACGGACAATGCCCAAACTTGATTGTCGTCTCCTAGCAGCTTATGGCGTTCTGACTGGACGTGATGACCACCGCCAGCGGGTCCTGGATCGTTGTCTCCCTGCGGCGAAGGATGTCCCCGTTGAACTGCACGTTACGCCGGTACCCGGCGTGATGAATCAGTACTGGCGGGCGAATTCTTGATGTAAGACAACTGTAAAGAACTACCGTATTATTATACAGAACTAGTTAGATGCGTATATCCCTTTCTTGCCTTCGAATGCATTCCTGGTAGCTCCCTGCCTATCGTTTGAACTGCTATTCGTGACACAGTGCATGTGAACATCACATACAAATAAACTGCAGTATGACGTAGAATATTTTAAAGCAATTGATGTGATACTGTTACTTCGAGCCTACACCGACTTAGAACAAGTTAGCATCAGACTACTGTATATTCAACTCTACGTAGAGTATTAGTGGCAAGGAAATGTTTCTAAGAAAAATCATTTAAATCAATTCACTGTTCAAAATTCAGATCTATATTTTACAAGATTGCTACTTAGTTATCAATCGGACAACGAAGTCTCACTTAATAGCCAGAGAGGGCTTTCTTCTCTCGGTGAGCTTCTAAAACACGACGTGCACCTCATAAGCAGCGTTGCTTACCGAGAACATTCTCCGCGTCCCGAAAGTGCAGTATTTATTTAAGTGACATACCCACGCCCGCGAGAGTCTCCCAAGGCGGTCTAATTTAAATCCTCTCCCGGAATAGAAATTCTCTCACGGTTCTTGAGACAAATACTCATTAATGCACAGAGATTATGAATATCTTCATGCGGCATATCAAATTGCACAGAAAATTGTCCACATACCTGCTATCGTTTTATAATCTCTATATTCCTCCTATGGGCAGAGATATCCGTCGAGGTTTATTTCCCTCCAGCCTGAATTCTTCCGCTATTTCTTATTGAGATGATAGCTTCAGACGCTCTAAGTGAAGTAGTTGGCGTGGCTTCGTCTCCCCTTTGTTAAGGCTGGGAAAAACACCCTAATGCTGACGCTTTGATGTCTCAAAAAGCGCGCGATGTTGCGTGATATTTCACATTAATGTAAAGCTTTATGTCATCCTGTGTGGTCCCATCTGCATATTATATTCACATGCAAGTCATATCTAATTGGTTATGAAAAGAATTGTTCACTACCAGATACCTTTTTTCAAAACGGTATATTCCCCTTTCCGCATTCATTACTGATTGGAACCTATACGAGTTCTTAAGGTTGCCATTTGGCTTATCGAGTGGTGCTGCCGTCCTTAGCAGACTGTTGAACTCCATCCTCTCAGAAAAAAATCATGTTTGTGTTCAACTATTTGGACGATTTCGTAATTTTTCTAACACCTTGGATGAACACATGGGGCACGTGAAGGAAGTTTTAGAACGTCGGAAAAATCCGGACTTTCCTTGAAACTATCCAAAGTTGCATTCGCTAATCCGACTATGTCTTTCCTTGGGCATATGGTTTCCTCCGATGGGAACTCCATCGACCACTCTAGGTCTCAGGCTATCGGAGATTTCCAAACTCCTAAGGATGTCAAAGGCATTGCACGCTTTGTGGGGATGGTAAATTTTTTCCGTAGGTTCATTCCGAATATTGGCGAGAACGCTGCTCCTCTCAATTATCTGCGACATAAAGATGTCAAGATCTCCTGCGGTCCCTCCCAACCAGAAGCTTTGAAACTCTGAAGCTCACTCCCATGAATGCCCCAATCTTAGCCATTCCCGATTTTAATCGCCGTTTCATTGTCCGAACAGGCGCCTTGGGCGAGGCCATCGCTGTAATTCTACTTCAAGAATATGATGAGGGTCGTAAGCCTGTAGCCTATGTTTCTAGAATTCTAGCCAACCTAGAGAGTAAATACTCTGTATACGAACTGGAGTGTCTTTCAGTTCTGTTTGCTCTCGATAAATTCAGGCCTTTCATCGGACATGTAAATTTTGAAATAGAAACTGACAATAAAGCCCCCTCGCGGGTATTAAATCGTCCCAAGAGAGTCTGTAGGATCACTAGATGGGCTTTTCGATTTTCTGCTTTCAGTTTCAACGTTAGGCGCATCAGGGGAACTGAGAATGTCATCGCCGACAGCCTAAGTCGGATGTTCGATGGTGGTAATGTGACTGAAATAAAATCCGATCCTGCAAATCTTGAAGTACATAACATGATTGGTGTTAGTGCCATCCTGTCTGACCTTCCCTTAATATACAATGAACTGAGTGATTGTCAAAAATCAGACCACGAAATAAATTAAATTGTTGATAAAATTAAAGATGGAACTGAGGTAAAACCTTACACTCTCTCTAAGTGTATTCTTTGTTGCAAAAGTCCGAACGACCATCATTTTAAAATTGTTGTCCCTAAGGTCCTCGTTCCGATAATTTTTTGGTATTACCACTGTTCTCCTGTGGGAAGGGGTCATTGAGGTATATCCAAAACCAAGAAAAAATCAGACAGTTCTTCATCTGGAAAAAGATGGACAGTGATATAAGAACTATGGTTGATTCTTGTAAAACTTGTGCAATTAGTAAACCTATTCTGAACAACCGTGTTGAATTATTGTGATCTTCGCTGGGCTCTCGCACTATGATAAGACTATTCATTGAATACGTAGGTCCTCTGCCTATGTCTTCATTATGGAATACTCATACTATTGTAGCCATTGTCGCATTTTCTCGTTTCTGTTGGATTTTTCGTACTGGGTACAGTAATTCTCGAACTACTACCAGCTGTCTGAATTCTATTTTTGCATATTTTGGCCCAGCCACGTACTAAGTTTCTGATAATGCCAGTGCCTTCACTAGCCTTTCATTCTAGAAGTATCTCGCACATCACCATTACTCCCTATTGTACCAACCCTTCCTATGCTGAGAGAAAGAACCGCAATCTGAAGTCTGCGTTGATCGCATATCATCACGATAATTAAACGAAGTGGGACTCTTGTTTTCACTGGTTAGCCTATGCTTTATGTTCCGGGGTTTATCGTGGATCGCAGAAATGAAAGAAGGTACCGGAATGAATGGGTCTAACTACAATGTCAAAATTAGTTCAAAACTTAACTTGAAGTATATATTTTAAAAATTCAGAAATTCACAATTTACAGGTACAAGTAGCCAACATTAAACCAGTCTAGGAACGACAAAATTGGTGGTATAAACAGATTATGGGCTTCAAGCCCTCACTTAACTTTTCCTGAGCTCCTAGCTCAAATTTAAAAAAGAGCACAAATTTTATATGCAACCTTACCAATTAGTAAACCAAACATCCAAATGAAAAGCACAAACATCAAGAAGAAAACAAGCACAATACTTACCGTAAGGGCAGTAGCATAAAATATGAAGCGTGGAAGGCAAAGGCGAGAATAAAAAGGCCAGGGTCTTACATAACTTTGACAGGTTGCCAGGTAAATATTGCTAACTACTAAATGACACACGAAATAAATTTAAAATGAAGAAAATTTACTATGTAAATTTGATTTGAAAATGGTATAAAATAAGAACAATAAATATATATATTTCTTTTTCCAAAAATTTAAAATGCAATTAAACTTAATGAGAGAAACAGTATTTTAAAATAAAATGGAAATTAAGATGAAATGAAGCTTACATAAAATTAACATTGGCTTCCACCAAAATCAAAGTTTGAAATTCATAACTAACGCGTTACCATATGTACAGAAAGATTAAAAATTTAATCTTAAAATTTGGTTGCAACCGATATGCAGGCCCGCGATATAAAATCTGTTTCAAACTAAAATTTGCTACACTACAAATAAGAGGACACACGCCCCAAAAAAATACACACCAAAGATTATAATAATAATAATAATAATAATAATAATAATAATAATAATAATAATAATAATAATAATAATAATAATAATAAATCAGTGGCTCCAACCGCGAAAATAATAATAATAATAATAATAAATCAGTGGCTCCAACCGCGAATAAAAAAACACACAATTACAGGAAACCAGATTAAATAATAATAAACAAGGTGGACAATGATCCCAACCAAATAAGAAAATATCAAAGGAAAAGATACACAGTGCGTGCCCACACAACAACAGAACTCGGAGCACACCCCAGGACCAACATTTACAGACGCCAATCCATCATCTCATTATAATCATCAAAGCCACCAAAATTAATAACGTGTCATCAGATAAGATTAAAAAAGGATGACCATTACATAATAATCCACAAAGGCAAGGAACTCAAACAATGGATAGATGTGACAAGTAAACGTTAAGAGAATGGCATACATTAAATTAAATGTCGAACAGCAAATTTCAATTTTTCACAGGTTCGACCTTACCATAAATAATAATAATAATAATAATAATAATAATAATAATAATAATAATAATAATAATAATAATAATAATAATAATAATAATATTACTCCCATGGGTTATAGTAGGAAATTACATTTACCTATTTTTAAACAGTACGCCAACAGCTTAGATCATTTAGAATGGAGGGGGCTTTGGATAACGCTAAGATGCATACATGAGGTGTCACTTAATTAACGTCCCGACAATGCAAATAACGATCTGATACAAATTACAAATTGTCAGCCAGCAAACGCAAAAGCAACACAGTAGGAAGGCAATTCCAAACAAAGAAGAAAAATAGGAAGGAAAATACACATAGAATAATAATAATAATAATAATAATAGTAATAATAATAATAATAATAATAATAATAATAATATTCACGACGGAGGTAATAATAATAATAATAACACCACCAAGAATGGGTAGGCAAACAAGATACGAACCACAACACAGTAAGTATAAACAGCACCCACGAACTACAGCCTCATACACGCATACCTAGCGATTCCAAGTTCCCGTAAAACTTTGTTACATACTTTTACAAATTTAAATCCGATCCGTTACAGTAAATTGTGTTACCAGACGTTTCGAAGATGTGCTCCTTGGCCGCACGAGGTCACTTTAATAATATACGGTTTACAGTACTTACTTGGGTAGAGTTAAGATATCCAACTTACAACACATTTTGCACATCCCACCTAGTTAACGGTAAACACTCATATGAAGTTTTCTTCTTACACCAATAACAAGGAATTAAGGCTGGAGCACAATGAGAAATATTTTTAAAAAATTAAAGGGCATAGCCCTGAGGTTGTCGAAGTTATTCTCCAGAGTCAAGCTCCATTATTAAAGCGCTGCGATCCCGCAACGATGTCACTTCAGCAGCTCGGCTTAACGTAGCCATGTTGAATACTCAACCACAAGAGAGCGACTGGTCTCTCTCACAGAGAAGGCGGAAGTGGCAAAATTCCCATGATTCAAAGCGCGCACCGCTGAGGCGCGCAGAAATCAAAACGGCAATTCAGCGAATCACATTAGTCCAGCCAAATGTCCAGCAAATACGTAACAATTAGGGATATAGTTTTGAATTAAAAGCTGATGGTAAATTCCACAGTTAGGCAGCAGTTCCAACAATGGCCGATAATGTAGATAACGGCTCGATACGCAAGCAGACATGCCAGATAAATTTAAAAAATCTCGTAAATGTTTTGATGTTATAATTCAGTTATGTCCAGTGAATGTTAGTTCCCATTTTCACGTCACATTATACAAGGGCAGAATTCCCCTAATGCATCAAGCCTCCTCAGAGGCACTTTTACAACACTTGAAAAAGAGCTAACGTGCTGTCAGTTTCTCAAGCCTACTCAAGGCAACACCAATAAATCTTACACTCCTTGGCCTTCCATGGCCCAACTTACAAATTGAAACAGGGCTATCTCGTACCCAAACTATAGGGCCTTTGCGGAAAGAACAGGTTAAGTAAATGGCTCGAAACACAAACTGAATGGTGGTGTTCAGTGTTCCTAGACAATGAAAACTTAAAAACTTAGGGGGCACTAGGCCGGTTAAACAGGGGCTATTCCCAAACTACTGAGGTGACTCGTATAAGGATAAATTAATACATTGCGGAAAGGAAGAAGAACAGTTACAAACGTAGTCACCTCAAACCAAGATGAAGTGGAGCTCGAGAGGGTATGTCATTCTCTATCCTAGATTTACAATTACAGGTTTTATGAAGTTATTACATTAGCCGTGAGAGGTTACATTTTCAGAAAAGTAGGTTACATAGTTGATGACTCGGACCTTTCCCTCGGGTTAAACTTTTGATCGAGCAAGAAAGAAAGAAAGATGTTATGTGGCCATTATCTTGTAGAAGTTCTAGTAGCTGACGAAGATGTCTACCGCCTCCTGCATGACACACACACACAGAGTAAGATGACGATCAATTGGCCAACAGACGTGAAAATCCGCAGATTATAAACCCTCGGAGAGAGTTCGAGACCATTCAACATTAAACAAGCCACACCTTCTCATGTTTATTGGGTAATTTGAAAGTTACATACAAAATCGGAGAATAAGGCTGTGATAGGTTTAAAATTAATTACAGAAATTTTGGAATGGCTAGATTCAAAACCGACGGAAAGAAAATATAAATATTGCCAACCCAAAAATAAATGAACATAAATTAGTAAAAACTTATGAATAAAAAACTTCCTTAAATCAAAAGTTCTTTCACTTCGCACCAGGGAGCATGATCATAGTTTTTAGTAGTGACATCTATGGAAGAACGTCCAAACTTCTTGATGAATGGCAAACAAAACAAGTAGAAATATAGTCGGTTCAGGAAACTTCACCATGACAAAATTACATCATATTTTAGTGGTGATATCTTCTGAGTAAATTTATAAGTTGCTCTAGTTCCAATTTCACTGTTTCACCAGTACAGGAGTTCTTTTAGGCGCTAGATTTAAATGCGCGGCGTTGGGGTGTACCTCCCGGTACACTTTCAATTCTACCTTGCGCGAATCTCATGGTAAAACTCCTACGTCCCTCATGTTCTGCTATACCCCTTATCCTCCGATGTCCAATATTCTTCGTATTGAGGATCTTTTGCCTGATTTATTTACACCTAAAAATGTTCATATAACTTGGGATGAAGCTAAGAAGAAATTGGCGGTATCATACGAGATAGTCAAAAATAGGTATAACAAAGGTAGAAAATCAAGTAGGTTGAAAGTTGACGATCAAGACTTTCAAGTAATACCCCATCAGTAAGGCCGTCAATAAGTTTTCAGTTAAGCTTGCTCCTAGGTATCAAGGCCCCTGTACTGTGTTACAGTTTCTGACTCTAGTATCTGTGTTGGTAAATGATCATATTGCCAAACGAATTAGGAGAGTGATTTGTCCCAAATTAAGCCTGGTTGATGTGGGTGTTCAAGGAAGTCTCACCTACGTTGGTTTGTCTAATGTTGGTATTGAGTTGTAATCTTCATTGCGGATGATTTGGTCGTGCCAGTCTAAATTTGTAAAGGGAGCTGCACTCCTTTATTCCTTAAGTTTATGTTGCACGTTGGTGTCATGCTTGTGCGTGCACTTAACTTGGGTATGACGACTACCATATCGGATATACAATCAACCTTGTGTTACTAAGTGATGTTATTCAATTTCCTCCTATGTACTGAGTACGTTTAGTAAAATTTGTAATTAGTAATCCCATAAATTATGTGAATTTTGTATGTAATTATCTGTCCCGGTGAAAAAGAATCATTTATTCTTTATTCTTTCTGTCTTGATTATTATTATTATTATTATTATTATTATTATTATTATTATTATTATTATTATTATTTTTCTCTCGATCACAGTAAACAAATACCAAATTGATCCGTTGAATGAGAAAAATAACAGCGTTCAACTTTAGCCACACACTCAAACTTCTACTAACTTTAAGACAAAAAGACATAGTTAATATGCATACAATGAAAGAAAAGAACACCAGAGATTATAGGCAAAGGCAAAAAGAAAAGAACACCACATAAAAACCTACTGTCCGGCCGAGTCATCACCCCTGGTGAGAAGAAGGCCGCCCTCCCGATGATGACTCGACCGGCCCTGCCCGTGGAGACCTCCTGAAGGCCCAAGATCTAACCAGATGACAATGTTTTCCCTCTCACCATTCCATTTCTAAACGTACCCCTTGGACATGCCATGAAGTCCGTCGGATACTCTGGATATGTGACTCCCTCTGATAGGGTCACCCAGTAGTCATCCTCAGTGCTTTCATGTAATGGCCCGCCTAAGTATATTTGTCCTGGGCCCTTCCCCGCCCCGACTTCCTACGGGTGAGTCCTCCTCACCCTTGTCCCTCTTTCCTTGCCATCCACACCATCATTTCTCTATACTTCTCCTGCACCACTTTCCAGCATAAAATTCCCAGCCAACTTCCCTTACCACTTAAAAATAAACATACAATACCACATATGCAATCCCGGAGCAAGACTACGCCTTCTACCTAACTGTCCTTGCCGACACGGCACATTCCATCACCGCCATTGTTTTTCTGCTTGACCTACTTCGGATTGCTAAGTCCAGACAACCTTACCTCACCAGCCTTGTCTGTGTTTACATTATTCATCTCCTGTTGAAACTTCATTCTTGCTTCATCCTTGCTTAACCATGCTTGATCTAATTTAATACCAAGCCATACTCTACGTTAAATTTGCCATCTCGTCCACCAAACCACAATTCGCCAACTCTCACAAATACACATAGATCCCTATGTACTACTTCTCTAAAATACAATATAGTTAAAAGACATACCTCTACCATCATTTCACCAACTCCACGTTATAGCAATGGATACACAACACACCCCTCCATCTCCACAATTCCACCACAGACAGATTTACATATTACAACAATACATACACCATCACTTCACCCTAATTCTCTAACACCCCATTTCCTCATACCACACACACTTCATCTCCCACACCACTTCTCAACATCCAGCCAACTTCACTTGCCACTTCCTCGATCCTTCATTCAATATCCACACATATTCATACTCCTTGGACATGCCATGAAGTTCATCGGATACTCCGGATATATGACCCCCACAGGGTCACCCAGTAGCAGTCCCCACTGCCTTCATGCCACGTCCAGCCTCTAATGAATAATACTTCGATACCTAATATTCATCAATATCCAATACTACAACCCTATACCATCACATCTCCATCACCACATTTCAACCTCCACAATCATAACTCTACTCCCTCTCCACATTCACACATTTCATTATAGCAATGAATACACCACACACCCCTCCATCTCAACAATTCCACCACAGATAGGTTTACATATTGCAACAATACATACACCATCACTTCACCTTACTTCTCTAACACCCCATTTCCTCATACCACACACACTTCATCTCCCACACCACTTCTCAACATCCAGCCAACTTCACTTGCCACTTCCTCGATCCTTCATTCAATACCCACACATATTCATACTCCTTGGACATGCCATGAAGTTCATCGGATACTCCGGATATATGACCCCCACAGGGTCACCCAGTAGCAGTCCCCACTGCCTTCATGCCACGTCCAGCCTCTAATGAATAATACTTCGATACCTAATATTCATCAATCTCTAATACTAAAACCCTATACCATCACTTCTCCATAACCACATTTCAACCTCCACAATCATAACTCTACTCCCTTTCCACATTCACACATTTCATCAATAACTAACCATCCACAAACTCCGCATTATACATCCAATTACAACATTCCTTCTGCATCACCACATTTCAACCTCCACACTCATAACTCTGCTCCCTCTCAACACTCACATATTTCCTCACATATTTCATCAATAAATAACCTTACACCAACTTTTCATTATACATCCAATAACAACATCACTTCTCCATCACCACATTTCAACCTCCACCATCCTAGCTCTACTCCCTCTCAACACTCACATATTTCATCAATAAATAACCCTCCACCAACTACACTTTATACATCCAATTACAACTTCTGTCATCACTATTCAATACTCTAATGTTTTTTACTTCGAGTAATCACACCCCCTTCATTTCCACATGTACCCCACATGTCTGTCAATTTTTTATTCCTTCCGGCTTCTTTACCACCTCTCTTGGCCGCCGTTTCATCGCTATCTTCACTCTGTTGACTTCCTTTGCCACCAACTTCAGCTCCCTTCAGTTCCTTTAAGCTTCTGCTCCTCCCTCTGCTCCTACTCAGATCAAGACTCCCCCAGGTTGCCTCTCACCTTGCCTTTTTCCCCTGCTCTTCTCTTACTTTTCTGCCTTGACTTTCCTGCCTTTCCTCTTCAGTGTTTCTGGTCACATTTTCACTTGGTACCTCTCCCTGCTTCTGATCCCACAGTACACTGTTACTTTTAATATTTTGCCTATCTTCCCCACTGATCGCAGCACTTCTCTCTTTTTCGTCTTGTTTTATCTTCCTTTATAACTCCATCAAACTACTCACAGTCCATATTCTCTTCCAGTTGCTGCCTGACACCACTAGTTCTTGACCTTTGATAGTTGCTCTCAGCCCCTGATTTATAGCTAGAATCCTGTGCTTTGTAAGTATTTTTTCATTTCTAATCGCCTCTCTTCCCACGTCTCTCTTAATCCATATTTTTCCCACTGCACATTACCCGCATTGCCTATCACAGCATCAGCCATCAGCGTAGAAAACAGTTGGACTTTGATAGGCCTGTTGCCCCTAAATTCTTCCCACTCTCTGCACATCGTCAATGTCCACTTCACTAAAATTAACTTTCATTTTCCCCTGTATTAAGTCCACTACTTTATAGGTTGTAAGCACTCTGTCTTCTCTCCGCTCCTCCGGCACACCATATATGAATAGGCATTTCTTCCTTCGATTTAAAGTTTTAGCCACCACTTCTGCTTTCAGTTTCTGCGTCTCCTCTTCTAATCGTCCTATTTTTTCTCAATGTTGCCACTTCTTCTGCGTTACTCCTCACTTGAGATGTTATATCGTCAGTCCTTTCTCGTATTCATGCCTTCATTTTCTCGAACTCCCTGGTTTGTTCTTGTATCAAATTTCTCAGTTGCTCAAAGGGGCAGGCTTCTTCAACCACTTCTTTTACAAGGCTTCTGAATTCTTAAAAGTCTGCCCATTCCTCATTTCTACTAGATGTCGGACCTGGGTTCAGCTCGACCCCCAATCCATAGCAACATCATAACCACCGCCGCTGCTAGCAATGATTCTCCTTTAATCTCCATATCCATTTTACACCCACCTGATTTCGCTTCTTCTTTCTTATTTCTCTCCTGCCATCTTCCTATAGTTGCTCTGTATTGTTCAACTCCAATCATTGTCGTTACAACTCCACACAACCTTCCAGCACTCCACACTCTCTCTCCATACTCCCAATCCCGGGACCCTCCACGCAATACATCCGCTCTCGACCGTGGCCTAAAGCTGAACTGTGAAAAAGAATCGATCCCCTGACGTTTCATTACTTATTCTCGAGGGTTGTGCTTCGGTAGTGTGTAAGCTAATTTACTTTTGGATTATTTTCCTTGTGTATGATTTAATTGTTTTTCTCCCCGCTTATAAGTTTGCTGGATTAAGTTTGAAAACCTACTCATTCTCCTAAGTTCTGTAAGTGTATCGCATTCTGATCTAATATTGAAGTGTTTCATTGTGATGTATGCTTCTTGATCGGTAATTTAGACTGGTTGCTACCATACGATTGTGTACCGGTGCTAGTTATTAAGTGGTGAATGCTCATTGCATGAATGGGTTTCATTTTTGATCCGTTTTAAATAGCTAGTATTGGTTGCTTCGTTTTTAATACCTAGTGTTGGTTTGTGAGTTGTTTGGTGGTGGTCTGTGCTATTTCATCTATGTCATTCCTTTGTGGGCTGTGCTCTTTCTTGTTATGTTCCTCAATTAACCTAGATATATGGTCTTATGTACTGCTGTAAGTAACTGGTGGTGTATGGTTTACCTTAAGTATTATTATCTGTTCAAGAAAAACATTGTTATATTGGAGTTGCGGTTCGCATGTGGTGTTAATTGTGTAGAAACTTATCTACATTGGTGTTTGTTGTGGCGTAGTGTAGTAAATGATCTTTTACCGGAGAAGTTTTCCTTCTTTTAACCTCGCGGTTGTATTCTGATCCTGTGTTTGTATTGGTTATTAATGGTCCGCGGATTCGATTAGGGTTAAGTTTAGAGGCAAAAAGGTTTCATGGCATGTTGTTGAGGATGGTGTTATTCTTTTATCACTTCGGGCGAACGCATGTATCTCGGTAGCCATTTTGACGTTTATCGTTTTTGTTGTCTTAAATGAATAGTTACGGCTCTTAGGTAGGGCAGAATTTTGCCTTTGGAATCTCCTCTGCGTCCCGGTAGATTTCTCCATTAAGTATTTCGATGTATCTGCAACTCGTACGGATTGATATCATTTGGTAAGGGAAACTTCTGTTATTCCTAAATGTTCGCTTCTTTTGTCATCATGTTTCCCTGCATAACTTGTCGTTCAGATGGTGTCTTGACTTAATTGGTTCCTTTAATTGGTAGCATTATAATGTTCATTTAATTTTAACGTCCCAACCTATGGCCGTTTTTCCTCAGTAGAATGTTGGTGTCTGTTAATTCTTGGTTTGTCATCTTACCGCTCTGTGAATTTTCTAGATAAGTATGGGATTATGTGACCCCTTTGGTTACACACAAACACAAATGAACAAGATGATAACAATTATAATTAAGGCAGACTAAAAATGTTTAGACGAAATCAAAAATATTGAACACATCCGCACGTTTTGCACAAGAAAACAACAAAGAATAACGATCAGATTGAGCAACATGGCAACTAAGGAAAGATGTAAAAAACGGCTAGGACCATTCTCAGGCGGTGAAAGGTATTGGCAGTGCTGATGAAGCGAAATCATTGGTGATTCAAATTAAATACAATTTACTTAGTAATTATGATGGAAATAACATAATTTGCGATGGTGACCAAAATAATATTACACTAGGAAATCGCAAAACAATAATAACAATAATAACGAAAATTTACACGGAATGAACAAATTTCAGTGACGCTAATTTACATTATTTCAGGAAGGAACTTTACACTGAATATACAAGCTTCACGGTGCAAAGTTTAAGTAACATTACATTGCAAAGGAAGAAAACACACACACACAAGGAAGGAACGGAAAGCTCAACATTAAAAACATTTATCTTAGAACAGAGCTCCTTTAGGAGGCACCCTTATCAAAAACTCTTCTGGAAAAAGGTGCTCGTCCTAAATGAGAATATCCTAAGAAGACGCGGATTTACGAGAGGCAGCCCCGAGGGGGAAATTTACAATTTTCATTATAACCAAAGAAAAAGGGAACTGAACATTTTATATTTTAACAAAATTTAAGAAAACAAAAGAAAAAGGGAACTGCCTCTTAACAAACATGTTATCACTCGCTGCAAGAGCTAAGTCATGCGAAATTGCATCTGGTGACTGAGAGAAAAGCGAGTAAGCTACGGCGTTAAAGAGAAATTAAACTGAACACTTCATTTGAAGATCACAAGGAGAAAAATGCAAAAGCCAAGTGCTTACCTTAGTGGGGGGTCAAGAGACCCGTCACCTGGAGAAGGCAACCTCTCCCTTTGGTGGTCAAACAATCAAGACGGCTTGGATGGGCTCGGCTCTCGCCAAGAATGCCGCTGGCGGAAGTGGTGAAATCGCGAAACAGCCAATGAGCGCCCCGCAGATTATCTTGGCGATTCCCAGTCGGAACTGAAGCTTTTTTGATTATAGGGTCTTTCAGTAGTGTTCCTGCCATCGTCATTCTCTTATCGGGATTTTTCTATCGATCTATCTCATTATCTACCGTTTATATTTTATTTAGCTGTTCTCCTGGATGTTAAGAAGAGGTATCTCCCTTCTGATGGGAGACAGACTTGATCTGCTGATGTCACTTATCTTTAGTCCGGGTTGCATCTAGGACCTTGCGTTCAACCGTTAGTGTATGGGTAAGATCTTGCTCCCTTGATTCCTGCTGGTCGTCTAACCTGAGGTATTCCTTATCGTTTTAATTTGGTTGGATGTCCATCGTGAACTGCATCTTGTGCGTTTCGATGAAGTTAGTTCGTTATGTCGCATCAGATGATTATCCATCCTGAGGTTCTCCCCTAAACCTTTTCTGTCCTGGTATTTCCATGGTGGATAAGTTAGTCATGTAAAGTATTAAAGTTCTTCCATCTATATGTGATTTGTGGATTGGTGTCGATTGACGGACCTGTTGTTGATGACAGAGAACTCGCGAACCCACCATCTTGAAAATATAAGAGGCCTCCAACTGTTTTTCCCATGGTCACCCTTGCTCAAATACTTGTTAAACATAAATAATTGATTTTGATTGTTCTCTTAATCCTTGCTATTCTGTGACTTGGTAATTGATTTCTGCAATTGTTCACTATATTCATTATTATTCTGCCAAGTTATATAGTGATTATGCATATGTGGTATTAAGACATTCCGGTTTGAAATAGTCTTTTAAAAGGAATGGTAATTTTGGTTGCAAGTATGTAAAATTTTAACGGCTGATGGACATCTGATGTGTTAGTGTTGCAACTCTTATAGCCATTACTGGTGTTTCAAAGTGTTTTCTTGGTTTTTCAATTGTGCCAGGATGTTTGTTCTGTGTTGAGTATTTACTTAGTCTATTTCCAGTTATGTTGACTTACTGGACTTCCAGTTAATTGAATTCTATAAGAGTTTGAATCTCTAAGATGAATTTCGTGTGATGAATTGTGCATGTATTTGAAAGGTACCACTTGGATAACTATAATTTCTTGTTTTAGGTGTTGACGTAAAGTTGTAGATGTACGCTCATCTAGCGTGAATGCTACAGTAATTTTGAAACTGATCTGAGGAGAAGCTTGAGTTTAATTTCCTAGTTGGTTGTTTCTCTACTGTATTCGAAGCAAACTTGTCTGCTAACGTGCTTTTAATTTTAGTGTTAAGCATTTGTGGTTATGTTTTCTTGTGGTTTTTATTGATGAATATGTTACTTATTCTTAAGATTAATTAATTCTAGCTTACTTTTGCTGAGTGTTCCTAATTCCTTATTTGTGTGCTTCACACTAATGATGCACTTTAGTTTTGAGTAAATTTTTATAATTTTATGGTCCATGCTATCCCTCTGAGGTAAGCTCACCGATTTTGCCGTCACTTTCTTCTCCCCGTCTCCTTCGTTCATCCTTTCCTTTGCAAGTCTTGTGTTCTTTCGTTTGTACCGATATGGCTTATGTCAAAGATAATCTTGATAATGGCACTCCCTTAATAATGGGAACTCAATAACTCGAAATTATGTTTATTTTAAGAAAGTCATAATTTCTACATTTGGATGTGTAGATGTTTGGTGGTTCCACTATTGGCCAATTTGAATCATGTTCTGGTAGAACAGTCTTATAGTAATGGTGAAATCTTGGTTCGGAAACACACAAGAAATTGCAAATTAATTTTTTGGCAAATAAATTTTGTGCGCGATTGTTGTGATGGTGACGGAACTCATCAACCATATATGACCAAATTACGGACTACTCACAGTTTCTACGTTTGTGTATGTGGTGCAGCTCGTTTGAATTATACTTATGCACCAGCTGGAAAGAATGCTTTGGCTGTGAGCCTCTGTCTGCTGCTGTTCTCTCCCGACGGGAACTTGAACTTCCTTTCCCTTTATCTAATCTATTGCGCAGCTCGCTAACGCGCCTCCCTGGCGAGAGTAGTCTGCCTGTTTTTGCTGAAGCGAGCAAGCAGTTTGTCAACTATGAGAATGGAGGGCAGATGGACGCTTTTCCCACGGCTCGCTGAGTATCCAGCCGATCCGGTGGATCCTGGATGATTTCAGAGATAAGACGGGGTTCATTCCCCTTGAAAAGTTTTCATCTTCTTTTGGGATTAGTCCAGGAACACCGTCACCTTTGTATTTGATTCAACTAGGTGAGTTGGCCGTGTGGTTAGGTTCGAGCAGCTGTGAGCTCGCATCCGGGAGATAGTGGGTTCGAATCCCACTGTCGGCAGCCCTGAAGATAGTTATCCGTGGTTTCCCATTTTCACACCAGGCAAATTCTGGGGTTGTACCATAATTAAGGCCATGTCCGCTTCCTTCCCATTCCTAGGCCTTTCCTACCCATAGTCGCCGTAAAACCTATCAGTGTCGGTGCGACGTAAAACAAATTCTAAAAAAGTATTTGTTTCAATTATGTGTTTTTCTACTAGCCTCATCGCCGTAAGTATGGCGGGTGCCTTGGAATTCCGACTACATCTTCAGTAAAGCATATAAGAATTATATTTCTAGACTTGAAGAGAATATCAAAAGTGATGATAATCAGTTCTGGAGCTATATGAAATGCAAAAGAAATACCAAAGAGGGTCTGCAACAGGGCATGACACTTAACAATATCTTACTTAATAATAACAAAAGTATGGCTGATGGCTTTGCAACCTTTTTTGGATCGGTATGTTCGAAACCTCCACCAACCTACGATATTCCTGATTCATCTGATGTACATGTTAATTATCTGTTATGTTTAGAATTCGTGGATGAAAAAGAATATGCACTAACTGACAGAGCAAATGCAACACCAAGAAGGAGTGGTCAGAACTTTATGCCAATTGCAGGGTAGACTGACGTCACTGAGGTATGCTCATGATGTGAAATGTGCCGCTGTGCTGCGCACGTAGCGAACGATAAATGGGACACGGCGTTGGCGAATGGCCCACTTCGTACCGTGATTTCTCAGCCGACAGTCATTGTGGAACGTGTTGTCGTGTGCCACAGGACACGTGTATAGCTAAGAATGCCAGGCCGCCGTCAACGGAGGCATTTCCAGCAGACAGACGACTTTACGAGGGGTATGGTGATCGGGCTGAGAAGGGCAGGTTGGTCGCTTCGTCAAATCGCAGCCGATACCCATAGGGATGTGTCCACGGTGCAGCGCCTGTGGCGAAGATGCTTGGCGCAGGGACATGTGGCACGTGCGAGGGGTCCAGGCGCAGCCCGAGTGACGTCAGCACGCGAGGATCGGCGCATCCGCCGCCAAGCGGTGGCAGCCCCGCACGCCACGTCAACCGCCATTCTTCAGCATGTGCAAGACACCCTGGCTGTTCCAATATCGACCAGAACAATTTCCCGTCGATTGGTTGAAGGAGGCCTGCACTCCCGGCGTCCGCTCAGAAGACTACCATTGACTCCACAGCATAGACGTGCACGCCTGGCATGGTGCCGGGCTAGAGCGACTTGGATGAGGGAATGGTGGAACGTCGTGTTCTCCGATGAGTCACGCTTCTGTTCTGTCAGTGATAGTCACCGCAGACGAGTGTGGCGTCGGCGTGGAGAAAGGTCAAATCCGGCAGTAACTGTGGAGCGCCCTACCGCTAGACAACGCGGCATCATGGTTTGGGGCGCCATTGCGTATGATTCCACGTCACCTCTAGTGCGTATTCAAGGCACGTTAAATGCCCACCGCTACGTGCAGCATGTGCAGCATGTGCTGCGGTCGGTGGCACTCCCGTACCTTCAGGGGCTGCCCAATGCTCTGTTTCATCAGGATAATGCCCGCCCACACACTGCTCGCATCTCCCAACAGGCTCTACGAGGTGTATAGATGCTTCCGTGGCCAGCGTACTCTCCGGATCTGTCACTAATCGAACACGTGTGGGATCTCATTGGACGCCGTTTGCAAACTCTGCCCCAGCCTCGTACGGACGACCAACTGTGGCAAATGGTTGACAGAGAATGGAGAACCATCCCTCAGGACACCATCCGCACTCTTATTGACTCTGTACCTCGACGTGTTTCTGCGTGCATCGCCGCTCGCGGTGGTCCTACATCCTACTGAGTCGATGCCGTGCGCATTGTGTAACCTGCATATCGGTTTGAAATAAACATCAATTATTCGTCCGTGCCGTCTCTGTTTTTTCCCCAACTTTCATCCCTTTCGAACCACTCCTTCTTGGTGTTGCATTTGCTCTGTCAGTCAGTGTATGTTAGCTATTAAAAAATTAAAACCTAAAAGGTTATGTGGTATTGATGGAATACCGCCGTACGTACTGAAAGCATGTTCGAATGTGTTGGATTTCCCCTTACGAGCCTTATAGAACATTGTGGTAAAAACACAAACCGTTCCAAAAGTATGGAACATAGCGAAAGTGTGTCCAGTTTTTAAATGTGCGGACAGTAAAAATATTGAAAACTATCGCCCTGTTTGTATTTTGTGCGCACCGGCTAAAGTATTTGAGCAAATAATGTACACGCGTATATTTATTCATGTGAGGGTCGGTATACATATTAATCAGCATGGTTTTATGCCAGGTAGATCAACAGCGACTAATCTATTAAAATTTATACAATATGCGTATACCGTTTTGAATAATCAAGGACAGGTCGACGTAATATACACCGATTTTTCCAAAGCCTTCGACAAATTGGATCACGGCATTTAAATGAAACAAATTGTCATGCTTTGGTCTGACCCCTCCGTGGTTAAAACTGCTTGCATCTTATCTTAGTGCACGGAAACAATATGTTTGCTATCATCAACAGGTGTCTTACGCATACAATGTTATTTCTGGTGTACCACAAGGGTCTAACCTTGGCCCTTTATTCTTTATGTTATATATTAATGATTTGCCCACTAGAATTAGGTTTTCTCATTGTTTATTATATGCTGATAATGTCAAACTATATAAAGAGATTAAAAATGTCGATGATATGTTGAAATTACAATATGATTTGGAATACTTATACACATGGAGTATTGAAGACGGTTTGCAAGTTATTATAAATAAATGCTGTTTCCTTCAGATTTAAAATAAGTAAAATACATTGAATTATAAATATAAAATTAATAATGAAGAACTAAAAGTTGTTCACTCTGTTAATGGCTTAGTGGTAATTGTTACAAGAAATTTATCTTTCAAGGAGCATATTAATACAATGGTTAATGATTCCTATAGTAAATTGGGTTTTATAATTAGAAATTCAAGAGATTTTACTAACACGTATGCACACACTTTAGTATTCAATAGTATTGTCCGATCAAAACTTGAGTATTCAAGTATAATTTGGTCTCCATGTTATAAATCATATCAAAATCAAATTGAAAGGGTGCAGAACGATTTTTAAGATATATTTATTATAAAAATATAAGATATTCCCCTTTAGAAATTATGTTTCATATGGATTTTTGTTGAATGAATTTAAATATGTATCGCTAGCCAGCAGGCGTGTAATAGCTCTACAAATTTACCTCTGCAAGATGCTTAATGCATTAATTGACGATAATAGGTCGCTTCACGAGTTATGTTTAATGTTAGAAAGGAAATTTAAGATTTTGGCATTTCTTTATTACTCCAGTCTCAAAAATGTATTTTTAAGAACTCTCCGTTTATCAATATGTGTGAAACATACAATAACTTAATTAATATATATCATATAGATCTTGACTTTGCTTATGAATATGACACATATGTAAATATATTAAAAGAATTTTACTCGACGAAGTGATTTGTTTATATGTATAATATTTACATGATTTTTTTGCAAATTTTTGTTTGATTTATTAACAGGCTTCTGTATATGATATATTGTTTCATACAGAGCATTATCATCTCATTTACATAGCGTTTTCACATTTTCTTCTTTTTGATATTTCTATGTTATTTGTTAAGGAATTTGTAAAAGCCACCTATAATTGGAGTGTGTCTCTGTTGGTGGCACATTTATTAAATAAATAAATAAATAAATAAATAAATAAATAAATAAATAAATAAATAAATAAATAAATAAATAAATAAATAAATAAAGACTGTATTTTTTAAAAAATTCTTAAGCCTCACAGTTATTAGCGATTCGACGAAGTGTCACCCTGGGCGTAAAACGTGTTGTGCGAGAGATATTTCAAAATTTTAAAATTGTAAATTAATCGTTTCGGAAACTTGGGTTAGTGCGTTATAATAATAATAATAATAATAATAATAATAATAATAATAATAATAATAATAATAATAATAATAATTATTATTATTATTATTATTATTATTATTATTATTATTATTATTATTATTATTAATAGATGCAAAAACTTTGCGAATCAGTTGCCATGGATAAATGTGCGTGTCCGGCTATGGATATTTCGAAATTGGTATTTTGAGACAAAGCATTATTATTATTATTAAAATTATTATGATTTTAAATGGGTAAAACCTCGAGCATTTGTTGGAGGAGTTGTGTTCTGGTAACTGAAGCGAGGCAGTGTTCACAACGACTTTGGTGTTTGATGTTTCATTCCCTTCTTGAATTTTATTCTTTTTATTTAATCTTGTCCGTTTTTAATATTGCTGGGGTCTTGCTTTTCTGATTTTCTTTGGTCCCAAACTTTGCAGTGTTGCTTCCCTGCTTGGGATTAGCAGAACTGTTTCTATGGTGGGCGTGTTGTTGATGTTGCCATAGTGATGATTATAAATTTTTGCTGGTAGTATGAAGTAATGTTGATTGCTAATCTTGACTATATTTTTAACATGAAGATGATTTGAGCGTGATTGTGTTAATATCGCGCTATCAATTTTGATTTCGGGATATTATTCTTCTGTCATACGCCCGATTAATTTGCGGGATTTGTTAATTTGTTTGCTTTACTCTATTAGTGAATGTGTCGTTAATGTTCTTGTGGGAGCTCCTCGCTTAGTACCCTACCTAGGCTTTAAACCTGGTTAAAAAAATTCTTACGAATATAAAACTATAATTTATAATTTAACATAAGATTTCAAGCAAATTACATAACCAGAACCGGTGAAATGTGTAAAATGAATTAAAATCAAAGGCAAAGAGATGGTTAATTATGTTTTCTTTTAAGTGTTATTAAACGAGGTTAGTTGGTTGAGGTAGTTATATGACAGATATTGGGTCCCAATTTGTTATTTAGGATTGATCGATCATTAGGAAAAACTGTTAGGTTACTTAATATTTAATTTTATTTTTCTCCACTTTTGAAGGTGTTCTGCTCTTTCATTGTCCAAAGAATATTTTAAATTAAATTGCCTCTTCATTTGAAAAGAACCATGATTTTGTCTTTCCTGTTACGGATTTAAAATTCATACAGTGACACGTTTCTTCTCTTTCCACGGTTTGTGGTCACCTGCACAGTTTTCGGTAAGTAATTCCTAATTTCTGTATTTCCTTGTGTTGTGTTATTCTTAATGGTGACTTTGGCTTCCACTTGTTTTTCTTTCTTTCTCTTGTAAGGTTAATTTTATTGTTGCTGCCAGTGTGGGCATTTTGGTGATGGTGTCCGGCTGGGTCAAAGAATACAGGATAATCTCATATTTGATGCAGACCAGATTTCAATTATATCGTACGGACAGGTGCAGATCCATAACCCTTTAAAAATTTGCCTTTAGGGCCTCAGCGTTAAATGGTCTATAGATGTGGTGAACACGTGTCACCCTATGAGACTACACCAGTCCTCATAGAACCCTCTCTAGCAATCATAGGAATTCGTGAGTAATTAAAAATACGTGAAAAGGAATCAGAAAGCAGCACGATGGAAACGGTCAACAAAAGTTCTAGGAATATTTTCACGCAGATCAAGAGATATTATAATCTTTTATCTGATCAGAGAGTTTAGTAACTGGCTGGGAACCGCCTCAAGTAGTCCCGTACCTACTTGGAAACGAACCCAGGTGCAGTAGAAGACCGAAACACCACACAGTATATGACCAGAATTTTAGATATAACACTGAGCTAATACGCACCGTAACATGGATTTTAAAAAATCACACACGAATAATAATACCGAAAAAACACAGCAGGTGACAAGATATAAATTTTGAAAATAATTTGCCGAAGCACCAAATTTATAAAATTGAAAACTTTCAGAAATCTGCGAAAAATTACAAACACATACCTCAAATTTATTGCTGAAACTTACGAAAACAGGTGTTTAATAAAATCCAATAAAGCTCCATTTTAAAACCATTAACCCGAACCTGATGATTGGTACGTAATCTGAAGAAGAACAAACATAACGCGACACGAGGTAACTCTAGGATGTATGGTGTGCACAACTCGCAGTGGGTCAAGCGCTCAGCTGTCTTCAACACAGATTCTTACGTCAGCTGTTCGAGAGATAAACGTGATGTCAGACAAGGATGTACAGTACTCAACATAATTTAATGACATAGTCCAAAGCAACAAGTATTCACACAAATGTTACGATCGAAACACACAGATCGAGGCGGTTCCCAGCCACGGATCGAAACACACATTGAAATTTATTACCTAAGACTTAAATCAAAACACTGCACACGCAATGTGATAATGAAACTTAAAGGAAACACGTGGTTAGCAGTAGGCATACCACAAAGGAAAACTTAACGAAAATTGACAATGAAACCGATATAGAATTTATAGATAGTGACTTACCATTTCCTCCAACATTTCAGACAATTAGAGGTAACGAACAGCAAAACAGAGATTCCGCATAACAGACAAGAGCCGAACACATTCAAATGCCTTCTCAGGGGTGTGAGTCTCGAACTCAAACAAGGGTCATGAAAAACCAATAAACAGGGATTAGGAATGCACCCGTAACAATACAACCTATGAAAGAAACATGTCATCAATTAAATAATACTTTTCTCGGAGTTACAACAACGTAACAAACAGCATGAAATGTAAAAAAAATTTGAAATTTAGCGAAGGATAATTGCCGCGGGCCTCCCTTTCTTACACAACCCATGCTCTGCTAACAATGTAACACCGGGTGGACGCATACACGTTATAATAATAATAATAATAATAATAATAATAATAATAATAATAATAATAATAATAATAATAATAATAATAATAATAATAATAATAATAATAATAATAATAATAATAATAATAATAATAATAATAATGTACAAAAATAGAATTATTATGAAAATTTAAACTTACAGGGCTAACAACGACAACTACAGAATGGTGTAGAAACTTGGAAGGAACCCGAGTGAGGACATGCGAAAGTATGGTGTCGTGGGGAATGAAAATCAGGCAGCAAACACCCTTGAAATGTATTGACAAACTAAAGTAAAACACCAAATAGAACATAAGGCCAGCAATTAATGTAAAAGATTAAACTTAAGAACACTTAACTGAAAAAAAAGGTGAGAAACGACTATATAAAATTATTGAATTCGAACAGTAAGATGTACAAAACCTTAACTGTGAGGTTGACTCTGGATTACGGGAGGCGAACTCAAACGACAGTTAAATTTACGGTAATTACAATTGACATATTTTACAAAATTTAGAACAAGAAAAAAGAATCGCCTCCGAAAACAAGATACTATGACTGCCCAACGAGGCGCAGTCATTGAGAAAACTCAAAATTGGTGAATGTGGAAGTCTAGGGAAGTAGTATAATGCAGGGATTCGGGCGCCTCCTCCTCCTCCCGCGGCGCGGGAAATTTGAATTCTGGCGGGAAATTTGAATTTTGGCGGGAGATTTGAATTTTGGCGCGAGATTTGAATTTGTAAACAAAGCCACGTGCTTTTTGACAGCTGTCATCGACAACAACGCATCGCTAACCTCACTGCTGCCATCTTGACGGGCCTAAACATCAGTAGTGCCAACTTAACCTAACTAGCGTGAGGTAAACAAAGCCACGTGTTTTTTGGCAGCCACGTGCTTTTTGACAGACAACAACGCATCGCTAACCTCAGTACTGCTATCTTGACGGGCCTAAACCTTAGTGGTACCAACTTAACCTAACTAGCGCGTGGTAAACAAAGCCACGTGCTTTTTGACAGCCACGTGCTTTTTGACAGATTTGTAAACAAGGCCACGTGCTTTTTGACAGACAACAACGCATCGCTAACCTCAGTACTGCCATCTTGACGGGCCTAAACCTTAGTGATACCAACTTAACCTAACTAGCGCGTGGTAAACAAAGCCACGTGCTTTTTGACAGCTGTCATCCGCCATCTTTAATCCAGAGAGAACAGTGCTGTCCTCTTTAGCTACTTACCTTTGACAGCTGTCATCCGCCATCTTTAATCTAGAGAGAACAATACTGCCCTCTATGTGGTGGTGGCAAATTCCACGTGCTCTTGTTTGGAAACAAAGCCACGTGCAGCTGTCATCCGCCATCTTTGAGCACCGTGCTGTCCTCTTTAGCTACTTACCTTTGAAATGTGGTACGTCATCCGCCATCTTGCATCCGAAACCACAGTGCTGCACTCTATGTAGTGGCGGCAAATTCCACGTGCTCTTGTTTGGAAACAAAGCCACGTGCAGCTGTCTTCCGCCATCTTTGAGCACCGTGCTGCCCTCTTTAGCTACTTACCTTTGAAATGTGGTACGTCATCCGCCATCTTGCATCGCAAACCTCAGTGCTGCACTCTATGTAGTGACGACAAATTCCACGTGCTCTTGTTTGGAAACAAACCTATGCGCTTTTTTGTCAGCTATCATCCGCCATCTTTAATCTAGAGAGCACCGTGCTGCCCTCTATGTGGTGATGGTAAATTCTACACGCCTTACAAACCTATGTGCTTTTCTGACAGCTGTCATCCGCCAGAGAGAACAGTGCTACCCGGTGGCGGCAAATTCCACGTGCTCTTGTTTGGAAACAAAGCCATGTGCTTTTTTGACAGCAGCCATCTTTAATCACCGTTCTGCCCGGTGGCGGTAAATTCCACGTGCTTTACAAACCCATGTGATTTTCTGACAGCTGTCATCCGCCATCTTTAATCCAGAGAGAACAGTGCTGCCCTCTTTATGGCTACTACCTTAAGCACGTAGTAGCGGGCAATTTGAAAAGTTCTGTTAGCTATCATCCGCCATCTTTGAGCACCGTGCTGCCATCTTTAGTTGAAATGTGCTGGCGGATAATTTGAAAAATGCTTTTTGACAGCAGCTATCTTTGAGCACCGTGCTACCCTCTTTGTGGTGGCGGTAAATTCCACGTGCTTTACAAACCCATGTGATTTTCTGACAGCTGTCATCCGCCATCTTTAATCCAGAGAGCACAGTGCTGCCCTCTTTATGGCTACTACCTTAAGCACGTAGTAGCGGGCAATTTGAAAAGTTCTGTTAGCTATCATCCGTCATCTTTGAGCGCCGTGCTGCCATCTTTAGTTGAAATGTGGTGGCGGATAATTTGAAAAATGCTTTTTGACAGCAGCTATCTTTGAGCACCGTGCTACCCTCTATGTGGTGGCGGCAAATTCTACATGCTTTACAAACCCACGCGCTTTTTTTTGACAGCCATCTTCAAGCAACAGAGTACAGTGCTGCCCTCTTTGTTGTGGCGGCAAATTCCATGTGCTCTACAAAGCTACATGCTCTTTTGACAGCTATCACCCGCCATCTTTAACCAACGGAGCACTATCATGCGGGCAATTTCGTTAGCTGTCATCCGACATCTTTAATGAACAGAGCACCGTGCTGCGGGGCAATTTCGTTAGCTGTCATCCACCATCTTTAATGAACAGAGCACCGTGCTGCGGGCAATTTCGTTAGCTGTCATCCGCCATCTTTTAATGAACAGAGCACCGTGCTGCTCTCTGTAGTAGCGAGTAATTTGAAAAGTTCTGTTAGCTGTCATCCGCCATCTTTGAGCACCGTGCTGCCCGGTGGCGGAAAATTCCACGTGCTACGCGAAGCTGTCATCCGCCATCTTACATCGCAAACCTCAGTGCTACACTCTATGTGGTGGTGGATAATTTAAAAAGAAAAATTCTACAGCAGCCATCTCTCGACGCTAATTGCAAAAGATGGTGGCTATACATGACTCCTTAAAGGTGCTTATGCAAGATGATCGCTATACATAGACGCCCTTGGGATGCTTGCGCAAGATGGCGGTTATACATGGCTCCTTATGAGGGATGCTTGCGCAAGATGGTGGTTGCTCTTATGAGGCGGCTTAAGGATCCATGGCTAGAGACGCCCCCCTAAAGATGCTTGCGCAAGATGGCGGACGCAAGATGGCGGCTATACATAGCTCCTTATGAGACAGCCAGTACTCGATACAACACGTGATCAGAACATTGATTGATGTGTTCAGAACACAAAATAAGTAGAATCGAACACTGTACTCGATACAACATGTGATTAAAACATTGTTTGGTGTGTTCAGAACACTACATAAGCAGAATCGAACGCTGTACAACATGTTAGGGGATACCTTTGTTTAGATTGAAACATAACAAGACTAGAATTGAACACTGCACTCGATGTCGTTACATGTGATCAGAACAATGATTGATGTGTTCAGATCACTAAACAAGTAGAACCGAACACTGTACAACATGTTAGGGGGATACCTTTGTTTAGATTGAAACATAACAAGACTAGAATTGAACACTGCACTCGATGTCGTTACATGTGATCAGAACAATGATTGATGTGTTCAGATCACTAAACAAGTAGAATCGAACGCTGTACAACATGTTAGGGGATACCTTTGTTCTAAGAAGATAAGATTGAAACATAACAAGACTAGAATTGAACACTGCACTCGATGTCGTTACATGTGATCAGAACAATGATTGATGTGTTCAGATCACTAAACAAGTAGAACCGAACACTGTACACCATGTTAGGGGATACCTTTGTTTAGATTGAAACATAACAAGACTAGAATTGAACACTGCACTCGATGTCGTTACATGTGATCAGAACAATGATTGATGTGTTCAGATCACTAAACAAGTAGAACCGAACGCTGTACAACATGTTAGGGGATACCTTTGCTCTAAGAAGATCAGATTGAAACATAACAAGACTAGAATTGAACACTGCACTCGATGTCGTTACATGTGATCAGAACATTGATTGATGTGTTCAGATCACTAAACAAGTAGAACCGAACACTGTACAACATGTTAGGGGATACCTTTGTTCTAAGAAAATTAGATTGAAACATAGCAAGCCTAGAATCGAACATTGTTTGATGTGTTCAGTACAACTTCAATGATTAACACACACACTGTACACATATCGCATAGCTATCTCGCCTAGTATGAAAATCAAAAAACACACTGTGCACATATCGCATAGCTAACACTTCAAATGATTTGCTTAGTACGAAAATAAAAAAAATCTATACCGCGTCAGTACAACTTCAATGATTAACACACACACTGTGCACATATCGCATAGCTATCTCGCCTAGTATGAAAATCAAAAAACACACTGTGCACATATCGCATAGCTAACACTTCAAATGATTTGCTTAGTACGAAAATAAAAAAATCTATACCGCGTAGCTAACTCGTTCATCACACTGCTAAGACGCTTAGTAATTGTGAATACACTCATACGAAAATCAAGAAAGCACACTGCGTAGCCAACTCGCTCGGCTCACTCGCTTAGTAATTACAACACACACGGATAAGAATGTTGCGAGATACTACATACTTACATGTTTTTTAAGGGGGGTGAAAGATCATAAATTATATGTACACATGTTGTCTCCTCCAAGTTGTAAGACGAAATAGACGCAGTACTGCGAGTTTCCGCTCTAGCTCGCGAACGGATGTAGCATGATATCTCAGCAAAAAAAAAAAAAAAATACGCGTGAGCTTGCAAGTCAGACACAATGATGGATACCGCGATTCAAATCCTGGCAACTTATGCCCGTCAGGAAGGGCATCCGGCGAGCATCTAGCTGTAAATCCCCGATTCTCGACAGATTCTTAATCCCAGTTCTTTGACGTCAGGAAGGGCAACCGGTTGAAAACAATAGTGTAAGAGGCTAGATACTGCTAGTTTTGCGTCAGGAAGGGCAACTCAACAAATTCTTGCGAATTAAAATCTTAGTCAGGAAGGGCATCCGGCTGTAGTGATACAGCGATTTAAAATCTAAGAAGAGCATCTAGCTGTAAAACCCCCGATTCTCGACAGATTCTTAATCCGAGTTGTCAGGAAGGGCAACCGGATGAAAACCATAGTGTATGATGTAAGAGGCTAGATACTGCCAGTTTTGCGTCAGGAAGGGCAACTCAACAAATTCTTGCGATTTAAAATCCTAGTCAGGAAGGGATCCGGCTGTAGTGATACAGCGATTTACAATCTAAGAAGAGCATCTAGCTGTAAAACCCCCGATTCTCGACAGATTCTTAATCCGAGTTGTCAGGAAGGGCAACCGGTCGAAAACCATAGTGTATGATGTAAGAGGCTAGATACTGCTAGTTTTGCGTCAGGAAGGGCAACTCAACAAATTCTTGCGATTTAAAATCTCAGTCAGGAAGGGCATCCGGCAGTAAAACAATAGTTCGTGATACAGCGATTTAAATCTAGCTGTAATCCCCCCGATTCTCGACAGATCCTTAATCCGAGTTCTTTGACGTCAGGAAGGGCAACCGGTTGAAAACAATAGTGTATGATGTAAGAGCTTAGATACTACCAGTTTTGTGTCAGGAAGGACAACTAGTCTTAAAACAAAACAGATTCTTAATCCGAGTTCTTTGACGTCAGGAAGGGCAACCGGATGAAAAACAATAGTGTATGATGTAAGAGGGTAGATACTGCCAGTTTTGCGTCAGGAAGGGCAACTCAACAAATTCTTGCGATTTTAAAAATCTTAGTCAGGAAGGGCATCCGGCAGTAAAACAATAGTTCGCGATTTAAACTCTAAGAAGTGCATCTAGCTGTAAATCCCCGATTCTCGACAGATTCTTAATCCGAGTTGTCAGGAAGGGCAACTAGTAGAAAACAATAGTGTATGATGTAAGAGGCTAGATACCGCCAGTTTTGCGTCAGGAACGGTAACTCAACAAATTCTTGCGATTTTAAAAATCTTAGTCAGGAAGGGCATCCAGCAGTAAAACAATAGTTCGTGATTTAATATCTAAGCTAGCTGTAAAACCCCCGATTCTCGAGAGATTCTTAATCCGAGTTCTTTGACGTCAGGAAGGGCAACTGGTTGAAAACAATTATCGAACACGCATCGTAAAGGCAAGAGTGTGCAGCGATATGCTTGTTTAGACTTGCAGATTACGAAAGAAACATAACAAGACTTGAGTCTTAAAACAAATTCTTGCGATTTAAAATCTTAGTCAGGAAGGGCATCCGGCAGTAAAACAATAGTTCGTGATACTGCGATTTAAAATCTAAGAAGAGCATCTAGCTGTAAAACCCCCGATTCTCGACAGATTCTTAATCCGAGTTCTTTGACGTCAGGAAGGGCAACCGGTTGAAAACAATAGCGTATGATGTAAGAGCTTAGATACTGCCAATTTTGCATCAGGAAGGACAACTAGTCTTAAAACAAAACTGATTCTTAATCCGAGTTGTCAGGAAGGGCAACCGGTTGAAAACTATAGTGTAAGAGGTTAGATACTGCTAGTTTTGTGTCAGGAAGGACAACTCAACAAATTCTTGCGATTTAAACACATTTTTATTCCCAAGAGAATCGAACCCGAGACTACCGGGTGAGAGGCATGCATACTGTAGGCTATGGGTTTGTTTTACTGTCCTTGAAGTCGTATCAGCGCAGAGCGAGCAGCGGAATGCATGTGTTGGCTGAAATTGTACACGTATCTTCCGGCTGTAGTAGTAACCTTGGACGAAAACACGGTGTGCTGATAAGCAACTTGTAACTCACGAACGTCTTCTTAGCTGAGTACCATTCAGCCCATGTAAGCTCTTAAAACACAGTACCAATTAAGGTTGTAAAATATTCTGAAATAGTCCTCCTCTGTAGTGTAGTAGTTAGTGTGATTAGCTGCTACCGCCGGAGGTCCGAGATCGATTCCCGGCTCTGCTACGGAATGTGTAGCATTTAGCCTATGTAAGTTCCTAACGTAAACTATCATGATTGTACGGAGAGGTTAAGAACACACACAGTGCCTACTCCTATCGAAAGAACCTGCACAGTACCGACATGTAGGCTTCTCCTGGTGAAGGAGCCTGCACAAGGTTTAACGCCTCCTATCAACAGCCCTTACTTAATGCTGGCTTTTTTGCACACCCCGCCTCTTAGATCATACACCATAGTTACGACCGGTTACCCTTCCTGACTAGGATTTTAAATCGATATCCCGACATAGCCTACTCCCACCGAAGAAGCCTGCACAAGGCTTATAGCCTCCATCCGACAAATGAATCACCCTCAACGTCTTGTACTCAAAAAATCATTTTCGAAGGAGTCTGCACAAGGTTTAACGCCCCCATCAACAGCCCTTACTTATTGCTGGCTTTTTTGCACACCCCGCCTCACACCATAGTTTTATACGACCGGTTGCCCTTCCTGACTGGGATTTTAAATCGCAGTATACGCGATAAATTTGTTAAAGCGGGTTTTATAACTAGATATCCCGGTGCCGGCACAAAGCCTACTCCTACCAAAGAAGCCTGCACAAGGCTTAATGCCTCCATCCGACAGATGAATCACCCTCAACGTCTTGTACTCAAAAAATCATTTTCGAAGGAGTCTGCACAAGGTTTAACGCCCCCATCAACAGCCCTTACTTATTGCTAGCTTTTTTGCACACCCCGCCTCTTAGATCATACACCATAGTTTTACGACTGGTTGCCCTTCCTGACTAGGATTTTCTTAGATTTTAAATCGCTGTATCACTACAGCCGGATGCCCTTCCTGACTAAGATTTTAATTCGCAAGAATTTGTTGAGTTGCCCTTCCTGACGCAAAACTAGCAGTATCTAGCCTCTTACATCATACACTATGGTTTTCATCCGGTTGCCCTTCCTGACAACTCGGATTAAGAATCTGTCGAGAATCGGGGGTTTTACAGCTAGATGCTCTTCTTAGATTGTAAATCGCTGTATCACTACAGCCGGATGCCCTTCCTGACTAGGATTTTAAATCGCAAGAATTTGTTGAGTTGCCCTTCCTGACGCAAAACTGGCAGTATCTAGCCTCTTACATCATACACTATGGTTTTCATCCGGTTGCCCTTCCTGACAACTCGGATTAAGAATCTGTCGAGAATCGGGGGTTTTACAGCTAGATGCTCTTCTTAGATTTTAAATCGCTGTATCACTACAGCCGGATGCCCTTCCTGACTAAGATTTTAATTCGCAAGAATTTGTTGAGTTGCCCTTCCTGACGCAAAACTAGCAGTATCTAGCCTCTTACACTATTGTTTTCAACCGGTTGCCCTTCCTGACGTCAAAGAACTGGGATTAAGAATCTGTCGAGAATCGGGGATTTACAGCTAGATGCTCGCCGGATGCCCTTCCTGACGGGCATAAGTTGCCAGGATTTGAATCGCGGTATCCATCACTGTGTCTGACTTGCAAGCTCACGCGTATTTTTTTTTTTTGCTGAGATATCATGCTACTTCCGTTCGCGAGCTAGAGCGGAAACTCGCAGTACTGCGTCTATTTCGTCTTACAACTTGGAGGAGACAACATGTGTACATATAATTTATGATCTTTCACCCCCCTTAAAAACATGTAAGTATGTAGTATCTCACAACATTCTTATCCGTGTGTGTTGTAATTACTAAGCGAGTGAGCCGAGCGAGTTGGCTACGCAGTGTGCTTTCTTGATTTTCGTATGAGTGTATTCACAATTACTAAGCGTCTTAGCAGTGTGATGAACGAGTTAGCTACGCGGTATAGATTTTTTTATTTTCGTACTAAGCAAATCATTTGAAGTGTTAGCTATGCTATATGTGCACAGTGTGTTTTTTTGATTTTCATACTAGGCGAGATAGCTATGCGATATGTGCACAGTGTGTGTGTTAATCATTGAAGTTGTACTGACGCGGTATAGATTTTTTTTATTTTCGTACTAAGCAAATCATTTGAAGTGTTAGCTATGCTATATGTGCACAGTGTGTTTTTTGGATTTTCATACTAGGCGAGATAGCTATGCGATATGTGCACAGTGTGTGTGTTAATCATTGAAGTTGTACTGACGCGGTATAGATTTTTTTTAATTTTCGTACTAAGCAAATCATTTGAAGTGTTAGCTATGCGATATGTGCACAGTGTGTTTTTTGATTTTCATACTAGGCGAGATAGCTATGCGATATGTGTACAGTGTGTGTGTTAATCATTGAAGTTGTACTGAACACATCAAACAATGTTCGATTCTAGGCTTGCTATGTTTCAATCTAATTTTCTTAGAACAAAGGTATCCCCTAACATGTTGTACAGTGTTCGGTTCTACTTGTTTAGTGATCTGAACACATCAATCAATGTTCTGATCACATGTAACGACATCGAGTGCAGTGTTCAATTCTAGTCTTGTTATGTTTCAATCTGATCTTCTTAGAGCAAAGGTATCCCCTAACATGTTGTACAGCGTTCGGTTCTACTTGTTTAGTGATCTGAACACATCAATCATTGTTCTGATCACATGTAACGACATCGAGTGCAGTGTTCAATTCTAGTCTTGTTATGTTTCAATCTAAACAAAGGTATCCCCTAACATGTTGTACAGCGTTCGATTCTGCTTATGTAGTGTTCTGAACACACCAAACAATGTTTTAATCACATGTTGTATCGAGTACAGTGTTTGATTCTACTTATTTTGTGTTCTGAACACATCAATCAATGTTCTGATCACGTGTTGTATCGAGTACTGGCTGTCTCATAAGGAGCTATGTATAGCCGCCATCTTGCGTCCGCCATCTTGCGCAAGCATCCTTAGGGGGGCGTCTCTAGCCATGGATCCTTAAGCCGCCTCATAAGAGCAACCACCATCTTGCGCAAGCATCCCTCATAGGGAGCCATGTATAACCGCCATCTTGCGCAAGCATCCCAAGGGCGTCTATGTATAGCGATCATCTTGCATAAGCACCTTTAAGGAGTCATGTATAGCCACCATCTTGTGCAATTAGCGTCGAGAGATGGCTGCTGTAGAATTTTTCTTTTTAAATTATCCACCACCACATAGAGTGTAGCACTGAGGTTTGCGATGTAAGATGGCGGATGACAGCTTCGCGTAGCACGTGGAATTTTCCGCCACCGGGCAGCACGGTGCTCAAAGATGGCGGATGACAGCTAACAGAACTTTTCAAATTACCCGCTACTACAGAGAGCAGCACGGTGCTCTGTTCATTAAAGATGGTGGATGACAGCTAACGAAATTGCCCCGCAGCACGGTGCTCTGTTCATTAAAGATGTCGGATGACAGCTAACGAAATTGCCCGCATGATAGTGCTCCGTTGGTTAAAGATGGCGGGTGATAGCTGTCAAAAGAGCATGTAGCTTTGTAGAGCACGTGGAATTTGCCGCCACAACAAAGAGGGCAGCACTGTACTCTGTTGCTTAAAGATGGCTGTCAAAAAAAAGCGCGTGGGTTTGTAAAGCATGTAGAATTTGCCGCCACCACATAGAGGGTAGCACGGTGCTCAAAGATAGCTGCTGTCAAAAAGCATTTTTCAAATTATCCGCCACCACATTTCAACTAAAGATGGCAGCACGGCGCTCAAAGATGACGGATGATAGCTAACAGAACTTTTCAAATTGCCCGCTACTACGTGCTTAAGGTAGTAGCCATAAAGAGGGCAGCACTGTGCTCTCTGGATTAAAGATGGCGGATGACAGCTGTCAGAAAATCACATGGGTTTGTAAAGCACGTGGAATTTACCGCCACCACAAAGAGGGTAGCACGGTGCTCAAAGATAGCTGCTATCAAAAAGCATTTTTCAAATTATCCGCCAGCACATTTCAACTAAAGATGGCAGCACGGTGCTCAAAGATGGCGGATGATAGCTAACAGAACTTTTCAAATTGCCCGCTACTACGTGCTTAAGGTAGTAGCCATAAAGAGGGCAGCACTGTTCTCTCTGGATTAAAGATGGCGGATGACAGCTGTCAGAAAATCACATGGGTTTGTAAAGCACGTGGAATTTACCGCCACCGGGCAGCACGGTGATTAAAGATGGCTGCTGTCAAAAAAGCACATGGCTTTGTTTGCAAACAAGAGCACGTGGAATTTGCCGCCACCGGGTAGCACTGTTCTCTCTGGCGGATGACAGCTGTCAGAAAAGCACATAGGTTTGTAAAGCGTGTAGAATTTACCATCACCACATAGAGGGCAGCACGGTGCTCTCTAGATTAAAGATGGCGGATGATAGCTGACAAAAAAGCGCATAGGTTTGTTTCCAAACAAGAGCACGTGGAATTTGTCGTCACTACATAGAGTGCAGCACTGAGGTTTGCGATGCAAGATGGCGGATGACGTACCACATTTCAAAGGTAAGTAGCTAAAGAGGGCAGCACGGTGCTCAAAGATGGCGGAAGACAGCTGCACGTGGCTTTGTTTCCAAACAAGAGCACGTGGAATTTGCCGCCACTACATAGAGTGCAGCACTGTGGTTTCGGATGCAAGATGGCGGATGACGTACCACATTTCAAAGGTAAGTAGCTAAAGAGGACAGCACGGTGCTCAAAGATGGCGGATGACAGCTGCACGTGGCTTTGTTTCCAAACAAGAGCAGGTGGAATGAGCCGCCACCACATAGAGGGCAGTATTGTTCTCTCTAGATTAAAGATGGCGGATGACAGCTGTCAAAGGTAAGTAGCTAAAGAGGGCAGCACTGTTCTCTCTGGATTAAAGATGGCGGATGACAGCTGTCAAAAAGCACGTGGCTTTGTTTCCCACGCGCTAGTTAGGTTAAGTTGGTACCACTAAGGTTTAGGCCCGTCAAGATGGCAGTACTGAGGTTAGCGATGCGTTGTTGTCTGTCAGAAAGCACGTGGCCTTGTTTACAAATCTGTCAAAAAGCACGTGGCTGTCAAAAAGCACGTGGCTTTGTTTACCATGCGCTAGTTAGGTTAAGTTGGTACCACTAAGGTTTAGGCCCGTCAAGATAGCAGTACTGAGGTTAGCGATGCGTTGTTGTCTGTCAAAAAGCACGTGGCTGTCAAAAAACACGTGGCTTTGTTTACCTCACGCTAGTTAGGTTAAGTTGGCACTACTGAGGTTTAGGCCCGTCAAGATGGCAGCAGTGAGGTTAGTGATGCGTTGTTGTCGATGACAGCAGTCAAAAAGCACGTGGCTTTGTTTACAAATTCAAATCTCGCGCCAAAATTCAAATCTGCCGCCAAAATTCAAATTTCCCGCGAGAATTCAAATTTCCCGCGCCGCGGGAGGAGGAGGAGGCGCCCGAATCCCTGCATTATACTACTTAGGGAGAAATTCCGATATGCCAAATTAAAAGTTATTCTAAATAATAAAGGTCGGAAACAGAATAAAGAATGTAAATAAAATCAAACCAAAGAACTTAGCGCTTACCGTGAGTGACCGGGGACCTTCAGATGGGGTGGACCCCGAGCTTGTGCGTTTGCTAGGTCGGTCCGATGGAGGACATAAAACACACGCATCGCAAATACGAACATGGCGGGGGCCGGAAATGGACCGATAACGAAGTTACCAATAGGGACACGGAATTTATCCGGATCTCCATAGTCACCAATTAAAATGATTGTTATTCCAACCAACTGAAATAGTTCTTATTGTGACCAATAAGTTTAATCAGGAAACTGCACGTGCAGTACAGGCTGCCTCAAAAATAAAAATCATTTTAATTTTTTAAATTCTAGTTACACACACTTACACATTTTAAAAATGACAATACAGTTTTGTTCAGTAATTCTTTAGAGTTCATGTTCTACATAGGCCTAAATTTTAAATCTTAATAATATTAGTAATACTTTTGTTCAATCATCATTAACGTTCTTCTCCTCCAGTCCAAATTATAAAACCGGAAAAACAATGAAGCAAAGAAAATCAGCCGTCTCACCAACTGCCAAATTCTTATTGCACACTTTTGTTGTTATTATTATTGCTACATATCCCTTAAAATGTAAATAAACTGGTATTTAAAATAGTAAATTATGCTTATATCTTTAGATTCATTTATTTCTTTGCATATTGTTTTTGCTAATACAACATGCTTTATTTATGGTGTAAATAAATATAAAATAAAAGTATTTCTTCCCAAATATACACTATTTATTATACCTGCACCAATGAGACAACACACTAGGGAAGTATCATTTATTAAGGTACATAATGTCCTTACATACATGTATAATTGAAGAACTGATGATACATTTACAGGTAAGTGGGTCGCTCTATGGTAGAAGTCGAAACTGTGTTATTTGGGAGAAAGCAAATCCATGTGGTAGGCCTATTACGCGTCATAAGAAACTGAGTGAACTGGCTGTTAGCTTGCTTTCAGGACATGGTGGATTCGAACCCCACAGTCGGCAGGTCTGAAGTTTTTTGTGGTTCCCTCATTTTCATTTCAGGATAATGCTGTGGCGGTACCTTTGTTAAGGCAACGATCGCTTATTTCATTTTAAGACCTAGCACTCCTTCCTATTTCATTCTTGCCTTAGAACCTGTCTTTATGTGATTTAAGCATATATATATATAAATCTGGCAATGTTGTTTGAGTTATTAATGCCCCTCTACATTTCCTGGGTTTCCCTAATGTTGTACGCTTGAGATACACCAAATTGCAAGCTGAATATATGTTTTAAAAGCCCCACCCCCTACTGATCATTGAAGAAAGAAGAAGACAACATCCAAGCAAAAGGAAGGAAAACGGGCTGAGCGGCTCAGACGGCTGAGGCGCTGGCCTTCTGCCCTCACCTTGGCAGGTTCGATCCTGGCTCGGTCCGGTAGTACTTGGAGGTACTCAAATACATCAGTCTCATATCCATAGATTTACTGGCAAGGAAAAGAATTCCTGCAGGACAAAATTTCGGCACCTCGGCGTCTCCGAACACCGTTAAAGTACTTATTGGGATGTGAAGCTATCAGCATTATTATTAAAAGGAAGGACAGATGTGGTAAGTCCTTGAACTTAGAGAAATCGCAATGAATTATACAATCTAGATCCTTTCTCTCTCTCCTTCCCCCTCCCTTTAAGAATACAGTTATAGTAATACGTACACCAGAATGAGGGCAGGAAATGTTTAAAATTAATTTATGCGAGTGAAGGAGAGAATGTATGACTAGCTCAGTTTGGTGGGTTCGAGTGCGGTGGTATTTGAAAGTGCTCAGATACGCCAGTCTCATGTCTAGATCTACGGGTACATAAAAGAACTCTTGCGGGACGAAATTCTGGCACCTCGGCGTATATGAAAACTATAGAAGTTCGGTAGTTAGTAGAACTAAAAACATTATTATTCTCAATTCCGCAGTGAGCTTGAAAGCTGACCTATTTTCCGTTCACGTAGCTTGGCACATTAGTGCCCCTATAATATATGTTTCCTGGATAAGCTTGATGATATAACCAGCCTGCAAGCTGAAAATATGTCCAATAATCTCTCTCCTTTACTGGTTACTGAAGAGAGAAGGAAAAGTTCGCGCAAAAGAAAGGAAAAGCATTAAGTAATGTCTGGAACTTTCGAAAATCACACTGCAAAGACTTATTAAATAAATGGCATCATTTAACACGTCCCTCTTTTCAAGAATATGGTTATAGTAGGCCTACTGTATAAAAAATAAAGACAAAAATATGTTACATTTATTTGAGTTAGAAAGTGTGTTTATTTCCTTAATTACTCACTGAGCGTGGAAACCGACTTCATTTATTTCATCTTAACTTTTATCATTTAGTAGGGTAGGGGAACATTCATTATGCTTACATTGAAGTTGGTTTGTTATGGTTATGTCTGGTGATTTTAATATGTAACTAGGCAGGTTGGCAGCAGTGATCAGGCATTACGAGAAAATGGAATCGGGCAGCGATATTTATTTTCTAGTGTATAGCCAACGTGGCGATTACTATAGCCCTTTTCTTTCACATCGTCTCCAGATCTCTTCATTTATATCATTTATCACTCTCAATTTCCATTAAAGGAAATAATTTTACAACTTACAGTCTTAAAGCAAATCAAACATTTCACGAGAATTTAAATAAAAAACTCCATAATAGACTGAAACCACAACCGAGTGATATACGGTATTCCACTTGTAATCTCGTTTAGGAACCAATGACGATAATGATGATGATGATAATAATAATAATAATAATAATAATGGTTTGACGTCCCACTAATTATATTTACGGTTTGGGGAGACGCCGATGTGCCGAAATTTTGTCCCACGGGTGTTCCTTTACGTACCGGCAAATTTCCGACACTAGGCTGACATATTTGAGTACCGTCAACCGGGGTGAGATTGGTCCTACAGGATGAGATAGGTCCACCTGGGGAAGTTTTAAATATATTTTTTCCCTTTGCAGTCGGTAGGAGAAATTTGGATTTCGTGGCCTCTCATTTTTTCAAGGACATAAGTTGGCCACACCGAAACAACTGTTTGAGGTTCAGGAGAATTCCAATTGGGGCAGCACTAGTTTGTTTTGGCTTTATATTTTATTGGCGGGAACAACATCTGATAACTTTCACATGTGTGATTGGCAAGAAAAGTGGCAAAAATTTGGTAAGTATACATTTAGTGCTGAATATTATGCTGATCAAGAAGCAGCCAATATTACCGGCGATTTCAAACCTAATGAACCTCTGTCTACAAGTATGCAACATCTCAACATCTTGGAGAATCTCGACTATGAAAGTGTTGTACAAGGGAAAAGGCGACCAGTCAGACCCTAACTCATATAGAGGAATAGCTATAGAAAAATACATGCTGATAATAATGACAAAGCTTCTCACAAAAAGAGTTGCAGACGCAGTAGAACACAAACTCCCAGAGGAACAGTTTGGATTCCGTAAAGGAAGGAGCAACCTCCATGCCATTAACAACCTCATCAGTGACATTGAAGAAGCCCTCAGACATCCAAGAGGCAAATTCCATGCAGTATTTGTTGATTATGCAAAAGCTTTCGACATGGTAAGCAGGCCACTAATAATCGCGAAGCTGGAAGCAATAATGGGGAAAGACAATCTCACGACTCTGATAAGTAACATACTGACGACAAATTACATACAAATTGATGACCAAGTCGCGACTTCGAAATTGATCATGCAGACCAACGGAGTACTCCAAAGAGACCCACTAAGCCCCTTGCTGTTTAACATTGCGACGTACGATGTGGTAAAGGTTACTCAGCAAGGAATAGAGGATTTGAAAATATACTTATATGCAGACGATGTGGTCATTGGATCAAGTTCCCTACATGATGTGCAAAAAGCTGTAGACAATCTAGACAGGTGGGCAAAAGATAACAAGATGAAAATTAACACAGAGAAAACACTGAAAATGACATTTCGGAAAGGTGGCCGAGAGGCCGCAAGTGACAGGATATACCTACGATCTACAGTCATCAAGACTGTCAATACATTTAAGTATCTAGGACTGACCATGCAAACAACAGCAACAGCCTATAGGATTCACATAAAGTCTAGAGCAACGGCGGCCACCAAAGCATTATATATGATATTAAAACAATTACCAAGCTTTCACTAGAAACTGCTATGCTACTATTCGATGCGAAAATTGCGCCAATTGCCACATATGGACTGGACATTATATGGAATAAATTGGGTCTGGCTGAGCTGAAGACAATTGAAGCAGTCAAGTCGCGCTTCCTGAAAGCTACACTGGGAATATCAAAATACACAAAATCAAGCCTTGCATATGAGCTTGCAAAGGAAACCTTCTTCATCGAGGACCTCCGAATGAAGCGAAGTTCTCCATCCACAGATGCTTGGGAAAAATTAATGCAGGACAGAGTGAAGAAGAGGGAAGAAATCTGGCTCGATTTCTACTTAACGGAGGCGATGATGAATAGAACATGGACAAAGACCAATCAAGACATGCGACATTTCGTTAACTCGATGGCGGTCCATGGGTAACACCATAAACTTTGGAACACTGAGTACTTCCATGACCCCGACGAAACCTGTGTTTGCAAGCTGTGCAATGAACATTGCAGTCCATATCACGTAAACACATGCAAAAACCGGGGATTATCTATTGTGAACTTTTGTAATAGTTAGAAGTCACAGTACATATGACAAACTTTGTTTATACAATGCACAATTTGTGTGCTGTATCTTTATTAATTGTAATGATTAATAAAGTGTTTATTATTATTATTATTGTTATTATTATTATTATTATATTATTATATTCTGCAATAATTAACCAATTATATAAGAAGACAATTTTGAGGTTAAAAAGGGGTGACTTTGGTCCTGGAACAATGTCACCCAATTTTAGGTTAACTTGTTGAAGGAAAGTAATTTGATACATTGGAGTTGATGAATTGAATCAAATTATGTTATTTGAGTTTACCAAACCAAGTTTCTAAAATAGAATGAACTTTTTCCTACTTTCAGCTCACCATGCCTAGAAAGTACAAACGTGTGGTTGGATCTCGTCCCTATATTAGATATTCAGCTGAAACATTAAGCAAATGCCTGGAAGACATCAGATGTAAGCGCCTCTCTCATCGTGAAGCTGCAGAACAGTATGGTATTCCCCGCAGTACAATAATAAACAAGCTGAAAGGTGTGCGCAGCTCAGTTATTGGAGGGCCAACAGTGTTCACTTAGCAGGAAGAGGGGGGTTTCAAGAGCCATCTGTTGAAACTTGCATAATTTGGATTTCCTGTTATTGAAATAGACTTACGGTTCTCCATCAAGAATTACTTAGTCAAGACTGGCAGAGTTGTCTCCAAATTTAAAAATAATATGCCAGGGCCTGATTGGGTAAAATTATTTTTGGAACGTCATCCCATTCTAACAACTCGCTTTTCTTCAAACATAAAAAGATTAAGAGCTGCTGTCAGCAAAGAAATGATTGAGGAACACCAAGACAATTAGGCGAAAGAGATCGAAAATATTCCACCAACACACATCTGGAACTATGATGAAACGAACCTATGAGATGATCCAGGTCTAAAACATGTAATTTGTCGCAGAGGGACTAAGTATTTAGAAGAGGTCTGTAATACAACAAAAACATCTACATCAGTGATGTTTGCAGGCAGTGCTAGTGGGGAACTGATGCCTCCATATGTTGTATATAAGGGAGAGCATATGTGGGATATTGGGCATTGAATGGGCCCAAACATTGCCACTACAACAGAACGAGCAGTGGCTGGTTAGACAATTCCACATTCGAGGACTGGTTTATGAAGTTGATGTTGCCAAGGTTGAAACGACTGGATGGTCCAAAAGTAATAATTGGTGATAATCTTGCTTCCCATATCAGTGAGACAGTTCTTAAAGCTTGTGCAGATTTTAATATTCGCTTCATATGCCTGCCACCCAATTCTACTCATTTAACGCAGCTATTAGATGTTGCAGTATTTAGACCAGTGAAAATGGCATGGCGAAGAATTATCTCAGAATGGAGGGAAACCGAGAGTGGTAGCAGAGTATCTGGTATCCCAAAAGATATTTTCCTTCTCTTCTAAAGAAGTTAATTGAAGCAATCTCTCCCAATGTGAAGCAAAATTTGATTTCAGGCTTCAGGAAATGCAGTATCTATCCACTGAACAAACAAGAACTTTTGGACAGATTTCAGAGGCTCGAAGAGGTTGACATGAATACCATACGGGATGCTTTTCTAAAACACCTACTCGAGAAAAGTAAAGACATTGAAGGAGTCAACATTGGAAAGCAAAGGAATAAAAAATTAATCAAGAAACAATTCAATGATAATGCCCGGACAATACTAGATCAAATAACAGTACATATGAACAATCTCTTTAATAACAATTCTAAATACTTTCCAGCAATATTATTCACATAAAAGCATGAACTAAGAGTGCCTGCTGGGCAGAGTATTATATTTGAAGATTTGGGAACTGAGTCTGAAAAAGAAAAGCCAAAGAGAAATCCTGGTCGTCCCAAACAAGCAGTAGATCTGAATACAAGTGATGATTCAAATGATTCCATAGAAATGGAACTGGGATCCGACCATTTGGGTGAGGCCCTCAGTGATGAAAAAATCAAGACTTCAATCATTCAACTACCAGTACATCATCCTTGACATTCAAACAGAAGAAAGATTTGAAGAAAAGTGACTTTATAATTGTTCGTTACAATGGAGAAGAATATCCAGGAATTATCCAGAAGCTACCTACTGATGATGAAGAAGGACCTACTGGCAGCTGTATGTAGAAGTGTGTTAAAAGTTGGAAATGGCCTAAGAAAGAAGATTCCCTAGAATACGAATGGGATAATGTAATCAGTAAAATTGCCCCTCCTAAACTATTAAGTAAAAGGGGATTCTTCAGAATGCCAGAATTAAATTCTTTTGTTTAAGTAGAATTTTAAATGGGTGCAGTACTTTAACAAGGTCTTACTGGTACTTTGAACTGTGTTAAATATGTTTAGTTTTTGTTCATTTGACGATTATATACTGGTGTTTAAAGAATTGTTTAGCATTTTATCTTTTTAAATTGTTTTGACATTTTCCCTTTTGTTTTCTAAGTTTTGTGCAATAAACTTAATTTTTTTGAGTACTTTGATCATAGATTGTATTCAACCTTACCTGGTGTAGGGGTGACATTATTCCAGAGCGAAATATCCATCTGTAAAAGGTGTATTCACAATATGGATTCTCTGGGTGAGTTTGTTCCACGTTTTTCTGACTCTTCATCTCAAGTCACATGGTGCATTCTTAGTTTATTAAATATTAGATTACTTCTATATTAGTTTATTTTATACACTGACTGACAGAGCAAATGCAACACCAAGAAGGAGTGGTTCGAAAGGGATGAAAGTTGGGGAAAAAACAGGGACGGCACGGACGAATAATTGATGTTTATTTCAAACCGATATGCAGGTTACACAATGCGCACGGCATCGACTCAGTAGGATGTAGGACCACCGCGAGCGGCGATGCACGCAGAAACACGTCGAGGTACAGAGTCAATAAGAGTGCGGATGGTGTCCTGAGGGATGGTTCTCCATTCTCTGTCAACCATTTGCCACAGTTGGTCGTCCGTACGAGGCTAGGGCAGAGTTTGCAAACGGCGTCCAATGAGATCCCACACGTGTTCAATTGGTGAGAGATCCGGAGAGTACGCTGGCCACGGAAGCATCTATACACCTCGTAGAGCCTGTTGGGAGATGCGAGCAGTGTGTGGGCGGGCATTATCCTGCTGAAACAGAGCATTGGGCAGCCCCTGAAGGTACGGGAGTGCCACCGGCCGCAGCACATGCTGCACATGCTGCACGTAGCGGTGGGCATTTAACGTGCCTTGAATACGCACTAGAGGTGACGTGGAATCATACGCAATAGCGCCCCAAACCATGATGCCGCGTTGTCTAGCGGTAGGGCGCTCCACAGTTACTGCCGGATTTCACCTTTCTCCACGCCGACGCCACACTCGTCTGCGGTGACTATCACTGACAGAACAGAAGCGTGACTCATCGGAGAACACGACGTTCCACCATTCCCTCATCCAAGTCGCTCTAGCCCGGCACCATGCCAGGCGTGCACGTCTATGCTGTGGAGTCAATGGTAGTCTTCTGAGCGGACGCCGGGAGTGCAGGCCTCCTTCAACCAATCGACGGGAAATTGTTCTGGTCGATATTGGAACAGCCAGGGTGTCTTGCACATGCTGAAGAATGGCGGTTGACGTGGCGTGCGGGGCTGCCACCGCTTGGCGGCGGATGCGCCGATCCTCGCGTGCTGACGTCACTCGGGCTGAGCCTGGACCCCTCGCACGTGCCACATGTCCCTGCGCCAACCATCTTCGCCACAAGCGCTGCACCGTGGACACATCCCTATGGGTATCGGCTGCGATTTGACGAAGCGACCAACCTGCCCTTCTCAGCCCGATCACCATACCCCTCGTAAAGTCGTCTGTCTGCTGGAAATGCCTCCGTTGACGGCGGCCTGGCATTCTTAGCTATACACGTGTCCTGTGGCACACGACAAAATGTTCTACAATGACTGTCGGCTGAGAAATCACGGTACGAAGTGGGCCATTCGCCAACGCCGTGTCCCATTTATCGTTCGCTACGTGCGCAGCACAGCGGCGCATTTCACATCATGAGCATACCTCAGTGACGTCAGTCTACCCTGCAATTGGCATAAAGTTCTGACCAATCCTTCTTGGTGTTGCATTTGCTCTGTCAGTCAGTGTATAACAGAATTTTTCTAAATTTTTGCAGTTTTAGATATCAGTTTCAACACAATTAAAACATGAGTGAATACAGATAACGGACCAATCTCACCCCGGTTGACGGTACTAAATATCACTGGGCTGAGCTGGGATAGAACCTGCCAACTTGGACCCAGAAAGCCAGCGCCTTAACAGGCGATGACAATATTTTGTCTAATTCGCTCTAAAATCTCGCCAACGTTTTTAGGCCAAAAATTCGCTTATTCACCTCGTACGAGAGAGAATGTTTTCAGTCGTTGAGCAGAATTATGCCAAAGTCCTGTCTATTTATTACATTTACACATAGGATAGCGAATTATACGGAACCGTATTCTAACAGAATGTTGTTAGAAAAATTGACATGGACAATAAATTGATTTTGTTTACTTCATTGCAATTGAACACCATCCACTCTTATCAAGCATTTGCCCTCTATTTCTTCTCTTTGGACTTTCTTTCTACTGGAGAGAAACTTCGCAAGTATACTGTAGTCTCTGAGAATGTTTACATGTAAGAATTTTAAACCATATCAATATCTACACAGTTTTAAATGTCCCCTATTTATATTGATGAGCACAGCGGTGCGAGTTTTTTACCAACCAGCCAAAGAAAATTAACCATTTAAGTTTTCCACATGCTATTCTGGCTACAACGATTCTCTCGCAGACGGTGCCGCCGTTTCTATCGTACCTCTAACTTCCCTGTCTCAGTCCACTAGTGATTTTGAACCGACCTCTCCTGCCAATGGGAAGATCGAAGAATGTGGATTGAAAATAAGAGTAGAAAAGAGTAAAATTCTTGTTATGACTAGAGGGGAGAAAGAAGGTAAAGGTCATATTAGACTTGCAGACAAGCCCCTGGAAGAAGTGGAGACGTTCAAATACGTGGGGAGTGAATTAATGGTGAATGCTCGACTGGATGCTGTAATTATAAAAGGATTCAAGCTGGAAGCTGTTTCTACCATAGTGTAAGACACAGGTTATAGGACAAAGATGTGCCAATGAAAGCAAAGTAAACTATGTACAAGATGCATTACGTACCGTGCCCATAACAACTTACGGAGCAGTAAATTGGACAATGACAAAGAAGGATGAGAGTCGAATACAGGCAGCCGAAATTAAGTTCTTGAGGAGTGTGAAACAGAAGAGTTAGAAGAGACAAAATAAGGAACGAGAGAATTTGGAGTGGAAAAAGTGAATTAGAGAATAGAGAAAAACCGACTAAGAATGTTTGCGTACATAAAGCGAATAAGTGATGAAAGAATGACAAAAAGGTGATAGAAATCAAATGCAAGGATGGAGAGGCCGTGGACGACCAGGATTGAGATGGAAGGACATAATCCAACGTAGTATTATAGAAATAAACCTGGACTGGGCCACAGTGTTGGAGGAGGAGGGGTGGAAAAACCGAAGAAAGTGGAGAGGAACCATATTTGCCCCTACCCGGCTACAGTTGAATAAAGGGAAATGATGATGATCATGGTTCAGAAGTTATCTAGAGCGACGAAAATTTTCTAAGTAAAACAACTAACAATTTATGCCTATTTTTTTGTGACACGAATATTGATATCTTAACTAGTGACCAGCTAAAAGCAAAATACATGAACCTGCTTTCTTGCTATGATTTCAAGCAATGCATTAATGTTTATCCAACACGAATATGTGATACCACAAGCACTGTAATAGATCATGTGTCTATAAATAATTCTGGAATATATTATTTATCAAATGTTGGTAGCTATATAAGTGATCACAATATATTAATATTTGATATTCTTTTGCCAAATTCTAAATCTCCGACACAATCGTTTGAACTGAAAAGGCTGAAAGCAACTAATGTAGAACGAAAAGATGGTAGACCTGAAAGTAGTAATATCACTGAACATAACACAGAAGTAATAAACAACACTACTAGTAGGAATGACATAATATATAATTCATTCATTGACCAACTACCACTTAGTACACAAAGAAAGATAGCACAAAGTCATCGAAAACAAAGAACCGGTAGCTCGCCGTGGATATATTCTGAACTTCTCAGCCTTATTAAGCGACGTGACATTTTACATGCAAAACTTAAAAATCCCAACCTAAAGAATAATATCAATCTCAATCAGGAATATCGCAAGTGTAGAAACAATGTAACAGATTTAAAATGGAGCTTAAAAACAAATATTACTCTAAAAAATTAGAATTCATAAAATGAACCCAAAGAAAACGCGTAAAATAATAAATGAAATCATACATAACAGAAAAGCAACATAAGGCGATAATTTTACATTTCTAGAAATAGATAACAAGATAATTACAGACAGTCAGGAAACATGTGAATCATTAAATTTATATTTTTCAAATATTGCTAAAACCATGGCTTCAGCAATCCCTCCACAGAGCACTGAAACACTAGGGGTTCCTAGTTACTTGAACTCATTTTACCTATATCCAACTGATGAAACAGAAGTAAGATCTATAATATCAAATCTATAACACAAGAGTAGCTGTGTGCAGGATGGTATAACTGCCAGCTTTCTGAAAGAATTCCAGGATCCTTTAAGCAGGATGCTAACTGAGATCATTAACGAATCCTTGGAATCTGGTACATTAACTAGTGAGCTAAAAGTAGCTAAAGTAGTTCCTGTCTTCAAGGGTGGGGATGGGAGGAATCCTAGTAACTATAGGCCTATCTGTATTCTCTCCATAATCTCCAAAATATTAGAAACTATTATTAAAAAGTGACTGCTCACTTCTTTAAACGAAAATAATTTCTTTTACAATGCACAACATGGCTTTCGTGAGAACTCTAACACTGAAATATCAACCGTAGATATAAAAAATCTGCTGCAAGTGTCAATAGATTTTAATAATTTTGCTGGTGGGTTGTTTATAGTTCTAAAGAAGGCCTTTGATACGGTGGACCATGAAAGACTGTTAGCTAAATTAGAGAGAGCTGGAGTTCGTGGTGTTGCTTTGAAGTGAGTTGATAATGATCTGTCTGATAGAAAACAGTATGTAGTGCTGAATAACTGTAGGAGCTCAGCAATTAGGGTAACCCATGGCATTCCACAGGGGCGTTATTAGGGCCGATACACTTTCTAGTCTACATCAACGACATCGCAACTTGTCGTTTGAAAGGACGCATCACACTATATGCGTACGACACAAACATGTTCTATACTGGTTGCAATATAGACTCAATTGTTAAAGATATGCAGGAAGACCTCAATACTCTGTGCTTTTGGTTTCAAGCAAATAAATTAACAATTAATGTGGAAAAGACTAATTATATTATAATGACAAAACAAGGTCAGAATGAAATCCCGCACAGTAAAATATATATGCAGAATACTTAAATAAAACTAGTCAGTACTGTCAAATATCTTGGGTTGGTAATTGATAGGAACTTGAACTGGAGAGACCATGTTGAATACATTACTAAAAAGATCCCACCTGTTGCAGGAATTTTAAAGAAAGTTATATTATTCCACAACATTTTCTAAAACCGATCTACTACTCTTTAGTTCATAGTCACCTACAATATTTGAATGTAATCTGGATGCGCTGTAAGAAGTCTGACTTGAATAACCTAATGGTTGTACAAAATAGAGCTATTAGAAATATAATTAATCTTCCCTAATTAACGCCAATAAAATATCTATACCTAAGTGCTAAAATACCACCCCTAAACATGAGTACAGAATTCAATACAGCTATACTCATGTATAAAATAAAACATAAATTTATACACCACAACACTACATATACTCTGTATTCTGAAAACCATCCATATTGTACTAGGCACGCAAATGACTTTGCCTTATACTATGTTCGTTCTTATAAATATGGTATAAACAGCTTGAAGTTCTCTGCGATCCAATTATTTAATAACATCCCTGTGGAGGTTAAAGCAGCACCAAATTTGGCAAAAGTCAAACACAAGGTCAAGCATTATTTTTGGGAAAGGTACAGTGCTGTTTAAGTCGAAATATCAGTTGTCATGTAAGTCATTGTCCCAAACAATCTTGCAAACTGTCCGGAACTATTCTTGTACCTCTGCAACTTTTATGTTATATAAATGTAAATACTCTGTAATCTGTTCTTGTTCCTCTGCAACTCTGTCTTGTGTATATGGACTGTAAATACTCCGTAATCAATTCTTGTACGTCTGCAACTTTTATGTTATGTAATTGTAAATAATCTGAAATCTATTCTTTTACTTCTGCAACTCTAATATTATGTAAATGAAAATATTCTGTAATCTATTCTTGTACCTTTGCAACTTTCATGTTATGTAAATGTAAATACAGTCAGAAATAATTATCTGTAATCCTCATTTCGATGATGTACATATTTTATATATTATATGTGTTTATATGTGTACCAGGCGGTACACCTTCGCGCCGCTAATTCAAACCTTGCGCCAGTTGAAACTCCTCTACTGGAGGAAGCCTGAACTCTAACAACCATGTTAATTCTAAAGGTTATCAGAAGATGTCGCTATCTGTAAATTTTGAAGAGTTCTGAACTGTGTCTTTTTCGATTTATTTTTGTTTTCTCTCTGTAGTGAGAAGTATGAACATTCTCTTCTAGATGGCACTACTGAAGAAATACAACGGTGCACCCTAGTGCGAAGTGAAAGAACTTTTTTTGAAGAATTTTAGTATGCATAAGTTTGTTCTTTGTTAAATTTCCTTCAGTCATTGTTTAGGTTGGCTGTATAACCCTTCTCTTTCCGCCAGTTTTGAATTCGACCAATGAGTAATTTTTGTAATTAATTTTCCACCAATCCTAGATGTCTTCTTCAGTTTTGACTTGTAATGTTTTGGCCGTCCAATAAAATGCTTGTGGGCGGGTGTTATCATTCATGAAAGGTCTCGAATGTTCCGCGAGGGTATATAAACTGCTGATTTTCGGGTCTCTGCGCCACTTCAGTAACACCTATCATTGTGTAAATTATGTAGCAGGGGGCGGGAAGCGCCTCTTTCTTCGAGCAGCAGTTCAACCACCAGGTAATGGCCGTTTTATAACTTATTTTCTTGCCAGCTCAGCAGTTTAACCCTCGGGGCGGGTTAGAAACCTTTTACCATGTAACTTTCCTTTAAAATGTAATAGACTCTTGGTATAAATTCTATCTCTTTAAACTACAAATTGGGATAGAAAGTGCCTAACCCTCTTGAGCTCCCTTTCATATTGTTTTTGAGGTGACTACGTTTTCTCAACCATTTTTCTTCGTTTCGTAATGTAATAAGTTTTCCTATCGTGTCACCTCTTTAGTATGGGATTAGCCCTTGCATATGCGGCCTAGTGCCAAATAGGTTTTAAATAAAGTGTATTAGGAGTGCAAGGACGCCTCCTCTCTCAATTTCTTATTTTGGAGGCCATGTAATTGTCGTGTTTCTTCACTTAATAGGCCTCTGTAGGTTGGGTATTTTTTACCCCTGTGTGTATGTCCTTGGAGGACAGCTTGAATGTGGAGTTTGGTGTGGCCTTTGATAGGCTGGAACTTTGAGAGCGGGTTGCTCTTCCAAAAAACAAAATTGTTTCTGTGTGCCTCGAGGAGGCTTTACTGTGTAATTGGGAGTAAGTGCTCCCGGGCGTGATAGGGGATTTCTCCCCCTCTTGTTGAATCTTGTATATTGGAGTAAGTTGGGCTTATTGCTCAAGGATTCTAAGTCTGGGTCTCGACGCCCAAATCCTGTAACCTCGGTAATTGTACATTTTTCATTGGTTGCTATGCTACTATGTACCTGTCATTCTTGTTATTTCTTGATTTTGCAAAGAAAATATAACCTTGTTAAATTTTATCTTAACTTTAATTTCGTAAGTTGAGACCTGTTCACCCCAGCACCTTCTTTCACCTCTAACTACCACGGAGAACTCCGTAACAAGTGGTAGCAGAGCGTGGTTGAATGGGTCTCAAATTAGCCCCTTTTGACGGCTAAACATTACCTTGCTCTCGAACTCTAACAATTTTCTCTGTCGCTGGGCTTTTCCTTTTCATTTTCCAAATTTGTTAAATTTTTGTCATCATGCCCGGTCCTCGCGATATCCTCCATCTCAAGTATTTGCGCAAGGAAGAGGTGATCTATGAATTAACAATTAGAAATGTGCAATCTGGAGGCACAGTTGCGATAGACACCAATAAGCTTAGAGAGTCCCTTGATTTGCCCATTTCCATCCCCATTTTGGGAGAGAAAGAAATTGACGACTCTCTCTCCACGATCACTGACAACACTACTGAGCTGGCATCCGTAATTACCTTTTTTGAAGAAAATGACCCGTCTCCTAACAAAATTAAACGTGTGCAAGCAAGGTAATTTCATTTTTCTAATAGAGTTAACGATCTATTGTCTCTGAAGTTGAATGACATTCAAAGGAAGGAAGCTAGTGTTGTTCTTGAAAATCTTTCCGAATTGTCTAGTAAGGTGACCCAATTGTTAACTGGGGAAGTTCCTCCCAAAACGGATCAACCTTCTACGGCGAATGTAGGTAGCGAGGAAGAGTCTCCTAAGGGAGAAGTCAATAGGAAAACTGTTGGAGCGCAACAAATCTCTGCCCCATTGGACAACGAGTCTGAACGCCGTACCTCGTTGAATAACGCACGTTCTGAATTAGCTTCCTTGCCACTTAAACCTCTACCTACTATGTCACCCGGGTTCAGCAGCTTACCTCATCCATTAGCAATGTTGCTCAGAGGTATTTCTAAGTTTTCGGTTAACTCTACCAGTGAAGTTATTTCATTCTTAAGGTTTTTAGTTGAATTTCAGGACCATGCCCTTGTTTTTTCTCTTTCTCCGTGTCAAATTTTGCAGATCATTTATCCCTATGCAATTGGTGTTCTCTCAGACAAAATAGTCAGGGCAATTGCTGAACAGTCATCTATTGAAGACTTTCATGCACACCTTCTCGCAAACTTCATTCCGGCTCGAGCTAAGTCATCGCTTGTTCAAAAACACTACTATCGGGTACAGCGTCTGGACGAAAGTCTTGCTGACTTCATCCAGGACATCAAATTTTATACAAGGGGATTTGCTCTTCACTTCCCTGAAGATCAAATTGTTCAGGCTATTGTAGAAGGTATTTCACCACCTTACAGATCATACTTGTGTTTTGCGTCGCGTCCGCAAACTTTCGCTGAGCTAGAAGCTATGGCTGTATCGGCCGAAGGAGTCAGATACGCCGATACCTTTCGTGTCGCGAAAGAACCCCCTCCAGCCTCTAGTAGTTTTCGGCCTCCACCTCGCCGACCAGTCACACGCCGTAAATGTTATGCTTGCGGGTCGCCTGACCATCTTCGCAATAAATGTCCATTGGTAAAATCTAGTAGGACAAATAATGGAGCAGGTTCATCCCAAGGCTGCTTTAAATGCGGCGCGTTTTCACATATTTCCAAGAACTGCCCTAATACGAACAGCACCCCCTCCTGCTCAACTTCTGGTGCAACTTCCACCAAGGCCAATAATAATAAGTAACTAGTGGCTTCGGCTGAGTCGGCGAACCCTTCTTCTCGAGGCTCAGCCCTAAGTAAACATACCAAAATTTCAGGGAAAACTCAGACTTCAAACTTATCATTTGAAGGCCCTAAAGAATGTCTTAGGATTGCGGCGGATACCCCCGCACCCGTGCCTTTTCTTAAATTGAATTAAATAATGAGCCTGTAACGGCTCTATTAGATTCTGGCAGTGTTTGTTCTATTATTTCGGCTGAATGGTACTCTAAATTGAAAACAGTTAGCAAATTTCCTGATTTTTGTTCGACTTTGGTTCAATATGTTTCGGCTAATTCATCTCCATTAGAAATTTTAGGCTCCTTAAATGCCAAAATTCGTATTTCTAAATTTACTTGGAAAGTTAAACTGTTTGTGGCTAAGCATTTGTCTTGCCCCATTATATTGGGAGCCGACTTCATGTCCCAGACTGGTCTAGTGCTCGATCTTCAGAGTAGGTCGTGCACATTCAAATTTGCGTCTAATGGTAAAATCCCTTTGTTAAAGTGTAGTTCTGTATCATGTTCATCTATTTCGCCTACCCAGGATGAGATGTTGTTAGATCTTAGACATCTACATGAGGAACAGGCTGACAGTATTCGTAAGTTGTGTCAGTCCTTTCCAGAGGTGTTCTCTGATACTCTTGGTGTTACTGACCTGATCGAATACAAAATTGAGGTCACGGATTCGATTCCTGTCCGTTTTCCACCTTATAGGCTATCTCCACCTAAAATGAAGGCATTGAAAGATATCATCGATCAAATGTTAAAGGATGGTATTATTAGGCCCTCTAAGTCGGCGTATTCTTCACCTATTTTTCTAGTCCCGAAACCCCAAGGTGGGTTCAGGCCTGTCATTGACTATAGGGCTCTCAATCGGAAGGTGGTGTTACAATCTGTGCCACTTCTTGACCTTCATTCTTGTTTTTCATGGTTTCGTAAAGCTAAGTTCTTTACCATCTTGGATCTAAATCAGGCCTATAATCAAATTCCTCTGGCTGAAGAATCTAAACATCTTACAGTGTTTGCCACGGATTGGAATTTGTATGAATACAACCGCGTGCCTTTCGGTCTCCCCACGGGAGCAGCCGTACTTACCAGACTGCTAGACAGGGTCTTCTCCGACATCAAATTTGAGTACTTGTACCACTATCTGGATGATGTCGTCGTATTTTCGGAAACATTCGAAGAACACCTAGGTCATCCGCGAGAAGTTCTCAATCGCCTTCGTAAAGCTGGGTTAACTGTGAAGTTGTCCAAGGTCGCCTTCGCTAAAACCTCTATGTCATTCCTAGGGCATATTGTCTCGCCCGATGGTGTCGCAGTCGATCACTCTAGAACACAGGCCATCCGTGATTTCAAGCCTCCCAAGGACATCAAAGGTATTGCCAGGTTCATTGGTATGGTGAATTTCTTCAGGAAATTTATTCCTAACTTCGCTAATAGAGCGGCGCCCTTGAACCTTCTTCGTAGGAAAGGCATAAAATTCGAGTGGGGGCCTTCGCAACAAGCTGCTTTTGAAGACCTGAAATTAGCTCTCTGTAATACCCCTGTCCTTGCTATGCCAGATTTCTCGAGGAAATTCATCGTCCAAACCGACGCGTCGTCGTCGGCGGTAGCTGCAGTCCTTCTTCAAGAGACTGAACTAGGGAGGCGCCCCATCGCCTATGCATCTAGGACTCTATCGGCTCAAGAAGCCAAGTATTCCATCTATGAGCTCGAAGGTTTGGCAGTCTTATTTGCCTTAGAAAAGTTCCGTCTGTATCTGGAACATGTCAAATTCGACTTGGAGAGCCTTAAGCAGGGTCTTAGGTAGGCCGCGTCGTACTGGTCGTATAGCCCGGTGGGCCATCCGAATTTCTGCCTTCCAATTTGACGTTAGGCATATCAGAGGTACTGAAAATTTTGTCGCAGACGGACTCAGCCGTATGTTTTCCAACGACGTCGAGATCCATGAACTGGTCGATAGTTCATCACCTCCCGAGTCCATACTATCTAAGGTTAATGCCATCTTAACGGATGCTCCCATGCTTTTTAGGGATATTGAGAAATATCAACGTGAAGATCCAATGCTGGCTCCGATCATGGAAACCCTTTCTTCTGGGGAACATGTTGTCCCTTATGTACTGAGGAATGGTGTTTTATGTTGCCCTTCGAGGCATGAGATAATGATGAAAGTTAACAACAACAACAACAACAACAATCAATACTAATCTGCATTTAGGGCAGTCGCCCAGGTGGCAGATTCCCTATCTGTTGCTTTCCTAGCCTTTTCCGAAATGATTTAAAAGAAATTGGAAATTTATTGAACATCTCCCTTGGTAAGTTATTCCAATCCCTAACTCCCCTTCCTATAAATGAATATTTGCCCCAGTTTGTCCGCTTGAATTCCAACTTTATCTTCATATTGTGATCTTTCCTACTTTTATAGACGCCATTCAAACCTATTCGTCCACTAATGTCATTCCACGCCATCTCTCCGCTGACAGCTCGGAACATACCACTTAGTCGAGCAGCTCTTCTTCTTTCACTCAGTTCTTCCCAACCCAAACATTGCAACATTTTTGTAACGCTACTCTTTTGTCGGAATCACCCAGAACAAATCGAGCTGCTTTTCTTTGGATTTTTTCCAGTTCTTGAATCAGGTAATCCTGGTGAGTGTCCCATACACTGGAACCATACTCTAGTTGGGGTCTTACCAGAGACTTATATGCACTCTGTAGTTCCAGCTGTTCTTGTACCTATGATCTTCACGTACTATCATGAGACCCCATTAGGGGGCATTTAGGCATCTTCAAAACCCGGGAAAAGGTCCGTGAAATGTTTATTTGGAAGGGTATGGACGGTGAAATTCGTGAACTAGTTAAAGCTTGTAAATCTTGCTTGCTTAGTAAACCAACCATGTCCACCAAGGTAGGCCTTTTGTCTTCTCATCAAGCGTCGCGCCCAATGGAACGCCTGTATATCGATTACGTAGGACCCTTCCTCTAGTCAAAGGGGAATGCCAACAAGTTCATCCTTGTATATGCAGATGGTTTTACAAGATTTTCTTGGTTATTTCCGACTAAACTGGCTATCGCCCAGTCCACCATCACTTGTTTAAATTCCATTTTCGCTTCTTTTGGTCCGTGTCAATATATTGTATCTGATAATGCTAAAGCTTTCACCTCCAATCTTTTTCGTAAATACTGTTTTGACCTGTCCATCTCTCATGTGACTACTTCTGCTTATTATCCCCAACCATCTCTTGCCGAAAGAGTCAATCGTAATCTCAGGGCGGCTCTTATTGCTTATCATCATGAAGACCATTCCAGGTGGGACACGTCCCTGCATTGGTTAGCTTTCGCTCTGAATTCGGCTGTTCATGAATCACATAAATTTACTCCAGCTTCGTTGGTGTTCAAGTTTGTTCCCAACACGCCGCTCTCCAACCTTTGGTCTTTGAGTGATATTCTACCTGAGACAATAGATCCAGATAATATTAATGATCCTTGGAACAAGGCTAAAGCCAATCTTAAAGTGTCTCATGAGAAGGTTAGGGAAAGATATGATCGGGGACGGAGACCCACCAATTTGAAGGTAGGCGACCAGGTGATGGTCAAGTATTTTGTTCCCGCGGGCAAGCTTGCCCCAGATTTCATGGGCCGTGTATTATTCTCGATTTCCTTACACCCGTTACCTTATTGCTAAGCAATCCAGCCACCGAGAGGATATTTAGTGTTCACCTATCGCAGGTGAAACCTGTGTAACTTCCGCGATAACGTAGCTGATTTTTTTTTACTTTAACATTTTTGAAAGAATTCGGAAGGTTATATTTTAGTTTCATTTTCAGGCCTTCTGCCCTTGGAGTCAGGTTCCTTGTATTTATGCATTTATTGTACACCTTCCCCGATCATTTAAATTGCCATCCTGTCCTTGCCATGGCCATTACCACGCTCCCGCCTCCTGCTCAACAACACACAGTGGCTATTTATATGAAATAAATATCTCCACGCCACTGGCCCCTCAACCTCACCACAAAGTCTGTACCCTAACATCATTCTGGTCCAACAAAATTCTGCCGCCGAGATCTTAATGTTTCAGTGCCCCCGCAGCAGCGCGGCGCCGTACCGCCACTGAGGTGGGGTATGGGCCCGCACCTCTTCAGTGAGGCCAACCAGTGTACGGCGAGCCGGAGTCCTCCTCCCGGCCAAGGCTGATGTGCGGCGCTCAACCTGCTACTTGCCCGCGACCTGTATGTTCGCCGCGGGCGCGGCGTGCTTCAACTCCACGAGCGGTATCTCAGGGTACTTGAGGGGTCCGAGCGGCCCCCTCTGGACACAAGCAGCGGCGGCTGGTCTGGCCGTCAAACTTAACCAACATTGAATGTACTTAATCTTCTACATGGACATTTAATATCAACAATTACTACATTTTTGGATTCAACGTCTATATTTGGTGGACTTAGAAAATTGTTCTTCCCTTTCAAGAATTAAAGGTTTTTCCTTCTGAATTCAACTTCTACAAGCATAAAGACTTTACATCAAAAGTAACTACAAAGAATTTTGAAACTGGATCCAATCATTTAAGAAAATTGGGTTGTAAATACTTCTGCAATTAACGTCTATATCAACATCATAACTTGGACCTTATTTTAAAACAAAAGTTTATGTTCTTCTGTGTTACCCCTGGGAGGGACTTTTGGGGGGGGGGAGGTCTGTACCAGGCGGTACACCTCCGCGCCGCTAATTCAAACCTTGCGCCAGTTGAAACTCCTCTACTGGAGGAAGCCTGAACTCTAACAACCATGTTAATTCTAAAGGTTATCAGAAGATGTCGCTATCTGTAAATTTTGAAGAGTTCTGAACTGTGTCCTTTTCGATTTATTTTTGTTTTCTCTCTGTAGTGAGAAGTGTGAACATTCTTTTCTAGATGGCACTACTGAAGAAATACAACGGTGCACCCTAGTGCGAAGTGAAAGAACTTTTTTTGAAGAATTTTAGTATGCATAAGTTTGTTCTTTGTTAAATTACTTTCAGTCATTGTTTAGGTTGGCTGTATAACCCTTCTCTTTCCGCCAGTTTTGAATTCGACCAATGAGTAATTTTTGTAATTAATTTTCCACCAATCCTAGATGTCTTCTTCAGTTTTGACTTGTAATGTTTTGGCCGTCCAATAAAATGCTTGTGGGCGGGTGTTATCATTCATGAAAGGTCTCGAATGTTCCGCGAGGGTATATAAACTGCTGATTTTCGGGTCTCTGCGCCACTTCAGTAACACCTATCATTGTGTAAATTATGTAGCAGGGGGCGGGAAGCGCCTCTTTCTTCGGGCAGCAGTTCAACCACCAGGTAATGGCCGTTTTATAACTTATTTTCTTGCCAGCTCAGCAGTTTAACCCTCGGGGCGGGTTCGAAACCTTTTACCATGAAACTTTCCTTTAAAATGTAATAGACTCTTGGTATAAATTCTATCTCTTTAAACTACAAATTGGGATAGAGAGTGCCTAACCCTCTTGAGCTCCCTTTCATATTGTTTTTGAGGTGACTACGTTTTCTCAAACATTTTTCTTCGTTTCGTAATGTAATAAGTTTTCCTATCGTGTCACCTCTTTAGTATGGGATTAGCCCTTGCATATGCGGCCTAGTGCCAAATAGGTTTTAAATAAAGTGTATTAGGAGTGCAAGGACGCCTCCTCTCTCAAGTTGGTATTTGGAGGCCATGTAATTGTCTTGTTTCTTCACTTAATAGGCCTCAGTAGGTTGGGTATTTTTTACCCCTGTGTGTATGTCCTTGGAGGACAGCTTGAATGTGGAGTTTGGTGTGGCCTTTGATAGGCTGGAACTTTGAGAGCTGGTTGCTCTTCCAAAAAACAAAATTGTTTCTGTGTGCCTCGAGGAGGCTTTACTGTGCAATTGGGAGTAAGTGCTCCCGGGCGTGATAGGGGATTTCTCCCCCTCTTGTTGAATCTTGTATATTCGAGTAAGTTGGGCTTATTGCTCAAGGATTGTAAGTCTGGGTCTTGACGTCCAAATCCTGTAACCTCGGTAATTGTACATTTTTCATTGGTTGCTATGCTACTATGTACCTGTCATTCTTGTTATTTCTTGATTTTGCAAAGAAAATATAACCTTGTTAAATTTTATCTTAACTTTAATTTCATAAGTTGAGACCTGTTCACCCCAGCACCTTCTTTCACCTCTAACTACCACGGAGAACTCCGTAACAATATGCTTAACCGATTACTAGTAATCTTATATACACAAACTATATTTTGATATGTAAGTGCCCGCCAGTATGTAATGTCCTGTACAATTCCTATGTATGACCCTTCAGGCTCGTTGCATCGCCGTCTACTATGACTGCGCTAATAGGCCTTTCATTCGCTCAGTTACACATGTAAACGAGCGAACACGGCGTAGTTACCAGTTCATGCGCTTGGAGCGCTGACAAGCTGGCATTAGTCTGCATGACGAGACACGCTCGGTGATCATTGCTAAGAGTGCTGGTGTAATTTGAGCCTGTGTTTACCTTACTTGGATCGTTTCTTCGGTCGTGAACCGTCCTAATGTGTATGTACGTACTATTGTTTACTGCTGTGTGCACTAATGTAAGATGAAAAGCAGATCGGGAAGTGGGATTTCGTTTCATGAATTTCCTCTCAACGAGCAACAACGTCATAAACGGCTAAATGTTATTTCAAGAAAGGATTTCTCGCCAAATTTCAAATCGAGATCTTCGAAACGATATGTTTACCACACCGAATAAATCCACGCTTTCACGCTACGTAGGAGATATGAACTACGAGATTGGAATAACACTTTTAGTAAAGGAGCACCTCTTAGCAGAAAGTCAGTGCCTAAATGAAGCAGAGAGATTCTGATTGTTGTTAGTCCATCGAACAGCAGATGTTATATGACAAGAAACTCGACACCTTCTTTCAACAGAGAGATACTTCATTCCATGTTGTGCGAATAAAAACTACTCAAGGTGACTGCCATGCAAGCGAAAGTAGAAATCGAATTACCCTAGTCAATAACCTTTTCTCTTTTATAATTTCTGCTGTGACTACTATATAAAGGTTACGGCAGACTTTTGCTTCTTTAAAAGGCTTTTAGGTACGGAGCTACGTACTTTAACACTCAAAACAATAAAGGAAGTCAAAGCTTGCGTTTGTTTCGTGTTGTGCATTGTGAGTGATAATCATAAGCCTAATGTTAGCAGGATAAGCAGAATGTCTTCTTCAAAACATAATCATAAGCCTAATATTAGCAGGATAAGAAGAATGTCTTCTTCAAAACACATTAAACCGAAGATCTGTCATCCTGTTGATAGACAAATGCCTCTTCTTGCTTACAACAAATGGCACATTCTGAAAAGTAAGGAATTCTTTACTTAAAAGAAATCTATGTTTGATGGTTCCCAGGATATAAATGGTAATTTTATCAAGGAACTGTATCAGATGCAAGCAAGTGAAACTGTGAAACCGGTTCATTTTTCTTTCTTTCTTTCTTTCTTTCTTTCTTTCTTTCTTTCTTTCTTTCTTTCTTAATCTGCTTACACTCCAGGGTTGGTTTTTTCCTCGGACTCAGCGAGGGATCCCACCTCTTACGCCTCAAGGGCAGTGTCCTGGTATCTGAGACATTGGGTCGGGGGATACAACTGGGGATTATGACCAGTACCTCGCCCAGGAGGCCTCACCTGCTATCCTGAACAGGGGCCATGTGGAGGGATGGGAAGATTGGAAGGGATAGGCAAGGAACAATGAAACAAGCGGCCGTGGCCTTCAGTTAGGTACCATCCCGGAATTTGCCTGGAGGAGAAGTGGGAAAAAACAGAAAACCACTTTTAGGATGGCTGAGGTGGGAATCGAACCCACCTCTACTCAATTGACCTCCTTAGGCTGAGTGGACCCCGTTCCAGCCCTCGTACAACTTTTCAAATTTCATGGCAGTTCCGAGAATCGAACCCGGGCCTCCGGGGGTGGCAGCTAATCCCACTAACCACTACACCACAGATGCCGACTTCATTTTTCTGACATGCAGAAACATCGAGCCGTCTAAGTTTAAGAAAATGAATGTGCGGCCCGAGAAAGATATTTTCGGAACTGAAATAATAATTAACAACTCTAGAATATTTACAAGACCATTCGTATACAGATGTGCATGATTATTTAATGCAGGTACCACTGTCAAATACATGTTATCTATAAAAAGTTGATTCATCATACGTGTCAGTAGCAAAAGTGTAGCAACATTGCAGCCGGACAAGATGCTTAACTCTTTTGACAAGACCAAGGTGTTCAACAGTGCTAATGGACTTGATTTATAAAAGAGATTAAAACAGCAGGCAGCAGCACCTATCTGATTTGCCACTGTGGATTTTGAAAGTTATTCATGATTTTGTATTAGAAGCACAACCATTTGTGGATAAAAATCCTGTTGCGTCTATGAGTGACTATTTAGTGCCTGTGTTGTGTGACTGTCCTCACTACAGTTGTCCTGAAGTCGGACATTCATAGTTATTGAGTGAAGTTATTTGCGAGTGTGCTATCTCTGTATTATTAAATAACATAGGCACATAAACAACATAGATCTTTGAAACATATGAACGCGAGAACGCGAAACAATTAAACAGAAAAGTGTGTGAAATTATTTATTATCTACAGTATTTACTACCTACCGTTAACATTATTTCGTACGGTTTTTCCGCTGCAGAGGGGTACGTTATTCACTGAATTTCTATACTAAGGTGTAAGGTGTGATTCAAATATGTTTATTGAGTGATTGACTATATATTTGAACAGAAATATACAAAGCACTTAACGTGTGCTGTAATGAACAATCGTGTTTCAATGCCAGCGAAGCAGCGCTCGGTGGTAAAAATGGGAACTAGGCCCATATCGCTCATATTGCTGTTTTGGAAAGGCGATGCTCGTTGGAATTAATTGAAATAAATGAATGATGATGACGCATCAAATCAGCCGTGATATTATTGTAGCTCGCTGTTGTAGTTACTCCTTGGGTTATCCTTATCTCCTGGTAAATGCTGTGCGGTAGTTTTTACTACCAAGCGTGTTTATAATTCAGAGCCTTTACTGTTCGATAGATATGAAATTCCCATACGTTCGCACCATAAATATCTTGGCATTATACTTGATCGTAAATTACACTTCTCCCAACATATACAACACCTACGAAACAGTACTGCCACATATATTAACCTATTAAAAGCTATTACGCGTCATTCCTGGGGAGCTGATCCTGTTACAGCAAAATTAGTATACTGCTCCACCATCCGTGCTCGTTTCGACCACTGTGCAAATATCATTGATCTTGCATCACCATCCTCCCTTCAATCCCTCAATACGGCACAAAATCAAGCGCTACGAGTTTGTTTTGGTGCATTATATACTATTCCTACTAATGCATAATTAGTAGAAATTGGTGACCCTCCTCTTCTACTTCGACGCAGAATTCTAGCATTTAAGTATCTTCTCAAACGACTTCTAGTAATCTCCAATAACCTTCTACCCAAAATACAACTACTCGCTCAATCATTTCCATCCCCTCTCACACAAAATTGCCGAGCCCCTGCTTTAATTTGGGCATTAGAGTCTGTCTCCCCATTTAAACGTAATATCATTCGTAGTCAGGTGTTACCATACTATTCTGTGTCATATGACGTGATTCAATATACTCCTACTATTATTTATTCTAAAGAATCATCCTTTGCTTTGCTCCCTTACCGGCTTTCATATTTTCCTCTATATTCTAAAAAAGTTCGTATCTCACGCACTAATGAATGTACCAACTTTTATACTGATGGATCTAAAAATTCTTGTGGTGCTGGAGCTGATTTTTACTACGAACAAACTCAGTACGCTGAATTGTTTCGTTTATCGTCACATTTTTTCATTTTTTCTGCCGAACTCCTCGCCATACGACAAACGTTACTGTACATAAAAAATTGATCCATACAATCTGCTAATATATTTACTGACTCTCTCTCCGTGCTCCAAACACTAAAATCTAACAAGTTTATGCTGAATTGGTATGTATATAACGTAAAGCACATCCTATTTACTTTAAACCAATTAGGTGTCCAAGTTACACTCATTTGGATACCAGCACATAAAAACATACCAGGTAATGAAAAGGCTGATCGATTAGCGAAAGAGGCTTCACTATTATCTACAAACCCAGCTACATTTTCTGTTCCCGCGACAGATTTCATATCTCTCTTAAAATCACAACAAAAACAATCATGGCAACACATATGGACAACATCTGCACGTGAGAAGGGCAATTTCTATCATAGTCTACAACCACTATTACCTACTACTTTCTGGTATCAACACGCAACCTACACTCGTCGGCATATCATCAATATCTTACGCCTTCGCTTTAAGCATGCGCTTACACCACTATATAAATTTCGCTTTCGTTTACAACAGCATCCCCTATGTCACTGTGGATCCGTAGATGCCGATATCAATCATCTCTTTTTTCTAAGTCCGTTGTATAACTCCTCTAGACGCTGCCTGTACTCAAGCTTAATACATTTCAATTTTCCTCTCCCCACGTCAATTGCATGTCTGGTATACAAGCCCTCTCACACAATAATCAATATATTCAATCAGTTCTTAGATAATTTAATTTACAACTCTAATCCCTCATTACTTCTGAGTAGGTAGTTCAAGTATCCGTAATTTATATTTCGCTCCCTCGATCTTTCAGTATTTATGAGCGGTTAGCTAATAATAATAAAGTTCATATATCCCAGTAATTGCAGTTCAAGTCCCTGGAGTAGTAGTAGTAGTAGTTTTGATAGAAATATTTGAGAAATTATTGTAGACAACCTCTTATTTTTCAGCAGGCCTAATGAAGGACACTTTTATTCTCCGTCCCGTGGAGTAGGGAAAATAATAGTAATCCACCAGCTGTAATAATCACATAACCACATTTCAGTAGAATTGTAGTGAAGATAAGGTATAATATATTAGATAGTATCTTGCCAGTTATATTCGTGTTTTTCTTCGTGTACGGCAATCTTTTCGGTACCTACTTAAGCATTTAACCAAACGCAGTGTAGTGTAATGTAGATACATTGTAGTATAGATACAGTACATCTAGATAGTGCCGTATCTTGCCTGTTATATTCGTGTGTTATTTTTCGTGTGTATCTATTAGACCGTAATACTAATAAAAATTTGTCTAAGAATTTAGCTTCGTTGGTAATCTTTGAGTACAGTAGTTCTTGCAAATTTCATTTCTGTTGTGCTTAGTTTAGTGACATACGGTACGGTACCGGTATCGTAATTAGGATACGTCTGAAAGTAGTTTAAAATCACTGTAGTGTACTGTACAGTAGTATACGAGTAATATCCTATTAGAATTTAGTGTGATTATTTTATTATTGTAAAATATTTGTGTAGTACTGGTGTAGTAGGGGTATCCGTAGAAACTCTTACTAAAATACTGTTGTTGTAATTAGAATAGGCTTAATTACAGTTTGGAATTGTGTAGTTCTTGTGTAGGCTATTACTTTCGATATTCAGTAATTAACAGCAGTTTTTATCCTGTCAGGGGTTGTAGGATAAAAAAAATAGTGCATGACTAAGTAGTATTGTAGTGTAGTCGTATATTAATTACCTTATTGTTGTGTACTATCCCAGACAATATATCCCCCTGTTCATTTATTTTTTTGCAGATAAGTTATTTTATTTTTAATTTCATTTTTCCCCGCAAAGAATGGCTAAGGAGCGCGAGTGTACTTACTGTGGGTGTGGCGAGGCATTGAGGGGTATGAGGGAGGAGTTGGAAAGTTTGAGGGAGATAATTAGGATTCTCGCAGAAGACAGGAAGGAAGATAGGACTCCCTCAAACAATGTACAGATTACAGTAGGTGCACAATAGGGAGGGGAAGGAAAGGGAGGAGTTGTAGAAGACAGGTGGTCTAAAGTTCTAAGGGGAAGGAGATTGCAGGCTAAGGGCTCTATTCAGGATCAGAATTCAGGACAGGTGTCTGTGCTAAATCGGTACGAGTCACTCCAGGTAAAACAACAGAGGGAAGATGAGGGACAGGGAACTGTTGCTGAGATGTGTGGAAGTAGGAGGAAGGGAAAAGGTAGGAAAGGAAAATGTAGAGTAGAGGATAGGAAAAGACAGGTGGAACAGGGTCTTGGGAAGGAGAAAAGGGAGGAGGAAGTAGCTTCTGCAGCAGTGAGAGAAGATAGGGCTGACCAGGAGGGGAGGGGATCAGATGAGGTGGGTAGGGTTGAGGCTCTGGTCATGGGGGATTCCATCGTTAGACACGTGGGGAAAGTGTGTGGAGGAAAGGGTACCAGGGTAGAATGTTATCCAGGAATTAGGTTGAGGCAGATGTTGAGGAAAGTAGAAGAGAGGGAGGAGGGGAAGGAGAAGGTGGTAGTGTTTCACGTTGGTACCAACAACGTAAGGCAAGCTGATATAAGTACCAACATAGTTGGAGATGTGTGGGATCTGGTAAATGCAGCACGGGTGAAGTTTAAGAAAGCGGAGATTGTTATTAGTGGAATACTGTGTAGGAGGGATACTGACTGGAGGGTGATTGGGGATTTAAATGAGACTATGGAGTGGGTATGTGGGAAACTGGGAGTGAAATTTCTAGATCCTAATGGGTGGGTAGGAGATAGGGATCTGCGCTCGGATGGCCTTCATTTAAACCGCAGTGGTACGTATAAGTTAGGAAATTTGTTTGGAAGGGTAATAGGGAGGTACATTCAGGGAAACGGGATGGCCTAGGGAGCGGTGATAAGGGAACAGGGAACTGGATATCAAGTAGGGATGACATAAAATTGTTAGTGTTGAACTGTAGAAGTATTGTAAGGAAAGGATTAGAATTAAGTAATTTAATAGATATATATTTACCAGATATTGTAATAGGAGTTGAATCATGGCTGAGAAATGATATAATGGATGCAGAAATTTTCTCGCGGCACTGGAGTGTGTATAGTAGATATAGGATAGGAAATCTGGGAAGGGGAGTATTCATTCTGGTGAAAGAAGAATTTGTAAGCTACGAAAAAGTTAAAGATGAGACACATGAAATTCTAGGTGTAAGGCTCATTTCTAAAGATAATAGGCAACTTGATATATTTGGAGTGTACAGATCGGGAAAGGGTAGCACTGACGCGGTTTTGGAATTATTTGATAGGATTGTCAGCTATGTGGGAAACGACATGGAAAGAAATGTGATTGTAGCGGGAGATCTGAATTTGCCAGATGTCAATTGGGAAGGAAATGCGAACGACAGGAAGCATGACCAACAAATGGCAAATAAGTTAATATGGGAAGGACAGCTGATTCAGAAAGTGATGGAACCAACCAGAGGGAAAAATATTTTGCATGTGATTCTGATAAAACCAGATGAGCTCTATAGGGAAACTGAAGTAATAGATGGTATTAGTGATCATGAAGCTGTTTTGTGGTAGTTAAAAATAAATGTGATAGAAAGGAGGGTCTTAAAAGTAGGACTGTTAGGCAGTACCATATGGCTGATAAAGCAGGCATGAGGCAGTTTCTAAAAAGTAACTATGATCGGTGGAAAACGGTAAATAAAAATGTAAACAGACTCTGGGATGGGTTTAAAGAAATTGTTGAGGAATGCGAAAACAGGTTTGTACCTTTAAGGGTGGTAAGGAATGGTAAAGACCCACCTTATTATAATAGAGAAATAAAGAGACTAAGACGGAGCTGCAGACTGGAAAGAAATAGAGTTAGAAATGGCTGTGGAAGTAAGGAGAAATTGAAGGAACTTAATAGAAAATTTAATCTAGCAAAGAAGGCAGCTAAGGATAACATGATGGCAAGCATAATTGGCAGTCATACGAATTTTAGTGAAAAATGGAAGGGTATGTATAGGTATTTTAAGGCAGAAACAGGTTCCAAGAAGGACATTCCAGGAATAATAAATGAACACGGGGAGTGTGTATGTGAGGATCTTCAAAAGGCAGAAGTATTCAGTCAGCAGTATGTAAAGATTGTTGGTTACAAGGATAATGTCGAGATAGAGGAGGAGACTAAGGCCAAAGAAGTAATAAAATTTACATATGATAACAATGACATTTACAATAAGATACAAAAGTTGAAAACTAGAAAAGCGGTTGGAATTGATCAGATTTCTGGGGATATACTAAAGACAATGGGTTGGGATATAGTACCATATCTGAAGTACTTATTTGATGATTGTTTGGTCGGAGGAGCTATACCAGATGAATGGAGAGTTGCTATAGTAGTCCCTGTGTATAAAAGAAAGGGTGATGGACATAAAGCTGAAAATTACAGGCCAGTAAGTTTGACATGCATTGTATGTTAGCTTTGGGAAGGCATTCTTTCTGATTATATTAGACATGTTTGTGAAATTAATAACTGGTTCGATAGAAGGCAATTCGGTTTTAGGAAAGGTTATTCCACTGAAGCTCAACTTGTAGGATTCCAGCAAGATATAGCAGATATATTGGATTCTGGAGGTCAAATGGACTGTATCGCGATTGACCTGTCTAAAGCATTTGATAGGGTGGATCATGGGAGACTACTGGCAAAAATGAGTGCAATTGGACTAGACAAAAGAATGACTGAATGGGTTGCTATATTTCTAGAAAATAGATCTCAGAGGGTTAGAGTAGGTGAATCTTTGTCTGACCCTGTAATAGTTGAGAGGGGATTTCCTCAGGGCAGTGTTATCGGACCTTTATGTTTTCTTATATATATAAATGATATGAGTAAAGGAGTGGAATCGGAGGTAAGGCTTTTTGCGGATGATGTTATTCTCTATAGAGTGATAAATAAGTTACAAGATTGTGAGCAACTGCAACGTGACCTCGAAAATGTTGTGAGATGGACAGCAGGCAATGGTATGTTGATAAACGGGGTTAAAAGTCAGGTTGTGAGTTTCACAAATAGGAAAAGTCCTCTCAGTTTTAATTACTGCCTTGATGGGGTGAAAGTTCCTTTTGGGGATCATTGTAAGTATCTAGGAGTTAATATAAGAAAAGATCTTCATTGGGGTAATCACATAAATGGGATTGTAAATAAAGGGTACAGATCTCTGCACATGGTTATGAGGGTGTTTAGGGGTTGTAGTAAGGATATAAAGGAGAGTGCATATAAGTCTCTGGTAAGACCCCAACTAGAGTATGGTTCCAGTGTATGGGACCCTCACCAGGATTACCTGATTCAAGAACTGGAAAAAATTCAAAGAAAAGCAGCTCGATGTGTTCTGGGTGATTTCCGACAAAAGAGTGTTACAAAAATGTTGCAATGTTTGGGTTGGGAGGAATTGAGAGAATGAAGAAGAGCTACTCGACTAAGTGGTATGTTCCGAGCTGTCGGCGGAGAGATGGCGTGGAATGACATTAGTAGACGAATAAGTTTGAATGGCGTTTATAAAAGTAGGAAAGATCACAATATGAAGATAAAGTTGGTATTGAAGATGGCAAACTGGGGCAAATATTCATTTATAGGAAGGGGAGTTAGGGATTGGAATAACTTACCAAGGGAGATGTTCAATAAATTTCCAATTTCTTTGAAATCATTTAGGAAAAGGCTAGGAAAGCAACAGATAGGGAATCTGCCACCTGGGCGTCTGCCCTAAATGCAGATCAGTATTGATTGATTGATTACCACAATACATTGACATCACTTACTTATTTCATAATATTCTCATATGACTCACGTCCTCCCTACCGCCTGCTTTTAAACCAAGCCACATAGCTACCGTATATTGTCATCTGTCCCCCTCGACCGATCGCGTGTACATTTTCATTGACGTCATATCATCACACTGTCACCCCTCTTAATTTTTTGTTTACGATCTCAATAACACTTTCCGCTCTCTTAATCCTCCATATACGTTCATCAGATATTAATTTCCCTCTGTCCAAAGTCCCACACTCTTACATATATTCACCCCTCCGTAGTTCCACTGCCCTCTCCTACTTATCCCTTATATGTTGGCCCGGTGTTGTATGTTTTGTAGAAGTCGCTGAGATCGACCACTCTAGCGTGAAGATTAGTATACCTTGTGTCCCTGTGATTTTCCTATATCTCCTAGTATTGTATACATAATTTAATCACTCTCAGTGTCTAGGTGCTACGTCTTCTAATGAACTATTTCAAGTGCTTTGAAATCATTTTGTGAGTACTGCACGATCTACTTCACCCAATCCTCAAGTACTTCTCAATCAGGGAACATTGCGAACTGCATTTGAATCCTACCAACGTGCTAGAATAACATAGAGGGGCTATATGCCTGTCATCAGCGCTCCCTGCTTGAAGCAAGTTGATAAGGGGCAGCCATGTTAACGGTTGTCAAAACAATGTGAATTGGCGCGAGAGCATATGTTGAGGTGACAGGGAGATCGTGCATGCCAATTTAATTCCCTAAGTTTTAAGAAGTGAAAACATAGATTCTCGCTTTCAAGAACGCCAGCCGTAAGCTCAGAGTATGGTTGTACTAATCGGAGTAATAGAACCAAGGATATATCGTACTTTAATAAGTATTACTGAGTTATAGCCGAGATTCCTTTTTGTAATTTCTGTTTGTAGAAATCCATTTTATTGTTTACTTAGCGAAAGTACGGATAGCCACGGTAATGGTTTATCGAATTTTGTTTCAGATTTCATTTAAAGAACAAGGAATTAACGGAACAATGCGTTGTGAGGGCGAAAAGAGATAAATGGTATCCCACTCAATTCAGTTGTTTATGCTCTGTACATTTCCAGCCCTATTTAATTTTCATTCACATTTACAAATAAAGGAAATGGAGCGCCCACCACCAAGAAAACGTAACCACAAAAAAAAACCCACTTATTTCGTTCAAACGTACACCAAGTATGGTAAATACAGTATTTTACTGCTATTTTTGAAACGTATACAGCCTTTATTGTAGATGTCTGTTGCCTTGGTTTTTAAAACTATGCCACACTTCATAATGGACAACTTTCAAGCTTACCTTTCAGCTAGTAATCCCAGTATGATATGGTAATGGGAAAAACATGATATCCCCCCTATATTATAATAAATAATTACACTAAACGATTATTGTGGTAAAGTATTCATGGGCCGCCTCTGTGGTGTACTGGTTAGCGTGAGCAGCTGCCACCCTGGAAGCCCGGGTTCGATTCCCGGCTCCGCCACGAAATTTGAGAAGGGGCACAAGGGCTGGAACGTGATTCTATCAGCCTGAGGAGGTCAACTGAGTAGAAGTGGGTTCGACTCCCACCTCAGCCATCCTCGAAGTGATTTTCCGTGGTTTCCCACTTCTCCTCCAGGTAAATGCCGGGATGGTACCTAACTTATGGCCACGGCCGCTTCCTTCTCCCCCCACAAGGCCCCTGTTCAGCATAGCAGGTGTAGCCCTCCCTCACAGTTGTATCCCCCGACCCAATGTCTCACGCTCCAGAACACTGTCCTTGAGGTGGTAGAGGTGGGATCCGTCGCTGAGTCCGTAGGAAAAACCAAGGATAAACAGGGTAAACAGATTAAGAAAGGAACACAATACTCATGAGGATGCAATAATTTTAAAAATATGAACAGAATGATGTTGTAACCTATTGTAGGTCCCTATGATTTTAAGGCTTCCTGTCATTAATATTTATGTCCATCGTTTTTATTCTAATTTGCGCTTAACCACAACAGCCAAGCAGGGTAACGCTCTTGTTCCGATTTCGAGGCCTATTCGTATGTCACTGTGCGATGATTTCGAACTACCCTACAATCAACTGATCGTGATGTTGGCCTCGTGCCGCAATATGATGAAGTGGCGGTATTCGCTTTAATGCTTCAAGCTTTCGGCAACGGTCTTTAATTCTCCCCCAGTGATTCTAAAATGCGTATTTTCTACACTTTTCGTCATTTAAAGGCCATGCCCCCTTGCTTGTGTGACAACAGGAAACATGGCGGACGTTCGTTCTATTAGCTTCACCCAGGCAGCACTTCCGCCTCTCTATGTTATTCTAGCTCGTTGTATCCTACTTTATCGGAATTGTATGCGAGTGTCGAACTAGTACAAACATAATAAAGTATTGTGTCTGGGTAAAATAACGAGCCCAAATCAACTTCAAGAACAAGAACAAGTAGTTACTCCTTGGAGAAATAGCACCGGTGTTGTCAAAATACATGTAGTGTCAAATGTGTTTCTTGAAGGTTGTGTTATAGGTTAGATAGGAGACCAATACCGGATTGCCTTTATGCTCTCTGGCATAGTGTATGGAAATGTTCGTTGTCACCACCTTTTCTCCAAATCTTAAGGATGTACCATTTCGTGCGACGGTGTTCTATTAGATTTATTTTTACAAACACTTGTCAGAAAAATGACTTTTTTTTCTTTTTAATTCAACGCAGTCGTTGCCGTACGTCGATTTAATAGGCCTTTTGGCTGTATAGCACAGCCGTAGGCATTATTTTAAATCTCAGATTGTGCTCTTTTGAAGATTATTAAAAATGCCAAGTTCACACCTGTTTGCCGTCAATAATGAAGGACGAGTATTTGGACTGTCAACGTCTGGAACGAAGTGGCGTGAGTTCATTTACTTAGGACTGGAATTTAAACACCTGTCGGCAGTACCTCATTTTATTTGGGCCGTAGGAGGAGACCGGCACATCTATGTCCACGTATATGGACTTGATATTCCCATACGAATTAAGGAGGAATCCTATGAAAATGAGGTAATGTGGACATTTTCATCTGCTTTACTGACTAAATTGAATTAATTTCTTGGGGTACCAGAACGTAGGATGATGTAAATCAGTTTCCAGTTATGCATTATATCAAGTCCTTCACGCTGTCCCTCCGATATACGATATTTCTAAACATGGTATTGCAACCCATTTCCCTCCACCAGCAACTATTGTTCCATTTACCATAATTAGTTTCCATGTCCCTCTCTGACTTGACCCCCTCGCATCATTTCACTAACATTGGAGAGAATGCAGGATGATGATAGGGGTGGAGATGTGGGGAGCCTTTTTGTAAATCAGATTAACTGGACACCTCTAAATGTATGTGGACATATGGTCCAGTACGGACCCAAATGCAGTGTCAGCATGTCTGTAAGGAACATGGTCTTTAGCTTGGTTGATGATAAGGTACATGCACCAGTCTTTGACACTGTACTAGTAATTGACATTTTTTTAGTATTTTGAGCTATATGAAGCATTAGTGTCTCCTTGGCCACATTGAATTCAAGGGAAATTTAAGTTTCATTCTTTCTGAAGTCAGCTCTGATGATGTAGCCTATGTATTATTTTGATTGTTGATAATGGAGGTAAAATTGTCAAAGTAGTGAAGTTGTATCAAGAGTAGTTTTCTGTATATCTAAAGGAAAAAGTTAAGGTAAGCACTTCAATTAAATAGCTCTACGGACAAAATCGCAATGAATCATTTAGAAGTTTAAATTGTTACATGCATCTGGAGGTCACAAGTAAAGAATACCACGGTGAAAATTTAACATCTAAACCACTGTAAGCTTCTTGACAGGGATGTCAATTACTGGGTCATTCATGTGTTACATTCTTCCAATCTTTAACACATCCCATTAGTCACTGGGATGTGACTTTTAAAAAAAAGATATAGATGCAATAATGTACAAAAATGCCTTTTAACTGTATTTTATCTGTCTCTGAAAATACATTTCCGTGTTATTTCTCTCCATTGTTTGACACCATGTCAAGTGACTAGCTCACTGGGTGAATTGGCCGTGCGGTTAGAGGTGCGCAGCCGTGAGCTTGCATCTGGGAGATAGTGGGTTCGAAGCCCACTGTCATCAACCCTGAAGATGGTTTTCCTTGGTTTCCAATTTTCACATCAGGCAAATGCTGGGGCTGTACCTTAATTAAGGCAACGGCCGCTTCCTTCCCACTACTAGGCCTTTCTTGTTCCATCGTCGCCATAAGACCTATCTGTGTCGGTGCGACGTAAAGCAACTTGTAAGAAAAAAAAGACTAGCTCAGACAGCTGTCCATTATTAGTACCATTGTTTTAAATTACAGATATGGGGCCTAAAGTTAATTTCTCAGCCAGTCTAATGGCACAGGTTGTTGAACGAGTGCAGGCAGCCATGCCAGTAACAGCAGCAGCCAAACAATTCAATGTTCCTTGAACACTTCTCTGTAAAACCTCTGGCAAGAGCTCAGAAACATGCAGAATCAGACCAACCACCATCCTAACTGCTGAAGAAAAAGTAGTTGTGGTTGAATGTTGTTGTCAACTGCCAATTTACAGTATCCGGTTACGAAAGAGCAGTTTCTGGACAGTGTCGAACATCTGATTAAAAAACTGAAGCGAGACCGAGCGAGTTGGCCGTGCGGTTAGGGCACACAGCTGTGAGCTTGAATTCAGGAGATAGTGGGTTCGAACCCCATTGTCAGGAGCCCCGAAAATGGTTTTCCATGGTTTCCCATTTTCACACCAGGCAAATGCTGGGGCTGTACCTTAAGACCACGGCCGCTTCCTTTCCACTCCCGGCCCTTTCCTATCCCACCATCGCCATAAGACCTATCTGTGTCAGTGCAACGTAAAGCCAATTGTAAATAGAAGAATTGAAGAGACCTAACACTTTTACCAATGGCAGGCAAGGCAGAAAGTGGTATTCTTCCTTTCTCAAAAGATGCCCTGACTAAGAGATCAACACAAAATCTCACTGCTTCAAGGGGAAATGTCACATAAGCCCAATTAGTCTACATGCTTAGTTTTCTGATGTAAAGGATTATTCAACTGAGAATAATCTCCTTCACATCACAACTGATCAGACACGCATAATCAATTCCGACGAGAGTGCTTTTTTTCTATAACCCGAAGGAGACAGAGTTATCGCTGTATCAGTTCTCATATTTTATTTCACTGTTGATCCACTGGTAGGTTTACTTCTTATGATTTGTTTAAAATTGCTACCGTTATAGGTAACTAACATCTCTTGATCTTATTGTCATGCTTTTTGTTTATTTGGTTGTAAATTAACAATTTCTGTATATTTAACATATACAAGTGTCAAATACTGGTGCTTTCAGATAGGTTTCAAAAGCAGCATGTCATTACCTAATGTACATAAAAAAATTTTTCTTTAATGTTAAATAATAATGTTACACTCCAGTGAATATATTACATATACTCTAATACCACACACATTAAAAAGAACAGAAACTGAAGTTCTATGAGTGCCATGTACCTTATAAAGATTTTCTGAATACAATATCAAAATCAAAATCTCTTTATTTGCAAATGAGGTGTCCACCTCGGTGGCAAATGGTACACTAAAATACATTATTGTCAAGCACTAAATTTTAAGTTAACAGGAGACGAAGAAAATTTTCCTAGAATAAAATATTATACAATTTACGCCAATAAATTTTTCTATTAAACACACACATCATCCTCAATAAATTTATATTGTTTACAAAATTCTACTTATAATATCTTACAAACATAGTCAACTCATATAAAGTACGATATGTGAAATTACTTCTAATAATGCTGTACAACTGGTATAAGATTAAAATTAACATTGAATTTATTTACATATTTATATTTTACCCATTTTGGAACCTAAGTAGCATAACGACCTGCTGCGTCTTAACCAGAGCCCCATTTGCCACCACTTTTCAGAGTTCCTGAAGGGCCTTCACAGCTACCGTAGCGGTCCCAGGGCCCTCGAAGTCCTCACTGTACTTAACCCCTACAGGCAGTCCCCTACTTGGGCTGTCCAAACTCCTTAGACCAGGGGATGGAATTAATTTAATCACACACATTTTTATTTACAATATCCTGAACTGGTCGAATGCCCTCTAACATTTAATTTATTATCTCTGTTGTTGTTTATTCTCTTCTTGAATATCTGTACAGATTTTGGAAAAGGATCAAACACTACCCCTGGTAAACTGTTCCACTCCTTCACGCCCTTCCCAATGAATGAAAATTTACCCCAATCGCTTCTGCTAAAATTCCTTCTAATTTTGTACTTGTGGTCAGTTCTACCAATATAATTATTTTCCAACCGAAGCCTCTCACGAATATCTCCCCATGCTTCTTCTCCTGTATAGGCTCCATATAATCCTATAAGTCTAGTTTTCTCCCTTCTCTTACTTAAAGTTTCCCAACCAAGTTCCTTTAACATTTCTGATACACTACCCTTTCTCCTGAAATCCCCTGTTACAAACCTTGCTGCTTTCCTCTGCACACCATCTAGTTCTTTTATTAGGTATTCTGGGTGAGAATCCCAAACACTGTTTGCATATTCCAATAATGGACGAACCATAGTTAAGTAACTTTTTTCTTTTCTTTGTTGCATCCTTTAAGTAGCCTCATTATCACATGTAACGATCTGTATGCTTTCCCAACAATGTCATCAACATGACCCTTCCAGTGCAAATTACTTTCAAATCTCACACCTAAGTATTTGCACTTGCCATCTTTTGGGATAACTACCTCATCCAAAGTATATTCAAATTCAGTTTTAAAGCTCCTGTTTGTAAATGTTGTAACAGTTGATTTGCCTCCGTTAAACTTCATATTATTTTCTTCAACCCATTCTTGGATACTGTCAAGGTCCCTGTGTAATTCTGAACAATCCTCAATGTTATTTATTTCCCTATAAACAATTATGTCATCTGCATACAATCTTATTTTTGATGTTCTGTTGTTCCCTAAATCATTTGCGTATATTAAGAAAAGTAACGGACCGATTATACTACCCTGTGCAATTCCCTTCCAGACTTTCTCTTCCTGTGATATATTATTTCCTACTTTGACATTCTGAACCTTTGAATTTAGAAATGTTCTTATCCAACGTATAACCCTTACGTCCAATCCTATTCCCTCCAATTTCTTTAATAATATTCCATATTCCACTCTATCAAAGGCTTTGGAAAAATCTATGGCTATGCAATCTAAATGGCCTCCTGAATCCAACTGATCTGATATGTCCTGCTGAAATCGCACCAGTTGTGCCTCGCAAGAAAATTTCTTTCTAAATCCATACTGGCTCCTCATGAACCAATTTTTATCATCACATATCCCTCTGATGTACTTTGCTATTAAACTCTCCAGTATTTTACAAACTATACTGGTCAGGCTGATTGGTCTATAGTTCCCTGGTTTCCTTTTATCACCCTTTCCTTTATAAATTGGTATTATTATAGATTCCTTCCATTCCTTTGGTATCACACTATTATTTAAGACGTAGTCAAAGAGAAATTTTAAATAAGGCACTATATACCACCCCATTGTCTTTAATACCTCCCCAGTAATTTGATCACTTCCTGCTGCTTTTCCTTGCTGAAGCAGTTGGATTTCTCTGAAAATATCTTCATTTGTGAATGAGAAGCTTCTTGTTTCCCTCTGTGTGTCTCTCTCTCTATCTTCTGTTATGGTTTCCAAGTCCTAACAATCTTCTACTGAATCTCGGAATTCCCTACTGAAGAGGTTTGCTTTCTCAGTATCTGTTAAATAGTGTTCACCCCCCTTCTCCCACCATTGTAGGAATTTGGATTCCTTTTCCTTTTTGATTCCTAATATATGAATACAGCTTTTTCCATTTCCCTTTGTGGTCATTACCCGCTTGAAGAATGCCATTCATATAATTCTCTTTTGCTTCCTTTTACACTCTATTCAGTTCCCTCATTAGCTGTTTTCTAGTTTCTCTATTCTCCCTACCCTCTTTGATTTTCCTGTTTACTATTCTACATTTTCTTTTTAATTTTCTTATTTCCCTTGTGTAATAAACAGGGTCTGAGGTCATTTTACCCTTCTTAACAGGTACAAATCTCTTCTCTCCTTTCCAAATGATTCCTTTAAATTTAGCCCAAAGTGTATCCACATTAGTCCCTTCACTTATCCAACAACTGAATTGTGATTTAAGGTACGTCCCAAATTCATCAACTTTAGTTTTTCTGTATAATTTCTTGTCTTGTGTCTCCCTCTTATTAAGCATTTTTGGTATGAGTCCTACATCCATTATTACAGCCTTATGGTCACCTATTCCTTCAATTACCTCAGTTTTATCAACAATTTCCCAAGGTTTAACCAAGAATACATCTAGCAAGTTATTGAGACGAGTTGGTTCTTGTACTACTTGTGTAAATCCTCCCTCCCAAATTAACTTATTTGCCAGTTTCTGTTCATGGGCTTCACTTGCAGCTCCATTCCATTCAACTTCGGGCAAGTTTAGATCTCCCCCAATTATTACCATATCATTATTATTGTTTTTATGAGTATAATCTATTATTTTCTCAAATATTTCCATGTCTCTTTCCTCTCTTCCAGGCCTGTATGTTCCTATAATTCCCACCTCCTTCATATTATGACAAACTAATTTTATCCCTAATATTTCCATATTTTCCAGTGTTGACGTATTAAATGTAATAAAAACTTTCCAGTCTGTCAGACACACAACAATTTCAAATGCAAATTAAAACACTATAAGCATAGGCTACCTGTAAAAATCACATATTATACAAAGAATGACATGTTTTTTTCTACATGAACATACTCAGATTCTATCAAATCACTTAAAATGAAGCGATGCGCCGAAAAGGGATCTGACATTTTTTCTGGAAGTGAGGTTTCATCGGATTAAGGATCTGTATGGACGTTCCTGCATAATGGTGTAGTCATGTGGAAGAATTCAGAACTTGTTGCTGTGCTAGAGGGTGGAGAACTTCTGTCTTGCACAGAAAAGGGATCTATCTCCAGTCCAAGATGGTGTTTTTTGCAATTAGGCCTAACTCATAATACAGATTTTGGTGATTAGACCCCTGTTCGGCGCATCGCTTCAATTATGTGCATATTACACAACGTAAACTATACTGTACATATATGCACATAATTTAAGTGATTTGATAGAATCTGAGGATACGGTATTGTAGAATGAAAAATCTAATTCCTTATAGATAAAATGTGATTTTTACAGGTATGCTTATAGTATTTCAATTTGCATTTGAAATTGTTGTGTGTCTGACAGACTAGAAAGTTTATATTACAAGCAATAGAATTATCAGTTCCAATTGAACAAAGATACAATTGTGTCAAATTTTTACCAGTTCCTTATGCTGTTGAGTATTTTGCAGTACTTTTCAGAAAATGGAAAATCAGTTCAGTGGGTGTTAAGCTAACTCATCCCAAGAAGTAGTCTTATATAAAAGAATTCAAAATGAGACAGTGTAAATCAGCTAAATGCGACCATTTTGTTAGTTGCTATAGACCGGCTATGATGGAGGCAATGTTCGTATTGTCCACGATAGGGTTGCATCGTATTGTTCACAGGGCTAACATGTTGTTCGTATTGAGTCATCACTCCATAGACTGGTTTGATGCAGCCTTCCACGCCAGCCTATCCTGTGCTAACCTTTTCATTTCCACATAACTACTGCATCTGCTCTGATCTGTGTGTCATTCATACCTTGGTCTACCCCTACCGTTCTTACCACCTACACTTCCTTCAAAAACCAACAGAACAAGTCCTGGGTGTCTTAAGATGTGTCCTATCGTTCTATCTCTTCTTCTCATCAAATTTAGCCAAATCAATGTCCGGTCACCAATTCGACTCAGTATCTCTTCGTGATTCGATCTATCCATCTCGCCTTCAGAATTCTTCTGTAACACCACATTTCAAAAGCTTCTATTTTCTTTCTTTTTGAGGTAGTTATCATCCATGTTTCAGTTCCATACAATGCCACATTCCTCAGAAACATTCCTATATCAATGTTTGAAGTGAGCAAATTTCTTTTCTTAAGAAAGCTCTTCCTTGCTTGTGCTAGTCTGCATTTTATGTCCTTATTTCTACTATCGTTAGTTATTTTACTACCCAAGTAGCAATATTCATCTACTTCCTTTAAAGACTTCATTTCTTAATCTAATATTACCTGCGTCACTTGCCTTCGTTCGACTGCACTCCATTACTTTTGTTTTGGACTTATTTATTTTCATCTTGTACTCCTTACCCAACCCCCTGTGGGTGGGGGACGCAGATGAATACACCCACGGTATCCCCTGCCTGTCACAAGAGACGACTAAAAGGGTCCCCAGGGGCTCTCAACTTGGGAGCATGGTTTGGCGACCATGGGATCCTTAGCTGAGTCCTGGCATTGCTTCCACTTACTTGTGCCAGGCTCCTAACTTTCATCTGTCCTGTCCGACCTCCCTTGGTCAACTCTTGTTCTTTTCCGACCCCGATACTAGGGAGTCTTTCATTTTTACGCCCTTCGTGGCCCTTGTCTTTCTTCGCCCGTTACTTCATTTTTCCAAGTGACGGATTCCTTCTTTTCCTTTTTTCTCTCTGTTTACCCTCTGTGGGTGGGTGACGCAGGCGTAGAATACACCCACGATATCTCCTGCCTGTTGTAAGAGGCAACTAAAAGGGGTGACCAAGGGATGATCGAATTAGAACCATGAGATTACTTGTAATTAGTACCACCACGCGAGGAACACCATGGGTCGCTTTTACTTGTGCGTAGTACCACTATGTTAGGTACAAAATAGGTTTGTGATTAGTTGCAACAGTGTGTGCTGTCGGCTTTTAGAGCACCTGTGATTAGTACCACTATATGAGCGACACCATGGTCTGGCTTGCCTATGATTAGTACCCACTATGAGGAACACCATGGGATAGTAAGAGTCCCTGTGGTTAGCCTCTTGAGACCTGTCTGGGACTGCGAGGTCAGAAAAAATAACTATTTTGTTTTGTATGTCCCTAGGCTCATTTCAAACACAAATTCATAAATTTAAAAAATTCTATGGGAGCGTTGACCTTGAAATGAGTGGTCCACATCTGGACCTCAGGAGTGATTTGTGATGAAAGGGGTAAATATTGCCATTAGTGAAAATTTGAATAATCTTATTTTCCAAGCAAAAATGCAGTGACTATGAACAATAGGCTTACTTACATCTCATGAAACATTTTGAAACAGTTATTGTTTGAAACACAAAAGTACAGTTCACATTTGCTACATCAAATCCTATTTTAAATTTGCAGCCTGAGAGATGACATTTAGAAGCATTCTTGGCTTCTTTGTACTTGGGAAATGTCCATACTGGTCGTGACGAACTTCGGGTATGGGCAAAATCACTGGTTTTCTTGTTTGGGGGCATATCAGCAGAGTTAATATCCGCTGGCTGAGATCTAGGACGCCCTCTGCCTCTCGTGCCCTGGGAGATAACTTTGTACTGAACCAAGGCTTTACCCAGATGCATTCTAAAGTTCAGTAGTCCCATGACCCGCCTCTGTGGTTCATTGTTGTGTTTGCAGCGACGTTGATACATTATCAAACAGTTGGCAATCACAAAATCTACAAAATGATTGAATAAGCGCACAGGCCACTCTCTTGTACGAATGTAGCAGCAGTAGAATGAAATGAACCTATCCAAGCGATATATACCACTAATTTCTTCATCGTATAGTTTAACAATCTGTGGTTGCGGTACATCAATTTTCTTCTCCTCCTCAGACACTTTCTGCGGGAGGTGTCTGGCTTACTCCCAACACAAGGGGACAGTAGTAGGACACTTCTATTATCTTTCCACTTAACCACTGAAGCATTATCATCTACTCTCACCTTTTCATCCCATTCACCACTTTGCACTTTGTTAGTTTCTTGGCTACTGGACCTATCCTGTTTACCATAACTGTTTCTGTCTGAAATATTGATTTGCTTAACAGATAGTCAAAACTTTTCATGCTAGTGAAAAATCTGTCAATGTACACACAGTGCATGTTATCTTGAGGATTTGTTTCAGTGAGACATTTCACAATAGATACTCCAAGATCTAAAAGCTTCATATCATCATATGGGATGGTATCCTTTCCAGCATAGAATTTGAAATCTAATGCTAATCCATCTGGAGCAGCTAATACAAAACATTTCAGTCCCAGTGGATTAGGTTTAGATGGCAAATACTGTCTAAACCCACATTGTCCAGAAAATGGCACCATTTGTTCATCAAGGGACACACGTGATGTTCGGGGAAGGCTCAGACATTTCTGTCTCACAATCAATGAATGGCCTAACCTTCCATAACCTATCACCACCATCCTGCCTATCTGCTTCATTGTCTGTAAAATGCATATGTGCCCGCAATTCAAAGAAACGATCCCTATTCATGCAGTTTGAAATTAGAGGAACTTCTAGATCATCTTGCCAGTACATTCGAACTTGTGGATAACCTAAGCAATCTGTGATTACATGAATTCCAGCGAAGTGAATCATCTATTCAGGTGTGGTGTCAACAGATCATAATCCTCGGCGTTGAGAGGAATATAGATTTGTCAGGAATGCATGCTCTTCCCAGAATGACATTGGTAAATACTCCATAAAAGCGTCTAGAACTCCTTTCTCTTCTCCTGTATCTAGCTCAATTGTTTCATCAATTGAAGGACCTTTTATAGGTATCCTGTAAAGAAATAAACAAGTATATTATACAAAGGAGTTCTCTTTACTCTCAGTATTCACATCTGAAACTGGTATTGATTTCTTCATATCATAGAAGAACATAGTAAGAAATTTTCCATCAGAATACCGGTAATATAACAATTTACAGAACCAGTTACTGGCTAGTTTCTAATACGTACAATCTATTATGCCATCTCAACTCCCTTGTTGTAGATGGGGATGCCTCGTCTTAAAGTGGAGTTTCTGTGTTGTCATCTTTCTGTTTTGTTGGGTTCATCACGTGTATCATTCCTGGCAATCACATTGTGTAGAGGAAAGTCTTCATCCTCTTCTTCTGATAACTCGGCATCACTATTTTCAAGTATTCTCAACAATTCTTCGTCAGTTAAAACCATATTACCTGAAGGAAAATGCATAACCTATAAATAAAACATAATTGTAATCTTTATTTCTTTTTGCTATTGGCTTTATGTCACACTGACACAGATAGGTCTTGGCGATGATACAATTGTAATTGAGACCTGAGGTCCACATACGTGGACCATATATTCTTGATGTTGTACCAAACACTGTGTAACGATAATAATAACTTGCTAAAATACATTGTCCTCCTCCGTAGCGTAACGGTTAGTGTTATTAGCTGCCGTCCTCAGGGGCCCAGGTTCAATTCCCGGTACTGCTAGAAATTTAAGAATGGCAGGAGGGCTGGTTTGTGGTTGAAATGGTACATGCAGCTCACCTCCAATGGGGGTGTGCCTGAAAAGAGTTGCACCACCTCGGGATGAGGACACGAGTTTACTTTTTTTACTAAATACATTATCACAAATATCCTTCAAGCTTTCTTAACAAATAAAAAATTTCTGAATCAAAGCACTAAGCTCTAACTGAATTTATTTCCACTTACTTGAAAGGCGGTGAGCTGTCGGCGCCATTTTGCCGTCTTTGCGAGACACTAGTTGGCAAAGAATAACAACAACTTGATGTAGATGGACAGTGGTGCCTTCTTGAGAAGAAAGTAGTTACTAGAAATTCCACAGAAGAGGACTCTGGGTTTTAATTGTAGAAATATTGCACCAAGGAAATCAAATTATAAAATGCGGTCCTCATATGTGGACCCTGGGAATGAAGAGGTTATTACACTCATGTGATGAACACCATAGGTTTGCGTTGCCAGTAAATTGCGCTGCAATGTGCGAAACACCATAGGTCTGTGTTACATGTGTGAATTTCATTACCTGTGAGTAGTACCATAATGTGTGGAATACTGTGAGTCTACGTTACTTTTGATTAGTACCGCAACATGTCGAATACCATGGTTCTACTTTCCTAGTGATAAGTACCATTATGGGGGCCGATGACTTGGATTTTGTACCCCTTTAGACTACAAGCATCATCGATTCAGTATTGTGCTATAGAAGCAGTCCCTTGGTCAGTAATACTATTGTTTTACGTCAGTTTCTGTGAATGTGAGGCATTGCGGGTCACATCCACTGATTGTAACTAATATCATATGATTCATATAAATGAATTCAATGCCTCCAAAAGAAATTAAGGCCTTAAATTAGCATGTAATGTTGCAACTTAAGAGTTGATAACTTTTCAGTAAAGCGGTTTAAAAATTTGGTTACTTTGTGACACAAATAACTACTAAACTATTTGGAAGTTATGCTGGCGTTTACATTTTCATGTTCACCAGTATTCTGACATAGAATTTTTTAACAAAAATTACCAACAGATATTATTTACGGACTAATTTTTTCGTGGAGATCTATCTATCGATGCTACGTCTCTGAGGTTTTATGACTTGCAGTAGGTCACTGAAGACAACTAATTGCAACACTACTGCACTTTACAAAAATTATCACATACCTCAATGATCATTAATCACAGCCAGCATAAGACAGGGATATCATTTATTCATGCTTAAGCCTGCGTTTTGGGCATATTACATGCCCTTTTACCATTTGGTCCTGATGTCCTTCCTCTCCACAGTAGCTGCAGGTGGACCGGGCGAGTTGGCCATGCAGTTAGGAGCGTGCAGCTGTGAGCTCGCATCCGGGAGATAGTGGGTTCGAACCCCACTGTCGGCAGCCCTGAAGATGGTTTTCCGTGGTTTCCCATTTTCACACCAGGCAAATGGCCTTAACTAAGGCCATGGCCGCTTCCTTCCCATCACTAGGCCTTCACTGACCCATTGTCGCCATAAGACCTATCTGTGTCGGTGCGACGTAAAGCAACTAGCAAAAGAAAAAAAAGCTGCAGGTGGGTAGAGACCTCTTCTTTGGGGAGAATTTTCTTCAGTCAGTCAATCAATCAATCAATACTGATCTGCATTTAGGGAGTCGCCCAGGTGGCAGATTCCCTATCTGTTGTTTTCCTAGCCTTTTCCTAAATGATTTCAAAGAAATTGGAAATTTATTGAACATCTCCCTTGGTAAGTTATTCCAATCCCTAACTCCCCTTCCTATAAATGGATATTTGCCCCAGTTTGTCCTCTTGAATTCCAACTTTATCTTCATATTGTGATCTTTCCTACTTTTATAAACGCCACTCAAACTTATTCGTCTACTAATGTCATTCCACGCCATCTCTCCGCTGACAGCTCGGAACGTACCATTTAGTCGAGCAGCTCTCCTTTCTTTCAATTCTTACCAGCCCAAACTTTGCAACATTTTTGTAACGCTACCCTTTTGTTGCAAATCACCCAGAACAAATTGAGCTGCTTTTCTTTGGATTTTTTCCAGTTCTTGAATCGGGTAATCCTGCAGAGGGTCCCATACACTGGAACCATACTCTAGTTAGGGTCTTACCAGAGACTTGCATCCCCTCTCCTTTACATCCTGACTACAACCCCTAAACACCCTCATAATCATGTGCAGAGATCTGTACCGTTTATTTACAATCCTATTTATGTGATTATTGTTGGAGTTGGTGGTTTTCTCTTCTGAGCCTTACTTGTTATTTTAGGCATTACACTTTTTGAGGAAGATGATGATAATGGTGTAATTATTAGCAGAGGAGGAGAAACAGAAGCCGACTCCGTAAGATTTTCACTTGAGGTGGTTGGTGGCGGCGTTATTGGAGCAGGGAAAGATGTTACAGCAGGACATAGTACATCTTTCTTATCTTGTGATACGAAGGGTCTAATTTTTTCATGGAGATACATCTGTCTATCGAGGTTTGAGGTTTGATGACTTGCGGAAGGTCAGTGAAGTCAGGCGATGGATCTTCTGGAAGGATGGTGTAGGGTACTTCGTCAGAAACTATGGATTTCTTTGTCAACACTACATCAGAATGCCCTTTCATATACACAAAATGATATATCTGCGCTATTTGTGGAATGTTTTCATTCCAGCATGGAACTTGTTTTGCCAGTCATAAGTAGGAATTGTTACATTTCCGGATTCTGCGCTAACAGCGACAGGAATAATAGAGCTAGAAACCTGACAACTTTTACAGGCGACATTAATTACATCTTCAATAACTTCACTTTCATTTTTCCGGAATGCTCTCTTGAAACAACCAAAATACAAATCAGGTTGAAATTTCATGTGTCCCACTGGCAAAAAAGCAATTTAACAACTGCTGTTCTTTCCTGTCATAACTCTCCACATGAGGTATCTCATTAAGAAGAGTGCATCGGTATCGTAAATGTTTGGAGCAGAGAGGATGTTTATGAAACCTATTACCTTTATTAAAAGTGTCCAGGTAGGGTTCATTTATCATAAGATATCAGAGTTATCTTATGCTCGCGCAGCTATGAGCGCGAGCGAGAAAATGTGTGGACCCTCGCTTACGATGCAAAAAGTGGTCCCTTTTCTTAGTATTAAATAAACCTTATGTTTCAGCAGTGATTATTGTCAGAGGGCTTTTAAATTCACTCAATGAGTAGATGACAGTCTAAGCAATACATAGGTATCAAAAATGAAAAGTCAACATTTTACTCTCTTCAGTGGTTTTTCACGATTATTTCGTGAACTATTGACCAAGAAGTGGTCCCTTTTCTTGCGCACGCACACATATAAAGAGGTGGTCTTGATGGTAGAGACGAGTTACTGTATAGTTGAGTTATGTTTTTTTTGCTTTACGTCACACCAACGCAGATAGGTCTTATGGCGACTTGGGATAGGAAAGGCCTAGGAGTGGGAAGGAAATGGCCGTGGCCTTCATTAACATACAGCCACAGCATTTGCCTGGTGTGAAAATGGGAAACCACAGAAAACCATCTTCAGGGCTGCGGACAGTGGGGTTTGAACCCACTATCTCCCGGATGCAAGCTCACAGTCGCGCACCCCTAACCGCATGGCCAACTCGCCCGGTGAATTATGGTTTAACAGGAGTTATACTTGTGACCACGTGTTATGACATGCTTGTAAGCAGTCAATTGTTTTAAGGTTGTGATCTCCGTGTGGCTTAGTGATAGGCATTTGTTAAAGATGGCGGTTTGTTGATGTGTGTGTTTTGTTTGTGACAACAGTTGATTAGGTTATGTGTGTGTTTATGTGAAGTTAAGGTGAAATAAATAAGTGTACAACTGACAGCATCTTGTGTGCGTCTTTGTGGATACATCATTGGCGATCATGGGACAGGATGTAAGAAGTTACGAGTGAATACAAGTGTAGCGGAAATAGATCAAAATGCAAGTGATACTAGAAAATACGTCGGTGAAACAGCTCAAAGACGAACTCACCAAGAGAAATCTCCCGATGAACGGGAAGAAGAAATCGCTGCAGGCGCGGTTACGGGAAGATCCCGCTGAAAAAGGAGATCCTGAAAAGTTTTTCATCAGAGTCGACAAAGATCCTGATGAAACATCTGAAGATGAGGTAAATATTCCCAAAATGTGTTCTAACCTAATGACCATGATGCTGGCATTAAATGACAAAATTTCAGACGTAAATGACAAACTTTCAGAAGAAATTTCAGATGTCAATTCTGGCCTAACAGGACAGATTGCAGATCAAATTTCAAAAGTAAATGACAAATTAGCTCAAGCTAACTGTTTTAACTGGACAAATATCACAAGTGTACACGCAGGTTTACAAAGTTGAACAGAGCCTAGAATCAAAAATTTCAACCGTAGATGACAAAATTTAATTGCAAATTAGCGACATTAACGCAGCAGATATCAGACATCAGGTCAAAACTGGTACATGTCGAACAGATCGATAGTAGGGTAAGCCAGCTTGAAGGGGATATCTCGAACCTCAAGGAGGAGGTGGAAATCCAGGTTTCCGGCATGAAGCAACAGGTTGAGGGAAGGATTTCTATTGTCGAGGGAAATTTTGAAAGCCATATCTCTGCCGTCAAGGGAAATTTTGGGAGCTGTATTTCTGCTGTTGAAGGAAGGTTAGAAAACTGGTTTTCACCTATCAAGGGAGATATGCAGAATATAAGGGAAAACATCCTTCACACAGTAGAAGATAGAGTAACTCAAACAGGACATATCACCACACCTCTAAACCCCTCAAACCTAACCAGCAATACAGCACACCTAGACCTGAAGGTGATTATAGAGAGCCTTCTGGAATTCCACAGGCGACTGGAAGAGAATCTGACTAGCTTCTTCGAGCTTCGAGGGATCGATCAATCTGTTAGGAATGACTAATCTACCAGAGGACATCTTCGTGCAACTCGTCACACCGCGATTAAAGGGGCAAGGTGCTACTTGGTGGAATAATTTGAAGGGTCTAAATTTAAACTGGACGAACTTCAAGTAGGAATTCCTCGCTAGGTTTAATACTAAAGGGGTGAAGAGCTCTGTAAAAGGAAGCTACTGACTGAGGCACAACCCACTGGCATGAGAGCTAGCGCCTTCGTCCTACAGAAGTACCAACTCTTTAAGCGTCTGCACCCGGAAGGAAGCGAAAACGAGATCTTACCAGACATCACAGAGCTACTTCACGATAAGATTCAACCCCTAGTGAAGGTATCACAACCAAGATCCTTTGATGATCTACGCAGAATCATTGCCCAGCTGGAGGAGGAACATAAGAGGAAAGCTACGGAAGATCCCAGTGCAGTTAGGAAGTGCTACCAGTGTGGAAGAACGGGACACCTGAAGAACAAGTGCCCAATCATGATGTCGGATAACTAGGTCCGGCCCATTCTGGATTGAGGGGGGGATGGGACCGGGATGCACCTCAAAATCTGACAGATAAGCTACACTGGTCAAGTAGGAGAGGGATTGGTCAGATAGTGAGTAGAATAGGCCAACCCTGCACAGCTATCATCTTAAGGATTGGCAACAAGAATTTTTCTGCCATACTCGACAGCCAAACAAGCCAATCATTTGTCAGCTGGACTGTTGCCAGATTACTACCGCCTATGAAGTCTCGCCACCTCAGAAGGGTAGTGGGAGCAGTGGACGGGGTGACCTATTCCATCCAAGGACGGACTAACCTAAGTGCTAAATGTATGAGCAAGCCTATTGTAATTGACGTTGCAGTGATTCAGAACCTGATACCCGACATTATATTAGGTCATGACTTTCTGGCAGAATACAAGGTGATCCTAGACTACGCAGCTCATGAAGTCTTTTTGGGAAAAGAAAGATGTCTGAGGGTTGCCTTGAATGATGGAAATCTCCAGACATGCAAGGATACAGAAGTCGACGTAGACCTGGGAGATATCCACACATCTTCGACCGAGTGAAGAAGAGGAGCTGAGACACACCTTAAAGGACTTTCCAGAAGTCATCGCCAATAAAATTGGATGGACTACTATGGTAACGCACACAATTGAATGCAGCGCTTCCTCGCCCTTGCACGTTATAAACTTCATATTAGAGCCTGTATTGTCAAAGTATCAGTTGTGAAAATTTAAATTTATAATTCCACCTTTACAATACTGTAATTGTCTTTATTGAAAAGACTACATTAAACTACACTCATGATACAAATTTCGTCCTCTTATGGGACATCTTCAGTCACACATACAAACATTGAAAATAAGGTGAGGACACGTTGAAATAAGTAAATAAGTCTTTAGATCTTGTGACGCGGCGTGTTGGCATCTTGTCAATCTTGAATGTTAAAATGGTGCAGCGTGAACATAATATGAAGCATGAAGTCCAGTTAAATCACAGATTAAAATGTTGTTGTATGCAAAGAATTTCCCATTTATAAAACAACATAAGTGGCTGTGCGAATAAAATGCTTCATGTTCATGCTGCACCATTTTAACATTGAAGATTGACAAGACGCCAACATGCCGCGTTACAAGATCTAAAGACTTTTTATTTACCTAATTTACCTTATTTTCAATGTTTGTATGTGTGACTGAAGATGTCCCAAAGAGGACGAAACATGTATCACGAGTATAGTCTAATGTAGTCTTTTCAATAAAGATAATTACAGTATTGTAAAGGTGGAATTATAAATTTAAATTTTCACAGGTTGCTTCCTCACCCATCAAGCAACGTCCATATCCAATCAACCCAGATAAGCGCAACTTCATCATCCAGAAGATTCAAGAGGTGGAAGGGCAAGGTCTCATCGAACCTTCTACATCCTGTTGGGCTTCACCTATCGTCCTACTGAAGAAGAAAAATGGGGAGTATAGACTATGTGTGGACATCTGCAGGTTGAATGAGAAGACCGTTAGTGATGCCTACCCCATGCCTGACCTGAAAGACTCGCTGAAACAAGTAAGTGGGTCTAGGGTTTTCAACACGCTGGATCTCAACTCCAGATACTGACAAGTGGAGTTCGAGGAAAGTTCCAGACCACTGACCGCATGACACTGAGAGGATTGTACCAGTTTGCAGTAGTGCCTTTTGGATTGAAGGATGCTCCTGCTATCTTCATGCAACTGATGGGTAAGTTATTATCAGGATATGTTGGAGATTTTTGCTGAGTGTATCTCGACAACATTTTAATTCACAGCAAGAATTTTCAAGAACACCTGGTACATCTGAGGAAAGTACTGGAATGACTGAAGATTCGTGGACTGATTTGCCAACTGGAGAAGTGCCACATCGCCCAGTCCCGCGAAGAATGTCTTGACCATGTCCTCACATCTGAAGGTTTAGAAAGGCAACCAGAGAAGCATCGAGCTATTGAAGAAGCTGAACGCCCGTGGACCAAGCGACAGGTACATCAGTGCCTTGGCTTGTGTGGATAGTAGAGCAGCTTCATGCCACACTACTCCATAACAACCGCCCGTTTCGATGGACCAGCAAGGAAGAGGCAGCATTCCAAGGCATTAAGGCTGAGATATGCAACGCTCCCAGTCTAGCCCATCCCGACCCTCAACAGAAGATGTGCGTGCAGACAGACGCCAGAGACTCTGGCTTAGGAGCAGTGTTATTCCAGGAGAGGAGTGACGGCGGAAGGGACATAGAGTATGCCAGCGGCTTCATAAATATATCATGCATGTGACATTAACTCCAAAGTCATTTACCTGGTTAAAGTTTGAGTGTTTTGTTCATATGATAGCACCTAAAATTAAAACAAATAAAAGAAAGGAATATCTACTAATTACACATCGTGCTAGTGACATTGTGAAAGATTTTACATTAACTTCATGGTCAGTTACATCATTTACCTCACTAGAACTGCAGTGATTTGTCTCAGAGGTAATTTTCGAAAAGTAAGGGGTTGCGATACTTTCTCGTTTTGAGAAGGACATACTGTTTTCTGGCTTATGAACTATCCCCTGCAGCATTAGAAGTCCAATTAGAGTTTTTATCTCAGTTGGATTTGTATCCACCCAATCTCTAGCTCGTGACAGTGGTTTCAGATTCGGATGGGCTTCTAAAAACTGTTTAGCATACACATTGGTCTGTTCAGCAATATGTTGAAACATATCATCACCTATGAACTGTTCAAAATATTCCAACACATTGGATTCATCGTCGAAGTCCATATTTACACCACTAGCACCAGAAAATATGAATTTCTGACATGAAACACCACGCGACGGGAAAGGTTGAAACATGTCTATCACTTCGCCTTCATCCGATTCGTAATGTTGTTCATCTTGTTCTTCATTCTCATACTCTGAACCACTTTCACTATCAGGCTCACCTTCATCTGTATCAAACCACTCATCTTTGGATTTCTGAGAAGATAAATTGTCACAATCATTCTCTGAGTGTTGAATAATCTCGTCTTCGAACGTTTCAAACTTAGGCTTTGAACTAGATGCTGCCACATTTGGCCTACTGTGGACAGGTAGCACTGTACAGTTGTAAAATAAAAACAAATAATCTTCAAGAAGCATGGCATGTGGTATTTGCTGCCATCGTGTGGGAAAAACATCAATTAAGATGACAATACACGACTCTGCAAAGTAGCTTGTCATGCCTAGGAGGTATTCGTGGTAAAAGATGAGTACATGTATATTCTTCATGTCCATTACCCTGTAACATTCAGCGTATGAATATATACCTACGTCATGCCCAGTTAAGAGGTTAAATCTTCTATCTCTTCATATATCTTTCAATTTCTTCATCATCTGCTGAACTAGTAGGCATATAGACCTGCACTATTGTGGTGGGCATTGGTTTGGTGTTTATCTTGACAAAATAATTATTTCACTATGCTGGTCATAGTACCTTATCCGCTGCCGTTTTTCTTATTCATTATTAAACCAACTCGTGTATTTCCCTTGTTTGATTTTCTGTTGATAATTCTGTAGTCTCCTGACCAAAAATCCTATTCTTCCTGCCAATGTACTTCACTTATACCATCTCTATCTAACCTAAGTCTATCCATCTCCCTTTTTCTAACCTACCACAATGATTCAAACTTCTAACTTTCCACGCTCCGACTTGCAAAATGTCTGTATCCATTTTCCTGATGATCGCCCCCTCTCGTGTAGTCCCCACCCAGAGATCCAAACAGGGGGCTATTTTACCTTCGGAATATTCTACCCGGGAGGAAGCCATCATCAGTACATCATTCATACAGAGAGAGCTGCATGTTCTCAGTAGTTAGATACAGCTGTAGTTTCCCGTTGCTTTCAGCCATTTAGCAGTATCAACACAGCCAAGCCATGTTGAATATTATTACAAGGCCGTATCAGCCAATCGTCTAGACTGCCGCCCTTGCAACTTCTGAAAGGCTGCCACTCTCTTTTCTATGAATCATTCATTTGTCTGGCCTCTCAACAGATATCCATCGGAATGGTTGCACTTGCAGCTCAGCTATCTGCTTCATTGGGACACGCGAGCCTCCCCACAGCGGCAAGGTCACATGGTTCGCAGGGGAGGGCTACCATATTCACTGAAAATAAGAAAACCGTGTTTGTCACTTTGTAGGAGTTTCCAGGCCAGTCCCTGTCATGGAAACAGTGACACACTCCCTTCAAGAGGCTCTTTCCTGTGGCTGCAGTGCACAGCATGAAAAATATCACATAGTAGGTGAAATCCTGTTGAGTGCACCGTGAGGTCTTCTGAACTATGTCATGTCAGATCTCTAAACAATCCTTCATGGGAAGAGTACCTAAGCTTTATTTTTGGATGTAAAGTTGCATAAACATAGTCTCTTGTCTAAAATTAGTAGGCCGACAGGTTATCTTCTTAACACCCTCTTGTATTTTGTCAACATCCCAGGATGCTATAGAACAGTGATTCATGTTTTAAGGAAGCCTTGGACCTATGGGAGTAATGGAGTTCCACTTCAGTTTGACAAGCTATGGATTCCTTGGAAACAACTTGGCAAAAGTAATGGAATTCGATGAGTTGCTATCAGTATTAAAGTGGATTGTGGAAGAAATATAGTAGAACTGGCTGGGGTCAGCAAAGAGGATGCATCTGGATATATTCTGGGTTAATAATATTTGAATAATGGGAGAGACCATGGAAGTGATAAGGTGTTCTTAACAGGTGTGAAAAGGGAAAGGTAGAGTATGGGGTGTGATTGCTCATCAGGAAAGCCGTAGTATGCAACATAATTTCAGTTAGGCATGTAAATGAATGGATGATATGCATAGATATACCACTGTAGTTGCAGGAATTAGGAAAGAATTGTATCAATGTATTCACCATGTGAGGAAGGAGATCTCTAATGACAGTAGACAAGTTTTATGAAGCACTGGGTGACATAAAAGTGAAGGATAGGATAGTGTTAGTGGGAGATTTCAATGTAAGAATTGTCAATAAAACTGAAGGATATAGAAATTGATGGGTCAGTGTTAATTGCACTTATCAATAAGGAAAGGAACAGGGAAGATTGTAGCCACTGATAAGGAAGCTGACAAGAGTGGGAAGCATTTACATTACTAGCAAATGCTGGGGCTGTATCTTAATTAAGGCCACAGCCGCTTCCTTCCCACTCCTAGCCCTTTCCTATCCCATCGTCGCCGTAAGACCTATCTGTGTCAGTGCGACGTAAAACAACTAGCAAAAACTTGATTAGCAGTTCCAAATTCGTTCAGGTATATGGATATTCACTGCAACACGTGGGAGATCGGGGCACCAGATTCATATTAGACTCTATCAGAATTGACTTCGTATGGTAGAACATCAGTAATGGTACAAGATGAGCCCTGTGACGGGAACGGAGGAAGATGCTCTATAGTTCTTACGGCCTTACTGAGGTCACCAGACAATGCTACAAACTGTGGAAGATAACGTGGGTGCAAGGTGAAAACATTTTCGTCATTGGTTTCTTTGCAGCATATACCGGTATGAATGAAGTGAGTCAGGTGTTAAATTATCACTAGGGCTCGGAAGTTCATGCATTTGCATGTTTTTTTAGGGATTAAAAATGTGTGCTTATACATTATGTGCACGAATTATGGAATTTTCAGTCATTTGAACGTGCTTTTATGGTGCATATAACTGCATATTTTTGTGATTTTGATAAATGAATCATATTTTAATACATATATATTAATATATGGCATATTTTAATCAGTTTAATGGTTTTTACAGTATTTTTTAATAAGCTTTTTTCATCTGGTTGATGTTGGCAGTAATGTTGCGCATGATGACGCAACTTGTCATGTGGTGAGGAGTTGTAATGTCACGTAGTGAATCCCCTGTTTCATCATCTACCCTCACGTTTTGTGCTAAGCTCTCGACTGGCTGTCCATTGAGTCGTGTAACGGTGTTGTGAACTGGTTGTGACCAAACTATGTTTTGCGTATAGTGTGTGTCTGTTAAAATGTTCTTTACATGCCGAAAATAAGAGCAACTTCGAGTTGTAGATAACTAGTTTACAGGAGTAGTTTTCAGGTGACAATATCTACAGATAATAGGGTACTGTTCTGTGGAGCATGTGAGAAAACTATAGGGAGTGACAGAAGATTGCAAATAGTTCAACACATAAACTCAGCAAAACTTAAGGAGAATTTAACTAGCAAACTCTCAAATTGAGAGCCTGTTCAAAAACAACTATTAGTGTGTTTAGGAAGTAGGATTAGTGAATTTTCTTAAGACTTGTGCCAAGCATTTTTGTAACCGTTACTTCAGCGGCTACAACAAACACAGTAAAGGGAGGAAAGTAAGTGCAATTACATGGTACCCAAGACACTACACACACAAAACAGCTGATGAACTACGCGGAACTCCGCCGATAACAACACTGGTAAATATCAGTAGGGGCAACTTGACAATAAAAACTTAGGAACGTGAAAGGAGCTGGGAACCTGCCAAGGGCATGGAGTAGGCTTAGGTTGCAGATTCCGGAAAATCAACCCTGATCCTTGATTTTCAAAATATATTATTTACCAAAATATTATTTACAAAGGACTTTACAAGCAAATTCCGAACAATTTCAGTCATACGGAACTTGTGAAATACAAATTACATGTTCCTTGAGACACACAAATTGGACGTTCCTTGACAATAGCTTCCTATAAGTTCAAAGAGTCAAGCAAATACCATACATCTAATTACAACCCAAGTCGTACCATACAATTTAGAGATAAGTTAGTGACACGGAACTACTAGAGGCAAACCCCAAGGTAAATACATAAAACTACAATTTACATGTTTCGTGAAACAAGGAAAGGGGAATGCCTCAGAAACAAACAGGCGAGCCCAGCTGAAAAGCTAAGGCATCCGAAATAATTGAGTGGCGAGTCTGGGTAAGGTTAGAGCAAACTCCTATATGCAAAAGCAAGAGAACATTAAGTGAAATTTAAGGTAGAACAGAAATCGAGAGTGCTTACCCCAAAGTGGCCCATCCCGGTAACGAGACAACGTCAAAACTTCGGACAGTCAAGAGATAGAAGACGGACAGCCAGACTGACCACGAAATTCTGCCTCGCTCTCTTTAAAAAGGGAACCCTGGCCTTGGAGTACCCAATCAGAACGCAGGAGCCCGCCTATTGCCACTCAGATTCACCAATCACAACTCCTACTTCAGTCGCGAAGTTTAAATAATTTTCTCAAGTACGCACGATCGCGAATCTTCCATTTCCAGAACAGTCAGAACATACTTTCTAGAATACATAACTAACAAAGGCCAGTACACCCTGTTCAAAAATTCAAGTTACAACTTTCTGGATAGTTTGAGTAAATATAGAAATGAAATCTAGTTGTTACAAATACTGTATGTTACCAAAATATTTACACTGTACAGGTTAGGTAGTACATGGAATACAAATAAAATAAGCTGCAGTCGCTTAAATGCGGCCAGTATCCAGTATTCGGGAGATAGTAGGTTCAAACCCCACTGTCGGCAGCCCTGAAAATGGTTTTCCGTGGTTTCCCATTTTCACACCAGGCAAATGCTGGGGCTGTACCTTAATTAAGGCCACAGCCGCTTCCTTCCCACTCCTAGCCCTTTCCTGTCCCATCGTCGCCATAAGACATATTGGAGTCGGTGTGACATAAAGCAACTAGCAAAAAAAAAAAAAGAACTCTTGCATCCATTTTTATTTTTACATCAAAGAATACCATTCATGTCGCTCCCTATCTCGAGACATTCGACTAGTTAAAGCTTACACATTGATTCACTTTCAAATAAAGCAACCCTGCAGTATCTCCTCCACTCATCTGCATTACACATGAGTGTGTAAACGTGCCAGGGTGTGGAATTCTGTCCCATGAGAGTTAGTAACTGCAAGACATTAGCTTCTTTTAAAGGGATTTCATCCTAAGTGTGTAGCCAAGTTGTGAGAATGAATGATGTAGTACTTAAGTATTCATAAAATTCATACTTGTATTAAGATGCTCCAAGTCATGGAGATCATAACGTCAAATCAAATCAAAATCTCTTTATTTGCAAATGATGTGTCTACCTTGGTGGCAAATGGTACACTAAAATACATTATTGTCAAGCACTAAATTTTAAATTAACAAGAGACGAAGAAAATTTTCCTAGAATACAATATTATACAATTTACGCTAATAATTTGTTCTATTAAACACACACATCATCCTTAATAAATTTATATTGTTTACAAAATTCTACTTATAATATCTTACAAACATAGTCAACTCATATACAGTATGTGAAATTACTTCTAATAATAATATACAACTGGTATAAGATTAAAATTAACATTGAATTTATTTACATATTTATATTTTACCCATTTTGGAACCTAAGTAGCATAACGACCTGCTGCGTCTTAACCAGAGCCCCTTTTGCCACCACTTTTCAGAGTTCCTGAAGGGCCTTCACAGCTACCATAGCGGTTCCAGGGCCCTCGAAGTCCCCACTGTACTTCACCCCTACAGGCAGTCCCCTACTTGGGCTGTCCAAACTCCATAGACCAGGGGATGGAATTAATTTAACTACACACATTTTTTATTTACAATATCCTGCACTGGTCGAATGCCCTCTAACATTTAATTTATTATCTCTGTTGTTGTTTATTCTCTGCTTGAATATCTGTACAGATTTTGGAAAAGGATTAAACACTACCCCTGGTAAACTGTTCCACTCCTTCACGCCCTTCCCAATGAATGAAAATTTACCCCAATCGCTTCTGCTAAAATTCCTTCTAATTTTGTACTTGTGGTCAGTTCTACCAATATAATTATTTTCCAACTGAAGCCTCTCACGGATATCTCTCCATGCTTCTTCTCCTGTATAGGCTCTATATAATCCTATAAGTCTAGTTTTCTCCCTTCTCTTACTTAAAGTTTCCCAACCAAGTTCCTTTAACATTTCTGATACACTACTCTTTCTCCTGAAATCCCCTGTTACAAACCTTGCTGCTTTCCTCTGCACACCATCTAGTTCTTTTATTAGGTATTCTTGGTGAGGATCCCAAACACTGTTTGCATATTCCAATAATGGACGAACCATACTTAAGTAACTTTTTTCTTTTAATTCTTTGTTGCATCCTTTAAGTAGCTTCATTATGACATGTAACGATCTGTATGCTTTCCCAACAATGTCATCAACATGACCCTTCCAGTGCAAATTACTTTCAAATCGCACACCTAAGTATTTGCACTTGCCATCTTTTGGGATAACTACCTCATCCAAAGTATATTCAAATTTAGTTTTAAAGCTCCTGTTTGTAAATGTTGTAACAGTTGATTTGCCTCCATTAATCTTCATATTATTTTCTTCAACCCATTCTTGGATACTCTCAAGGTCCCTTTGTAATTCTGAGCAATCCTCAGTGTTATTTATTTCCCTATAAACAATTATGTCATCTGCATACAATCTTATTTTCGATGTTCTCTTGTTCCCTAAATCATTTGCGTATATTAAGAAAAGTAACGGACCGATTATACTACCCTGTGCAATTCCCTTCCAAACTTTCTCTTCCTGTGATATATTATTTCCTACTTTGACTTTCTGAACCCTTGAATTTAGAAATGTTCTTATCCAACGTATAACCCTTACGTCCAATCCTATTCCCTCCAATTTCTTTAATAATATTCCATGTTCCACTCTATCAAAGGCTTTGGAAAGATCTATGGCTATGCAATCCAACTGGCCTCCTGAATCCAACGGATCTGATATGTCCTGCTGAAATCCCACCAGTTGTGCCTCGCAAGAAAATTTCTTTCTAAATCCATACTGGCTCTTCATGAACCAATTTTTATCATCACATATCCCTCTGATGTACTTTGCTATTAAACTCTCCAGTATTTTACAAACTATACTGGTCAGGCTGATTGGTCTATAGTTCTCTGGTTTCCTTTTATCACCCTTTCCTTTATAAATTGGTATTATTATAGATTCCTTCCATTCCTTTGGTATCACACTATTATTTATGACATAGTCAAAGAGAAATTTTAAATAAGGCACTATATACCACCCCATTGTCTTCAAAATACCTCCCCAGTAATTTGATCACTTCCTGCTGCTTTTCCTTGCTGAAGCAGTTGGATTTCTCTGAAAATATCTTCATTTGTGAATGAGAAGCTTCTTGTTTCCCTCTGTGTCTCTCCCTCTCTATCTTATGTTATGGTTTCCAAGTCCTGACAATCTTCTACTGAATCTCGGAATTCCCTACTGAAGAGGTTTGCTTTCTCAGTATCTGTTAAATAGTGTTCACCCCCTTCTCCCACCATTGTAGGAAATTTGGATTCCTTTTCCTTTTTTATTCCTAATATAAGAATACAGCTTTTTCCATTTCCCTTTATGGTCATTACCCTCTTGAAGAATGCCATTCATTAGCTGTTTTCTAGTTTCTTTATTCTCCCTACCCTCTTTGATTTTCCTGTTTACTATTCTACATTTTCTTTTTAATTTTCTTATTTCCCTTGTGTAATAAACAGGGTCTGAGGTCATTTTACCCTTCTTAACAGGTACAAATCTCTTCTCTCCTTCCCAAATGATTCCTTTAAATTTAGCCCAAAGTGTATCCACATTAGTCCCTTCACTTATCCAAGAACTGAATTGTGATTTAAGGTAAGTCCCAAATTCATCAACTTAAGTTTTTCTGTATAATTTCTTGTCTTGTGTGACCCTCTTATTAAGCCTTTTTGGTACCAGTCCTACATCCATTATTACAGCCTTATGGTCACCTATTCCTTCAATTACCTCAGTTTTATCAACAATTTCCCATGGTTTAACAAGAATACATCTAGTAAGTTATTGAGACGAGTCGGTTCTTGTACTACTTGTGTAAATCCTCCCTCCCAAATTAACTTATTTTCCTGTTTCTGTTCATGGGCTTCACTTGCAGCTCCATTCCATTCAACTTCGGGCAAGTTTAGATCTCCCCCAATTATTACCATATCATTATTATTGTTTTTATGAGTATAATCTATTATTTTCTCAAATATTTCCATGTCTCTTTCCTCTCTTCCAGGCCTGTATGTTCCTATAATTCCCACCTTCTTCATATTATGACAAACTAATTTTATCCCTAATATTTCATCCCTTTCATCAGTAACCCATTCATGTGAACAATAAGTTTCCTTCACCAGAATAAACACCCCCCCTCCCTTTTTATCTCCTTGGTCTCTACGATAGACTGTATACCCTTCTGGAAATACTTCTCTATTACCCACCCCTTCTCTCAACCACGATTCCATTCCTATCACCACGTCCGTCTCATAAGATTCCATCAATGTACCGAATTTTAATTGTTTATTTACTACACTCTGACAGTTTACCAAGAGCAATCTCAGACCTCCTTCCTCCCTAAAACGTGACTGTTGCAATTGGGTAACGTTTGACTCATGAGTTGAGAACGTCCCTGGAACGCAGATCCTTGTACATAGATCTTGATTTAAGGGTCTGGGTTTTCTGGCAAGTTTCCCTGTATGTGCCAGTTTAGTGGTATGGGTTTTCTTAAGTACAGATTAGTTTGCAAATCTCTGTTGATAATTGTAGCAATTTGTCTACAGAGATTTGCTTTTCCATTACCATTCAGATGTAACCCATGCCTAGTGAACATTTGCCTGCCAAGACCTAAAGTATCTACTACATAGACATTTCTAAAACTCTTACATAATCTCTTGATTTTTATATTTACATCATTTACAGCTTTGTTCACACATGAGTCCTCTAAAAGGTCATACCTAGGTGGCTTTCGTATCTAACTCTAGAACCAGTGGTGCATATTATGTTATAACTTACTTTTTCGTATGTACGCCATCCTACACATAACCAAACTCTTGTAAAACCTTCAGTTGTTATGTAATTAATATATTTTAATTCTTTTATTAAAATGCTAAGTACAACTATACCCTGTAAATATGTATTGCACATTTGTATAACCTCAAAATCTTTGTAGTTGAAAACTGTAGAATGCTCTGTAGTATTCGTATTGGGTATAATCCACTATCATTCTGATACTTATTTAGGTTTCTGGAAACTTACTGTAATGATTTATTATCCAGATACATGTGGAAACATTAGGAATTTTGTAGTTTCTGTCACTATGGTTTGTGAATATGTAATGAAATATTCGAGTTTGATCTATTCCAATCAAGAGTCCGATTGATGGATTGTTCCTTGTATGTTTGGATGTGTTCCATTTAGAGTGTTGCAAGAACATTTCTTGACTGAACGGTATGTATATCGAGCTGACAGGCCAAAAGGCCGATCAGAGCAGCAGTTAGAGTGAGTGAGTGTTACTATGACCTGAGAATTTGGTTGATATCTGAACTTATCAGAATCGACTGTGTGATGGTGAAGTGAACGATCAGTGTGAGGTCTTTATATCTGAACTTGTCAGAATCGACTTGAGTGAGAGGGTAGTCAGTCTTGCCTTGTGATGGTAAAGTGAACGATCAGTGTGTGGATTTGTTGATATCTGTAGTTGACAGAATTGATAGTAAATTGCATCAGTGTGTTTCCCTTCATAGTGTTGTGTTGTGTATAACTGTGTGTTGTTACAGAATAGGCATAGCGGCAATAAAGTGGTTTTATGCAAAGAAATGAACGTATATTGTGCGATGTTTATTTACACCAAAACAAAATAGCATTGAGAACGATAACTCGTTTGTTTTTGAATTGTTAGAATCATCATTATTACTCACTATCATCTAGTCACTGTTTTTGAATTGTTAGAATCATCATTATTACTCACTATCATCTAGTCACATACAGCATTTTGTCGTTATGTTACTATATAACGCCGTTTTTTTCCACTGCAGATTGTATGCTAAAAGCTCCTCTCGCTTATCACTATAATCACCTTATTAATTTGTGAGGTTAGACAGTTGAACCTATAGTAAATATTAGAATGTGGATAGCGCCAGGAGTCTTAACTCGCCACTTGTAAAGGCATAAATAAATAAACAAACAAATCTTCTTATTAGACCACATACATGAATGGAAATCTACACCAGGCAAATGGTGGGGCTGTACCTTTAGGGCTCGGCAGCTTCTTTCGCACTCCTAATCCTCTCCTACCCCATCATTGCCATAAGACCTATCTGTGTTGGTGCAACGTAAAGCAACTTGCAAAAAAAAAAAAAAAAAAAAAAAAAAAAAAAAAAAAAAAAAAAAAAAAAAAAAAAAACCACACACATAAGAAAAGTGAACGAAATGTGATTACTTACGATACTTTAAATGAAAGTTATTTTTCTTGCTTTGGCATCAGCAAACTCTTTTATGACTTAGTTAAAATCCATTGATTTAGCCAGCTTGTGTTCTATCAATACCATATTGTTGACCTCAGATAAGTTGTTGTAACTTTAAGCTTTGAAAAACATCTTCCTCCACTTGCCACTGTCACCAGTTGTTAGCAAAATTTGTAGTGCTACATGTACCTTGGGCACAAAACCATACTCGTGTAAGAGTTTCAACATTTCAATTGGTGTACTTCCGGGCTTCATCAATGTGGAGACCACTTCAGTTCATATTTTAAATAAACAAGACCGATTTCTATAGTCTTTACCCGATTATGACTGTCTCGCAACTTGGGACACTTACCAGTTAGTCTTTATTATTATTATTATTATTATTATTATTATTGTTACGGAGTTCTCCGTGGTAGTTAGAGGTGAAAGAAGGTGCTGGGATGAATAGGTCTCAATCTATGAAATGAAAGTTAATTTAAAATATAACAAGGTTATATTTTCTTTTCAAGATCAAGAAATAACAAATATAACAGGTACTTAGTAGCCTAGCAACAAATCGAGAATGTACAATTACAGTAGTTACAGGATTTGGGCTCCGAGAGCCAGACACACAATTCTTGAGCTATAAGCCCAACTTTACCCGTATACAAGATTCAACCAAGGGGCAGAAGACCCCAATCATGCTCAAGAGCACTTGCTCCCAATTACATAGTAAAAGCCTCCTCGAGGCACACAGAAACAAATTTTTTTTTTTGGAAGAGCAACCCGCTCTCAAAGTTCCAGCCTATCAAAGGCCACACCAAATTCCACCTTCAAGCTGTCCTCTAAGGACATAAACACAGGGGTAAAAATACCCAACCTACTGAGGCCGATTTAGTAAATAAACAGGAAAATTACAAGGCCCCAAAATACAAACTTGAGTGGAGGCGTAACTGGCACTCCGAATATACTTTATTAAAACCTATTTGGCTCTAGGCCGCTTATGCAAGGGCTAATCCCATACTACAGAGGTGACTTATACATTAGGAAGGGAAGAAACGGTTGTGAAAATAAGTTCACCTCAAAGCAATAGGAGTGGGAGCTCGAGAGGGTTAAGCACTGTCTATCCCAATATGTAGTTTAAAGAGATAGAATCTATACCAAGTGTCTTTTACATTTTAGAGGAAAGTTACATGGTAAAAGGTATCGAACCTGCCCCGAGAGTTAAACTGCTGAGCTAGCAAGAAAATAAGTTATTAAAAGGCCATTACCTTATTGAAGAACTGCTGCCCGACGAAAGAGGCGCTACATAATTTACACTATGATGGATGTTACTGAAGTGGCCCGGAGACCCAAAAATCAGCAGTTTATATACCCTCGTGGAACATTCTAGACCTTTCAAGAATAAGAACACCCGCCCACAAGCTTTTTATTGGACGGCCAAAAGATTACATGTCAAAACTGAAGAAGAAAACCAGGATTGATGGAAAATTAATTACAGAAATTTATGATTGGCCAATTTCAAAACTGGCGGAAAGAAAGGGTTAACGTTGCCAACTTAAACAATGGCAGCAAGAAATTTAATAAAGAACAAACTTATAAATACTAAATTTCTTCAAAAAAAAAAAAAGGTTCCTACACTTCGCACTAGAGTGCACAATTGTAGTTCATAAGAGGTGCCATCTAGAAGAGAATGTTCGCACTTCTTGCTACAGAGAAAACAAAAATGCATCGAAAACGACACAGTTCAGAACGCTTCAAAATTTACTAGTAGGGACATCTTCTGAGAAACTTGAGAATTAACCCGGTAGTTAAAGTTCAGGCTTCCTCCAATAGAGGAGTTTCAACTGGCGCAAAGTTCGAATTAGCGGCGTGGAGGTGTACCACACGGTACAATTATTATTATTATTATTATTATTTTTTTTCTTTTTTTTTCTTGCTTTTTTTCTTTACAAGTGAATAGACCACTAAAGATCACGCTACAACTTCATTTCTTTCTCTTCGTGTTGAGTTTTCTCTGCGTCCAATACTCCTTCATGCGTTCGCTGGCCTGCTTCCGTTGTTCATCTGCCCAGGCTCTGCCAGTCTTCCTAGTTCTTCCTGCGGCTTGAACACCTTCCAAATTCTTCAGTGTGTTCCTAAAACTATTCCTTTCTAACAGCTGGTCTTCCAAGATACTTAACCTTTCCATATCCTTCTTCGTTTCCTTAATCCATGCTGTAGTGGTCTTTTTTCTCCAGAAGTAATCAAATATCTGTTTGGTAAGTCTGTTTGCATTCATTCTGTGTAGATGTCCAAGAAACGCCAGCCTCCTTTTCTTCATGGTCTCTGAGATTCTTTCCACCTTCTGGTAAACTTCTTTGTTACTCTGAAGTTTCCATCCGCTTTCAGTTTGGACAGCTCCCATAATTTTTCTGAGGATTCTTCTCTCCAGGACCTCTAGCTTCTCCAGCTTGTAATTCATGGACAGGCATTCACTGGCATACAGGCATTCTGTTTTGACCCCGGTGTTGTAATGTTTTAATTTGGAATTCCAAGATAAGCACTTCTTATTGTAGATGTTTTTTGTCAAGCCGTATGCTCTCTCCATTTTTGAGATCCGATCTTCCACTGCAGGTTTTTCTAGTCCATTCTCCTGTATCGTCTCACCAAGGTACTTGAACTTCTTGATCCTTTCTATCCGTCCTATCTCTGTTTCTAGGAATTTTGGTCCATCTTTGATGTTCGTCATGAATTTGGTCTTTTCTGCTGAGATCCTCAGTCCTGTTTGGCTGGCGATTCTTTCCAAGAGGTTAATCTGGATGGTTGCGACCTCTGGACTTTCTGATAGTATAGCAAAGTCGTCAGCAAAAGCCAAGCAGTTGACTTTAATCCCACCTGATTTTCTCCCTAGACAGATCGGGATTATCCCTTGATGTTCAAGTTCTGAGTTCCATATTCTTCCTATCTTTTCTAGGACACAGTTGAATAGGGGTGGGGATAGTCCATCCCCTTGCCTCACGCCTGTCTTGATTTCAAATGATTGTGAGAGATGCCCGAAGAATTTTACCTTGGAGGTTGTGACTGGTAGGGTCTCTTTAATTATATTTGCCAGTTTGGTTTTGACTCCAAATTCCCTAATGATCTTATCCAAAGTCTCTGTCCACCGAATCGAAGGCTTTTTTTAAGTCATAAACGACACCACAATTTTCTTACCACTCAACATTCTGTGGCGGAGTATTGACTTCAGGTTGAATATTTGTTTGATACAGGAGCGGCCTTTCCTAAACCCTGCTTGGTATTCCCCTAGTTGTTGGTCCAGATTCGCTTCTATTCTATTAAGAAGCAAGTTTGAGAGAATTTTATAGGCGATCGGGAGGAAGGATACGCCCCTATAGTTCTTGACATCTTGCTTGTCCCCTTTCTTATGCAGCGGATGGATAAGTGCTGTTTTCCATTCTTCTGGGATTGTCTCGTTCTCCCAGATTTCCTTGATGATTTGGTGAAGATCATCTAAGATTTCCGGTTCTGCCCATTTCAACATTTCTGCTGTTATTGAGTCTTCTCCACTAGCCCTGTTGTTTTTGAGGTTTTCAAGAGCTTCCTTGACTTCTTCCTTTGTTGGTGGTTCATCATCTTCTGAGTTCTCTTGTATGTCTGGAAATTCTAGTTTAGAGGTTGGGGAAGGACAATTCAAGAGAGTGTGGAAGTATCTGGCTAATATCTCACAGTTTTCTTGGTTGTTCAGTCTGATTTTACCCTGTTCGTTTCTGAAGATCAAACTTGGCGCTTGGTATCCTTTGAGTTTTCTCTTGAAGGTCTGATAAGTCTCTGGAATTGTTCTTGAGTCGGTCTGGATCTCTTCCAGGTGAGCTCTTTCAAATTATCGTTTTGTCCTTCGAAATGTTCTGGATGTTCCTTTCCTCTGTTGCCTGAATTGTTCCATTTGTTCCTTTCCTCTGGAGCATTTCCATTTTCTTCATTTCTCGGACCTCTCCCTGAGAGCTTCCTCGCACTCTTCATTCCACCATATTTCTCTTTTCCTCCTAGCCTGTCCGAGTGTTTTCTTTACGGCTGCATTGATTCCCGTACATAGTTCTTGCCAGTTGCCCTTTCTGCTGGTCTGGATTTTGTCCCTGATGTTTCTAATGATGTCTTCAGTGATGTTCATTTTGTTTGTGTTTTATTTCATTATTTTAGGTGGGTCTCTCTTTTGTGCTATTGGGAGAAACTTTGGAGAGATAGTGGTCTGAATCGAATTCACCATTCCTAATCACTTTGATGTTCGTCACCTCCTTTGATTTTTTCCTTGTTATCGCTACGTGATCCAATTGGAATTCCCCTAATTCGGGCTTCGGAGATACCCATGTCTTTGATTTTCTTGGGAGTTTCTTGAAGTGTGTTGACATAAGTTTCATCTGAAAAGCTTTGCAGAGTCCAATGAGCCTTTCCCCATTCTTGTTTGTCCTCTTATGTGCTGGATATTCCTCTACGATGTCTCTGTACTTTTGTTCCTTCCCAATCTGTGCGTTGAAGTCTCCCAGCAGGATTTTTACGTTGCTCTTGGGTATCCGGGTGATTTCAGTTTCCAGAAGATCCCAGAACTCATCAACTTTCTGTGGATTCTTCTTGTTGTCTTCGTTGATCGGGGCGTGACAGTTGATGAGAGTGTACATCTTATTCTTGGATTTAATGGTTAGTAGAGACAATCTTTTAGACTTTGATGTGAAGTCTGTACTACCTTCCTGTTTACGTAGAAGCAGGTTCCGAGCAGAGGCATGTTGGTGGTTGTTCTAATTGCCGGCTTTCCTTTGAATATTCTGTATTGGTTGGTGTCTATGATGTTTTCTTCCAGGAATCTTGTCTCTTGTACAGCTAGGATCTGGATTTGATTTTTTCCCAAAAGCTTTTCTAGTTCTTTTTGTTTTCCGACTCTGGTAAGTGAGTTGACGTTTATTGTTCCAATGAAATAGTTCTTCTTGAATTTGAGTTTGGAAGGTGATTCAAGACGCTCAGACTCTTCTTTCTTCATAAAAGGAAAGAAAAATTCCACCTAATCAATACATTTATTTTTCTTGTAAAGTATTACAATCTAGGACCGGTTTCGACCCTTCATGGGTCATCCTCAGCTATATCAGAATCACATTTGCATTTCTATCTTATACCTCTGAAAGACCTTCATAATGTATTGTTTCATAATTTTCAGTGAAAACTTATCTAAAAAACTTACAAATTTCTAAGCATTGTGTTAAAATTAAAAATTAAAATTACAAAACTTTGTCTATTATATACATGCCCTTGGGCTGACAGAATGCATCCTTGGGTTGATTAAGCATCTATCTTAGGTATTGCTTATTCTGTTGAATCGAAACCCTTTATACTTATGTACAATCGTGAATAGACTATCAGTAAAATTTGATAAATAAAGCTTGCGTGATAATTATATTAAAATATCATGTTACATCTTTATACCTTATTGCTGGAGTGATATTATTTTAGGCAAAATATAAATGCGTGTTGACCTCTATAAAATATTTTTACATAAACACACTATTGTACTTTAAAATCTAATCATTGTACTTTAAAGTCTAAAATACTTATTGCTTGGATCTTGCGTTGTTATGTGGTAAAATATTATAACAATTTGTCTTATATAACATCAGATATTGGTAATGTTTAAATATGCCGTGTATGGTTGGCTTTTAAACCTAATGATTAAATGTCAGTTCCTTCTTGCGTAAAATTACAAGTTTCATATTATGTTGATTATGTAATGTATAAAACATAAATGTCTATTAAATTGAATGCTTATCATTTACTACAGAAGTTTTAAAAACACTTGAATGTCTAGTAATATAGTCAGTGTGTTTAGTGACACTGAAACGTGTTGGCCTTGATTCTTGCGTTATATTTCCATAATTTGCCTTTTTTATATATGTCGAATGTTGATCTTGATAGGTTCCATTTGTAAATAACAGCACATTCCTATAACTGTGAAATGGATCAATATAAGCTTGATACGTGTTAAATTATGGAATATATGTGTGATTCAGTTCTGGCCTAACTTCTGGAGTTTTCTCCCATCAAATGCCGTAAGACTGTGGTGGTTCCTTTCCTTTTTTAAGGCTGGTAAAGTCTGTAAGCCAAAATGAATGAAGTGAGTTAGATTTCAATAGAAGTGTAATATTGTGTGAATTTGTGAAGCCTGAATTAATTCACTTACTGCTGGATGTTTGAAATGCAAGTTTCTTGGCCGTTTGACGAGTAATGTACCTCGTACTGATGGTTCTAGTGTTGTCTGTTGTGAGAGGAGCGGAGGGATAAGTAGGGGAGGTTGTTACGTGTGTATGGGCGGAGTCACTGAGGTTCGTTGTCTGCGCCGTAGCTTGTGTATGACGTCGTCTGTTTACTATTTTGATGTAGTCGTTTTTTAATATAGGAACGATTTTATTGAACAAAATATTAGTTTTTTCAGATAACTCATTTATGTTATAATTAGGATTTGCATACTGATCTAGTGTTATATATAATTCTTCACTTATATTAAGCAAAGGACCTTTAGGTTCTACATTTAATATTTTTAAATCGTTATTTATGTCCGTAAAATTGTGCTTATTCTTGCATATGTTGCCCTATTGCCGAGAAATGATTATGCCTAATTGCGTTTACGTGCTCATTATATCTAGTCGTGAAATTCCTGCCTGTACGCCCCACATAACTTGTTAAACAGTTGTTACATTCCATTCGGTAGACTCCTGATTGAAGATATTTGTTACTACTATTTACTGATTTGCTATTATATATGACGTGCCTATTATTTTGTGTAGTCTTAAATGCTATTTTAATGTTATGCTTCCTCAGAACATTGGTTAGTGAATATACACCCGTATTATTGAAAGTGAAAGTTGCGTAATTTTTTCTGGGTTGATCTGTTTTCGTCAGAGTGGTGTTGGGTCGTGATTTGAACTTACGAATGATGGAATTAACCATTTCTTTTCTATAACCATTTTTTTGAGCTATTTCATGAATTAGTTGTAGTTCATCTTTGAGATCTGCTTTTGACATCGATATATTAAACGCTCTATAAATCATACTTTGATATGCTGCTTTTTTATGTGGATTAGGGTGATTAGAATCTATTTTTATGGTGTTTATTGTATGTGTAGGTTTCCGGTAAATTTTGAAGGTGAGATGTTTTCTGTGTCTAGTAACCATTAGATCTAGGTAATTTAGTTGACCGTTACTCTCAGATTCCTTGGTGAATTGTATACATGTATCTATGGCATTTATTTTATCCAATATTGCATTTTCGTTGGTTGTTCTGTTGTCGATGATGACGAATACATCATCCACAAATCTGCACCAGAAAGATATTCCTTCAATTTTACTAAATGCAGTATGTTCTAAGTAGTCTAAGTATATATCTGCTATTATTCCGGAGGCGGGTGATCCCATAGGTAGACCTGTTTGTTGATAAATTGTATCGTGAAATTTAAAGAAATTGTTATTGACTGCAAATTTGAGTAATATCATAAATTCCTCAATTTCCAATGTGCTTAATTTACTATAGGTTTTGAGATTAGTTCTGATTATGTTTAAGGTTTTGTCAGTGGGGATATTTGGATACATATTTGTTACATCATAGGAGGCTATGGAATGATATTTATCTAACTTAAAGTTCTTTGTTTTGTTGCAAAAATCAATGGAATTTCGTATGCTCTTATTAGCCTGAAAGGAATAGTGATTTTTTAGAAATTTCTGAATAAATTTAGAGAGATTATATGTGGGACTAGATCTATAATTTACTATGGTTCTCATAGGGGTATTTTCTTTGTGAATTTTGGGAAGAGCTTTAGCATTCGGTAACTGGGGGTTCATTATTATTAAGCTATTTGCTTCTGCTTCGGTGAGTAAAAAACGTGTGTTCTTAAGCAAGTTTTTTAGGTTTCTTTGTACTGTAATTGTGGGGTCTTTACGTATTGTGCGGAATGTGTTATTATTGAAACATTCTTTTGTTTTTTGAATGTATATATCTTTGTTCATAATTACCGTTGTGTTCCCTTTGTCGGCTTTTGTTATCAGGAGATTATCACGTTTGACCTTTTCTTTTAAGCTATTAATGTGTGTTTTGTCCATTTTATTGCTATTAGATGTGTTTTCTTGTATTCTGTTGATGTACTGCGGGAGTTTTTTTACAATATCGTGTCTAACTTCCTCACGTATTTCATGCGGAATTCTCTGTATGGCTAATTCTGTTTCTGCTATTGTGGTAGTAACATTCTGTAGTATCGAGGCGTTATTCCAGTTATGTTTTGGACCTTTGCTTAAAATTTCATACTCCGCTTTACTGAATATTGTATCCGTGAGATTTTTTAATGGTGGGTAAAATTGGTGCATTCTATCTCCTGTGGACTGAGCTAAGTTATTATTTTCTGTAAGGTGAGTCACCTGTTTTTCTTTCTGAGTTCGTTTCAAGGTTTCTAATTTCTTGTCTAAGGTGTTCTGTTTTTTTATGGCTAGATGTTCAATTTTCTCATTCGTAACATGTTGGAAGTGATCCCAATAGCTAAGTGGTAGCTCTTGGGATACTTTCAAATGTAAAGGATATAGTATATTATTCAAGTGTTGTTTTTTATGATAAAAAATTTTATTTCAGTTTTTATCCAGATTTTATTGGTTTTCTTTAAAGTGTCACGTGTCTGTCTTGTGTTTCTATGTTTGTTGTTATATTTAGTTAAAAACTTTGGAATTAGGTCATGAGCGAGGCATTCTTTCAAAAATGCTATGTTCTTAATTGTATTCATTAATTTAATTCTGATATTCCTACATTTATATGCTTGACTCTTTGCCTGGTTGGCGTTAACATCTTGATTTATGAATTTCATTTTCCGTATTGACATTTACCAATCTTCATAAAAGGAAAGAAAAATTCCACCTAATCAATACATTTATTTTTCTTGTAAAGTATTACAATCTAGGACCGGTTTTGACCCTTCATGGGTCATCCTCAGCTATATCAGAATCACATTTGCATTTCTATCTTATACCTCTGAAAGACCTTCATAATGTATTGTTTCATAATTTTCAGTGAAAACTTATCTAAAAAACTTACAAATTTCTAAGCATTGTGTTAAAATTAAAAATTAAAATTACAAAACTTTGTCTATTATATACATGCCCTTGGGCTGACAGAATGCATCCTTGGGTTGATTAAGCATCTATCTTAGGTATTGCTTATTCTGTTGAATCGAAACCCTTTATACTTATGTACAGTCGTGAATGGACTATCAGTAAAATTTGATAAATAAAGCTTGCGTGATAATTATATTAAAATATCATGTTACATCTTTATACCTTATTGCTGGAGTGATATTATTTTAGGCAAAATATAAATGCATGTTGACCTCTATAAAATATTTTTACATAAACACACTATTGTACTTTAAAATCTAATCATTGTACTTTAAAGTCTAAAATACTTATTGCTTGGATCTTGCGTTGTTATGTGGTAAAATATTATAACAATTTGTCTTATATAACATCAGATATTGGTAATGTTTAAATATGCCGTGTATGGTTGGCTTTTAAACCTAATGATTAAATGTCAGTTCCTTCTTGCGTAAAATTACAAGTTTCATATTATGTTGATTATGTAATGTATAAAACATAAATGTCTATTAAATTGAATGCTTATCATTTACTACAGAAGTTTTAAAAACACTTGAATGTCTAGTAATATAGTCAGTGTGTTTAGTGACACTGAAACGTGTTGGCCTTGATTCTTGCGTTATATTTCCATAATTTGCCTTTTTTATATATGTCGAATGTTGATCTTGATAGGTTCCATTTGTAAATAACAGCACATTCCTATAACTGTGAAATGGATCAATATAAGCTTGATACGTGTTAAATTATGGAATATATGTGTGATTCAGTTCTGGCCTAACTTCTGGAGTTTTCTCCCATCAAATGCCGTAAGACTGTGGTGGTTCCTTTCCTTTTTTAAGGCTGGTAAAGTCTGTAAGCCAAAATGAATGAAGTGAGTTAGATTTCAATAGAAGTGTAATATTGTGTGAATTTGTGAAGCCTGAATTAATTCACTTACTGCTGGATGTTTGAAATGCAAGTTTCTTGGCCGTTTGACGAGTAATGTACCTCGTACTGATGGTTCTAGTGTTGTCTGTTGTGAGAGGAGCGGAGGGATAAGTAGGGGAGGTTGTTACGTGTGTATGGGCGGAGTCACTGAGGTTCGTTGTCTGCGCCGTAGCTTGTGTATGACGTCGTCTGTTTACTATTTTGACGTAGTCGTTTTTTAATATAGGAACGATTTTATTGAACAAAATATTAGTTTTTTCAGATAACTCATTTATGTTATAATTAGGATTTGCATACTGATCTAGTGTTATATATAATTCTTCACTTATATTAAGCAAAGGACCTTTAGGTTCTACATTTAATATTTTTAAATCGTTATTTATGTCCGTAAAATTGTGCTTATTCTTGCATATGTTGCCCTATTGCCGAGAAATGATTATGCCTAATTGCGTTTACGTGCTCATTATATCTAGTCGTGAAATTCCTGCCTGTACGCCCCACATAACTTGTTAAACAGTTGTTACATTCCATTCGGTAGACTCCTGATTGAAGATATTTGTTACTACTATTTACTGATTTGCTATTATATATGACGTGCCTATTATTTTGTGTAGTCTTAAATGCTATTTTAATGTTATGCTTCCTCAGAACATTGGTTAGTGAATATACACCCGTATTATTGAAAGTGAAAGTTGCGTAATTTTTTCTGGGTTGATCTGTTTTCGTCAGAGTGGTGTTGGGTCGTGATTTGAACTTACGAATGATGGAATTAACCATTTCTTTTCTATAACCATTTTTTTGAGCTATTTCATGAATTAGTTGTAGTTCATCTTTGAGATCTGCTTTTGACATCGATATATTAAACGCTCTATAAATCATACTTTGATATGCTGCTTTTTTATGTGGATTAGGGTGATTAGAATCTATTTTTATGGTGTTTATTGTATGTGTAGGTTTCCGGTAAATTTTGAAGGTGAGATGTTTTCTGTGTCTAGTAACCATTAGATCTAGGTAATTTAGTTGACCGTTACTCTCAGATTCCTTGGTGAATTGTATACATGTATCTATGGCATTTATTTTATCCAATATTGCATTTTCGTTGGTTGTTCTGTTGTCGATGATGACGAATACATCATCCACAAATCTGCACCAGAAAGATATTCCTTCAATTTTACTAAATGCAGTATGTTCTAAGTAGTCTAAGTATATATCTGCTATTATTCCGGAGGCGGGTGATCCCATAGGTAGACCTGTTTGTTGATAAATTGTATCGTGAAATTTAAAGAAATTGTTATTGACTGCAAATTTGAGTAATATCATAAATTCCTCAATTTCCAATGTGCTTAATTTACTATAGGTTTTGAGATTAGTTCTGATTATGTTTAAGGTTTTGTCAGTGGGGATATTTGGATACATATTTGTTACATCATAGGAGGCTATGGAATGATATTTATCTAACTTAAAGTTCTTTGTTTTGTTGCAAAAATCAATGGAATTTCGTATGCTCTTATTAGCCTGAAAGGAATAGTGATTTTTTAGAAATTTCTGAATAAATTTAGAGAGATTATATGTGGGACTAGATCTATAATTTACTATGGTTCTCATAGGGGTATTTTCTTTGTGAATTTTGGGAAGAGCTTTAGCATTCGGTAACTGGGGGTTCATTATTATTAAGCTATTTGCTTCTGCTTCGGTGAGTAAAAAACGTGTGTTCTTAAGCAAGTTTTTTAGGTTTCTTTGTACTGTAATTGTGGGGTCTTTACGTATTGTGCGGAATGTGTTATTATTGAAACATTCTTTTGTTTTTTGAATGTATATATCTTTGTTCATAATTACCGTTGTGTTCCCTTTGTCGGCTTTTGTTATCAGGAGATTATCACGTTTGACCTTTTCTTTTAAGCTATTAATGTGTGTTTTGTCCATTTTATTGCTATTAGATGTGTTTTCTTGTATTCTGTTGATGTACTGCGGGAGTTTTTTTACAATATCGTGTCTAACTTCCTCACGTATTTCATGCGGAATTCTCTGTATGGCTAATTCTGTTTCTGCTATTGCGGTAGTAACATTCTGTAGTATCGAGGCGTTATTCCAGTTATGTTTTGGACCTTTGCTTAAAATTTCATACTCCGCTTTACTGAATATTGTATCCGTGAGATTTTTTAATGGTGGGTAAAATTGGTGCATTCTATCTCCTGTGGACTGAGCTAAGTTATTATTTTCTGTAAGGTGAGTCACCTGTTTTTCTTTCTGAGTTCGTTTCAAGGTTTCTAATTTCTTGTCTAAGGTGTTCTGTTTTTTTATGGCTAGATGTTCAATTTTCTCATTCGTAACATGTTGGAAGTGATCCCAATAGCTAAGTGGTAGCTCTTGGGATACTTTCAAATGTAAAGGATATAGTATATTATTCAAGTGTTGTTTTTTATGATAAAAAATTTTATTTCAGTTTTTATCCAGATTTTATTGGTTTTCTTTAAAGTGTCACGTGTCTGTCTTGTGTTTCTATGTTTGTTGTTATATTTAGTTAAAAACTTTGGAATTAGGTCATGAGCGAGGCATTCTTTCAAAAATGCTATGTTCTTAATTGTATTCATTAATTTAATTCTGATATTCCTACATTTATATGCTTGACTCTTTGCCTGGTTGGCGTTAACATCTTGATTTATGAATTTCATTTTCCGTATTGACATTTACCAATCTTCATAAAAGGAAAGAAAAATTCCACCTAATCAATACATTTATTTTTCTTGTAAAGTATTACAATCTAGGACCGGTTTTGACCCTTCATGGGTCATCCTCAGCTATATCAGAATCACATTTGCATTTCTATCTTATACCTCTGAAAGACCTTCATAATGTATTGTTTCATAATTTTCAGTGAAAACTTATCTAAAAAACTTACAAATTTCTAAGCATTGTGTTAAAATTAAAAATTAAAATTACAAAACTTTGTCTATTATATACATGCCCTTGGGCTGACAGAATGCATCCTTGGGTTGATTAAGCATCTATCTTAGGTATTGCTTATTCTGTTGAATCGAAACCCTTTATACTTATGTACAGTCGTGAATGGACTATCAGTAAAATTTGATAAATAAAGCTTGCGTGATAATTATATTAAAATATCATGTTACATCTTTATACCTTATTGCTGGAGTGATATTATTTTAGGCAAAATATAAATGCATGTTGACCTCTATAAAATATTTTTACATAAACACACTATTGTACTTTAAAATCTAATCATTGTACTTTAAAGTCTAAAATACTTATTGCTTGGATCTTGCGTTGTTATGTGGTAAAATATTATAACAATTTGTCTTATATAACATCAGATATTGGTAATGTTTAAATATGCCGTGTATGGTTGGCTTTTAAACCTAATGATTAAATGTCAGTTCCTTCTTGTGTAAAATTACAAGTTTCATATTATGTTGATTATGTAATGTATAAAACATAAATGTCTATTAAATTGAATGCTTATCATTTACTACAGAAGTTTTAAAAACACTTGAATGTCTAGTAATATAGTCAGTGTGTTTAGTGACACTGAAACGTGTTGGCCTTGATTCTTGCGTTATATTTCCATAATTTGCCTTTTTTATATATGTCGAATGTTGATCTTTATAGGTTCCATTTGTAAATAACAGCACATTCCTATAACACAAAAGGAAAGGAACTACCACAGTCTTACGGCATTTGATGGGAGAAAACTCCAGAAGTTAGGCCAGAACTGAATCACACATATATTCCATAATTTAACACGTATCAAGCTTATATTGATCCATTTCACAGTTATAGGAATGTGCTGTTATTTACAAATGGAACCTATCAAGATCAACATTCGACATATATAAAAAAGGCAAATTATGGAAATATAACGCAAGAATCAAGGCCAACACGTTTCAGTGTCACTAAACACACTGACTATATTACTAGACATTCAAGTGTTTTTAAAACTTCTGTAGTAAATGATAAGCATTCAATTTAATAGACATTTATGTTTTATACATTACATAATCAACATAATATGAAACTTGTAATTTTACGTAAGAAGGAACTGACATTTAATCATTAGGTTTAAAAGCCAACCATACACGGCATATTTAAACATTACCAATATCTGATGTTATATAAGACAAATTGTTATAATATTTTACCACATAACAACGCAAGATCCAAGCAATAAGTATTTTAGACTTTAAAGTACAATAATTAGATTTTAAAGTACAATAGTGTGTTTATGTAAAAATATTTTATAGAGGTCAACACGCATTTATATTTTGCCTAAAATAATATCACTCCAGCAATAAGGTATAAAGATGTAACATGATATTTTAATATAATTATCACGCAAGCTTTATTTATCAAATTTTACTGATAGTCTATTCACGATTGTACATAAGTATAAAGGGTTTCGATTCAACAGAATAAGCAATACCTAAGATAGATGCTTAATCAACCCAAGGATGCATTCTGTCAGCCCAAGGGCATGTATATAATAGACAAAGTTTTGTAATTTTAATTTTTAATTTTAACACAATGCTTAGAAATTTGTAAGTTTTTTAGATAAGTTTTCACTGAAAATTATGAAACAATACATTATGAAGGTCTTTCAGAGGTATAAGATAGAAATGCAAATGTGATTCTGATATAGCTGAGGATGACCCATGAAGGGTCGAAACCGGTCCTAGATTGTAATACTTTACAAGAAAAATAAATGTATTGATTAGGTGGAATTTTTCTTTCCTTTTATGAAGATTGGTAAATGTCAATACGGAAAATGAAATTCATAAATCAAGACCAGACTCGTCTTTCTCGCAGATGTTGGGACTCCCCAGAATCCTAGGTCCCGTTGCATTGCATAGTGCAATGGTGGATTTCTCTGCCGAGCTGCCACCTGGGGTAGTGCTTTCTTTCAGCGACATTTCCATCTTGCGAATGAAGTTGTGATTTGTGAAGGAAGGGATTAGCTTCCAAAGTAAGATCGGATTGTTAGTCCGAAATGATTATTTTTTCGTGGTTAACTCCATTAGGTTCTTCCGCTCTCATTGCCGTTGGGAATTAAGATTCCTTTTCCGCCTTCGAGACCGTTGCCCGAGCACCTTGCAGCCGCCCCTAACATGGGAGACAAACGCTGCTGATAAATAGTGTACTCATACAATTCCCTGAGTACTGGGCTGCCTCTTCCACAATCTCCACTGTTCCGAAGTTCAACTTCTCCGCTGTAGATTCCGTTGAGGTCTTCACTTGCAACCCTGAGCTGGGACCCTTACAAGATGATACATACCGGGTCAGTGTGCTCTGGGACTCGCATATTATTGATTTAAGGAGCGCTGATGACTAGTTCTTCCTCGATGCTCTTCTTCATTCCCAATATCTCTTGAGCCCTGCTGATAATTTCTCCTTTCTCTCCTGTGAAAGGGGCTTCCGACTTCGAGACTCTAGGTGGAGGGGTCCAAGACTGTACCATAGCACAAAATTTGGAATGATCTCCTATATCAATTTCTGAAGTCCCAGCTGAATCCAAGTCCTTCTATACTTCATTAAGCCATAAGTTTTCAGTCTTGTAGCTTTTAACCAAAGAGAAGATCTTCTTGGTAAGCCTGTTGCTGTCCATTCGTTGTAGGTGTCCATAGAACTTAAGTCTGTACGTTCCATCTGGGAGCAATCTCGGTCCATGAATTTTCTTTAGGATACGTCTTTCGGCTTTCTCTAGATCATCCATCCTTTTTTGTTCATCAGGAGGGTCTCTGATGCGTACAAAAACTGTGGTCTGACAACAGTTTTGTAATGACAGATCTTTGTATAGACAAGAAATGTGTTTTTCCATCAATCAATACACGATTTATTGTAAATAGATTACACTAGTACTGGTTTCAGCCCTTAACGGCCATCATCAGTTAGTACATGATTAGTTTCCAGCCATTAGACAAATCACAAGTTGTTATTGTGTTAGACATCCGGATGTCTAATGGGGGATGGAAATGCAGTATGCAGTAGCATGAAGTTGAAATATCTGTGGTTAAAGGTAAAAAGTTACAATAAGTTAGAACATGAGTATACAGAACACATTAAAACATATGGGCCACAATATAAAACACTTAAAAAGTTTTAACACATTAAAATGCTTATTAAAACTTCATGCTACTTAGATTCCATTCTTCTATATTCTGTGTGGTTCCTTAGCTTCTATGTATGTTGGTTTAGCTGTGTGGGGTAATCTTCGAGAATGTTCTGAGGTTGATATGTGTCATGTTGGTATGAACCTTCGCCATGAAAAAATTTTGTGTTGTATAATCCAACTGTGATGTACTCCAGTCAATTTTAATATAATAAACTGCAGGTCTTGAGTTTGAATTTAGAAGCTGTTGGTGGCAACACTTCTCTCGTCTATGTTCGTTTGTGGTTGTAGTCTGTAAAGATAAGCTAATATAAGTATAGTGAATGTATGAAGGAATGCCTGGTGTGTATATGGAAAGAGTACTTACTATTGTTGTTGTGGAGGTCTTGTACCAATATGTCTGAAGGCTTGCTGTGTTTTACTACGAGTGCGTCTGGGGCTCATGTTAGCTGTGGAGGGGAAGGAGGAGTGACTATTGGGGAAGTAGGGGGGGGTCAGGCTTGTGATTCGTTGGTTTGTTAGGGCGTGTGTTTACTATTTTGAGGTAATCATTCTTTAATGCCGGAATGGCTTTGTCAAAAATGATGCTGGTTTTCTCTGTAATATCGTTAATGTTATGATTAGAATTAACGTATTGGTCTAAAGAAATATAGAAATCTTCGGTTATGTTGAGCAGTGGGCCCTTGGAGTTTGTTTAGTATCGTCATGTCGTTATTGATGTTTGTGAAACTATGCTTGGATTCTTGTACATGTTGGCCTATTGATGAGAAATGGTTATGTTTTACTGCATTTATATGTTCATTGTAGCGGATGGTGAAGTTTTTGCCTGTACGTCCAATGTAACTTGTGTCACAGTTGTTACATTTGATACGGTAGACACCTGATTGGTTGTATTTATTGTTATTATTGACTGTTTTAGTGTTATGTATAATGTTGGTACTATTGTGTGTGGTTTTGAATGCTATTTTCATGTTGTGCTTCTTGAAAATATTAGTTATAGTATATATATGGGTGTTGTTAAAGGTAAATAGGGCATAATCTTTTTTGGGTTTGGCTGTTTTAGTTAATTTAGTTTTAGGTTGTGATTTTATTTTGTGACTGATTTTGTTGACCATTTCTTTGCTATATCCGTTATGTTTAGCTATGTCGTGGATTAATTTTAATTCGTTATTTTGGTCTTCTACTGTCATTGGAATGTTAAAAGCTCTATAAATCATACTATAATAGGCTGCACTTTTGTGTGTATTGGGATGAATGGAGTAATTTTTTATGGTATTTAAGGTGTGTGTGTGGGTTTCCTGTAGATCTTGTAAGATATGTGGTTGTTGTGTCTGGTTATTGTCAAGTCTAAGTAATTTAGTGTACGGTTATTTTTGGTTTCTTTAGTGAATTTAGTGAATCTTAGCATTTTTCGAAATGCACCTGTTGTTATAATGGTTGTGGGATAGTTGGTATGCTGCACTGAATATGTTACATCTTTCTAAGATGGATGTACCATCTCTACCATTGGGGTGGACCCATTCACCAAGATAGCGGAAGCGATTGACTCTCCCAATCGTTCCATGTATGGTCGTCAAAAGGGGGGTTTCCGAAAAGTCGAGGCTCAAAGTACTTGGTTTTGTCGTACGATATCTGTAATCCTGCCTTCATCACTATCTCGTGCAGGGCTTCAAAAGCAATGACAGCATCCTTAGAGTTGTTGGTTAGGATTGCAATGTTATCTGCGAATGCTAGGCACCCGATCTCAATCTTTCGGGACCCAGCTCCAATGGCAACTGGTTTGATTTCTAGACTCCTCAGTGTACATTCCCAGTTCTTGATAACTTTATCAAGCACTAGATTAAACAGAATGGGTGAGAGGCCATCACCCTGTCGTACCCCAGTTTTTATCTTGAAACTCCTAGATAGTTCTCCCTTGAACTTCACCTTAGATGTTGTATCCATAGGAGTCTGTTGGATGAGGGTGTGTGTGTTGGAGTGGCGGCGCATGGATAAAACATCTGGGGGTTCACTACTTTGAAAAATGTGTCCAAATTTAATGTTACTTGATATTTACATAGATGTAAAATAGTGACACTGTTCAACTAGAAAAGTGACTTTCGTTTGAATGCACGTGGCTGCAGCTCGAAGTTACCAGAACGAATAATGAAAGACAGAATGTAAAGTGTAATTACCTTAAGTTGATCCAGTTTCGTCTAATGTTGAAGACGTTGGTGTAACAGCTGTCGTCTGTGTGTACAGGAAATCCATCCTCCTTTCCTTCCTGGCGGCAAATAAGTCCATTACCTTCTCATTAAAATCGACTCATTTATGGGTCATCTCCTTCTCAATGGACAACATAGCGAGAGCAGACAGTCTTTCTTCATCCATTGTACTCCTTAGGAATGTCTTAATCCACTTTGAAGTGGAAAAACATCTTTCTGTTTCAGAAGTAGTCATGGGGACAGTAATAATTAATTTCAAAAGTTTCATTACTTCTCCAAAAGATTCCTTGATATTGTTCTCTATCAAAAAACAAGTAAGTCAGTTGCATTGTTCATTTCTTTAAAATCACTTCTTGAGTAAATCACTTGCAGTTCGGTTTTCAGTTTATGTTTGTCAAGAAACGGATAGGATTGTATAATATACGTAAGATTCTCCTCTGGAAAATTATTTTGGAAAGATGGGAAGAATTGGTGATCAAGGAAGCTGGAGGCCAGTGAGTGGTTAGAGAAGTTGAACCTCTCTTTGCTGTGATTTATAATCACGTCGCATACCTGCTTTACCGCAATGTTCCTCGAGTAGTAACTATTTTTGCATCTTTTCCCTCTGTTGTCTTCTTGTACATTTCCCTCCACAACAGTGTTGTCCCTTACTTTCGAAATTGCCGTTTCAAAGGAGCTTACTGCACTTTGCACTGATACAGGGTTAGCAGAACGCTTTTGTACTTGGTTGTATAGAATGTCCACGTGAGGCATAACCCTGTAAAAGAAATCTAACCAAAAAGTATACGTTGGCTGTTGTATTTTCAGACGCAGTCCGTGTGCTTGGTTCATAGTAGCTGTTTGTCTGCTCGTGTCTTCAATTTTCTCCAAGCATTCCACTATTGCTTCCTTATGCTCATGCAATGTAAGAACACATCTTGACATAAAGTTCCATCTCGTAGCTGAGCCTTGCGGAACTCTTCTGCCTACAACCTCATCAAAAATAGCCACTCTCTGAGGCGAATGAGAAAAAAATGCTGGAATCTCCCCAGTGGTGGCAAAGAACAATTGCACTTCTTTGCTGTGGCTAGCAGCCTGGGCCAGAATTAAATTCAATTGATTGGCATAATGCACAAAGTAAGCAAATGGGTAGTCTTGCCTGGCTATTGCTATATTGCTATATAGCAATAGCCAGGCTATTGCTATATTGTATTGAAAAGGTGGAAACATTTACGTTATTATTATTATTACTTATATATTATTGTTTGTACTCCGGAGTGTCGGCCGCTCATAACATTGGCACTATCGTAACTTTGGGAGACTACTTTTTCTTTGTGGTCTCCAACCACGCAGTCACTTAAGTGCGGCCAGTATCCAGTAATCTGGTGATAGTGGGATCGAACCCCACTGTCGGCAGCCCTGAAGATGGTTCTCCGTGGTTTCCCATTTCACACCAGGCTGTACCTTAATTAAGGCCACGGCCGCTTCCTTTCCATTCCTAGGCCTTTCCTATCCCATCGTCGCCATAAGACATATCTGTGTCGGTGCGACATAAAGCAAATAGCAAAAAATAGCTCTCCAACTACTTCAGTGAGGACCCGTTTTATACAATCGGCTAATGAGAAGAGGTCCTTTCCTGCTGGGCTTAAGAAAGTACACAACCTTTCAACAAGCTCCCCATTAGCTAATACATATCGAAGTGCAATGACTAACTGACACTTTGAAGACACATCAGATGTTTCATCTGCTATTACGGAGACGAAATCTGCAGTAGCTACTTCAGCTAAAATATTCTCGCGACACACGTGCAACATGCATTCCAGAATGTCATTTTGAATGTCCTTCAACGTACCCTTGAAGACTGTAGCATTGTTGAAATGACCCCTAACAACGGTGTCCAATGCCGAAGTAAAGCAGCTTCTGAATACGCCTGGATGGTTTGAATCAAATGTTTCATCACGACCTCTCAAAGCAAGTTCAAAATCACCACAGAACTTCACGCAGTCAATGATCTTCGAGAGCATGTACCTATTTTTTCTCACACTATCATTATGTCTCTCAATATTCCTTCTAAAAGCGCTACTTAGCTGCTGCCTAATACCTGTTTTCCCCAGAACTGAAAGATCCAAACATGCACTCTTATGTGTAATAGATGCTTAGTGCTTTTTGATCTTTTGTGTTAAATGGCTGAGATCTGATACCCCTGCTTTTGTCCAATTCGTGTCCTTACCCTCAGCATAAAGCGAGCACAGGAAACAGAAAAGCCTATTAATGGTATCGCAACCACATAGCCAAGTATTCCTCTCGTAAATCTGTGGCTTAAATGTTCTACGAAAATCCTTACCTCTACTAGTTTGCTTCTGAATAATGTTCAGGGAGGGAAGAGGCCCGCCCAGCTGCTTTATTCTGCATTTTTCTTCTAAACCAAGTGTTGGAAAGGTATTCTCTAGAAGAAACCAAACGGTATTCATTTCCAGACTGATGAATACACGACACACGCATCAAGACACCGCCAAACACCGTGGTAACGAAAGTCAGATACAATAGAGCACTTCACTAAACACAGTCTTGAGTAGATATTCACTACGGTACTGTTCCGGATGGTTCAGAAATAAATACTGCTTCAAGAACGTGTTAGTCAGCCTGTTGTTATTTATGTTCTTTTATTGACGTATTTTGCTTTTATGAGCACTTCTTACTGATTAAAAGTTTACGATAATTACATTCACTTAGGCCACGTATGCGCATTTATGTTATACAAATATTAGTTACCAAAGTATTTTGATTCATTGCGGTTAATTACATCTAAAATGCAAAATCGTGAAATTAAAATCCCTTCAAAACGTACCGTATACAACAAATTTTAACCGCATGCTTTGAGACAATACATCGGCTAACTTCGGGCTTGTTCAATGTAGATCGTGTCGAGCGCTGGCACTGTCACCAGCGATAGTTCAGCTTTGTTCTCAGCTTACCTCCCTTGCCCCACACGTCACCGCGCCTTGCTAACCCTCTTTACGTCCCACCGCCGCGCGCCAGCAGTCCAGAAATTGAACCTTTTTGCTGGTTCCGGAGAGCAACCGAGTGTTGATGTCAAAATTATCGCTCCGAGCTCAAATTTACAGACGTAATTAAAGAAATATGCACTTGACTAACCATTTTACTAAGAGTTATATATGTCTAGGGGGTTCACTGAACCACTGAACATATAGAACGCGCCGCCACTGGTGTATTGTAAACGACACCTTGTTCTTGCAGTACAGAGAAGAGGTGGCAATTGGCAAAACTAAAGGAATTGTATCACACATACCACTTAATCGAGCAGCTAGTCTCCTTTCTCCCAAGTCTTCCCAGCCCAAACTTTGCAACATTTTTGTAACGCTACTCTTTTGTCGGAAATCAAGTAATCCTGCTGAGGGTCCCATACACCAGAACCATACTCTAGTTGGGGTCTTACCAGAGACTTTTATCCCCTCTCCTTTATAAAAACCACAGCAGTGTTCATACTCCTTACTTGTTTTAGTTGGAGAATGGTTTTTAGGTTAAAGATCTGCTTGGTATAGGACCGTCCACGCCAAAATTCTCCTCGATATTCACCAATCGTTCTATCACATTGGCTTTCTACATTGTCCAGTAAAATCCTTGATAGCACTTGGTATGCTACTCTCAGTAGAGATATCCGTCGGTAGTTGCTGACAACACTGCGGTCACCTTTCTTATGTAAAGGTTCTATGATAGCTGATTTTCAGTCATCAGGAATCCTGCCAGTCTCCCAGCAGTCGGCCGAGATCTGGTGTATGGCCTCTGTGATCTTATTTCCACCTGCTTTTAGAGCTTCCGCAATGATGCCATCTTCCCCGGGTGGCTTGCAGTTCTTATGATGTCCGATGGCATTAGCCACTTGCTGCATTGTTGGTGGGTTAGATGGGAGGTGTATCTCTGGAGGATCTTCAACAGGTAATCTTTCCGTGGGCTCTTCGCAGTTGAGCAACTGCTCAAACTACCCAGTCTTACCATAAATACTGTCCCAACTTTTGAGGGTGGCTGTACTTCCGCCCGAACGAGGGAGCGGCTACAAAACTGGTATCGTAAGACGTGAGTCATTGTTGGTTGAGCTGCAGAAGTTTACAGTTGTCTGTTTGAAGTTTTCAAGATAATAATAATAATAATATCGTGCGACTATTTCTAGCAGAGTGCAGCCCTTGTAAGGCAGACCCTCCGATGAGGGTGGGCGGCATCTGCCATGTGTAGGTAACTGCGTGTTATTGTGGTGGAGGATAGTGTTATGTGTGGAGTGTAAGTTGCAGGGATGTTGGGGACAGCACAAACACCCAGCCCCCGGGCTATTGGAATTAACCAATGAAGGTTAAAATCCACGACCCGGCCGGGAATCGAACCCGGGACCCTCTGAACCGAAGGCCAGTACGCGAACCATTCAGCCAACGAGTCAGACAGTTTTCAAGATGGAATGGGGGGAGTATGAGAATCGTGTGGCCGTGATAGCGTTACGCAAGGTAGAGCAATCACCAGGAGATTTTCAAAACCCTCCAGAAGCTGAAAATTAGTAAGAAATTTGTTTACCGCACTATAAATAGATTTGTTGAGGTTGGAACTGTGAGAGTTCTCCTGCGGCAAGGAAGACCATGCACAGTATGGACGCCAGAACTCATCAAAGCAGTGGCGGCTCGTGTGCGACGAAATCCGGTAAGGAGACAGTGATGGCTCGTGAGTTACAGATCTCGCACGTTAAGCATTGACCTGGGACTCCATGCTTACAAACGACACAAAGGACGTCCCCTGACAAATGAACTGAAGCGCCAGAGGCTCCTAAAATCAAAGCGCTTACTTAAGCGTTACGCGGCTAATGGTCATCGTCTAATTCTCTTTACGGATGAAAAGATTTTCCGTGTTGAGGAGACTTTCAACGCCCAAAACGACAGGGTATATGCCCATTCCTCTAGAGAAGCTGGTGAAAAGGCTCCAAGGATCCAGAGGAGTCATCATCAGTTATGGTGTGGTGGGGTATGAGCTTCGAGGGCACAACGGAGACAGTGCTTGAGGGACTGGTCAAGAATCTCAACAACACCCCCTTCCATGGATGGAACTGAAGCTTCCAGCGGGACTCAGCCCCAGTTCACAGGGCACGGGCAACCCAGCAGTGGTTGGAGGCAAATGTTCCTGATTTCATTTCCACTTCAGATTGGCCGTCTGCAAGTCCAGATTTAAACCCTTTGGACTACAAATTGTGGTCCAAGCTTCAGGAGATGGCTTGCAAGAAAAGACATTCCAATATTGAAAGCTTAAAGCAGTCTCTTCGGAAGGCAGTTGCAGAATTTCCAGTTGGTGTATTGCGTAATGCCATTGATGAGTGGCCAGAAAGACTTTAGGCCTGTGTGCGTGCAAATGGTGGCCATTTTGAATAATTATTTGTGGTTATGGTTCATAATGCATCTATGTAACACTTGTTAGTAGGATGTTAAAATATCTCTAACCATTTTGTGTCAATTTACTTAAACATTTGGGACAGTATTTATGGTAAGACTATGTAGTTTGCCAAAAGTTCCACGTTCCGGCGGTTACAGGTGACCAACTCCCCGTCTGTATTCTTAAAGTGAAGGCATTGTGGTTTATACCCCGAGAGTTCTTCTTTGAAGGCCTGATAAAGGCAGTCTTTAATTTTACTGATGTACAAAAATTCAAGATGTTTGCTGTGATTTTTAATTTGATGAAATCTGTCACTTAGAGCACACATAATAACATCCAGTACTTTAAAATCAAACTTTATTTTGCACTGCGATTCTGGATCTTCTATTATCTCCCCTCCTGTACTGAAATTGTCTCTTTATCCTTTTCTTTTGTACCTGCATTATACAATCTATTGTAAGGTTTTCTATATCTAGTGTGAATGCCAGTTCTTTAGCATGTTTGTGGAATATTCTGTTGTCTTTTTGAGTAAGTCAATAGCTTGTGATATATCTGTGTTAAAGCATTGTAGAGTTTTGCTGATGACATTAATGTGGAGTAATATGAGATGCCATATCACCCTCAAGCTAAGGAACGTAAAATCATGGGTAAGGTTTGCCTTTGTAAAGGTTTGCCAGACTGCCAGCTTCATGCTAACGTTTTGTCTGTATTTTCATATTCATTAATTTCAGGCAGTGCATCATAGACCTCCGATAACGTCAGTCCCACTTTCTCAATGGTTTCAACATTAGATTAGATATGACTATTCAAGACAGCCCATTGCCAAGTGTTGATGCAGAAAATAAACTCTCCCTTTCTTGGTGTTTATCCCAATGTTCGGGGCCAGCTGTTTTCCTGTATCTCCTATTTCGGTCTGTTGCTGACATCTTCATATTTTAAGCCAACATCACGCATGTTAGCGGTCCACCGCTTTAATGGTCTTCCACATGGTCGTATTTTACCCTTTCCTTCTCATTACACGACTGTACTAGCGGAGGTGAGATTCCCTAATTTTTTCTACAATAAGAACGATGATGAATCTTCGTCGAATGTCTGCATTTCTCATGTGGTCACGAATCAGTCCAAGAATCCATTGAAGCATCTTCATCTCCATTGTATGAAGTGCCTGCTCATGTTTTTTCGTCATTGGGCCCCATAAATGCCTGCTTTGCATACGACAGTGCTGTAAACGTTTTTCAGATGCTGAGGCATCTTTTTATAGCATGGGACTCCGGTAACTTGTCTCCACTTGAGCCAAGCTGCATTTAACCTCACCCTGGTATCAGAAGCAGCATTGCAGTTTGAGGTGACAATGGACCCTAGATATTGAAAAGTGGGGTCTTGTACAGCTCATGATCGTTAATTCTGATGGTCCCACTGGTTTGAGGTGCAGTCCATTCTCAGCCAGTCTATCTGCCCAAGAGTGCAAGTTCGAGGTGTGTTTCTTGGGCATGTACCACATCATTCGCATTGGAAAGGGTGCAGGATTGTGGTATCTGTATATCAACCATTGCTGTGTCCATGCAGAGGATGAATAACAGTTATGATAAAACAGGGACCTGATGTACACCCACAGTGATATCAAAAGGCAGAAAAATTCCGGCTGGGCTCCGGACCACACTAATGATATTTTAATATAGAAGTTGTACCCAGCTCGCATAGACTTCTGGAACTCCATTATAGTGGAGAATTCTCCAAATAAGGTTGTGTGGGAAACTTTTCCCAGGTCTAGAAATTCCATGTGGTTGGGTGTTATGTTAATGTTTCTGAGCCTGTTGTCCAGCTCTTGCTCGAACATGTTCATTGTATGGAAGAGAAGTCGAATAGGGAGGTAATTGGCGCAGTAACTCGCATCTCCTTTATCTTTCCAAATTGGAAATGTCGTGCTAGTTGTCCACATGCAAGAAAGTTTGTTCTCCGTGATGATCAGGTTGAAGAGTGCAGCAAGGAATTCTGAAGCATTTTCCATATTTTTGCTGGTATGTCATCTGATCAGTTGCTTTCCCATTCTTTATCTTGGTTCGAACCCCACTATCAGCAGCCCTGAAGGTGGTTTTTGGTGGTTTCCCATTTTCACACCAAGCAAATCCTGGGGCTGTACCTTAATTAAGGCTATGGGCGCTTCCTTCCCACTCCTAGCCCTTTCCTGTCCCATCGTCGCCATAAGACCTATCTGTGTCGGTGTGACGTAAAACAATTTGCCAAAAAAAAAGTCATTTATCTTTTTGATGGCAGTTATTACTTCATCAGCTGTAATTAAGGGCACAGGTCCTAAGGTAGGAGCAGGACTTGCAATTTGCTGATATGAGCAAAAGATTTTGACCATAATTGGAGGATAGCTGATTGGTCTCGCAGTAGTGTGTTGTTGGCTTCCTTGATATGCATTATATGTCCAAAGTCCTGAGTTGAACAATTGCAAGATTTAGCAAGGTGATATTGCCTGTTTTCTCCTGATGGCATGTCAAGCTAGTTATACAGAACTTTGTAATAACAAGCTTTTGCAACAACCACTGCTCTTTTTGCTGCTAATTTCAGTACTCGGTATTCAGTGAAGGTCAGCGTTAAGACGTGTGTTCCACCAAGTCTTCAAGGCTATTTTTTCCTCCGTAAGTACTTGCTGGAATTCATCATCCCACCACCAGGTCTGTTTGTGTATTTTTTGCCCAGGTATTGTTTTTCCCAGAGTTACTGTTGCTGCCTGATGTATCTGTTTCACAGCATCTTTTTAGCATGATTGATTAAATGTTGAAAGAGTGAAATTGGTTATGTTTTTCAGACAAGTGTGATTCAATTTAGAATACCACAGAGATCATTACCAGCATACTGTAAATATAAAATTGTGCTACTTGTATGTAAATTATACTTACTTCATGATTGTAATGCTATGTATTTGTTTGTTTGTGTAGCGTTGGCTGCCCGTTGAAGGTTTCAGTAGTAGATTATTACCAACAGACAGATACCACTTCTCCAGTCAGGATGGGACACGAGACAGAACCAAAGAAAAGATTGCACTACCGTCAATGGCGTGGCAGTGGGAAGGTGACTGGCATTTAGAAACTAGTCTCGATGGTCAGCAGTTGGATTCAGATGTAAGTTTTTACATAATATTTTCATTAAAGCATCATACAAGGACATGTGATCAGCTCTGAACCTTGCAGCATGTGAATAATGTGATTGACTTGAAGATCCTAGTGTGAACCAGTCAGTATTTCTACACAAGTATTTTCTCATCAGAGAATTCATTTTCTGAGTAAAGGTAGAATTAAATCTGAGTAATGTTGTAATACTGATTGATATAGCTTGGCAGAATTTTACTCATTTCCTTCATCAGTATTTCCTTTATTTTCCTTAAAAGCAACCAAGACTTAGAGATGAAACATTACACCCCTGTTCTAATCTCAAATTTGACTTTATGCACCCTGCCATTAGTCTTTCCTCCATGCTCACTGTACAGCAACTTCTATATATATTTCTCTTGTAGTATTTAATTCTAGTATTTATAATTTCCTCGTTCTCATGGTTGATTGTGAAGTACCACAGACTATAACTATTTTGTACAGGTCTAAAAGAAAAATTTCTGATATAATCACCCTCCTACCTATTCCTTTTTCTCACTGTCAGGCATTGCCTTTTTGCCGTTTTATCCTGGGTTCAAATCTAGGTGACTACGTGAAATTTATTCTGGACAGCGTAGAAGTGGTCCAGCCTTCCACGCTATTCGTTCTGGTAATGGGTAATGGTCGATGATCATCTGTGGGTGTGGGGTTAGCCTTATTAGCCAGCATGACTTGTACCTGAGTAGTTGATGAGGCATCAGGTGAGCTAGCTCTGGACTGGATTCAGGTCAAGTTGACCAACTCTCATAAAGATAACCCTGTTTAGAATAATTTACATTGGAACTTCTCATTCAAGAAATTTTAAATGGTTCGAACCCCGCTGAAGATGGTTTTCCGTGGTTTTCCATTTTCACACCGGGCTGTACATTAAATAAATCTTTGCCGTCCCTAATGCTCCAGAGCGCTGGACTATTATCACCCCCCTGCTGTGCTGAACACTCCAAAGCGCTCGTCACACTTGCGTTCATTAGAAGTGTGTTGAGAGAAATATTGAACAGTATTGTAAAACCACACTGTATTCCCTTGACTCTGCAAGCTGTCAGGACCTTGTTAACAGCATTTCCTGTGTGTATTTCTCAAGCAGACCTACTTTATAAACATCGCCTTTCAGTTAGAGATTATTCTTGTTGAAGTTCACACCATGTCATCTAATCACAGAGTGTTTTCGAAAGGTATGAAAGGATCCGAAAGTGAAGATGTGTTACAAGTTAGTGGAGATAGTGAGCTTTCTAGTTGCGGTTCAAAACTGTATTCTGATGTAGTAGTGATAATGATTCTGAGGATCATGGGGGTAAACAAATACTGTGTGAAGATCAAGGGACAGGGCTAAAAAGAAATGTTTCTAGTGATATCTGGAGTCACAATATTCGATTTCATGAACTGAAAATATGGGAAAACAATGCCGGTCCAAATCACGATTTACCTTCCGGGAGTTCAGAAAAAGATTTTTTAGAAATTATATGTGGGGTCGGAATTTTATGTGCTAGTTGCAGAGCAGGCGAATATTCATGCCGAATATTTACAAAGAAAAACTGGCACTGTTGATCTATCTGGCAAACACTAACGCTGATGAAATAAGGGCATATGTAGGAATTCTAATTTATACAGGATTGGTTGTTTTACCTTCATTCTTTATGGTATGAATAACTGACCAGCTTTCACAGCTCATGGAAACAAACAGCTGAACTTCTGTCACAACTTGGTGCAACAGCTATGAAATGGCATATGGCTTTTAGTGCCGGGAGGGTCCGAGGACAAGCTCGGCTCGCCAAATGCAGGTCTTTTGATTTAACCCCCGTAGGCGACCTGCGCGTCGTGATGAGGATGAAATGATGATGAAGACGTCGCATACACCCAGCCCCCGTGCCAGCGAAATTAACCAGCTATGGTTAAAATTCCCGACCCTGCCGGAAAACAAACCTGGGTCCCCTGTGACCAAAGGCCAGCACGCTAACCATTTAGCCATGGAGCTGATTGGGAACTTCATGTCCCGCAAATATACGGGCAAACGTACCCATCGGCTGTCCAACCCTTAAATAATTTCATTTTCTTTTGAAGATACCTGGTCGTACCAGAGTGTGTGCTTTGTGTTTACAAACAAAATTGGCCAGCTTCCGGGAGAGACAAACAGCATTCAAATGTAAGCAGTGCGATTTACCACTGTGCAGGACGGGGTGCTTTTTGGAATACCATCTGGAGCGAAATATGCATATTCAAAATTAGGATGAGTACTCATTTATATGCACTAATCATTTAGGTACGAAATGCAAAAGAAATTACATTTATATCTTTATTTGTTTGACTTCTAGTTATTTTCTTTTAAAGGGTGGTGTTTATGCTGCTTTGGCTGTTGGAATTTAAAGAACTCTGTCAGGAAACACGGTAATTACGGCCGGACATCCACCTTTAAATGGAGAACGGCAAAGGGTTTAGGCCATAGTCGTTTCCTCCCCACGCCTAGGCCTTTCCTATCTCATGCTTAATATCATTCACATGCTCCAGATATCGTATATTAAAACTTCTCCCAGTCTGAGTTACATATGTTGAACTGCAGTCAGGACATTTCAACTTGTATACATCTGAACACGTAAATTTATTGTCTGTATTTAATGAGCTAGGATTACGGAGTCGACAAGAATTATTGTGTGAAGTTTTGAATGCTACCTGGATATTACAGTTTTTTTGAGGGATTAGTGACATGCTGAATGCCACTATTTTTATAAGTAAGAGTAGCATATTTTTTCTGTGGTTTTGATTCTCTAGTTATTTTTTACTTAGGTTTATGTTTGATCTAGTTTATAGGTTTGTTAATAAATTGAAGGCTAAAGCCATTATTCAAGGCTGTTTGACGAATACTGTTTAATAGTGTCAGGATCAGATGCTTATGATTAGTACCCACTATGTGAAGAACACCGCGGGATAGTACGAGTATATCTCTGTGGGGGAACACCATAGGTTTGCGTTGCCTGTAAATGGTACTGCAATATGAGAAACGTGGGGATGTTAAAAGCTCTATTGATCATACTATGGTATGATGCTTTTATCCTTGTATATGGACCATACTGAATATTTTAATTGTGTACATGTGTGTTTTTTACAAACATATTTGTGGTCATAGCTTTTTTTATTTTTTATTCAGTCCTATGTGATGTTTGTATTAAGACATTCAATTTTCATGACATTATGTCCTTCCTTGAACTGTCTTGCTATGAATAGTTGAAGATTGCTTTTTACATCAGCTGAAACAAGTCCTTGTAAAAAAAAAAAAAATGTTTTGATTAAGTCGTCAATAAAACTATCATTACCACCTGTGGGTGGGGGGCGCAGACAAAGAATACACCCACAGTATTCCCTGCCTGTCCTAAGATGTGACTAAAAGGGACAACCAAGGGATGATCGAATTAGAACCATGAGACTACTTGTAGTAACATCATGCAGGGAACACCTTGGGTCACTTTTACTTGCGCGTAGTACCACTATGTTAGGTACACAATAGGTTTGTGATTAGTAGCGACAGTGTACAGTACCTGTAATTTGTACCACTGTATGAGCGACACCTTGCCTATGATTAGTACCCACTATGTGAGGAACACCACGGATAGTAAGAGTCCCTGTGATTAGTACACCTCTGCGGGGGAACACCATAGGCTTGCGTTGCCTGTAAATGGTGCCGCAACGTGAGAAACATCATAGGCCTGTGTTACATGTGCGCATTACATTACCTGTGAGTAGTTCAATAATGTGTGGAATATTGCAAGTCTACACTTCTGCAACATGACAAATACCATGGTTCTACTTTCCTAGCAATAAGTACCATTATGAGGGGCCGATGATCTGGATTTTGGACCCCTTTAGACTACAAGCATCATCAATTCAGTATTGTGCTTTAGAAGCAGTCCCTTGCTCAGTAATACTATTGCTTTATGATAATTTCTGGGAATGTAGGGCATTGCGGGGCGGATCCACTGATTATTTTAAATTCATATCCATCCATTCATTCTTTGTCATCACATTTTGAATTCTGGTCAGTGGAGGATTTTGGACTTCTAAATTGTCATATTTTGTCTCATTTTGTACCTTTAAGGACCGATGATCTAGATATTAGGCCCCTTTAAACAACAGTCATCATCAAAACTATCATTAAGTCATGTCCATCAGTATGGGCCTAATAATGAAATTCATTGCTAATACGTATGAAGCTAACCAAGCACTCAAAGAGGCTTTTCAATATCAGAAAAGAGAAATTAAGATAGCTAAGATTGGTAAGGACATAGCTTTTCTCAAAAAATGTCTTAAGGACAGTTTGACTCCAAATTTCCTTAAAACTCGTAATAGACATCTTAGAGTTTCCGCACGCACTCTTCATATTCAACAAAAAACTAACAAAATTTTATTAAAAGATGAAATTGTATTTCTGTATAAGAAAAAATAATTTTTAAATATTAAATTATACAAGCTTCGTTTCCGAGCTGCTTTTCATGCCTCAAGATCCCAATTTGACAACTTCCAGCAACTATAAAATGAAAAACTTCACAGCGTAAGTAATACTAAGCAAATAGAATACCCTTGACAAAAGACAAACCCTCGGAAATCTCAACTTTCTTCTGTGAAACCTAGCTCATCAACTGAATGATCGGATTTTTATTTTTCACCTGCCAGTAAATAATTAGTGATGGATAGCTCGTGAATGAGTCGTTCAAAATGAACGCTTCACTCCTATGAAGTGTGAACTAACCACTCAATTTCCATGAACTGGTAGTTCAAACACTTAAGTTTTCACACTTCATATCATTCACAACTCATTCGATTTGTATGTCGCTTGCTCACTCTCTCTCTTCCCTCCTCTGACTAGCTACGTCCTTTACTCACAGTCCCATCCTACCTGTCAACTGTGTTATTACACCATTAAAGTTATATAGCCTACGAAGACACTGACAATCCGACAGAGTGAGCACAGCAGACATGCAAATAAAATGCTTTCCTTGTGAATCTGGAAGTAAAACGTGCGCTGAATCCACAGCCAAAAGAGGATCTTCCTTGCAGGAATGTTCATCTCGTACACAACACTCAATTAATTAAACATAACTGCACTTGGGGAATAGACTAATTAAATAATAAATCAAAATGAACGGACTTTATATCATTTTTAAAGAGATGAAGCTGGAATCGTCTCTCCTATATTGAGTGCTTTAAGTACGACAATTTAGCTCTTCCACTAGCTTCTTGGCCATCTGTTTCACATCACCACGAATTTCAGAGTTATTGGCAAATCTGCAAAACCATCTTTTCAATGACCGAATGAGGAATATAACTTTTGACGCAGTGACCAGTCTTTCACTGCTCATTTTCTCAGTACAATCTTTGAAAACTTTAAACACTTTGCAGGGTTTTTTTTGTGTGTGTGTGTGTGTTATGCTTGCAGTGTCGTCTGCAGAAGCGGTTGTATTGGCAGTGGATGGGTGAACTTCAATTAAAAATGAGAGCTACTTGTTAGTGACAGCACACTATATAAAAGATGGTGGTGGTGGTGGTGATTGTTTTAAGAGGAAGTACAACTAGACAACCATCCTCTATTAAAACTAATCAGAGAGAAAAAGCTGAAGGGATCTGACACTTCGAAAAATGAAGGTATTGGCCAAAGGAAGACAAAGGCCACGAAGGGCGTGAAAATGAAGGATACCCTAGGCCTCGAGTGCTCTAATAACGCCGGGGTCAGAAAAGAACACAAGTTGACCAAGGGAGGTCGGATAGGGTGGATGAAAGTGAGGAGCCTGGCACAAGTAAGTGGAAGCAATGCCAGAACTCAGCTAAGGGCCCCGTAGTCGCCAATCCACGCTACAAAGTTCAGAGACACTGGGGCCCCTTCTAGTCGCCTCTTAAGACAGGCAGAGGGATACTGTTGGTGTTATTCTACCGCCTCCGCCCACAGGAGGATAACTATATGAATCATCAGGGTAGATAAATAGATATTTATGGCAGTGGTAGTCATATTCATTCTATTTCGGATTGTGTTTTAAGAGGAAAAAATATTATATGACGAATAACGTTGGTAACCCTGGTGTTTTCTGCCAGAGTACAGCTAAAACAGGTATCACATGGCAGATGAGGACACTGTTGAGTGCATCATGCAAATAAGATGACCCTAGATTAAATGTATTTCCTTCGTTATATCTTTATCTTTTCCCTGTCCCTATCAGCCATCATCTAGATGCTGTAAGCAAGCAAGCTATTTGGCCCATAATTACATAGCTCTGCCATCTGTTGGTATTATTATTATTATTATTATTATTATTATTATTATTATTATTATTATTATTATTATTATTATTATGAAGCTTTATTGAGTGAGTGAGATACTGTGAACGAAGTCGCTGCTGAACGACATACTCAGCAGCTTCATCAGTCTTGATTACTTCATGAACTACTTCATGAACGAACTACTTCATTTGAACGGTGCACAGTAAAGAGTGTGAATGAGTGAAGTAGTTCATAGGAATGAACTGGTTCGACCCATCGCTATAAATAATCTATTACATGTTATTTTTGATGAAACAGAACTTGGTGCATTAGGTAAAGAACCCAAACATAATTTGGCCGACACCTTTATGTCTGACAACCTCACAACTACAATTACTGAAATAGATGTGGTTGCTTTCCTATCAATCAACAGGAAGAATTGTGCTATGAAATAAAAAAAATTCAGACTTTCATTCAGAATTTTAAAAACTAATATTTACAATTCTATTGAACAAGAAGTCAGTGACTTAAAAAGTAAAATTGATTTTAACAACTTAAACGTGACTAAAGTGGACAAAGGTAATACTGCAGTGTTTATAAATTGAAGGCTAAAGCTATTATTCAAGGCTTTTTGACGAATATGTTTAATTATACATTGAGATCAGATTGAGATTTGGGGATGTTAAAAGCTAACTACTTATATGACAAAAACCGAAGAATTTTTTTGACAAAACATTTACTAAAGTCAAAAAAAAGACCCTATTTCTAAACTTCAAAGAGATCTGAAGCAGACTCCCAAATACAGCACTCTGAAATACACAAGTTAATCAACATGAACCCTCAACTTCCCAAAGCCAGAGCTCTCCCAAAGATCCCATGGGACCCGTAATAAACTGTATACCTAGCCCAACCTACAAACCTTCCAAATTTGTCCAAAAATGTTTAAGCAATCACTATAAATTTCTTGCTAATAAAACTGTTAAAAATTGTATTTACCTCTGTAATATCATAAAAAACCTTTAAAATTGGCTTCACTTGATGCCACTAATATGTATCCGAGCATTCCCATAAAATAAACCATAACTATTATTAATCATAATATAAAATAGTATAGTAACTTGAGCACCCTTGAAATTTAAGAGAATGTGAACATTCTAGAGTTTGTTCTCAGTAACAACTATTTTACGTTCAGTGATATAATTTACAAGCAATATGGTCTTCCCATGTGTTTGCCGGCCTCGGGGATCTTGGCCTAGATCTACATCGATCACCTTGAGCACACAAGCATTGATAACAGAAAGAATATTGAATGCTGGTTAAGGTGCGCAGGTGATGCCCTCATGGTGATGGACAAATGGTCAGCTGACAGTGAAACATTACTACAATCGCTCAATAACATAGATCCTCATATCAAGTTCACATTAGTAAAAGAAAATAATTCCATGAATTATCTTGACTTAACTATATCCAGAAAAGATAATCTTTCACTTGAAATATTCAGAAAACCCACACGAACCTCCACCCCATCAGAGCAGAATCTACACACCCTAACTTCCATAAAAGAGCATCACCGAGCTCGATAGCTGCAGTCGCTTAAGAGTGGCCGGTATTCGGGAGATGATGGGTTTGAATTCCACCCTGAAAATGGTTTTCTATGGTTTCCCATTTTCACATCAGGCAAATGCTGGGGCTGTACCTTAATTAAGGCCACGGCTGCTTCCTTTCCACTCCTAGCCCTTTCCTGTCCTATCGTCGCCATAAAACCTGTCCATGTCAGTGAAACGTAAAGCCAATTGAAGAAAGAAAAAAAAAAAGCATCATACCATAGTATGGTCAATAGAGCTTTTAACGCCCCCATGTTTCAGTCTAATCTCGACGCAGAATTAAACATTATTCATCAAATAGCCTTGAATAATGGCATAACCTTCAGTTTATATACAAACTTATAAACAAAATCAAACATAAACCTTAGTCAAATCTAATTAGGGAATCAAAACTACAGAAAAAAATATGCTACTTTTGCTTATAACAATAGTAGCATTCATCATGTCACTAATCCCTTAAAAAAATTTAATATCCAGGTAGCATTTAAAACTTCAAACAATAATTCTTGTTAACTCTGTAATCCTAGCTCATTAAATACAGCCAATAAATTTGTGTGTTCAAATGTATACAAGATGAAATGTCCTGACTGCAGTTTAACATATGTAGCTCAGACTGGGAGAAGTTTTAATATACGATATCTGGAGCATGTGTATGCTATTCAGCATAACAGATTTTCTGCTATGGGTCTACACGTTAAAGAACTCGACCACCATTTTTCAAACATCCAACAGGACCTATGTATTATTTATTTTAATCAGAAAGGCTCTCTTCTCAACATCTTGGAAGATGATTTTATTTCTCTCAATCAATTTACTAATCCCGCTTTTAACATCAACAAAATTTCTGAAAATACTAATGTTCTCTTAGAATCAATAATTCCTATAGTATCCAAATACTATGATAAAAAATTAAACACACGTAACACGACTGAGCCTCCAAATAGCCCCCTCTCTTCCCTCTCTCCTTTCTCTCTCTCTCCTCCCACCTTCTTTTCACTTCCTCTCCCTTCCCCTACCCTCCTCCCTCCCATGCCACAGTGAGTCTAAGTTACTGCTGACGCCAAGCTCATGACACTACTCTGATAAGGCTGCATAAGGTGTACTACTGGAACCTCGAGGGGTAAACGTTTCTTCTCACTTCATTTATGTCATTGATCCATTCAAGATCATTCTTATTTCTTTCTAGATATCCCCAATATCACGCTTGACTTAATTTCTTAAATATCAGAATATCCCTTGGTGTAATACGGCCACATTATATTTTTAAAAAGATGATTGATCCAAATACTTCAATCACATGTACACCATAGAGTATATTTTGTGTGTGTTATCAGTAGACTATATAGTGGAAACTCATTATTCAAGCTCAACACTGTGATAATTTTAATGCAGCAGTTTTGATGTTCACTAGGAATGTATTATACCATCCTCATATGCATTTTCACAACATACTTTTTTTATGACCATCAATGGACAGTGATACATTAATGTCAATTTTTAATTAACAAGTGTTCATCAAGATTTTAAAAAATCCTTATGTATGGACCATACTGGATATTTTAATTGTGTACATATGTGTTTCTGTGATCATATTAATTTTATGGTCATAGCTTTTTAAAATTCAGTCCTATTTCACATTTGTATTAAGATGTTCAATTTTAATGACACTATGTCCTTCCTTAAAATGTCTTGCTACGAATAGTTGAAGATTGCTGTTTACATTGGCCGAAACTAGTCCTAGTAAAAAAATATTGCATTGATTAGGTTGTCAATTAAACTTTAATTAAGAAAATAAGTCATATCCATCAATACGGGCCTAATAATGAAATTCATTGCTTATACGTTCATATGATCGAGCGTGCAAGCGGACATACGCTCTTGTGACACTTCTGAGTGTCTCATGGACCCCACTTCTGGGCATTAGGACACAGTACAAAAGAATGCTTGGCTTGGTTTAAGTGTTGAGGGAGTGCCAGTGCCTGCATGTTGCAATGCTTCAGTTTCATCCCGTAGAGTGCAGCATGTAACAAGCACAAGTCAAAACTGCTTTATATTGCAACCACTAGAGTATAGCATATGGCAAGTACAATGTAGACGAACACCCAGCATTACCAGAATAGCAATTTTGTTTCCGTATCTGATGGACTATTATATCTTTTAACTACAATTATTCTTCATTTTATTGTGTTAAAATAGACCTCTAGTGACTTAAAAAAAACTTGTATTGGCAACAGAAATAAATCTTTTTCTGTTTGTAGTATAACAATCTGGAATTTTTGCAAAGAATTTTGCTGTTTGATTAATGTAAGTTGGCAATACCGCTACCTTTACCTACCAGACTGTGTTTATTTTGTGTGTTTATGAATAGCGTCGTTAAATAGGGTGCAGCGGATACCTCTTTCAAATTTATATGGTACGTGTGTGTAAAGTAGCCTTGAAGTCTAAAGTAATTTTGTACATTTCAGTTTTGCGGCAACCGACATTGTGACAGAGTGTTGGTACGCGCACACGTTTGCAATAGCTATAGTTATTTATTAGTACGTGACGCAGGCACGTGTTGCTTTCAGTACCATTCTTATTAGTTAGTATGAATGTGTTGTTCAAGGTTCTGGAACAAATTCTTATGTTGGTTAGGCTTTACACATGTTTTCTTATTTTTTTTTCTTTTTTTTTTCTTTCTGAGAGGTGGTTAATTTGTTTAGCGTGTAATTTTATTAAACTGTAATTTTAAGAAAAATGCATGTGGATTAAAGTAAATATTTATATTAGTTTCTCAATTCTAAATGTGTTTCAATTGATACCTCTTTAAAAGAACAGTCTTTCACAGTAGCACAATTAAATAACATGATTTCTTCTTCTTTTATGACCACATAGGATCACTTTAGTCAGTCCGTCGTTCAGGTCTCTTTGAAGGGATTGTTCGGGCTTTGCGGTCCTCCCAGTACTCCTTCAGACGCTCCGATCTTCGTGCCCTTTCCTCAGTTGAAAATGTGCGTGTTGTTGGTTTGTTTCGTGTAAGGGTAAAACGAAGGTTTGTATTCTTGAGTTTTGTATTCAATTTTATCTTATTTGTGGTGTTTTCTGTTGTAAGGCCTATTTCCTTCAGATCCTCTCTTGCTTCTCTGATCCATTTACATCCTGTTGTGGTATTTTTTGAGACGAGATTGTGTTGTACTAGTTGTTTCAGAAGTCTCGAATCCTGCATCCTCATGATATGTTCAAAGAATCCCAGTCTCCTCTTACGCATAGTATCTGTAATGGGTTCTAGCTCTTTGTACACGACTTTGTTAGGTATTAACCGCCACTGTCCATCTTTCTGGTATTTTTTGTTGATGCAGGTTCTTCCAATCCTCCTTTCAATTTTCTGAAGTCTGTCAGTCTTGGATTGTTTATTCAGGTAAAAGTGTGTTTCTACTGCATATGTAGCTTCCGGTTTTATAACTGTGTTGTAGTGTTTTATTTTTGTATTTATTGACAGACATTTCTTTTTGTAGATATCCCATGTTAATTTTTGTGCTTTAGCTAATCTATTTGTTCTTATTTGGATTGAAATTTTTTTCATTTAGGTTATGTGTTATCACTTCTCCAAGATATTTAAATTGAGTTACAATTTTGATTTTATTACCATTTATGGTGACTTCTTTTAGCTGTGTTGGTTTTTGGGGCATAATATCTGTTTTTTCAAATGATATTTTGAGGCCAATTTTATTTGCAAAGTTTTGAAGTTCTGATATCTGGGTTTTTGCTTCTTTTATGTCCACTGCTAGTAATGCTAAATCGTCAGCAAAACCCAGGCAATTTGTTTTGATTTTTCGGCCAATCTTTATTTTGGGGGGGACATTTCCTAAACCATTCCCTCATTACCATTTCTAGAGCACAGTTAAATAATGGTGGTGAGAGCCCATCTCCCTGCCATAGTCCAGTTTTAATTTCAAATGTCTCTGATATTTCACCCCTAAATTCACTTTTGATTTGGTGTTAGTGAGAGTCAATTTTATCATGTTTATTAATCTGGGGTGTAGTCCAAGGTGTCTTAAAATTTTGAACAGAGATTCTCTATGGATGCAATCATAAGCTTTCTTGAAATCTACAAATGTTATCACAATATCTCTGTTTCTTCTCCTGTTATAGTCCATTATCAGCTTAAGACTCATGATCTGATCAGGACAGCTCCTCCACGGTCTGAAACCTCCTTGATATTCTCCTAGTTATTTCTCAAGTTGTAAACTTATCCTATTAAGGATGATTATTGAAAATATTTTGTATGTTATGTCTAGGAGCGAGATTCCCCTGTAGTTATTAGGGTCGGTTTTGTCTCCTTTTTTTGTGCAGTGGGTGAATGAGGGCTGTTGTCCAGTGTTCTGGTAGTTCTTTAATCCAGATAGAGACAAGTTGTTGATGGAGGGCAACTTTTTTTGATGTTCCTGCATATTTCCAGATTTCCGCAAAGGTCTGATCTTCTCCTGGCGCTTTGTAGTTTTTAAATTTATTCAGAGCTTGGTAGACTTCCTTTATTGTGGGGATTGATGTTCTCTGGTGGTGTTTTCTGGTGTGTTTTATACTGTGCTGTATGTATTTTAATATGTTTAATGTGCTCAATATGTCTAATGTATACTCAATAAGTTTTAGTTTTCTGTAGCCTTCACTGCCACATTGATCATAGATACTATTTTAACCTCACATAGACAAACATTAGTACAATATATTTTTATTTTTAACCCCATTAGACATCCGGATGATCTAATCATAATAACATCTTTGTGACATATCTATTGGCTACAATATTGTAATATACCAGCTGATGATGGCCGTGGAGGGCCGAAACCGATACTGACGTAAATCCATTTATAATAAAGTATTGATAGGCGGAACACATTTCTTGTCTGTATAGTAAAGCAACTTGTAAAAAAAGAGAAAAGTGGCAGTTCTGATAAGTTCGGAGAGTTAAAATAGACAGTTCGTACAACATCCAAATACCGTATAATCCCGAATACCACCCAAAATATTGGTTCCAAATCTTGGGTGCGGATCGTATTCAAGCCGTTCATTCTCGTAAATATTTACTATGTTTACATGGAGTATTGGAATAGATTTGAATATGGTTACTGTACTCAATATACCACATTTAAATGGGCATTCAGGTCTTACTGTGTTTTAGTTGCGCTCTAGAAAACAAGATCGATTTCTTTCTCAATATGGTTACAGTAGCATGTAAATGCGAAATGTAAGATAATGAAATACGGTAAAAAAAAAAGAATATGCGGTAAATATGAAAGCTACTGCTGTGGATGCTCAATCGTCATTTGTTTCACAAGTGTTGCTGGCATGCTGGGTGTGTAAATAGCTGATCTCGCGGGTTATCGTACTTTACGAGAGTCAAGACTGTTGGTTATGGAAGTCTACCTTGCTCACATTCGAGTTCCGTATCTGTTCTGTGAAAGTGCTGTCTCGATAGTACGCGATGGATTCAAAATGGCATCAGCGTTCATTTATTGTGCTTGAGAAACTCAAAGTTGTAAGAGAAGCTGAAATATACGGAAATCGTGCCGTTGGCAGGTAGTACGATGTTGATGAATTGGTATTCGTAATTGGCGAAAGAAGAAGAAAAAACTTCTAAAAAGTAACGGCGATCGCAGATTTCCGCGGGCACAGTGCAGTGTTTCCGGAAATTGAAGAACGACTCCACAAATTTGTGATAGAAAAACGTGAGTTAGGATATGGTGTTTCTTGTGAAATGTGTCAATTGAAAGCACTAGAGATCTCAAAAGAACTCAAAACACAGGGTTTTACAGCAAGCCGCGGATGGATCCGAAACATTTATCGGAGAAAGGGATTTTGCATTCGGAGACGTACGTCTATTTCACAACGTCTCCCTGGGGCGTATGAATAAAAATTAACAGCCTTTCAGCGTCACATTATTCATTTGAGGAAGCAAAATTCTTATTTGCTGTTGCAAATTGGGAATGCTGACCAGACACCTGTCTATTTTGAAATACCGTTGGAAAATACTGTGGATACGAAGGATTCTCAACGATGCACGGTAATGTTGTACATATTAGCGGATGGAACCAAACTCCCTCCATATGTGGTTCTGAAAAGGAAAACACTTCCAAAAGGAAACTTGCCATCCGGTGTTATTGTTAGACCACATGAGTCCGGCTGGATGGACAGTGGGTGAAGTGCGTTTGGAAACGTCACTCGGGAGCTTTGTCACAAAAACGAAACATGCTTGTGTTGGACAGTTACCGAGGACATACAACTGACGACGTAAAAAATATGAGGAGGAAAGGAAAAAACGATCTTGCGATAATTCACTTCTATTCTACAGCCATTGGATGTGTGCTTGAACTGGCCTTTCAAAACTGCAATGAAACAGTTGTACACCGAATGGATGTCTGATGGTGATCACGCGTTAACACCAACCGGACGAGTGAAGAGGCCTGAAGTGGGACTAATATGCAGCTGGATCAAGACCTCATGGGCACGAATTCCCAACAATCTAGTGTCCAAAAGCTTTAAGAAATACGGAATTTCAAATTCAGTGGACGGTAGTGAGGATGACTATTTGTGGAAAGATGCCAGCGACGAAACTGATTTATGATTTTTGTGATGATTTTATTAATTGTAAGCTGTTTGAATTTATATTTGTGGTATATTTGAAGAAAATTAAATAGGTATAGAAGTTATTTGATTTTTTATTATTTCCCATATTTTGCAGTCTCAAATTTAGGCTGCAGGTCTTTCTCGGTGGTGGGTGGTATTCGGGATTATACGGCACAAACATTCTCCATGACTAATAATGGGATTTAAACCCCAGATTGCACTAAAATATAGATACCAGAGGGAAAAACTAGTACGAGTTCACAGTGTTTCCATTTTTCACTAAAGATGGATGCACAGTCGAAGACACAACCTTGACTTCACGGAGGGGCCTTACTCATGGTACAGACCCCTCCCCTCATCCCCTCCAAAAGTTTACTGTCCAGTAAACAGTTTTGGAACTTTTAAGTCACATCAAACACTTGTAGTTTGAGAAATTCAAAAATTCAATCATCTGGAAAATACCTTGGATAATTGAGGAGCTTTCTGGAATGTAGACGTATAGATCATTTTTCAGGAAATCATTTTAAATTATCCACGATATTGTATAGTATATTCCCTCTATGTTTAGTTTCATACTTTTGCCATTTGAGTGAATGGCAGCACTTACTGTTTCTGATGTGCAGTTGTCTGAAGCCTGTGCTGTGCACTAGATCTGTTGATATTAGTTTATGTAAGTTTGTTTTTACATAAAACGAAGTGGAATGGAACCTGAAGGAAGTAAAAGGAAAAAGATTTACTGCAGCACCAGTTTGAAGAAGACAGATGCTAAAAGGAAGAGGACCGGGCGAGTTGGCCGTGCGCGTAGAGGCGCGCGGCTGTGAGCTTGCATCCGGGAGATAGTAGGTTCGAATCCCACTATCGGCAGCCCTGAAGATGGTTTTCCATGGTTTCCCATTTTCACACCAGGCAAATGCTGGGGCTGTACCTTAATTAAGGCAACGGCTGCTTCCTTCCAACTCCTAGGCCTTTCCCATCCTATCGTCGCCATAAGACCTATCTGTGTCGGTGCGACGTAAAGCCCCTAGCAAAAAAAAAAAAAAAAAGAGGTCAAGTGGTGATGCATATGTAAACAGTACCGGAGTTGATGTTAGGAATAAGGAGTTTGCGCCAGTGAACGAATGTTACCAGAAAAAATGTCATCTAAAAGTGTCACAGATCCAACAGAAGGAATTATATGAATTATTTTATAATGGACAAAGTAAGGAACTGCAAGATTCTTCTTTAGCACGCGTCATGGAACTCCAAGGTAAGAAACCAAATAGATAGAAAAGGAAAATGCAAAGACCTTTCGGAACAACACATGGGAGTATGTTATTTATAGCAGGATCTAAGATTACAATTTGCTCTCTGTAAGCTTTTCCTTTTCTGTTCATTTTACCATCTAATAAAGGAAAATGTTATGCATTTTGTTGCGTGTATCGGTGTGATATAAATATTATTCGTATGTGTCATAAATGAGAATGATTAGGTACATTTTCTTGTAACTATTTGTATGTTTTCTTAGTTTAAGATTTAAATGTAATGGTTATTTCGCATTGTAACCCCAGGTATGTATGCATTTTATCTTGTCCTTTTTTCATCTAGACCGTGGCAGGAGCAATATATGTGATGAAATCCATAAATTAAAAAAATCTTTGTATTTTTAATTTCCATTAATTGGCAGGCATGCTACCTCTACCATCCAGAAGTACAATTTCCTCCATCACTTCAGACTTTTCACTACAAAACCTTAAGATGAGCAGTAGTGATCAGCACGATCAACCTCTCCAATTTTGGCTGTGTAATCTACCGTGGCAACAGGGTTCAAAATTCTTTCTTCTCCTTGCCCATTCCGGTTGTGTCCGACTACCTCCACCATTGCTGGGTTGTGCCATGTACTAAGAACTGACACAGTGCGGTTGTCTTTCCACAAAAAACCATGAACTTTTCTTCCTTTCACAGAGCACAGATTTCACGCTTCTTCAGATTTAGTCTCCTATCTTTCAGCTGAGGTGGGAGTCCCTTCCTATTCAATACCACATTCACAGTTAGGTGAATTTTCCTTTTCAACAGTTCTCTTGCCAGTTCCATACTAGTATAAAATCAGTCAGTAAACAAATTATAACCTACAGCTTGAGTAACTTGAAGTACATCTGTCACCAGCTATAAAACTGTTCTACTGCCAAGTGTCGAACCAGGGAAAAGTAAATTAAGCGTAGTAATGAGCCAAAGTAAGAAATCATGGACAAAACTAAATTCAGTGCATCTATGCATCAGCAATAACATATATCCTAATCCCCCAAGAATGACTTTCCTACACACTCTAAGACACTAACTTTACTAGTTCTTGTAACCATTGTTGATGCACTTGATTGTGGAGGGGGAGAAATATGAAAGCCCCAGAATATCTGAAGAAATCATTTCCGAGAAGAAATGTCCTTACAGAAAGTTGATGAATAGAGCCACAAGTCTGAAAATTGTTCTTTAGAGTTTTCCTTTTTGTATGTTCCATATTCAGAACACCGTGAAATGCCATCATTTCAGCGACGGTAACATCGACCCAGTCCCACCATATGGAATGTTGCTACAACGGCATACGTTTGGTAATACATTCTCTTACATACCTGTTAGTCTCCTTACATATTCTGGGGAACAGTGAAACCGGGAACAGCAACAAAAAGAAATCCAAAGGAGTTACCAGCTTCTTTCCTGTAAGCGGTGATCTAAGCAAGGATAGACTGTAATTGGTTGTAACGTGAATACCGGGAACAATGCCTTGAAATGCAGAAACTGTTGTCTCATCTCTCGCGAAACAGAAGTAGATTTCACATTTACTAAGATTTTATTCGATGTAGCATTTAAATGTAGGAAAGTTCGTGCAGAATGGATAATGGTTTAACAGCCCTTTGGAATACCAAAGCCAAGTTGGTGAGGATAGAAATACTTTCTAATGGTCCCGTTTACTGCCATGCAAGGTAGTTTAGCAACCGGCCTTCGAAAGCTGTTCCCAATAGCGATTGGTCGAACGCCTCTGTCAGGTTTCTGAAGGGAAATTAACCTTTTAAGTGCTGAGTTACCAGTTGACTGTTTGGTACCTCAGTGCTGAGTTTTTTCTTTTGTATGTAAATTTTTTTGTAGGAGCTTCAATTTTTAACTTGCCAGTAAGCTGATAAGCTTAAAAAGTTTATAAATTGTTCTCTGTAAATCTAAATGCAAATGGTAAATCCTACACTTATGTTCAATATTATTTTTAGAGAAAACAGTTACACTTTTTGTGCTCATGCTTACATCATCTTTATACAAAGTAAAGAGCCCAAAATAAAATTATTTCCTGAAATCTGTAGGCAACTAATATATGTAACTCCTTACAAATACATAAGTTAATATTTTAGAATATTTTCTAAACCTTGTTTCATCAACAACCAGCTGCACCAACTCCACTGGCAGAATAGCTTTTTTAAAAATCAGTGATTTTGGGGTTGTCATCAAACACTACTTGGCCCGCAGAGTCTGTCACAGTTACTTGAAAGTCTGGTGGAGAAAAGTCATCCATCCACCATGAAAATAGTGATGAAATAGCTTTGAACTCACCGTGTTTTTCTTCCTTCGTGTAGAAGGCTCTGTTTCTTTCTCATAATATTTTCAGCACACTCTGTATCACTCTCGCTTTCAAAATTGCCTAATAGCTCATTAAGATCATAATCATTATCATCACTTTCCGCTGTGGTTAATAACTGAAAGATTCTTTGATCCCAAATAACATTGCTGCGAGAGCAACTAGCTTGTTGTTCCACCATGCTTGTTTACATCACAGATGAGCTCCACAGCCGTCTACAGAAAGCTCTATAAGTTACTTCCCGAAGCTATAAACCATGATCAGTTAGTTCTACATAATACCCAACAGATGGCAAAACATGCCAGAGATCGAATCGGCACTAGAGTGAACCAGGAAACTCAAAAATATGCACCGTCTATAGACGGACGTAGCATTGGTGCACCATCCGAGTCAGCCAGTCTATAGGCGGGTGTAGCACTCGTCGGGCTAATACGGCTCCATAAAAGTTTGGGCACACTTCAGAACTGAGTTACCCTCTTAAAATGAAATTGCATAATTTTCTGATAGATTGGAGAAGTCTTCTCTCGGCATCTCCAGCTGATTTAGAGGTAAGATCTTTTAGATACTAAGGACGGATACAGTCAATTCCTGAAGCAGAACCAATTCCGGTGACACGCTGAGATAATTATCACAAAGATCAGGGGGATCGGAAAACGGCAATGAGTGTGACGGCAGAGGATGTTTATCTACCAAAGATTCGAAGGTGGTACGGGTGCGTTCTGCTATCCCACATTCTGATGATGAAGGAATCCTAACCGCTCCTTGAATATCCCCATCTGCTACTTTGTTTTCTATACAAAGAACTTTAAAAGGCACGGTAGTATTTTTAGCCACGGGTTGTGGTGGTTGGAATTCTGGTATATTGTACTTTATTTTAGAAACTAGTGAAGTAGCCTTTCCATTAGATTTCTCGGGGACATGAAGTGCAATGTATGCAAAAAGTAGAGAGTTCTGAGAAATACATCTATCAATCAACTGTGATAGTCTACATGCAGTTATAACTCTCACCCCTTTTGGAACTCATCTTAAAATTCTTATACTGTCTTTACAATTTGCTAGTATAGCCTGTAATGACTTATTTGGAGATTCAGCATGAACTGGATCAATAACCTATATATTAGTTGTTGAGGTAGATTGATCTGGGTCCGACATAGGACCAGAACTGAAAATTAATGATGTCAGACTGAGTCCGATATTGGACCCCAAAGGGTTAAAGCAGAAAACAAGATCCTTAAGCAGGTTTAACTTGGGAGGACAAGAGTACCTTAAAAATCCTTTTGGAGTCAGGATTACTAACTAATAGCATTGCCGGCATGAGAAAATCCACAATAATGTATGGCGCATGAAATCTAAGGCAAGCTTACCAGACTGTACAAAATTTCTTACCGTAAACTGATCTCCATGTTTAAAATTGGTGGGTTGGCGTCACCGATCACACCACCTTTTTACTCTTCTATGAGAGGCCTTAAGATTATATCTCTAGGCTTTTTCAAAGATCATGGATGGGTTCAGTGACTGCTTGAAAGTGATAGAGCCTGCTGCATGTGAGGTATCTGGTAGCCCCTTGAGGAATGATTCTCCTCTTTTTACCTAGAGCATCCATCATCTGTTCTAGAGATGATGTTATGATGTCAATACAAGTCATTCTAGCTGGGTGGGACATAAGTCAGGGCTCCGGACTGGCTAGTTCATAACCATTTAAATCTCCCGCTGGTGCTAGCACGTTGTCCAGTAGACGTTGTGATATCACTCTGCGCATTTAATTGGAAAACAATTCATATCTTCCGTCATTTTTGCGACATTTGTATTAAACTAAAACACAATGATTGTGAATCTTTCCTCTCCATACATATTGTACCAGGAATGCCGCTACGGAAGAGAAGTTCGAAGTATGTTTATTGAACTTCGCGCGAAGTGGAGGATAGGCAGCCCGCCAAACTCAATGACGTACTCAGCGAGTGACGTAGCCGCCTCGAGTGAGCTCTACATGACCATATATGGTCATGTCCCAGCCCATCTTCAAAAGTCTCTTTTGCATTAAAATATTGCTATTTTGACACTGCCATCGTGTAGACCATTATAATAGACGCAACCTGTCAAATTCTTAGGAAAATCCACCGTGTACTTTGGGAGTTATAGGGGTAGATAATTCCCATGTTCTAGATACTTCCCCACAATCTGGTATAAAAGGAGCGCGATCCGGACTACAAATTCAGTATATGTCACTCCACCGTCTCTGCAGCACGGGTGACGGGGGGAGCGCTACGAGTGCGGACTGAACCTATAGTCAGATAAGTCTGTGAAATTAGAGTGTTGGAACTTCATTTTCTTCAAGTGTCGCGTTAGGACTTGTGCTCCGGTGACTATTGAAGGAACGTAGAATTCTCGTGAGTGTCGTGAACCGATTTCAGGAACATAGAAATTCTTCAGTGTTGGACTTGTGTTCTACAACAAAGCTGTGGCAACGTAAACTTTCGTGTGAATGGTATGATTTTTTTTCCAAGTACCACATTGAACTTATGTTTCTTGACAATCTGTGGAACTTAGGGTATTTTCAAACATTGCGTTCGATTGTGAAAACATGAAATACTTTCAGAGTACTGCATCAGGACTTGTGTTTAGACTCGTATCAACATAGTACACTGTGACACACATGCCATGTTCCGAGGGAACATAGAACTTTCCAGTGTTATAAGTGAACTCACAATTTATGGAATTAGACTTTTCCCAAGTACCATTTTTTAAATTTACTTTGCTTATCCACAGAATAAGACATTTTCCGAGTACTATTTCATTTACTAAGCTTATTGCAAATGTGCCAATGTGTTCCGAACCTTCATAAACTGTGCATTGAGAACTGTGGTGACTATAATCGGTAACCCTATAGAACATTCTAATTTACCATGCCTGTGTTAGTAAGCTCACGTCATGAACTTGACATTTTACACAATTCAACCAATACAAGGTCAAATATTCAGTTCAGTCATCGTGTTTTTCAAGTGGCGATTCATGAACATTTTCGATTCAATGAAGTGTTTGAATCAAGAATTTAGTAACACTTGCCATATTTCATTGTACAAGTAGATGCAATAAAATAAAGGTCATATCTATTTAACAGTGCTACAAATAAGTGGAGTGCCGTACGGGGAACTTGTGTGTGAATTACGTCTCAAAGATCGAAACCCGGAACGTGTGCGTCTGGAGAATCGAGAACTCTTAATTCCAGAACTTCGAGAAATCGCATCCAGGCGGGCGTGGTTCCTACCCAGGCCGTATCCAGCACCATCCCAGGGTCCGGAGTTACCAGCCGGCCACGACACTTCAATTCTACTGTATGAAGGTGATATTAACTTGTCTTCAATGATCACTAAAATCAGATTATTAAAAAATCTCTAAGTTCGATGAACTATACCCCTCTCTCTACCAACTCCAATGTTTTTAAGCCACACCCTAAGATATAGTCCATGCTCATCAAATTAGTGTCAAGCGCCTCAAAGATAAAAAATTTTTCCTGGTACAATATAAAGTTACCATCTTGTTACGTCAGTATTTGGGGTATTACGTTTATAGTTTTATATCAGATTTTTTGTTTTTTAAGGTTAGTTGCATGAAAATGTCAACAATAGTTAAAAATGTATGTTCGGATGGTACAATCTATGCAGCCAGTCATTTTCGCTTTCCTTACAAAAGAAACCCATATAGAGGTGAATTAGATGTGCTGGCTAGCTCTCGGTATGAATTGCAAGTGCAGGCAGATGCGGTCTGACGCATACACTTACATGAGATTACAAAATTAAACATACAGACCTATAAATAGCTCATGATATTATACAAATAATATGCCGTGGCCTAATTCAGGTGCAGCCCCGGCAGTTGCCTGGTGTGAAAATGGGAAACCACGGAAAACCATCTTCAGGACTGCCGACAGTGGGATTCGAACCCACTATTTCCCGGGTGCAAGCTCACAGCTGTGCGCTCCTAACTGCAGGGCCAACTCGCCTGGTCCTTAAATATGTAGGTTGGATAACTATCACTTGTAACTATGGCTTCAACAAGTCAAGGCGAGTTGAGCGGTCCGCGAAGTTTAGTGAGTGTTTGTGGCGCGGAAATTCTGACGTATTTTGTTGAAGATTGTTGTAACCATAGACACACACACACAAAATGCTGTCAGTTATGTACAGTTTTATTTACAAATTATGTACGCATTATACATGCACACACTAATAAACTACCATCTTGACAAAACACTGCTACGAAGGAGTAGAAGACGACGACTGCTCCATTAGCATGTCAACCAATTACCAGCACAACAGAATCACAACACGGGTTAACACACTCTGCTAACGACTTCCACTACAAGTCTCGCTAACAACTCAAACTCGACTCCCAAGACTGCCCCTTTATGCACCTTGCCTGGCCAGGCTTCTAGAAAAGTATGACACAAAGTTTCTCGAGTCTCCAATAACCTATTTACAAATGGATCGAATTTTCTGTACAACTCTAGTGACAAGATGTGTTGTGTTGCACAACATTACACTGGATTTACACATCATATTTACAGGTAATGTACTATTAATTACGTGTTTTTACATTAAATAAACTCTTAATAATATACATACAGCAGATGTATCAGGACATAACCTCACAAGTTTTGTTACGACCATGATTTATACCAAATAAAGTCTGTACATGACTGCGTAAATAATAATAATAATAATAATAATAATAATAATAATAATAATAATCATAATCATCATCATTGAGCTCGACACTTTCATTATTTACCATGGGTTAAAGAATTGTTTCCAAGTTATACTAGTCCATTACACTTGCATCAAGATGTACTAGACAGTGACACTGATACAGATTTCAGCTTTGGTGATACACTAAAAAAGATAAATTTCATCTCCAAGATTCCACCCACAGACAAGGAAAAATATGCTAGCCGGCAATTTGTATTATTGCATGTTACAAAATTCATTATTTGATCCTATTGAGACTCAGTAATTGTGAAGAATTTAAAGGCCTTTGAGAGTCCACCTACTCAATACAAAATATTTCATAATTTGATCAAAGTAATTGTTCCTTGGTACTGTACCAAGACATTATCTGAAAATCCCGAAAGCATAAAAACTCAGCACAGATTTTAATTACCGGGCGAGTTGGCCGTGCGCGTAGAGGTGCGTGGCTGTGAGCTTGCATCCGGGAGATAGTATGTTCGAATCCCACTATTGGCAGCCCTGAAAATGTTTTTCCGTGGTTTCCCATTTTCACACCAGGAAAATGCTGGGGCTGTACCTTAATTAAGGCCACGGCCGCTTCCTTCCAACTCCTAGGCCTTTCTTATCCCATCGTCGCCATAAGACCTACCTGTGTCGGCGCGACGTAAAACCCCTAGCAAAAAAAAAATTTTAATTTCTTTTACTCCAGAAAATCTTTGTAAACCATGTTTGTGGTATTGCCATTTGGGGCTAAAATGACCATACGACACACAACTGTTCATGTGAGAAACAGCCTACCGGGCGAGTTGACCGTGCGGTTAGGAACACGCAGCTGTGAACTTTCATCCGGGAGATAGTGGGTTCGAACCCCACTGTCGGCAGCCCTAAAGATGGTTTTCCGTGATTTCCCATTTTCACACCAGGCAAATGCTGGGGCTATACCTTAATTAAGGCCATGGCCGCTTCCTTCCCATTTCTAGGCCTTTCCTATCCCATCGTTGCCATAAGATCTATCTGTGTCGGTGCAACGTAAAACAAATAGCAAAAAAAAAAGTCTTAAGTCTAAACAAAAGGTTTCTTTAGTTTTAAAGGCTATTCCAAATACCAGTTTTCATGTCTGTAACACCTTCAATTTAGAGATATGTGTCATAAAAAGAATTCAACTACTTTTTCACCCCCCGCTCCCACCCGTTAAGTTGATTTCTCCTTGCCCCCAAAAAAGCGTGTTTCCTTGTTTTTAAAGGAGGTTCCAAATACCAATTTTCATGTCTGAGATATAGGTATCCCCATAAACGGAATTCAACCCTTTCATCAGTCCTTCCCCCACCACCACCTAAGATCTTTACTTTTAAAGGAGATTTCAAATACCAATTTTCACGTCTGTAACATCTTCAGTTTTTGAGATACAAATATCCTAATAAACATATTCACCTCCTTCTTTAATTATACTCGCCCACCTTTTCCTTAAGACGATCCCCCTGTGGATTGGGGCGGTAGAATAACACCCATGGTATCCCCTGCCTGTCGTAAGAGGTGACTGAAACGTTCCCCAGGAGCTTTTAACTTGAGCGTGGTTTGGTGGTTACAGGGCCCTGAGCTGAGCTTCCACTTACTTGTGCCAGGCTCCTCACTTTCATCTATCCTATCCGACTTCCCTTGGTCAACTCTTTTTCTTTTCTGACCCCTACGGTATTAGAACATTCGAGGCCTAGGGAGTCGTTCATTTTCACGCCCTTCACGGCCCTTGTCTTTCTTTGGCCGATTTCTTCATTTTTCGAAGTGTTGGATCACTACCACTTTCTTGAGGATGGTTGCCCAGTTGCACTTCCGCTTAAAACAGTAATCACCAGCACCTTAAATCGATTTTCCAAAAACAAAAAAAGTGTTCCTTTATTTTTAAAGGAGGTTCTAAATACTAATTTTCACGTCTGTAACATGTTTAGTTTTTTAGATATAAGTATCCGCATACAAATAATTCAACTAATTTTTCAATTCTTTTGCCCCCTTAAGTGGATTTTTCGGAAACAAAAGAAGACCTGTTTCTTTATTTTTAAAGGGGATTCCAAATACAAATACAAATTTTCATGTCTGTAACATGTATTGTCCCCGTACTAGGTCTGCCAGTGAACAAGACACCCCCCAGGGGTGCTCAGTTCGACAGGACTCCTGACTTAATAAATGCAAGTGGCAAGATTGACATAAGGTTCGGAAAATAAGAATGTTTTAAGTATAGACAACATATCACACTTTTATTCAAGTAAAATAAAACATTTGCCATCCTGACACCTATGATGATGAAAATGATCGGTACGTTACGTTAATTTACTACTGATCTTGATGTGACCAAAAAAAAAAAAAAAACTAACAAATGGGATGGTACACGTAACTTAGTTCCCTACTATTCTAACAGTGTTGAATATAACATTATTTTTTTCCTGTTTGAAAATATTGATTTAGTAATTTAAAATTTAATATATTTGAAAAATGAGTCCTTGCGTCGAATTCCTCGAACAGTCTGGAAAAATGCATTACATTTTAATGAAATGTATAAGAGAAAATATCCAAGATTAGCAAGTTTACTACTTCGACAAAATATTAGTGAAATTGTGTTCATCAAAATTTTATTAACATCTAAATTAAAATTTGAATTTGCCTTTGTTTTCTCAAAGTTAATTCGAGACATCGAGTATATCTGTTCATGTCTTCCCACTTATCTCCTCGTGAGAACTAACAACAAAACTTATTATCGCTTGGTCATTGTAAGAACAAAAATTAGCATAGTGACTCCTCGGAAAAATCAATAAATAGAAAAAATATATTTCCTCAACGTGGAAATCCTGTCTACACAATGAATTAACACTATCAAAGTGTCGCACATCACCACAACACAAAGGCACAGAAAATAAATGTCTTAACACTAGAAAATCTCCAAACCTATGACTAGCTACTGAAAAATGCCAAAGAAAGAAATATCTAGAATATCTACACGTCACATTCGGGTACTAATCAATATCGCCACTCTCCCGTTAGCTTGTTTCAAAATATCAAAAGGTAAATTCTCCACGTGAATACGAAATGACATCGAAAAGTGAGCTCGCCTGGTTCCGAACTGTAACCTTATTAGGATATTCAATTGAGGATCTATTTTCCAGACCTAAGGCCCTCCGATAAGATTTACACGTACCTTAAACTTAGAATTACTGAACCGGGCATTATCCAAAACAGTGAAAATAAGATTGGTGGAATCACTGGTGTTCTCTGTTTTCCTATACGGCTGTGAGACCTGGACTGTGAAGGCTGGTGACAAGAACTGAATCGATGCCTTTGAGATGTGGTGTTGGTGGAGAATGCTCCATATACCATGGACAGAAAGAACAACAAATGCCTCCATTATAGAAGAACTGAGCATCACAAAACGTTTATCTTCCCGCGTTAGTGAAGGTTACCTCCAGTTCCTGGGACACATTTTGAGGAGAGAAGGAGACAATTTATAAAAGACCATTCTGCAAGGCAAAATTGAAGGCACCAGACCAAGAGGCAGAGCAACAAGTAGATGGTTAGACCAAGCAAAGAAGATCACCGGTCTACCTCTTCACAATATCTTAAGAGCTAAACACCGATCAGCATGGAAAAATCTCGTTAAGGATGCAGTACTAACGAAGTGAAGAAACGAGGTCACGACGCTCACAAATGACTAAACCGACTGATGATGATCCTGAATTATGGAGTACGTCTAACAACATGGACATATCCTTATCATCAGAAGACATTACTACATTGACTACACCTCGTATAATCTCAAAGATTCAGTATTTCCATTATATCATGATCATCATCATGTATAAAACATCACTACATTAACACGTGAAAATTTAATATCACAAAGACTCATATCGCACGTACCAATTCCACATAAATTACACGTACAGTGCAACATCATAATAACAATAACTCATCGTAACCACTTATCACGCAATGTGTAGTCAGGAAAATTATAAGAACCTGTTATCGTCCCAAAACAAGTCTTATCCTCATTAAATTTGTCTCGATGATTCAATAATCCATTAGTCATCATATACCACAATGCATGTACTCTAAATAAATCCATACTCTCGATTCAGTATTAATATCCTGATGACATGCTATCGCTACCACGAGGTACAAGTAGAAGTTCAATTCATCATGAAAATGTTAAAAATTTTGGGAAAATATCACCTCGATAAATTCATCTGACACTGATTACCCCCTCTAGGGACACCATGACCTTGACGTCGGTGCGGGGGCTTGTGTGCTTGTTGATCCCGAGGGCTGTGCCAGCTTAGGGTTACCCCTGCTGGATTGGCCTCGGTGTAGGGCCAGACTAACAAGGTGTCTCCCGAGTTGCCTGAGAGGTGTCTGTGCTCTTTAAATTTCATAACTATTTCTACCCTTCTATCCTCACCTTCTTAAATTTCATTCCTCTTCCTGTCTAGCCAACCTCTCTGCTTCGGGTAGAATAAACGATAAGAATAATTAGAATAGGTAGAATAGGTTAGTATGGAGGTTTTATCCTCCCCCAATCGCAAGTTTCGGGTCGTGGCGAGGTGATGCGTGGCTACTGGGATAGTAGTTCTTAGCGGCCCACCCCAATCACAAGTTTCGGGTCGTGGCGAGGTGATGCATGGCTACTGGGAGAGTAGTTCCTAGCGACCCTCCTCCAGATACCGGGCGCCCTCTGGAGTTTATAACCTTGCCTTCTTTACGTCAGGGCTCTGCCGAAGGTCGACCTTTTATATCCCGGGTACTCGTGGGACTACGGATGGTTTTTGAGTTTGGTTTTGATTCTTCGAAGGTTGCAGGCCTTAAAATTGCGTCCTTTAATTGTTCACTTAAGAAACGTAAACGTTTCAATAGTGTTGACCTGTCTAGTAAGGAAGATTCTGAAGAGCGTCTGCCACTATTTCTGGTTGCGACCAGAGTCGATGGACAGAGCTTTCTTCAAGAGAACCCATTCCTGATAAGCAATGCTGTGGAAGGTCTTGTTGGTGAAGTAGATGAAATGAGGAAATTGCGGGATGATAGCGTACTCATTAAGACCAGTACGCTCGTGCAGAGTAAAAAGTTATTGGAAGCCACAATGTTTGGACCAGTGCCAGTTAAGATTGAGAGCCACAAGTCCCTTAACTCCTGCAAAGGAGTTATCTTTCATAGGGACTTGATTAAGGCCTCCGATGAATGATGACCTTATCCGGAACCTTGCTTGTAGAGGTGTGTCCGACATTAATCTCTTAAGAGGCGTGTCGGTGATAACCTCTACGACATGGGGGCTTTCATTTCAACATTCGATCTCGAGAAACTGCCCGAACATATTAAGGTATCCATGTACACACTCACTGTTCGACCATATTTTCCTTCTCCTATGAGGTGCTACAATTGCCAGTGTTTTGGCCACACCTCACCGCGCTGCCAGGGATCAGCAATATGCGGGGCATGTGGAAAAGCGGCGCATGCCAGTGAGGAGTGCACACCACCACCACTGTGTGTTAACTGCACTGGGGAGCACGCCCCTCAATCCAAGAAATGCCCTACATTTAAACAGGAGAAAAAGCCAGGAGATTAAGTCTGGATAAACTTTCTTATCCAGAGGCACGGAAGAAGTATAAATCAATGGCTCCTCCAGAATTCTCCGTCTCCTTTGCAGAGAAGGCTTCTAGTGTACTCATAAATCCCGTAAGTTTTGTACCCTCTGTCCCACCATCAACTCCGCAAACATCAAGTAATCAGCAAGTAAACATCAAGCCACAGGTTCAACAGACAGCAAGTACGTCATTGCCGAAGACGTCCGGGAAAAATTCTTCCTAGACACATTCGGCTGGGAAGTCCTCCCTCACGAGGGCGGGGAAAAAGACTTCCCCAACAAAGGCTGGAGAATCACCTTCCAGCCATCCTTCAACTGGCCCGAAAAAGGAGGAGAAAGGGAAGCCTAAATGCTCCCCTACCCGTTCGGAGAAGAAACCTTCTCCAACGAGACTGGGGGTCCCAGGATCTCCAAAAAAGCCTGGCAAGTCATCTGCCAGTCCTCCTCCGAAGTGTTCGAAAATGGTGGGTAAGAGCGAGAGGCCCCGACGCCCTCTTGTTCGATCTCTTTCTGGAGAACCTAGTTCTCCCAGGAAGAAGGCCCACTGTCCCCGATCAATGAGATCACCGTCCGCGGAGTGTCCAGTCACCGCGCCTCCTCCTTCTGAGGAGACGATGGAGACTGAACCACTCATTATCATGGATGATGACGACAATACCGACAAGAACGGCGGAAAATGGCAGGTAGTTGACAAAAAGAAGGGTAAGCAGTTGTCCTAATTACGCAACACTACCAATCCACACAATGGCACTATTGCAGTGGAACTGCAGTAGTTACCACTGTCGCCTAGCTGAGTTACGTCAATTGATACGGCGGAAAATGGCAGGTAGTTGACAAAAAGAAGGGCAAGGAATTGTCCTAATTACGCAACACTACCAATCCACACAATGGCACTATTGCAGTGGAACTGTAGTAGTTACCATTGTCGCGTAGCTGAGTTACATCAATTGATATCCGTCTATGCGGCCTCCATAGTCTGTCTACAGGAATCTCGTTTGAGACCTGGACACGACACGACTATGAGAGGATACCGTCTTTTTTCCAAAGACAGAGTAGCTACGGATGGCGTGGCAACTGGGGGCGTTTGTACCCTGGTTCGCTCCGACATCTTCAGCGAAGAAGTACCGCTCCGTACTCAGCTAGATGCAGTTGCAGTTCGCACTCCGTTGCCAGTAATGACAACAGTTTGCAACTTCTACGTTCCACCGGATTATAACCTTGACATTCGTGCACTACAAGATTTGATCAGTCAGCTGCCTCCTCCTTTCCTCATGCTGGGAGACGTGAACGCCCGTTACGTACTATGGGGTTCTCCGTCCTCCTGTTCTAGGGGGAGGATGCTTGAGCGAATGATCAACCTATTCGATCTTTGCGTGCTTAATACAGGGGAACGACACATTTCAGCAGTGCACATGGCACATTCTCACACCTGGATGTCACTTTGTGCAGCCGCGAGCTAGTTCCCCCTGCTACGGTGGCAAGTACACGACGACCTCTGTGATAGTGACCACTTCCCGATAATTCTGTCTCTCTTGAATCAAAGACAGTCCGAAGTACCCAAGCGCTGGTTACTTTGGCGGGCAAACTGGCCAGAATTTACAAAACGCGCAGTGATGGCTGATGATATGCTGGAGTCTGTTGACGACCACGTTTCTTCCATTACTACTGGAATTTTGGCTGCTGCAGAGGAAACAATTCCTTCCTCGTCCGGTATTCGTCGCTGGAAACAGGTCCCATGGTGGACGGACGAAATTGCAGCAGCCATACGTGATCGCAGACGGGCTTTTAAGCATTATCGTCGGAATCCTACGATGGCCAATCATATCACATTTAAGTGTCTACGTGCAAAGGCCCGTTTTTTGATTCCAGAAAGTAAGAAATCTACGTGGGAAAAGTATGTGTCATCCATCACGGCACATACTCCGTCATCACAAGTGTGGACAAAACTCTGCCGTATTGTCGGAGTACAGAATGTGCCCTCAGTACCCGGAATCTCCATTAATGGAGATATAGTTACAATTCCTTCAGTCATTGCCGACCACATCGCGTCACATTTCGCAGATACGTCCAGCTCTAGGAGATACGACCCTGCATTTCTTCCAATTAAGCGCGAAGCAGAGGCACACCATCTCTCTTTTGCCTCTAGTGCTTTGCATCCCTACAACGTGCCCTTCACAGAGTGGGAGTTGCGGAGTGCACTCGCGCTATGCAGAGATACGGCTCCTGGACTGGACAAAATCCATAATCAAATGCTTTAATCAAATGCTTAAGCATTTGAGTGACAGAAGTCTCAAGGATATCCTCACCCTATTCAACAGAATATGGAGTGAAGGAGTGTTTCCATCTCAATGGCGTGAGGGATTGTGATACCAATTCCCAAGCCAGGAAAAGATCCAAAACTTCTGGATAGTTATAGGCCAATATGCCTTACAAATGGCCTCTGTAAGCTATTTGAAAGGATGGTTAACCGGCGTCTTGTGTGGGCCATGGAAAAGGAGGGTCTCTTGTCTAACTACCAGTGTGGTTTTTGCTCTCATCGGTCTGCCACTGGTCATCTGGTCAGACTGGAGAGTGCCATTCAGGAGGCCTTTCTCTGCAAGGAACACCTAGTCGCCGTGTTTTTTGACCTGGAGAAAGCTTACGACACTACCTGGCGATATGGGATTCTCTCCACACTACACCAGTGGGAATTTCGGGGAAATTTGCCAACGTTTATTGAGAACTTCATGTCCCTCGGTCTCTTTTGAGTCCGAGTAGGGAATGCATTTTCTCAATATTACGTTCAGGAAAATGGAGTACCTCAGGGATCGGTACTGAGTGTCACGCTGTTCGCAATCGCCATCAAGAGCATAGTTGCCGCTCCTGGGCCCGCAGTCGTTCCTTCGCTGTATGTAGGCGACTTAGCTCTACATTACAGCTCCGGAAGGGTGGCGTTTGCTGAAAGACAGCTACAGCAAGCTATGAACCGAGTCGACAGATGGGCCCTGCAACACGGTTCTCGGTTTTCAGCAGCGAAAACCTCTGTTGTACACTTCTGTCGTCGGCCTGTGCATCCCGAACCAGAGCTCCGCTTGCGAAACAGTGTCTTACCAGTGGTTGACACCTGCAGATTCCTGGGTCTCCATTTTGACAAGAGACTTACGTGGCAGCCCCACATCCGTCAGTTGAAGGTTGCCTGCGTGAAGAGACTTAACATGCTTAAGTTTCTCAGCAGCACTTCGTGGGGGGCTGACCATGTGGTATTGCTGCGATTTTACACGGCTACGGTCCTCTCCCGGATTGATTTTGGAAGTGTGGCTTATGGCTCAGCATCAAAATCTACGCTGAGCCTTTTAGACAGTATTCACCATAGTGGAGTAAGGCTGGCAACGGTTGCTTTCCGTACTAGCCCCATTTCCAGCCTACTCGCTGAAGCGGTAGTTCCACCTTTACGAATAAGGAGGCAGCAGTTACTCCTCACGTATGCTACCAAAATTCGTGAAATGCTGCTACATCCAAGCTATCAATGCATCTATCGTACCCAATACCACCAGCGGTGCCAAGACCGGCCGAATACCACATGGCCGGTTGGGTTTTGGATTGATAGCTTGTGTCATGATTTGAATATTGATATTGGTGGTTGTCTTGAACGAACTCTTAGCGAGGTACCTCCGTGGTTGGTACCGCGACCGGATATACGTCTAGATCTGCTCCGTGGACCCAAGGTGAACACGGATTCCTCCGTTTATTGGAGGTATTTCCAGGACTTTGTTCACCAATATACCAATATCTGGCTGCGAGACTTATCTTCACGGATGGTTCTAAAATCGGAGATAATGTTGGTTGCTCTTTCGTCATTGATGATATGAGCACGAAGATCTCGCTCCCTAAAGTATGTAGCGTGTTTACTGCAGAGCTTTACGCCATCTTAGAGGCTCTGCAGTTTGCACTGCGTGACAAAAGAAGCCACATTCTTATGTGTACCGATTCGTTAAGCTCTCTGCAGTCTATTGAAACCTGTTTCTCGCAACACCCACTGGTACAGCAGATACATGACCTTCTGGCCAGGTTAGGGGATGCTGGCACCAGAATCACTTTCGTGTGACTTCCAAGCCACGTTGGGATTGCGGGAAACAAACTTGCGGATGAAGCTGCAAAGGAAGCTGTACTTTTACCTCCAAGACCAGTCAGTGTACCTGCTAAGGATATTTTTTCTCAGCTACGTCGAACCATCTTGGCGTCCTGGGAATCGGAGTGGCTAAATATCCAAACTCCCAACAAGCTGAGAGCAATTAAGAAGACAACTACCGTGTGGCGGTCCTCTTTCCGACCTTCACAGAGAGAGGCCATAGTGCTATGCAGGCTGAGGATAGGTCATGTACGATCCACGCACTCTTATCTCCTAAAGAGGGAAGACCCCCCCCAGTGTGTTCTTGTGGTGCCGACTTCACCGTGGCCCACATCCTCACAGAGTGTGCCAATCTCTCTGGCCTAAGACGGAGCCTCAGCCTGCAGGAAACACTTGAACGCATACTAGCCGATGACGCAACTACTGCTGATCTCGTCATCCGCTTTATGTGCGACAGTGGACTTATCAACGGTGTATAAATTACAAGTGTACTGTTACTCAGGGAACGTACGTTCCCATTTGATACGTTAGTAATCCTTTCGGCCTAATTCTATAATTGTTTTTTGTTTTATTTTGTACTACGTTTCCAAATCCCTTTGTTGAATAAATAATTTTGTTTTATATTTTAAATTTCTTTTCCATGTATTTGCTCAGAGAGGATGATTACCTCGTTGTACTTCCTCTTAAAACAAAAATCACCACCACCACCACCACCTGACGCAGATTAACTCACTATCATAATGAAATTCATACTATGAGAAAGGACGGTTCTGATAACACATGGATAACTTCAACTGATCCATCATCTTCGAACTCAACAACACGTGGTCATGAATCAAGCAAGCATGCAAATTAAGCTACAAGTCCTGTCTCACATATAGGAAATAACCAGTGAAAATGAAATGTCGTATGGCTTGTAGTGCCGGGATATCCCAGGACGGGTTCGGCTTGCCAGGTGCAGGTCTTTCTGTTTGACGCCTGTAGGCGACCTGCGCGTCGTAATGAGGATTAAATGATGAAGACAACACACACAACCAGCCCCCGTGCCATTGGAATTAACCAATTAAGGTTAAAATCCCCGACCCGGCCGGGAATCGAACCCGGGTCCCTCTGATCCAAGGCCAGTACGCTGACCGTTCAGCCAACGAGTTGGACAATAACCAGTGGAACACCATGAAAAATAAATCAACTAGATATTATAGACCAAATCTAAAGAAAGATTAAGAGTAGAAATAAAGAGCTGCATAGAACAGATGTAAATATTTTGTTGTCTTCATGTCGAAGTTCTGGGGTCCTCAATCACACATTCTAAGGCTGAAGTCCTTGCATTTCCCCGCTGCCGACGCTGGTCGATGGGCTTAGAATTTCATGATGGAATGTGTGGAGTCTCTGGCATGATCTTCCATCTTCTGGCGATGATAATGTAGAGGTCCTCTTCCACGTTTACACTCTCGGAAGATTGCTGAAACTTGTACCAAATGAATTAAGAGAAATCCTCAGCACAATCTTGCAATTTATGATGAAAAGAAAACGTACATTTAGGATATATCTGCTATTTCGACGTCTGTTTGTATCGCTAATTAAGGTTGTAGGTTTGTACAATCCGAAGAAAGCGCCGAACACAGGAATGAGTTCACTATCCCTGATGATAGTATCCCCACTAACGTTCTGCGTTGAAATCCAGCTAGCGAAGTGAACGAAGTGACTGCAGTGAGTAAACCATGAATATGTGAGAGCTTGCCTTAAATATCGTCACATAGCACTCGTTGTAGGAAGTGTAGTCAATTCAATTACTGAATTCTTATGGGGTTTGATTAAATAATTTCACCTTAATTTCTGCCGAAATACCATTTAAATTAAGTAAAAATTCAGTTACTAATTTTTATAATTCACACTTGACATTATTAAAACGGTCCAGTCAAATATCATTCATGTGTACCTTCTTAATTATGCATATCACACCACCAAAGATATCACAAATATTTCCTTCATTATAAATCGGTGACTGCAGACGAACATATTCTGGCTATTTTCAGCTCTCGCCCGCTTTTATTATTATTTTTTTAAATTTCCAGTCAGCCAGCTACCCCTTCGAGTCAGAAACAGGTTACCACCTGGCCAAGGACACGCGCGCCACGCCTACAAAGCTAGCCCAGTAACACACTGACCCATATTCACTCAGCCGAGACCTGTATACGGTCACAATATGTATCCTCGTACAAAGAATTCAACTCATTTTTGAATTCATTCACACACACACCCACCCCGCCCGTGAAGTGGACTTTCCGAACACAAAAGAATATGTGTTTCATTACTTTGAAAGAATATTCCAAATACAAATTTTGATGTCTGTAACATATTTAGTTTTTGAGATATAACTATCCTGATAAAAGGAATTAAACTCCCTTTTCACTCCCGCCCCTCTGGTTAAGTTGATCACCTCCCCCCTCCCAAAATGCGTGTTTTCCTATTTTTAAAGGAGACTCCAAATGCCAATTTTCCCGTCTGTAACATCTTCAGTTTCTGAGATATACTGTAGAAATGCTCATTTTAAAAATCACCCCCTTCTCAGTTCCCCTTTAGTGGTTTATCTGAAAACAAATTATCTATGTTTCTTTATTTTTGCAGGAGATTCCAAATACCAGTTTTCACATATGTAACATGTTACGTTTCTGAGATATATTGTAGATATAATCTTTTTAAAAATTAGCACTTCTATTCACCCCCCCCCCCCCCCCATTAATTGGATTTTCCAAAAACAAAAAATATGTGTTCCCTTATTTTTAAAGGTGATCCCAAATACCAGTTTTCATGCCTGTAACTTCTTCAGTTTCTGATAGTACTGCACTCTTATAAAAGGTATTCAAACCCCTCTTCACCTTTTTTCATTCCCCTTAATAGGATTTTCCAAAAACAAAAGAATATGTATTTCATTATTTTTTAAAGGAGATTCCAAATACCAGTAGCAGCCTTTCGGTAGTTGCAAGGGCGGCAGTCTGGATGATTGACTGATACGGCCTTGTAATAATACTCAACATGGCTTAGCTGTGTTGATACTGCTATACGGCTGAAAGCAACGGGAAACTACAGCCGTAACTACCTCCCGAGGACATGCAGCTCTCTCTGTATGAATGATGTACTGATGATGGCTTCCTCCCGGGTAAAATATTCCGGAGGTAAACTAGTCCCCCATTCGGATCTCCGGGTGGGGACTACACGAGAGGGGGCGATCATCAGGAAGATGGATACTGACATTCTGCGAGTCGGAGCGTGGAATGTTAGAAGTTTGAATCGTTGTGGTAGGTTAGAGACTCTGAAAAGGGAGATGGATAGGCTAAAGTTAGATGTAGTTGGTATAAGTGAAGTACGTTGGCAGGAAGATCAGGATTTTTGGTCAGGCGACTATCGAATAATCAACACAAAATCAAACAGGGGAAATGCAGGAGTTGGTTTAATAATGAATAAGAAAATAGGGCAGCGGGTAACCTACTACGACCAGCATAGTGAAAGAATTATTGTCGTCAAGATAGACACCAAACCAACGCCCACCACAATAGTGCAGGTCTATATGCCTACTAGTTCAGCGGATGATGAAGAAATTGAAAGAATATATGAGGAAATAGAAGATTTAATACAATATGTAAAAGGTGATGAGAATCTAATTGTGATGGGAGACTGGAATGCAGTGGTAGGCCAAGGAAGAGAAGGTAGTACAGTAGGAGAATGTGGATTGGGACAAAAGAACGAAAGAGGAAGTCGGCTGGTTGAATTCTGCACTGATCATAATTTAGTCCTTGCCAATACTTGGTTCAAACACCACAAACGACGGTTGTATACGTGGACGAGACCTGGAGACACTGGAAGGTATCAAATAGACTTCATTATGATTAGGCAAAGATTCAGAAACCAGATGTTGGATTGCAAAACTTTCCCAGGAGCAGACGTGGACTCTGACCACAACTTGTTGGTCATGAAATGCCATCTGAAGTTGAAGAAATTGAAGAAAGGAAAGAATGCAAAAAGATGGGATCTAGACAAGTTGAAAGAAAAGAGTGTGAGGGATTGTTTCAAGGAACATGTTGCACAAGGACTAAGTGAAAAGGCTGAAGGAAACACTATAGAGGAAGAGTCGTGAAAAATGAAGTCAGTAGGGCTGCTGAAGAAATGTTAGGAAGGAAGAAAAGATCAACTAAGAATCAGTGGATAACTCAGGAGATACTAGACCTGATTGATGAACGACGAAAATACAAGAATGCTAGAAATGAAGAGGACAGAAAAGAATACAGGCGACTAAAGAATCAAGTGGATAGAAAGTGCAAGGCAGCTAAGGAAGAATGGCTGAAGGAGAAGTGCAAGGATGTCGAAGGCTGTATGGTCCTGGGAAAGGTAGATGCTGCATACAGGAAAATCAAGGAAACCTTTGGAGAAAGGAAATCTAGGTGCATGAATATTAAGAGCTCAGAGGGAAAGCCACTTCTAGGGAATGAAGACAAAGCAGAAAGATGGCAGGAGCATATCCAACAGTTGTATCAAGGTAAAGATGTAGATAATTTGGTTCTGGAACATGAAGCTGTTGATGCTGATGAAATGGGAGACCCAATTTTGAGGTCAGAGTTTGACAGAGCTGTGAGTGACCTAAATAGGAATAAGGCACCTGGAATTGATGATATTCCCTCTGAATTACTGACTGCCTTAGGAGAAACCAGCATGGCAAGGTTATTTCATTTAGTGTGCAAGATGTATGAGACAGGAGAAGTCCCATCCGATTTTCGGCAGAATGTTGTTATACCTATTCCCAAGAAAGCCGGTGCTGACAGGTGTGAAAACTACCGCACCATTAGTTTAGTATCTCATGCCTGCAAAATTTTAACACGTATTATTTACAGAAGAATGGAAAAACAAGTTGATGCTGAGTTGGGAGAAGATCAATTTGGCTTCAGAAGAAATGTAGGAACACGTGAAGCAATCCTGACTTTACGTCTGATCTTAGAGGATCGAATCAAGAAGGACAAGCCCACGTACATGGCATTCGTAGATCTAGAAAAGGCATTTGATAATGTTGATTGGACCAAGCTTTTTATGATTCTGAAGATGATAGGGATCAGATACCGAGAACGAAGAATTATCTACAATCTGTATAAAAATCAGTCAGCAGTGATAAGAATCGAGGGCTTTGAAAAAGAAGCAGCAATCCAGAAAGGAGTGAGGCAAGGCTGCAGTTTGTCCCCTCTCCTTTTCAATGTTTACATAGAACAGGCAGTAAGGGAAATCAAAGAGAAATTTGGAAAGGGAATCACAGTCCAAGGAGAGGAAATCAAAACCTTGAGATTTGCCGATGATATTGTTATTTTATCTGAGACTGCAGAAGATCTCGAAGTTGCTGAATGGTATGGACGAAGTCTTTGGTAAGGAGTACAAGATGAAAATAAGTAAGTCCAAAACAAAAGTAATGGAGTGCAGTCGAACGAAGGCAGGTGATGTAGGAAATATTAGATTAGGAAACGAAGTCTTAAAGGAAGTGGATGAATATTGTTACTTGGGTAGTAAAATAACTAACGATGGCAGAAGTAAGGAGGACATAAAATGCAGACTAGCACAAGCAAGGAAGAGCTTTCTTAAGAAAAGAAATTTGCTCACTTCAAACATTGACATCAAAATTAGAAAGATGTTTTTGAAGACTTTCGTGTGGAGCACGGCATTGTATGGAAGTGAAACATGGACGATAACTAGCTCAGAAAGAAAGAGAATAGAAGCTTTTGAAATGTGGTGTTACAGAAGAATGCTGAAGGTGAGATGGATAGATGGAATCACGAATGAAGAGATACTGAATCGAATCGGTGAGAGGAGATCGATTTGGCTAAATTTGACGAGAAGAAGAGATAGAATGATAGGACACATCTTAAGACACCCAGGACTTGTTCAGTTGGTTTTTGAAGGAAGTGTAGGTGGTAAGAACAGTAGGGGTAGACTAAGGTATGAATATGACAAGCAGATTAGAGCAGATGTAGGATGCAATAGTTACGTAGAAATGAAAAGGTTAGCAGATGATAGGGTGGCATGGAGGGCTGCATCAAACCAGTCTATGGACTGATGACTCAAACAACAACACACATTTGAGATATAGATATACTCCTTTAAACAATTCACCCCCACCCCTTTTCACGCCCTTAGGGACGGAATATCCAAAAATCCTCCCTTAGTGAGCACCTACACTCGAATATAAATGTATTCCCAAAATTTCATTTCTTTATGTCCAGTAGTTTTGGCTGGGCGATGATGAATCAGTCAGTCAGGACATGTTATTTTATATACAGACTAGCCGTTACCTGCGGCTTCGCTCGCGTGGATTTCGTAAAATAATAAAAGTAATCATTTCTCGGTACTGTACTAAGACATTATCTGAAAATCCCTAAAGTATAAACATTCACCGACAAATTGAGTTTCATTTACCCCGGAAACTGTTTGTAAACCACGTTTGTGTTATTGCCTTTTGGGGCTAAGATGACCAAGCAACATAGAACTGTACATATGAGAAACAGTCTTCTCTCAAATTGAAAAAAAAAAAAAAAAATTTAAAGGAGATTCCAAATATGTCTCCACGTCATAACATTTTCAGTTTTTGTGATAGACTATAAGAATCCCCATAAAAAGAATTCAACCCCTTTATCAGTCCTTCCCGTTTTCTGAAAACAAAAGGAAATACATGTTCCTTCACTTGTAGAGGATATTCCAAATACTAATTTTCGCGTCTATAACATCAGTTTGTAAGATATAAGCATCCTCATTAAAAATTATTCACTTTTTTTTTCACTTTTCACTCCCCATTAAGTGCCTTCTCCGAAAACAAAAGTCCTTTTTCTTTATTTTTAAAGGAGATTCAAAATACGAACTTTCACGTCTGTAACATCTTCAGTTTCTGAGATATAAGTATTCTCTTAAACAGAATTCAACTCCTTCTTTACTTATTTTCACCCCTCCCACCCCCCAAGTTGATTTTCTGAAAACAAAATTACGTGTTTATTTTTATAGGAGATTCCAAATACCAAGTTTCATGTCTGCAACATCTTTAGCTTTTAGAGATATAAGTATCCTCATGCAAATAATTCAACGAATATTTCAATTCTTTCCCCCATAAGTGGATTTCCGAAAACAAAAGAAGACTTATTTCTTTATTTTCAAAGGAGATTCCAAAACCAATTTTCACGTCTGTAACATCTTTTTTTTTCACCCCACACCCATTAAGTTGATTCCCGCCCCCCAAAATGCGTGTTTCTTTATTTTTAAGGGAAATTCACTACACCAATTTCCACGTCTGTAACCATCAGTTTTTGAGATATAAGTATCCACATGGAAATAATTCAATTTTTTCCCTTCCTTTCACCCTCCCTCCTTAAGTGAATATTCCAAAAACAAAAAACACGTGTTTATTTATAAAGGAGCTTCTAAATACCAATTATCATGACTGTAACATCTTCAGTTTTTGAGATATGTGTCCTCATAAAAGGAATTCAATTCAGTTTCACCCCCTCCCCTCCAAGTTTCTTTTCCCCTTGAAAAGCACGTTTCTTTATTTTAAAGGAGATTCCAAATACCAATTTTCATGTCTGAAACATCTTCAGTTTTTGAGATATAAGTACCCTCATAAAAGGTATTCAACCAATTCTCCTCCTTTTTTCACTACCCTTAATGGGATTTTGTTAAAAAAACAACAAAAAAACACATGTTTCTTTATTTTTAAAGGAGATTCCAAATACCAAGTTTTAGGTCTGTAAACTTTTACATTTTTGAGATATAGATATCCTCATTTAAAAATCACCCCCTTAGCGACAGAATACCCTAAAATCCTTCCTTAGTGAGCACCTACACCTTAATATAATTGTATCCTCAAAATTTCATTTCTTTATGTCCAATAGTTTTGGCTCGGTAATGATTAATCTAAACTAAGAAACAATGTTTGGTTTTGGTCCACCCAATGAATACACGTAACTTTACAAGTGAATTATTTAAATAAAAACATATTAAAAATATTTTGGGTACATGTTTTGTCCCTATTTTGAGACTTCATAAAATCATGTGGTAGATTACAAAACTCAAAATCAGAAAATGAAAAAATGGAAGAACCCTTGCCTTTTTAAGGACTATTTGAGAAACGCAAAAGATATATACGAGGATTGGGGCAAAAGTCATGGCAACTATTTATTTTCTTGTACATATTTGAATGAATCACAAACGTATATGTGTCGTGTGGAAGTTCTGCAGGCATAGTGTGTATGCAGAGCAACGGATGGCTCTGTGATAGCTGGTAGTAGCACAGCGAGGGCTGTGAAATCAGTCAGTTGGCGAGTGTCGTGCGAGATGGAAGTAACCCATGTTGAGCAGCGCACTTACTTCAAAATAGCCGTTCTCCGAGGGAGAAATGCGATGGAACGTCACAGTGAATTAGTGGAGGCCCTTGGCAATAATGTCCTACCATACCGTACAGTAGCATGGTGGGTAGGAAAGTTTCAGCAAGGACGTGTGTCAACCAATGATGAGCAACGTTCGGGACAACCTGTCAGTGTGCGGACCGACGTAGCACGTGCTATCATTCAGCAGCTCCTGGATGAAGACGGACGATAGGCGCTACTGGAGTTAGATAGGGCAAGTGGCATCGAGAAACGCACCGTTCACAGGATATTGCGTAATGAGCTGCAACTGCGCAAAATCGCATCGTGGTGGGTACTGCATGCACTGACGGCAGTTCAAAGGTGGATGTGCTATGCAATATGCTCCGACCACCTTGCAGGCTGGCAAAAGGATGGTGATCAATTCTTGTCACGAATAATCGCCTTCGATGAATTTCGGGCCAGGGCATACGAGCCAGATCTGAAAAGTCAGTGTGTGGAGTGGCGACATGCTGGATCACCATGGAGGCAGAAGGTCCGTCAGATTCCTTCCCCAGTCCAATTGATGGTGATCGTCATGTATGACGTCAGGGGTGTCATTGTTTGCCACTTTGTTCCACATGGCAGGACAGTGACCGCACAGTACTACAGGGACTTCCTGGCGTGACAGGTACGACGTGGCATTTGGGAGAAACGTCCGGATCTTAAGGACAGTGCAATAATCCTGCACGACAATGCAAAACCACATAGAGCAGAGTGTGTAGGGCAGCTACTCCGACGTTCGGGATGGGAAGCATTGGAGCACCCACCGTACTCTCCCGACATTTCGCCCTGTGACTTTGATCTCATTCGAAAAGTTAAGAAACCACTACGTGGTAGACAGTTTGCAACACGAGAGGACATTGTTAATGCTGTGCGCCAACAGGTGACCCGATTCACACATGGTGCGGCAAATGCTGAGGCAGATGGTATTCAGCGCCTCCCACATCGTTGGCAGCATGTGGTGTCAGTAGCAAGGGACTACTTTGGGGTCTTTATGCCCAGGTTTGTCATGTCAACTTTATGTGTACTGTGTTGTCATTCATTTGCACCGGGTAGGCCATATTGCCCTGTATACTACCGTAATAAATTGGTGTGTTACGATATTTCAGTGCTAGAACACATGTAGTTAACACGTCCTTTCGTCTGTATATGTCACATTTTCCAACCAGACTGGTATCTTCAAGAAAAAAAATAGTTGCCATGACTTTGCCCCAATCCGTGTGTGTGTGTGTGTGTGTGTGTGTGTGTGTGTGTGTGTGTGTGTGTGTGTGTGTGTGTGTGTGTGTGTGTGTGTGTGTGTGTGTGTGTGTGTGTGTGTGTGTGTGTGTGTGTGTGTGTGTGTGTGTGTGTGTGTGTGTGTGTGTGTGTGTGTGTGTGTGTGTGTGTGTGTGTGTGTGTGTGTGTGTGTGTGTGTGTGTGTGTGTGTGTGTGTGTTATTTACACAAATTGACTTCACTTCTTGCAAAAGCTTTTGTTTTCAATGTTAAAAATTAAATAAAACTTGCCATTGACAAGCCTTCCATAACATCTCGCATGGAATCAATGTAAATTGTTGCTGTCCGTATTTAAAACAGAAGTTCCTTTGTAACTGTTGAGAAAACATAGAACAAATAAACACACATTTAATGAGGATGTTTAATATTTCTTGCAAATAATCTTTCTGCAAAGTTAAATATGAACGACATTACTTGAAAGACGCAAGCATTGTTCGAATCTCGTAGTTTGTGTGTTGACTGGTGAGATCAAAATTCTGGCCTCGGAAAAGGATTGGTGCTAAATCCGTATGAGAAACATTTAAAAGCATTAACTTTTAGAATATTCTTTCAAATTGAGCTATTTTGGTAACGTGGCGAGAAGCAAGTCAGAGCAAGGCTGTCTAAACCAGCTATAGGGTGTGCCATTTATGACCTTGTCTTTTTCAAACAAGATTATTCTTAAGATTTAAGCCACGAGTGGTTCATGGTGTGGGTTACTGTAGTCACGTCCTAGTTCGTGAACCGTGGGCAACGGCTGAGTGGCCTAGTAAGTGGTCCTGAGAGTCGGGATACCAGTTGCTATGGCATGGGAGTGGGCATCTCGGACATATTGAGTCATGGCCCTCCTTGTGCTCAGGCGGCTGGACTATACAATCCACCGGTGGTCCATAACCCGTTAGAGGAGGGATCCTCACTTGGACTATGTGTAAGTAATGTAGCATCCTGCTTCATGAATTTACCAAGCTCAGAACATTTTAAGCAAGCCTCGGACCTATGGGAGTAATGGAGTCCCATTCTCATTTGAAAGGCGAGGGACACCTTAGAAACAACTTGGCGAATGAAATGGAATTTGATGGGGAGCTATCAATATTAATGGAGCTTATGGAAGAAAGTAGAGCTGGCTGAGTCAGCTAAGAGGATGCATCTGGATGTGCTAGATGTGCTAGGAGTGAGTGATATTTGGGTAAGGGGAGATAACGAGGAAGAGATAGGAGATTATAATGTGTACTTGGTGGGTGTTAGAAAGGGAAGGGCAGAGTATGGGGTAGGGCTGTTTATCAGGAATACCATTGCATGCAACATAGTTTCCATTAGGCACATAAATGAGCGAATGATGTGGGTAGATTTTTGTTAGTTGGAGGAATTAGGACGAGAATTGTGTCCATGTATTCACCTGTGAGGGTGCAGATGAGGATGAAGTTGACAAGTTTTATGAAGCATTGAATGACATCGTGGTCAGGGTCAACAGCAAGGATAGGATAGTGCTTATGGGCGATTTCAATGCGAGAGTTGGAAATAGAACTGAAGGATACGAAAGGGTGATTGGTAAATGTGGGGAAGATATGGGAGCTATTGGGAATGGGAAGCGTTTGCTGGACTTCTGTGCTAGTATGGGTTTAGCAGTTACGAACACATTCTTCAAGTATAAGGCTATTCACCGCTACACATGAGAGGCTAGGGGTACCAGGTCCATCATAGACTATATCTTAATGGACTTCGAATTCAGGAAATCTATTAGGAATGTACAAATTTTCCAGGGATTTTTCGATGATACAGACCACTATCCGATCTGTAGTGAGCTAAGTACTGTATCTCTAGGCCTAGGGTAGAGAAAGAGAAATCTGTCTGCAAACGAATAAAGGTATAAAATCTCCAGGACGAGGAAATTAGACAGAAGTACATGGATAAGATTAAAGAGAAGTTTCAAACAGTAGACAGTAAGCAGGTTCAGGATATGGAAAGAGAATGCCTAGGAACAACTCTGTGTAAAAATGGGAAAAGAACATCTTGGTAGAATGATGAAGTGAGAGCAGCTTGTAAACGTAAAAAGAAGGCTTATCAGAAATGGCTCCAAACAAGGGCCGAGGCAGACAGGGATTTCTGCGTAGTGAAAGAAACACAGCAAAACAAATAATTGTTGAATCCAAAAAGAAGTTGTGGGAAGATTTTGGTAATAACCTGGAAAGGCTAGGTCAAGCAGCAGGGAAACCTTTCTGGACAGTGATAAAGAATCTTAGGAAGGGAGGGAAAAGGGAAATGAACAGTGTTTTGAGTAATTAAGTGAACTCATAATAGATACCAGGGAATCACTGGACAGGCGGAGGGAATATTTTGAAAATCTTCTCAACATAAAAGGAAATCTTCCTGGTGGTGTTGCGAACAGCTAAGCTCATGGGGAGGAGGAAAGTGATGTCTCCCGGTCTCTACAATCGCATTCGTACAACACACGTAGCAGCAAGTCAGTGACCATCAAACCTCAGTAAACAACCAAGGGACTAATCTCCCCTCAATTATCACACGGGTAAGTGCCTTCTGTTATTATTTCCTTACAGTAGTACAGCCTTTAAATTCCAGCAACTGACACATACTATACTTCCTTTTTCTTCCTTTTTACAGGATACACCCGATGTATATTATTTCACCTACGTGATCAGTAGTTCTCCATATGAAGCCCAATATTAACACACTACTACACAAAATATAATGATGTTTGAAACACAATGTGAGGAAGTCCCATAAGGCTGTTTACGCCTTTGATAGAGTGGAACATGGAATATTATTAAAGAAATTGGAGGGAATAGGATTGGACGTAAGGTTTATACGTTGGATAAGAACATTTCTAAATTCAAGAGTTCACAAAGTCAAAGTAGGAAATAATATATCGCAGGAAGAGAAAGTTTGGAAGGGAATCGCACAGGGTAGTGTAATCGGTCCGTTACTTTTCTTAATATACACAAATGATTTAGGGAACAATATAACATCAAAAATAAGATTGTATGCAGATGACATAATTGTTTATAGGGAAATAAATAACATTGAGGATTGTTCAGAATTATAAAGGGACTTTGAGTGTATCCAGGAATGGGTTGAAGAAAATAATATGAAAGTTAATGGAGGCAACTCAACTGTTACAACATTTACAAACAGGAGCTTTAAAACTAATTTGAATATACTTTGGATGATGTAGTTTTCCCAAAAGATGGCAAGTGCGAATACTTAGGTGTGAGATTTGAAAGTAATTTGCACTGGACGGGTCATGTTGATGACATTGTTGGGAAAGCATACAGATCGTTACATGTCATAATGAGGCTACTTAAAGGATGCAACAAAGAATTAAAAGAAAAAAGTTACTTAAGCATGGTTAGTCCATTATTGGAATATGCAAACAGTGTTTGGGATCCTCACCATGAATACCTAATAAAAGAAATAGTGTGCAGAGGAAAGCAGTAAGATTTGTAATAGGGGATTTCAGGAGAAACAGTAGTGTATCAGAAATGCTAGAGGAACTTGTGTGGGAAACTTTAAGTAAGAGAAGGGAGAAAACTAGACTTATAGGACTATATAGAGCCTATACATGAGAAGAAGCAAAGTGAGAAATCCATGAGAGGCTTCACTTGGAAAATAATTATATCGGCAGAACTGATCACAAGTATAAAATTAGAAGGAATTTTAGCAGGAGTGATTGGGGTTAAATTTTCATTCATTAGGAAGGGCGTGAAGGAATGGAACAGTTTACCAGGGGTAGTGTTTGATCCTTTTCCAAAATCTGTACAGATATTCAAGAAGAGAATAAACAGCAACAGGGAAAATAAATGAAATGTTAGAGGGCATTCGACCAGTGCAGGCTATTGTAAATAAAAATTGTGTGTGAAAAAAAAAATTAATTCCATCCCTTGGTCCATGGAGTTCGGACAGCTGAAGTAGGGGACTGCCTGTAGGGGTGAAGTAAAGTGGGGACTTCAAGGGCCGTGGGACCGCTACGGTAGCTGTGAAGGCCCTTCAGGAACTCTGAAAAGTGATGGCAAAAGGGGCCCTGGTTAAGATGCAGCAGGTCTTTATGCTACTTAGGTTCCAAAATGGGTTTAAAAAAAAAGTAAATAAATGCAATGTAAATTTTAATCTTATACCAGTTGCATAGTATTATTTGAAGTAATTCCAGATGCTGTATATGAGTTGACTATGTTTGTAAGTATAGGAGATATTATAAGTAGAATTTTGTAAACAATATAAATTTATTAAGGATGATCTATTTATTTAATAGAAAAAAATTGTTAGTGTAAATTGTATATTATTGTATTCTAGAACAATTTTCTCCTTCTCTTGTTAATTTAAAATTTAGTGCTTGACAATAATGTATTTTAGTGTACCATTTGCCACCGAGGTAGACACCTCATTTGCAAATAAAGAGATTTTGATTTGATTTGATGAATGTATAAGTTTTTAAATGGAAGATTGTGCCATATAACTAATTTAAAGGCAGCTCATGTAAGGGATAATATTTTTTGCTAATATGTATACAGCGTATTCACACCAACATTATCATATCATAAATATCTGCAAACAGAATAATGTACTAATTGTAGGGGAGTGTTATCTTGATAATATAATTTTTGTAAGTTTTTTGCTGGGCCAATATAATATTCATCCATTTTGTTTTCGTACATTGTCGTACAATTTCAGTCAAGCTCTTTAAATGCATCTGTTTAGATTATGTGAACTCTTTCATTGTCTTTTGAGTTAGAGAAGTATTACTCTCTAGTCAAGTTTGAAGGAGGATGAAAAGGAGAAGCATTGTGTTCCTCAATCTTCTTAATCATTGTAATAAACGCTGCTACCCAGGCATAGTTGTCAGCATGAAATGTAGGTTGCTAGATGAGAGTACCACTCTTATCACATCCTCAAACCGTACTTCCAGCACTCGTGCGAAGCATTGCTGTCGTTCTTACTTCCCAAAAAGCAGTTCTGGCAGGCTGTGAGCAGTCAGTGTGCTGAAAATCAGCTTGTTCTGTGCATCAAACTGTGCTTCGGACTAGGGAAGGCAGCTTCAGAATGTTATGAAATGCTGAAAACTGGCTTTGTGGAGCAGACTATGGGAGGGGGTAGAGCCTCTATTGATGATGTGCCCTGGTTGCCAAATGTCCATTTCAACACCCAAAATTATGGCAAAAGTGCACGAGACTATCAGCGAATGTGGTCATTGAGCTATTAGTTAAGTCAGTGCACTAGTGTGAATTAGTCATGAAACCTACCGCAAAATTATAATGGAAGAGTTACACATGTGACGTGTGCATCGAAGTTTGTGCTTGGAATCCTGTGTGATGACCAAAAGCAACAAATATTTGACATTTGCTCGACATCAAAGAACGATCTTCCAATGACCCCCCCCCAACCTTTCTCTCCAGTGTTACAACAGGTGGGTTTACGTGTACGACCCAGAAACCAAATGACAAGTCTAAGGTTATCTCAACCAAAGGAACTGAAGCAAGTCAAAAACAATACCAAGTGAATGTTGATTTATATCTTTTTTAAAAATATTATAAAGAAATTTGTACAAGGAGTTTGTTCCACCTGATCAAACAGTTGATGCTGCTTTCTACATCAAAGTTGAGAAACACGGATGACCCCCTGTGGGTGGGGCACGCAGACAAAGCTTATGAGGCGACTGAAATTGTGCCAGGCTTCTCACTTTCATCTATCCTGTCCAACCTAACTTGATTGTTCGAGCATTCGTTGCCTAGGGAGTCTTTCTTTATTCTTTCTTCTCTCTGTGGGTGGGGGACACAGATGAAGAATATACCCACAGTATCCCCTGTCTGTCATAAGAGGTGACTAAAAGGGGTGACCAAGAGATGGTTGAATCAGAACCATGAAACTACTTGTGATTAGTACCATCACACAGGGAACCTTTACTTGCGAGTAGTACCACTATGTTAGGTACACAATAGGTTTTAATTGGTAGCAGCAGAGGGTGGTTCACTGTGGGTTTACAGTACTTGTGATCAGTACCACTATATGTGAAACACCCTGGTCTTGCTTTGCATGTGATTAGTACCATTATGTGAGAAATACCATGGGTGGACTCTCAAAAGCCTTTAAATTCTTCATGATTTGTGTTATGTCAGAAAATAGGAGTTAGGAAAGATGTAAGAACAATGGGATGTATGCATAAAGTCTGGCAAATGCTTTTGCTACCTCCTTTGTAAGCATATGCTGGAATAAGTATGAATAAAATAATCTAGCAGTTGCTTTACTTACTGGTATTTACTTGCTAGCAAGCATTTGCTTAATTTTCCAGCAAGTGCTGAATTCTACATGAATAAAACCTAGCATGTGCCCTCAGTTAGCTTGAAGTTTTTTTCTGTTACAGCTGAGTGTTGCCTTCTGGTTGATTTAATGGTGCAAATTGTGAATATCCGACGCAGGAATCTGTATAATCCCAGACGGCGTAGTGATGAACGTGTGTATAAACATTTGTATAGATTTGATGAAGAGAATGTTGAATTAATTTCAAGCTCTTTCTTGGGAGAAAGTGACGAGACGCGTGGTGGTGCATTAACATCGAAGGAACGAATGCAGATATTTCTTTGTTTTGTTGGCGATCCGGGTTTCCAAGTTGGGATAGGCGAAGAAACGGGAGTGCATCAAAGTACTGTTAGTAGAACCATTGATTTCGTTAGCGAGAAAATTTTTCAAAAAGCACATCACTGTATAAAATTTCGGTCACGTCCACATGAAATCAATATAGCTAGAGACGAATGGCAGCAACGCTTTAACTTTTCTTGTGTGATCGGTGCTCTTGACTGTACACGTGTACCAATTTTAAAGCCACGACTACACGGTGATGAATATATCAGCCGCAAAAATTTTGCTTCTATCAATGTACAAGCAACATACAATTCAAGTGAACATTTTACAAGTGTTGATGCTAGCTGGCCTGGTTCTGTTCACGACAGTCACATATTTAAGAATTCACGTGTGTATGAAGGATTGCGAGACCACGCAGGAGCTGCAATACTGTTGGGTGATTCAGGTTACGGGATTGTACCTTGGCTGCTAACTCCTTACCGAAACCCTCAAAATCCACTAGAAGAAAATTACAATCGCGTGCATGCTCAAAACAGAGTAATTATTAAAAGATGTTTTGGCCAGCTGAAGAGACGTTTCTCTCTTCTAGCAAACAAAGTCTCTCTACAGATAATTTCACGCATTATCGTCTGTTGCTTTGTGCTGCATAACGTCTCTAAGCATTTAAGAGATGAGGACAATTTTGATAATGTTTATACTGAAGAAAACAATTATGATGATGCTGCTGATGGGGGTGAACAAGAATATGGTTATGATGACATGAGAAGACGTGGTGCTCAGGGAAGAAATGAAATCACTAATATTTTGTTTCAACAATTTGCTGTAAATGAACTATGAAAGTAGTGAAGCACTGTGATCTGGAAATGACAACAAAATTTAACATTGTATAGTTCGTATTTTTCATTTAACTTATACTCTCACGTCGTTATAAATTTGTGATTCACTTATCTTGTACGCTACTGTATCATTTCGCCTCAGTTGAATACAAATACAAACACTTATCTGTGATTTTATGTTTCACACATCATTCAAAACTGTATATAGGTTTGTTCACTTAAGTTTGAAGCTAAATTCCGTTCTACTTCCTGTTGTTGCATGCGAGCTAACTTAAGCTGTTCCAATAACACCATTCTCTGAAGTTCCATGATCGAAAGTCTTTCCGTCTCCTCAGTCTCTGCAGCTTGGTGGTGATGTCGTACTCTGTAGCTGCGTGTTCCTTACTTCCTCCCACAGCACATCCTCCTGAAATGTTGATGAAATCGAATTACTGACCTTGATCTACAGATTAATAAAATGTTGTTCTACAGATTAATAAAATGAACTCAACTTGAATGATTCATAAAATAAAGAAATACGTTAGGCCTAATGATTCTTTTTCTAATTACTACACAGCTTGTGGAGTGATACGGTATTTCATCTCCCTGATGCAACCTCACAGCTCTTCGAACCCCACTGTCGGCAGCCCCGAACATGGTTTTCCGTGGTTTTCCATTTCACTAGAAACAAATTCCGGGGCTGTACCTTAATTAAGGCTACGGCCGCTTCATTCCCACTCCTAGGCCTTTCCTATCACATCGTCGCCATAAGACCTACCTGTGTCGATGCGATGTAAAGCAAATTGTTTAAAAAATAATCAATAGACATACCTGGTACACGAGTGAATGTTGGATTTTGTTGTCCATCCATTAAATTTAGAAGTTCCTCCTCCCATTTCTTCAACTGTATCTTCCTGTTTCCTGTAGTGTTACGGTCACTCTTCTTTTTCACTTCAGTCTTCATGTTATGGATCTTTTTTTTTTCACCTGATCTGCTGTGAATTGCCGCCCGAACCCCTCTTATCGGCAACCAGCATGCTTTGCGTGATAGAAAATGCTAGTTAGAATATTCTAAGAAGTCAGCATATGCTGGAAAAACTTGCAGCACTTTCTAGTCAGCACAAGCAAAAGGTTATTCATATCAGTTTAAGGAAATGCTTTTACTTTCCAGTATTTGCTGAAAGCATTTGCTTTTACTTATTGCTTGTGCTTGTAGAATGTTCTACATTTTTATGCGTATGTCTCAATGTGCCCTTGTATTTCAATCCCTGTTTCGAGGCATACTATAATAAACTCAACAAGTAAATGTAAGATACAAATACATGTTATTGGTTGAACAGCAAGCTAGGAAACCCAAGCAAACCCAGATAACTGTTAGTACCACTGCACCACCCATAACTAATGACCCCATGCAAGTGAAATAAGTCTGGAAGCAACACACAACTACATACCCAGAACATTACATAAACATAGAACAGGATTAGAACTCTCCTCCAGGTGGTAGAAAAAAAAAAATTAAAAGCCCTGTGGACTCGAGTATCAGCCTGTCAGAATGTCATAGTTTTGAGCAGAAACAAGACAAATTCTTTTGCAAACAAGAATAATTTATTTCATGATTTAAAAAGGTAAAATTAAGAAATATTTACAGTTCATCCTCGTAAGGTTTCGCTTATTAAGATTAGAGCTCAAAATTAATTAAACCAAGTTAAAACTGCGGGCAGGCAAGATATGAATTAAAAGAATAAATACAGTCGTACCATATTTTGTTGCATAACAAACTAGTGTCAAACCCTTTTATTCCTTAACAGAGGGATATTAATCATTAGAATTTTGTAAGTCACTTTTGGTAGAAAATAAATTTACAGTTCTTAAATACTTCACCACACTTTAGAGAGATGCTTCCCCTTTACTTCAAATTTACATCATCGATGGGGCAACTAAACACACTGGAAGGTGCCAAAGGTATCAAATGAAAAGGGTGTTTACCCCAAAACACACAAGGGAATAAAAGAAAATAAACTCAAATGGCTCACAATTAACCAGTCATACCCATCAAGGGTCAATTCAATACCATAGAAACAGTATCTCACGACTGGACTGCCCACCATTAAAATCTTATTACCTCCCAAAACACAATCATCACCAAGGAAACCATCATTACAATCATTAGCATGAGAACCAATCCCATTATTCGACCAACAATGGAAGTAAAAATGAAGGAAAACAAAGCTACAGGTCACCACAAAAACCAAAGTACCAGCAAAAATATAAACTTAAATTTAATTAAATAAAAGGAACAAGACACGAAATAAGTACCAGATACCAAATATAATAATCCTTACTGGAACTCCCAATGCATTAACCCTGATTTAAGTAATAATTTAATTTGAAACAGGGAAATAATAGCCACATTTGGCATTATTAATAATAATAATAATAATAATAATAATAATAATAATAATAATTTTTGGAAACACAACTTTACCCAGATATCTTGAAACGTTCTTAAGGTGACGATTAAACACGTGTGATTCAGCAATACCAAAGGTTGTACAACTTTACAACCCGATATTTACTAATACATAATGTTCGTAATTTTTCCATAAGTTCGCTGGTTATTAATTTATAACACACCTTAAATCTTAGTATGATAGACATAGGTTCTTGAAATAGTTCACTCCCGATGATGAATTTTCCGAGATTATATGGTTGCATCAGTAGAGAGGTTCAACATGGCCTAGCCATGTAGTGCTTACCAGACGAAGCTTCCAAATTAAAAAAAAAAACAATTTTACAAGGATGATGAAGAGAACTCCGAAGGGTTTAGGAGGTCAACCCTCCTAAGTAGGAACAGTATCCATAGTCCATGTCGCTGCTCCAGGCCAGGGCGCGACGATAATTCCACAAGCATCTGCTCTCCATGATGGAACACAGCGAGTTAGCCTCTTCACATCGCTTACCCCCGAGTCGAGGTTTACAAGATGGCCGTCTCAGGCGTTGGTCAGAGTAAGGAGGAGAGACCCATAGATAGTTAGGCCGTCTGCCACAGGGTGGCAGTACCAACCGGAGACCACATAGAGTTGAAGAATAAAACATTAAACTTGACGAAGCAGCCACGGAAGATATCAAATAAAAACGATGTCTCCCGTAACATAAGAGATGATAGGGAGAAGACAGTAAAGAAATAGAATTAGTGACACCAATTTCTATGGTATTACAGCCGTGACGAAAACATAGATGGAGAGGAGACCAACATGAAACCACGGTTTCAGCCTCCAGCCCCCAAAGCTCTCCATAATTCCATACATCAGCACTCGTCGTAGTCCAGTGTTTAAAATTCAGCTAATTTTTGGTGATTCAGTCCACAATAAATATCAGTAACTGGTAAGTCCAACTTCAGATACCCACTGTATGCAGAAGTGAAGGCATTTCAGAACCCGAAATGTTCATATTTCACCACAAATTACATATAACTAAATCTATAGTAGACTTAGCTCAAGGTCCCGAGGTTATCAGTTACTTTTAAACTTCCACTCCGCCGTAACATAAGTTCTTAGATCCACATTTCAAAATGAGTTCTAGCTTCAAATGTTGTTGCATGTTTTACACTAAGTTCTCTCTAGATTTCACCTTTCACATACAGTTTTAACAATAGAACACATCACCTTTAACATACACCAAGTTCATTTGGAGTTAATAAGTTTTGCAAATTTCTCACTCATCCCAAATGGTTGTTTTCCATTTATACACTTCTTTTAGTCATCACACTCATGGTTACAAGAGAAGTTCAAAAGAAACAGCAAAGATTAGTTAATTAGGTCCAATACACTTCAGGATTGACCATCTAAAACATCCTTAAACACAGTTCCAACATTTTAATTTAAATTGTAATGCTGATTATCGGGTTAACAGAGAACCACACCATCAAGATTGTTCTATTGCAGCCAAACGAGCCTCAATATATAATAGAGAAAACAAAACCCGTTAGAGGGGGGGGAGAAAATGCAATACTGGTGAGTATTACTTACTAGAATAATAAGATCCAAAAGATTATGTTCACGTAGTTTGTAGAGTTGACACTGGAGTATACCACTGGCTTAAGGAAATACCAGGAGGAGAAGATGCAGGTGCCCAAAACCAAGATGAACCAAACTTAAACACAATCAATGAAATAGAACAGAACACCCAAAGAACATCAATTTACACAGAGAAGAAAGTACTTAGACAGGGAGATTACTCATAAAGCATAAAAATCAACTGATAAATGAGAGGGAAAGAACATTCGCTAACAGGATATAAAAAATCCTATCACATGCTTCGATTTTACAAATAATCAGAAAACTTACACGTACACTACCATACAGAAATAAAGAATTAAGGTAGACACCAAACAAATTAAAGTTTCCAATAACACAAAATAAACATAAGTTAATGAAGTAAATAAATATTTGCACCGCTTAAAGAAGGAGAAGCAATACATTCAATTAATACCTTTAATGTAGATCGACCACTCACTGACACAGCTTAACCCTAGAAATAAGAAGGTAATCGAACACCAATTACTCACATAAGTGTACTACTCAACTTGATGTTGAGAAAGAAGGTACATGTTTACAGAGCCAAATACAATGCACCGGCAGAAGGAAGATAATCAAGTTATATATAAAATTTTGACATAATGCCACAGAACTACCAATTGAGGGGCCAACTTCCCAAATATACTACTGAAACCATTTTGCAAATTTCTAACTATCCAGGATTAAAATGCCATGCACATAATCACATACATAACCTAGAAGAGCAAGATTGAAAATAGAAACAGTAATACCAAACAGATCAGAAACACCAGAATAACAAGATTAACAATAATCAAATCCATGGCTAAAGGATAATAGTTTTTCTAAGCAAGGGTAAGCTGACAGATACAGTTGAAGTCCTCTAGAACTCTATTAGATGGAGGGTACATGTTAAGTTTGCCATCTGTGACAGATTTAATGCCAAAAATTTCATTATTGGTCCGTATTGAAACCAGATTTACAAAGATAAGAGTAGGGTTTTCCACCTATTCATTACTATAAAAATGTGGAAATAATTAAAACATCACATTTTTATTGTCATTTGGTACCGATTTTGGCAATTTTATTTGCCATCATCAGCCTAGGATTAAGTAACAAGGACATTTAACTAGTTACATTAGAATATTTATAATATAGGTATGTACAAACACTTCTAAAGCAGGCTTGTTATTTACAATTGCATCATATCATAAAACGTTTGGATAGTTGAAAAATAAAAACAAAACAAAGACCTCCTTACAAGATTCTAGAAAAGACACAAAATGTTCTATATACAGTTCTGTACATGTGTATCTCCTGGCATTGTTAAATGTTGTGACTATGCATAACATTAATTATAGCACCAAGTTTCAGATAAAATTTTCTTTTTTAATTATATCTTAATAGCTGTTAAAAATATACAACTGGCCTTGAGGAGATATATAAAACATTTTGTCATGAGAGATCTTTGCAAGAATACACTACCAGCTAATTTTTTGTTCTAGAGTATTGTTATACCATGTAAATAGGTAGACCATTTTATTGACCAATTTGTGTAAAAAATAGTTCCTCATGGATTGTGATCAATGAACCGTCTATATTGCTTGGATTGTTTAGTTGTTAAATTAAACGATTTAATGGTATGTATCTTGCATGGGTTCATTGAAACAGCTTGACTAAGTAGTGTGTCAATAGCTTTAGTCCTATACTTCAGTATTATATTTGATAATGTGAGGTAAACTTGAGGCCGCAAGTTGACAGGCAAGATTTCATGAAAATGCACTGTTGGTGGATAATCGTGAATCTGGAAAGATCTCGAATCAAACGGACCTCGAACACCACGTTAACTATTAGTCCAGCTTTCCTCAAGTGCTCCAGGACTTTTCTAACATGTTTCACATGTTCTTCAAAGGTATTTGAGAAGATTATAAGGTCGTCGAGGTAGTTGAAGACAAATTTGAACCTAATGTCCGAAAGGATTGAATCTAACAGCCTAGTAAGGACAGCAGCACCACAAGAGAGGCCGAAAGGCAGCCTTAGGAATTCCTAAAGGTTCCAATTAGTTATGAAGGCAGTAAGAGGAATAGATGACTTAGACGACGGGACGTGAAAATAGGTCTGGTTGAGGTCCAACACAGTAAAAAACTTGGCTCCTGAGAACCACCCAAAAGAAGTGTGCAAATCTGGCAACGGGGTGGATTTCAAGATGATCGTGCGGTTCAGAGCCCTGTAATCAATAACAGCTCTGAACACTCCAGGGGGTTTAGGTACTAGGAAGACCAGAGATGCATAAGGAGAAGTTAACGGTCTGATGACTCCATCTGTTAGCATTTGGTCCTTTTAAGTTCGAGCATCCAGGAAGGTGAAAGGCGGTAAGGAGGAGATCTAACAGGTTGGTTGTTGGTTAACTCAATCTGATACTCAAGAACATCAGTTAGACCTAACTTGCTGGAGAGCACATCAGGGAAATCATTACATGGAGCACGGACTAGTTCAGCTCCCTCCTTACTTAAATTGTTGAGATCTAATTGATCGATTTCTTTCATTTCTTCTGGTACTGGCCAACGTACACAAGAAACTTTAAATGCACACAAGGGAACATCAATTAAGTTAAATTTAGAATTTGAAGGTCCAAAACTAGTCCTGCCTTTGACAAGAACCCGACCCTTAAATCCTGTTGCAAGACAGGTTAGGTGCTACAAGGCACGTGATTCTCCAGGCGAAATTTCTTATCCTTAATTTTACCTTTACAACCCACCAAAATCTCGAATTACCGAGCTCGATAGCTGCAGTCGCTTACGTGCGGCCAGTATCCAGTATTCGGGAGATAGTAGGTTCGAACCCCACTGTCGACAGCCCTGAAAATGGTTTTCCGTGGTTTCCCATTTTCACACCGGGCAAATGCTGGGGCTGTACCTTAATTAAGGCCACGGTCGCTTCCTCCCCACTCCTAGCCCTTTCCTGTCCCATCGTCGCCATAAGACCGATCTGTGTCGGTGCGACGTAAAGCAACTAGCAAAAAAAAATCTCAAATTAATTCCCATTAGCAGTGACACATGTTACTCCAACAGGTAGTAATTCAGGCAGTTTACAAGCACTCTTCAGTTTAGAATGTGTATGTATGCTTAGTCCTCAGCGCGAAGGCTGGTCGGATCCTCAACAGCTCTGTCATCAGCTGTCATAGATAGCCTGGGCATCACTGAAGAGGCATACTGGGGAAATTAGGAGTGAGGTGGTTTCCCGTTGCTTTCCTCACTGAGCCAGAAGTTGCTATTACGTATTAGTCTGCCATGCCCACTGAAATGCATGCACCAACCGACCCTATGAGCAATATCTTCACACCATTCATAGCAGCAACTGGCTGCAGAAGGAATGGCATTACTAGCATTACTTATACCTCAGTCACTTTCATTTTGTCAAAGCCAAGGATAAAGCTGAGACAGATCAATGAAAGTAACAAAATTGCTCTAGCCCATACCGGAAGACATAGTGCACTGTAAACACTAGGTCTGCCAGCAAAGGCATCAGTTTAGAATGCCATGCAAAATTAATTGCATTGACTATACTACCCGAATCTATGAGGGCTAGCAACGGTTCATTATTTACTTCAACTTTAGTAAAGGTACACTGGGTAACACCATTAGCAGTAATCTTGTTGCACCCTTGGGGACAAATAGCCTTTTCAGAACCAACAGAATTTTCAAGATTAGGAAATTTACCCTCTTTTCAGGTAACTTTTAGTCATTGACCACTATTTTGAACCGACAAGGTGCAATTATTCTTACGATGCTGAGTAGATCCACAGATATACCAACAACCCCTAGTGTTACATTTAACCACAGTGCAAGCATTCCTCAAGTGGTTTCTTGAACCACAATTCAAACACTTCCTAGCATTTGCATCTTTATATGTTTGAGAAGGAATGGGATTCACAGATATGACAGGAGGGGGTAAATTAACAGGTCTGGAGGCATATCCATGTTTAACATCTTCAGCAAATGAACATGCTACATCCAGTTCATCAAAACCTCTCGGGCACCTACTCAAATAGAGATAGGATCGGTATGAGGGAGAGATCCCTTTTAAAATTCTTGCCACCATTTCTTCTTCGGGGACAGATATTTTGAATACTTTGCAATAGAATCTGAGGTCTAGGATATATATATAAGTAAATTTTTGTGTAGGAACTGAGTTCGAAAACAGTGTTGAGGTATTAGGCTCTGGAGAGCTAATGAAGGGATACATTTTTTTAATACTGTCTCATGAAATTCATAGACTTTGAGATTCAGAGAAATAGCCTCTGAAATCTCTCATTTTAAAATGCCCTCGCAATGGGAGAAAACAGCCTGAAAGACACCCAGATCATCAATTGAGTACACTTTACCAGAATCTTTAATTTCTACCAAACATGTTAGGAAACGTGTACTTTCCTCAATTGAATCTTCAGAAAAGTTTTTAACACCATGGAAAAGTTCTTTCAGGGGGTTGTAAGAAGGAGTATCACTCAACTTAGATAATAAACTTTCCAGAACAGGAGAGGTAGCATGACATAAGCCAGAATTAGTAGAAGTGGAAACAACATTGTTAGAGGAACCTTGAAGGGTAGGGTTAGAGGCGTTTCCCTTACCAAGAATTTTCAAGTTTTCTATGTCTGCTGGTAGTCATCAGAATAAGTTCAGCCGGGCTGAGTGGCTCAGACGGTTAAGGCGCTGGCCTTCTAACCCCAACTTGGCAGGTTCGATCCTGGTTCAGTCCGGTGGTATTTGAAGGTGCTCAAATATGACAGCCCCATGTCGCTAGATTTACTGGTACGTAAAAGAACTCCTGCGGGACTAAATTCCGGCACCTCTGCATGTCCGAAGACCTTGAAAAGTAGTTACTGGGACGTAAAGCAAATAACATTATTTATAAAGTTCAGCAGAGATGCTAGAGGCAATTGTTAACAATTTGGTACATTCGAAAACAAACACCTGTTCAGGATTAAGAAATAAATCCTGGATCCTTCCTAGATAATGGCAGACTCTAGCTTTTAAAGGATTGACTTGCACTTTAGTGGGTAACTCCATGAACTCTTCCCGTCCCACCTCAATTTCGGACAGCGCATCAGTAATAAAATGTAGGATTCGCCAATATTGCTGGGTCGAACCCGAGAAGGATTAATAGGCCCCTGTATCAGATCAAAGACAAGGGTAGCACACTCGGCTACGGAACCAGCAGGAATAGTCCCACGAATTTCCAATTCATAATTTAACTCGGACTTGTGTAGCTTGTGAGCAAAGAGGACCGCACTAGCCATCGTGATCATACATGAAACAAAAGTTAATATTATTAGTCAATATAAATGCGCTTCTTTTCACAGAAATAATAGTGACCTTATGAACACTTGTCTTTTCTTCACTTCTCAACAACTTGACACACCGAACAGGGTTCGAAAAGAAAGGGAGGATACCAACAACCTGCATGTTACTAACTGTAGCGTGGTGATTCAATGACCCTGATGACAGATCCTCTTTATTTGCCTGACTTCTTTCTATTCCATAAACTGAAAATGCAGCTGAAAAGGGGAAGATTTCAGACAGTGAACAGTGTCAATTAACACCAATTACCATTGGTGACATATTGTAATTACATGCTTGAAAATATACAAATACCACACCTCATAGAAAAATGAAGCTCGAGTTTTAGCTTCAGAAGCATAGTTTTAGACTGCCGTTGATTTTTAATCTATTTTATCATTTGTTTTAATCTAGTGTTGTCCATATTTCAAATGACTTTGTATTCTAGTTTTAGCTTTACAGTGTTAATTGTCTACTTTCTTATTTCCCATTTTTATTTAATATTTAAGTTTAGCATTTTAATTTTGACTAAAGGCTGAAGATGCCCTCTAGATAGGGCAAAACATGTACCATTAATCTATATAGCTGTTTATAAATGTAACCACTGAACGGTGGGTTGTATTGAATAGGTGGAACAGTAAAAATACCTTTATTTCTTATATGGTCAAGTTTGTCGACTTAGTTAGTGGGACATAAAGCCAATAACAGTATTATTGTTTATTGGGTAAAATTAATAAATATTTAATACTCAAATAATTAACAACTGACACACAAACTAAATTTACAGTACTCCATTGTTTGGAGTAACGTTTAAATATTTTATGCATAACATGGATGTAAAAATAGTGAGAATGATTTCTGACAGGGACTCTTCGGAACAAGGCCAGGAGAATGTTCAGATTTAAGAGATCAAATCCTATAGAGCCATACAGGGCGAGTCAGCTAAGTAACTCGGAAACCAGTTAAGATATCAAAAATCTGTTTTCATTTCTGCTAAGTTTTCAAGGGGCCCATAATCAAACTTTTAGTACTTCTTCAGGGTGTTCAAATCTGCTCAGAGAATGATACATGTTTTTATTTTATGGAACCACATTGTTTTCTACACCTACCATAAGAGATGTGGACATTGACTGATTTAGGAGTGTGATTTTTGAAAATTTAACAAATGCATCTCGAAAAAAAATAGAATGTATGCCATCTGTGTGCCTATTTGAATGGCACACATTATGTACAGAGATCTTTCAGCTTCTTCTGACAGCTCGATATTCACTCTACTATGTGTACATATATTATTATAACATTGTAGGATTTACAAATTATAATATCACTGTAGGTAAAAGGTAAAGGAAAAATGGATATTTAATTGCTTTTATGGAAGCATTCAGATAGGGCAGATTGTGGTTGGTGAATGAAACACGTTTGAAGAAATTGTTTTCTCGATGTACCTCTGTTTAGTTCATTCATGAAGACCAGCAGATTGAATATATATGCATGAATGCATGGGGAATTGATGTCGTCCCCCACTGTGGGAATCGCAGTTCAATGTATGAAAGAATTTTGAAATGGAATGTCATGTCCTTGTAATTAGGATTCCAGTTAAAAATAGGGCTTAAGGCTGTGATTTAGGAAGGTTGCTTGCTTGCTGTATGTATGTCATGGAGTAAGTTTATGGTACACAAATAATCTGTTGGTTACTTTGCTGATATGGGAGTGAGTGATTACAGCTGACTGGTATCAGGCTGCCCATTAGTGGTTTGCAGAACTTGGCTGCATGTCTCACAGCTCTGTTGAGAAAGGAAATCATTTGACTTTGCATAAATAATATTTTGTTTGAAGAAAATGTAAAAATACGTAGCTGCTTCGTTAATTTGTAGTGGAGATGGACCAAGAGTGATTTGTGGACAAGACAATTAGTCCACAAGATTATTTTGATTAAGATTGAATGTAAACTAGGAATACTATGGAATAAACTAGAATCAACTGTAACTGTTGTGTTCTGCATAGCTTTCTACTTTCTTTTATAGGGATGGACGTATGCTGTCGACTTCCCTGCAAATTTCCATCCAAAGAAGCAATGGAAGTCATGTGTTCGACGGAGAAAATGGATCAGGTACCGCAGGTATATCGCAATGAACTCCTGGTGTGCTGTATCCCCACTGCATAATGATCCAACTCAGGTACTAGAATTTCTGTACTCTTCTTTGACTACTCTTGATACTAACTACATCATATAATTTAACTTCCCATAATAGGGTGCAGTTTTTTGAAGGCATTTATAAGAATTATTTTGTATTATCCTGACTGCATATTTCAGTATTTTTCTATGTGTACACTTCAGGGACTGGCTTCACTTGTCTCTTCAGCTAGTTCATTTTAATTTCCATTGCTTTGAATTATACAACCTTAGATCACTAAGTAACAGAAAATTATTAATTCATTACAAACATTTAACAAAATCATAGCCAGTAAGTTTGATTCCCTTGGACTATTGAATTTCATCTCCTTTCATGCTTCACAAGTTAGAGCTCGTAAGTATAAATGACTTCACTTTCAAAGATCCAGGATATATCACCTATATTATAACAGCACAGTTACTATAGAAGTAGATATGCACTTAAGAAAATGGAAATTGCAACACCATGAAGGCATTGGTCGTTTGTGTTGATTTTCAAGATATGGAACGATGCCATGTGGGTATGTAAACGATCAATGTTTCAGACCAATTGGATTGTTGCTACAGGTCTCCCCACGTGATTGGTTGCGGAGGAATCAACTCCAGTATACGGACTCTGGTGTAGTGTAGTTGACTTGCAGTCTGTGCCGTGAAGTGTTCCCCGTCAAACATGCCTCGTCGACAGAGAAGAGCACGCTATCAACAACTGTCGCCGTTTGAGAGGGCTCGGATAATTGGGCTGTGTGAGGCTGGATTATCGCTAAGGACTGTCGCTGCACATGTTGGCCGACAGGCATCTACGGTACAACGTGTATGGCAGCAGTGGTCAGATGAAGGTACCCACACTCGTAGACCTAGCACAGGCCCAGCGCGACAGACAACTGTGAGAAAGGATTTCCACATCATTTGGATGGCCCGGATGGAACCCATACAACAGCAGCGCAAATTCGAGCAGCTGTGGCACCCCACGTTACAATACAAACAGTTGGTAATCACCTGCTTGCATCTGGCTTACGAGCCTGTGTCCCTGCAGAAAGTGTTCCATTGACCCCACAACAGTGATGTGTAAGGCTGGCCTGGTGTCAAGAAAGATCGACGTGGGTCGACGAATGGCATAGGGTCGTCTGTAGTGATGAATCTCGCTTCTGTCTTGCTCGCAGTGATCGCCGGAATCGTGTGCGCTGACGTACCGGGGAGAGGGGCCGCCCAGATCTTATTGTCGAGAGGCACACAGGGCCAACACCAAGCATTATGGTCTGGGGAGCTATTGGCTTTAATGTGAAATCACAATTATTGCTTGTTGGGGGCACTATGACTGCTCGACAGTACGTTGATAGGGAACTCAATCCAGTGGTTGTTCCTATGATGGCGAACATTGCTAATGGGATATTTCAGCAGTACAATGCCCGGGTTCACACTGCACGCATCTCCAGAGAAGCTCTCCACGACATCACAACCTTAGAATGGCCCACCAGATCCCCGGACCTCAGTCCTAATGGACATGTGTGGGACATGATGTGTCGACAACTGGCCAACCGCCCTCAGCCACCCACAACTCTGGAACAACTGACCCGTGCAGTGCATCAAGCATGGGCCACAAATCCTCAGGAAGCGATCCAGGGCCTTATTGACTCCATGCCTCGACGAATTCATCAATGTATTGCAGCTCGTGGTGGGCACATCCTGTATTCATTGTTGTCTAAACTTGTGGTCAGAGGGACCTGAAAGTGTAATCATCGAATCACAACCAAACACTCGTCCTGCATGTTCAATTGCAGCAATGTAGCACCACTCCTTCTGGGTGTTGCAATTTCCATTTTCTTCAGTGTATTTTCAGGATCATGTGCTGTAATTATTAAACATTTAAAGGTCTGCATTTCTAATTTATAAATATAGGTGCTATTTTCATGTTTTGTCATTAATTGTATTCCATTAAGATATTTGTTTCAATTCCTATATATTCACAGTATGGAAAAGTCCTGTACATACATTAGATTTCTGTTTCATTTGTACAGTGAACTCTCTGTACAGTGATATGATAATCATCACTATTTCTTCTTCTTCATTCATTCCCTTTTCCAGATTCTCTCTGGGTAGGGTAGTGTACCAAAGCCCTCCACCTTACTCGATCTTTCCACCATTCCTCTTCTAGTATTTTATTGCTATAGACTCCTCTATTTGCAATACAGTCCACAACAGAGCTCCTCCATCTCATTGTGGGCCGTCCTAGGCCTCTTTCCAGTCTCTGTATCCATGAATGTTCTCTTTGGTATTCTTTCTCCTGGCATTCTCATCATGTGCCCAAACCATTTTAGTCTTGCCATATCAATCTCTTCTTGAAGTTTACACACTCTCACGCTTCTCCTTATTTTCTCATTTCATATTCTATCTCATCTTGTCTTTCCCTGTATGCTCCTCAAGAACCTCATTTCAGCTGCTTGTATCTTACTTTGGTTCCGCTCAGTCAACGTCTAGGCTGCTGAAGCATAGGTCAGTATAGGTTTATAATAGGACGAGTATGCAACCTTTTTGCACTTCATTGGCACATCTTTGTTCCATACAGTGCCTCTCGCACACTGGTAGAAACTTGCAGACTGCTGTATTCTTAAATCAATTTCTCCATCCAAATTTCCATCTTGTGACATCACGCTGCCCAATTATTGAAAATTTTTCACTACTTCAAGAGGTTCATTTCCTATTTTTATCACTCCCTTGGATTTTCTGTTACCTGTTGTCATGATCAAAGTCTTGCTTTTTGCAGTACTAATCTTCATTCCAAAATTTCTTATCTCCTCATTCCATAAATCAACTTGTGTCTGTACTTCCTCTTAATTATCTCCCCAAACTACAATGTCATCAGCAAAGAGCGTAGCCTTAACTTGCTCGCCCATTATCTTCTCCTTGACATTATGTAGAATTCTATCCATGATGATAATGAAGAGTAAGGGAGACAGTACACTTCCCTGTCTTAAACCTGTCTCAACTCTGAACCATTCAGTTTGACCCACTTTGGTTCTAACACAGATTTCGCAATTTTGATAACAATGCTATTACTGTCTGCATTGTTTCATTCCCAATCTGTGCCTCTGTCAATGTTTTCCATACCAAATTCCTTGGGACACTGTCGTATGCTTTTTTAATGTCTAGAAACGTTACTACCATGTCCTTTCCATATTCCCAGTAATACCTTTCCATCATTTGACGCAATGTAAATATTGGGTCAAATGTGGACCTGCCTCTTCTGAATCCATACCAGTGTGCTGCCAATTTTCCCTCTACTCTGTCTCTTATTTCTTTATCCAAGATTCTTTCAAGGATCTTAGCTGTATGAGGTGTCGGTGTCACTCCTCTCTAATTTACGCACATTGCTTCCTGTCTCCTTTCTTGAAAATTGGTATAATGACCCCTTTTGTCCACTCTTTTGGAACATTCTTTTCTCTCCATATCACTCTGAAGAGTCTATACAACCACTGTAGACGAACTGCTCTTGGTGCTATTATCATTTCTATTGTGACCTCGTCAATTCCAGCTGCCTTGCCTCATTTCATTCTTTTAGTGGCCCATTCAATCTCTGCCATGGACACCTCGTTTTCCTTATCTTCCATCTGCCCTAAATCTGGTTCTTCGATTTCTCTTTGCACGAAGGTATTTTGCACATTGTATAGCTGTTCAAAGTATTTTCTCCACCTCTGCAATATATCCTGCTTCTGTGTCATCACTTCATGTTCATTTTTAATGAAGTTAGCATCTTCACCTGTGTTTTTCTTCTTTTTAACCGACTGGAATGAGATTTTTTGCTTCCAGTTGTATCTTCTTGCAGAGATTCAGTGAATTTTTGCCAGCATTTCTTTTTCTTTTCTTGAACCACCTTGTTGCACTCCTTCTTGCAGTGCCTGTATACTGTTTTGCATTCTGTTGTTCTGTTTCTCAGCCATCTTTTCCAAGCTTGTTTCTTCCTTTTAACTATATCTTTTACCCTGTCATTCCACCAGGGCATTTTGTGATCTTCCTTCCTTCCCGATACGCTTCAACATGTTTTTTTTTTTTTTTCAGACTCCACCATGGCGGTTTTAAAATATGCCCATTTTTCTTCGACCCTTCCGATGTCTTCCTTAGGTATACTTGTTTTAATGTGTTTCTGGAACTCTTCATTTATTTCCTTCTCCTGCAATCAATTTCCACACCCTTAGCTTTCTCTGCCTAATCTCAGTCATCTTTTGTATCTTTCCCATCTTTAACTTAGCTATCACAACTCTGTAATCTCCTTCGAAAGATTCACTTGGGAGGGCTGTTACATCTGCCAAAATTTTCCTGTTACCTTTCTCGACCAAAATGTAATCGATCAGAGTTTTGATTTGGTTATACCAACGATATCTTCTTACCTTCTGACTGTTTTTCTTTCAAAACCATGTGTTACCAATGATTAGCTCACTTCTTCTACAAAAGTCTACCAAAATATCTCCAGCCTTGTTTCTCTTCCCATATCCAAATGGACCTATAATATCTTCATCTCCTTTTTTTCGTGACCTACTTGATCATTCATGTCTCCTATTATTACAACTTGTTTGTCCTGTATATGGCCTTCTTGATATTCAATGTATTCTTCTAGATCCATACCTGTATTTCCTGTTTGTGGAGCATATCCTTGAATTATATCTGTAACACCAGTTTCAAGTCTCAGTCTGACCTTAATCAAGTTGTCATTTGTTTTCCACCAATTCTAGGTATTCCTTTAGGTCTCTTTTAATTATGAGACCTACGCAATTTTTCGCTTCTCTTCCTCCACTATAGTATAAGGTGTATCCTTTCCTTAGTTTCCTCTCACCTTTTCCTTTCCATTTAGTCTCACTGATTCCCAGCAATGCTGTATCTTTGTCAACCATAAAATCTACAGTTTCTTCCACTTTCCTTGTTAGTGTCACTGCATTGATGGTCACTATCTTGATGTATTTGATTGCTGGTCGCCCATTTCTCACATTTCTCCCAGCATCACAAGAATTGTCTGGCCAGTTAATCTGCTATGGTAATGGAATAAACCATACAGCCAGTGTCTCGACGCCGAGTGTTGGGCGGCGGTAAATATCCTGACCCAATATAAGGATCAACAGCTAAGGGCAGAGGAGTCCTTATAGAAGGGAAATGGGCCCTCAGTGGAGGAAATGCCACTGAAACCCCGTATCAGCTGTAGCGTCTGTACTCCAGAGGAGCGGCTACAAAAGGCGTCTGTTCTCCATGTTAGAAGCAGCCTACAAGTTTCGGCTGGCAGTAGCTCTAAAATGCCTTTGGGAGTAGCGAACCCATCGTAATAAATGCCTATATAATAAGTGTACTGATAATCATCACTATAATGAAAAAATATTCTGGTCCTGGCATTATGTAAAACCCATGTCAATTTAACAGTACTCTTGATAACAGTAAATCTATTACAATTGCTTTTTCAGATCCAGCTGACATGCATTTCTCCCTGAATTGAGATAAATATGAACCATGAAAGAGTTACGAAAACATGTGGCTGTCATTTGAGCAGGAGAAATATGAACCATCATTATTTCTGGCAGGAGCTATTGTCTTGTAAAGCACTCACAAATTTCTCTTCTGGGGAATAATTTGGCAACTCAAAGTGCAATAAAATCTTTGTGTGTCTGCAAAGAATACAAAACAGACTGTCCTTTCTGATGTTTGCAGCAGTGTTGACCAGTGCCAACAACAATGTAATGCTGTGAATATTGTAGTTCTTTGTTAATATGAAAAACAAGTGTGGTGAAATAAAACAAAAATGAGCTAACATAGTAAATAACCGACCGGGCGAGTTGCCCATGCGGTTAGGGGCGCCCATCATCACCATAAGACCTATCTGTGTCCGTGTGATGTAAGAAAAATAAATGGCAATAGTAAATAACAGTGTACAGAGCACGGTTTCCAGTTGGACATTTTTAATTTCTCTGTATTCTTTATGTATTGTGCTCCCAAATCTCGTCTTTGGAATTGAATGTTATAAATTGTGAGGTCATTTAGTTTGATTGTAGAATGTTTACCTATAAACATGTCAAAAAGAGAATTATGGCTCAATAACTCCCTCTACAATAACATTTTTCTCTGGTCCACCCGGTATCTTATCAAGATTTGGTTGTATTTTTATTAAGTTGTTCTTGTTCTGCTTTAATTCTGTATTTATTTTCACTTACATATGAATGTATTATAAGTATTGATGTGTTAAAAAGGTACTCTGTTGGGTCTACTGTCTGTGTTCTTTCAGAGAGATAAATACATAACCAAACAAATTCATGTATGCGTTATTATGTCCTCGTGCAACTCTGGAAGCCCCCCTCCAGTATTTCCTGGAGGAGATGAGCAAGTCAGGCTGGAGAGCTCCCGACCTGACGGCATGTGATGGTCTTCTATTGTGCTTCTCATCTTGTCTCTCCATGGAGTTTCTGGAATCTGAAACTAGAATGTTCCTATACTGGCTGCACCCTAAAGATACTAGAACTGAAGACTCGCCATGAACAAGGGGAAGTGTTGAGTCGTTGGTGTTGTGTAGTTGTCTTTTCGAGTGATATGTTTTCAGTAGTTCAGTCCATGGACCAATCACATGACTTGATTGTGCGAGTTATTGGTCTTGCCTGGAGTTGATCCAAGTGTACAGTCATCATGCTATATGATAACCAAAGCTTGTGTGTTTGACCCTGACTGCTTGGAGCTGCTGTATGAAATGATGGTGGTGCGTGCGAAGTGAACGTTGAAACATGTCCGTTAAGATAGAAGAAGGTAAAGACTGCCAGTGAGCAGAAAAAACTTTTGCAAATAGCCACTAATTACTGAAGTGTTGTCATTCCTTGTCAAGTGTAGCCGCAATCGAGAAGCGTGTCTACAAACAGTAATAAATAATAATAATAATAAAAATTGTCACAGGTGAACAATATTGTGGAAGTGGAAAGTGTTTTTGAAGACTTTATTTGTAAAGTATAATGTAACGTTTTATTTGTAATGACCTAACCTGTACTGTGTAATATTTGTAACATATGTAATTGTAAATGGTAGATTTCTATTCTGTACTTACTGGAAGTATCTAGAAGATTGTTGAACAGGGTGTGTGCCTTTTGTGGGTTATGTTTTCTAGAAGGAATTTTCTTACTATTCTGGAATTTCGTACTATTCTGGAAATGGAAGATTCGCGAACGTGTGTCTTTGAGAATGTTAGTTAAAGTTCGCGACAGGAGTAGGAATTGTGATTGGTGAACCTAAGAGGGGATGGGCGGACTCATACATTCTGATTGGCTACTCCAAGCCAGAGTTTTCCTATATATAGTAACCGAGGCAGCGATCGTGATTATTCGGTCTTGTCTTGGCCTGATCTGCCTTTAGTCTGTGTTGGTCTGCGTCATGTGCAATGCCTCGCTTCCGAAATGGCGCATCCTCGGGTAAGCACTCTTACTTTCCGTTCCGGTTTAAATTTCCGTAATGTTCGTTTGCAATTTCGTATAGGAGTCTGCCCTAGCCTAACCTAGATTCGCCAAATTTATTATTTAGGATGTCCTAGCTTTTCAGCTGGGCTTGCCTGTTTGTTTTCGAGGCAATCCCTTTTCTTATTTCACAAATGTGTAGATTGTAAATTAATACATTTACCTTGGGGTTTGCCTGTGGTAGTTCAGTGTCACTTGATGTACGTGTTTAGGAGAATACGTTCAATTCACCGTGAATTGTAATTGGGTTTAACCTACTAACTTGCATTGTACTACTGGATCTGTATCTAGTTGTATAGTTTGGTTTGAAGTTTGAAACTTGCAGTGAAGCCCATTATCAAAGAACTGGTAAGATATGTGTATCACGGAGGTTATAGTTTCGTAAGTTGTAATTTGGTGGAGTTTGTTCGGAATGTATTTGTAAAATTTCACTTGTAAATAATATTTTTCAAATTTAAGGATCACGGCGATTCATTTCAGAATCTGCAATCCAAGCCATGTCCATGCCCTCGGTAGGTCCTGCCTGTTTCCACTTTTCTGGTTTATTATCCACTAGTTGGCCCTACTGATATTTCGTATTATGTTTTTGTTGGCTGAGATCTGCATAGGCCAGCTGATGTTTCTCTGAGTGTATAGTGTTTTCTGATAGTAAGTGCTCTTACTTCCCTCCTTTATTGTGTTTATTACTTGTTTTGTGTAACCACCGTAGTAAAGGTTACAAAAATTGTAATAATGATAATAATAATACAAAAATAATAATAAATCAAAGTAGCCGCACTCGAGAAATTTGCGCAAAATCAAACCATACGCAAGGGTAACAACTTATAGGCCTAACAATGACAACTAATGAAGGATTGTGGAACGTGAAAGGGCCCTATTGAGGTCCATGAGAAGGTATGCTGTTATGGGGAAGAAAAGGTTCATGATCAATCACCTCAACTTGCATATAATTAAAATTAAAAAATGAAAAATTACAAGAAACAAAGTTAGTAAATGACAGAGTAGCTGATTCTTAACACATTTGACAAATCGGATACAATTACGAATCAAAGAGACAAGTAAATGGCAGAGTAGTTGACAATTAATTTTCTAAAATAAATACAAGAAACTTTTATCAAGGATTCACAGAGTGAATGGAGGCATCCTCAAAAGAGTCCAAATTAATACAACACGTTATTCAAGAGAGAATGTTACATTTACCTGTAATAACAAAACATTGAGCCGAAAAAGGTTTGCTTCCAAAGACAACATGTAACAAATTAGCCTAACAGCAAAGTTTTGCAGAAACCCGATTACAGTGAATCTGGTAATCTAGAGAAAACTACGGCACACAAAATAAACTCTTACATTTTTGCGGAAAGTTACGTCAAAGGTGACAAAGGCTGAAACGTAAGAATGAATTTAAATAAAATCAACATGATAGAAAAACATAGAAAAAGCACCTAACAAGGACAGGAGTTTCCCAAGGGGAGCTAGTCCTCGTGCACACCTGCTCGCAAGGACTGTCAGATGGAAAGATGCGGCCGCATCACATCACGCACTCGAAGCCGGCAGAAGGCCGGAAATGGACAAATCACAATTAACCAATAGGACGCTGAATTCCTCCAGATTCCCATTTTTCACTAATTCGAAAGGTCGTTACTCTGACCAATCCAATTTCATGACCATATATGGTCAGCTTAAGATAGTTAGCAATTTCACATGTTCTTGAACCTTTCAGTTGCCACACATCAGTGGAAATAACACTAGTATGTTTTTATTATTCTCCCATCTATTCAATACAATACAATCTTAAAAGTTAGGACTTTGTCCTTATCAAAATGTTAATATAAAATTAATACATTGGATAGTACATGTTTCGCCTATCAATAGTAGGCATCATCACCCACTTTTTACCAAGGAATAGGTCAGGTACCTCATTGGGAATGACTCATGAGTACTGTTAAAAACTGTCTTGTAAAATGGATTAGAGATCGTTAAACAACTATTACAATATAAAATGTGGTATGCTATTACTTACCAATATTTGTGTTAATATTTGAGTCTAAAAGTATACAACATAGGTGGTTGGTTCTTGATATTAAAAGATGTTGCAATAAAGATAAAAATCAGAAAGTACATTCCATATGATTGTCAAATGACGTGTTAAAAACTTGAGGAAAATTGAGCATTGGTAATGGTGAGGAAAATTGAGCATTGGTAATGGTCACTGGTTCTTGAAGTTATTAATTATTGATTTTTATTTATATGCTAATAAATTTAAAGAATTTTCATATGGCCTGGTTCTTTTTCAGATAATATTAGTTGGAATGCTGGTGCCGTAGGCTATATTGAAATTTGTGTAGACATCGTTAGGCTATCTTCTTTAATATAGTATTTGCGGGAAGAGTTTGTGATAGGTGTGATAGGTGTTGTTGAACGTGCTGAGGTGAGCGTACTAGTCTCTTACACTGTAAGAGCTCGGCGACTGCCAGTTGCTCTAAAGCCCTCAACATAAGTTAACATCTCAGTGATCAAAGGGAATTTCATCACACACTTGGCTAACCACCGATTGACAACAACTTTCCCTTTCGACAACCTTTGCTATCTTGCAGCCTCAGCACAGCTCACCAGGATAGTGAACTGGCTTATAACAGTCAAAGGATGCTGGCGCAGCACTGCCAACTGCTGCCATAAGGAACCCCTATCCCTTCCACCATCGGATATTAGTGGCCAGTAGGTATATTGCAGGCTCCAAACCGACACCATATGTTGAACACGGGCCGTGGTATTGCGGTCACTGGAACATAAGCACACACCCTGCAGAAACAGAAGAAATAAGGCCACTGGCCTGAACTGTTGAAGAACTAAAGGCTTATGAGTTTCAAGGGTGAGTTAAAAAAAATATATTTTTAAACAAATAACAACGCTCCTTAGGGAGGTCCCCTCCCATAGACCTGGGATACCCAGCCTCCCACTGGCAAGCGCTATTTGAAAATTTAAACAGGAAAACATTGAAAGGCTAAAGAAAATCTGCTGAAGTTTACCCTAGTACCAATAAATTTACAGAAAATCCCTAGTTATGTACATTAATGAAAATCTAAATTTTACTCCAACATGCATTATATTAAATTACACCTAGCATGGTCACAACAGCCATCCTTATTACAACTAAAATTCCTAATTAAACTATAAAATCCAGGAGATTACCGGCCAGACCTTTACCCAAAAGAAAATTATGCTTATAACTAAATCCCTTATAACTACTTAATTAAATTACTGTGTGCATTCTTAATCCCCCAACATTAAGAAAAAGAACAAAACAAATAAAAGGAAAAATTTAGGGTTTTGCAAGGGAACTCAAAACAGGAAAATAATCGCTTAATTATGTTAGCTTGCAACCTTACTACAATATTCAATTAAATGAGGTTAGTAAGTCTATTCATTTACCATGTCATATACTCATTAAAATTTTAACTCAGATAATACTCGTATTATGTATCGCGTATCACACCAGTCAAATTAAGATGCAATTAACCCAGGAATACAGAAAATTAATCACACTAAATTAACCACCAGAAACTCCAAAATGAAAGCAATGCAAGAGTGCGCATACAGAAATCAAACTCACTGATATGAGCAATAAAAAGGCACAAGTAACACCTTCATAAGAGAGATTATCAGATAACAGCACAACACACAAGACTACTGAGCCCATCTGTCATCTGACACACACGCTACCAAAGCACTCACAAGAAACAAGTGCGATGACCCCTGAATCAGCAGTACCAACCAATGGTAAAAGGCACAAACCCATGCGATGACTGACACGTCAAGTAGTACCCACAAAAGTAAAAGGACCGAACCTGACCTCAAGTACCCTGAATCTATCACACAACAATGAGACTCTTAGGGCCAATATCGTACTCACCGGGCGAGTTGGCCATGCGCATAGAGGCGTGCGGCTGTGAGCTTTCATCCGGGAGATAGTAGGTTTGAATCCCACTGTCGGCAGCCCTGAAAATGGTTTTCCGTGGTTTCCCATTTTCACACCAGGCAAATGCTGGGGCTCTACCTTAATTAAGGCCACGGCTGCCTCCTTCCAACTCCTAGGCCTTTCCTTTCCCATCGTCGTCATAAGACCTATCTGTGTCTGTGTGACGTAAAGCCCCTAGGAACAAAAAAGATCGTACTCCCAGGAGAGGAATGGCCTCTCAGCACCATAAGCCCTAAGTCTCAGTACACACACACACACAATACCTCCCAAGGCACCGAAGACAAGCACAAATGACATTTAAATGTTTACAAAAGTGGAAGGACAGATACAGCAGGCTACAAAATTTAGAAACTTACTCAGTCGACAGGATCCCATACTTCAGCAAACTGAGTAACTAAATTTAGAAGACACAAAACCAGAAACAAACAAAAATTTAACACGAAAAGTTGAACAAAACAAAACTAATGGTCAATTAATTGGTGGAGCTTTGTTGAATCGTAACGCCTTCAAAATATTACTAGAAAGCTTGTGATGAAATTAAAAGAACCGAAACAAAATCTTGATGACCCGCAAACCAAGTATGAATTTAACTGAAATTAATAGCTCAGCATAATGACACCAAAATGAACATTTGTAGGAAATCTTCCTAGTAAAAATGTATAGTAACAAGGGACATCATTTTCCATCTAAACACCTAATACCAAGAAAAGAGATTACGAGGAATCTCATACCAGATGCACCAGATTTCAAACATGTCACGAGCACAAGTGCAGGTCTGTAACCCGTCCAAATTTGCCAAAATGGCCTCAGCGGACGCTGGACTATTAATATAGTGAGCACGTTTCACCCTGCGAGACTATCTCAGCCTTCGGAGTGCCCTCCCCAGCAAGTATAGGAATACACGAGTAAATAAAAAATAATGTGACAAGGAAACACTCAGTATGACAAACTAAGGAAACTTTCACTCAGATTAAGATATCCCATACTCTCTAACCTGATTGGCGAATTTAGAAACTGGCTGGGAATTGTCCCAAATAGTCCCATACCTACTTGGAAATGAACCCAGATACAGCAAAAGACAAAAACACCACCACATGACCGGAAATTTAAATATATACAGAGCTAAAATACGACACAAAAAATTAATTTTAGAAAATCACACACGAAGAATAATGCCAAATAAAACACAACAGGCGACAAGAAACTAAATTTTGCAAATAATTTGCTGAAACACGGGATTTGCAAACAGAAACACACTCGAAAAGAAACGACAAAAAATTACAAACTTTAACCTCAAAATTGTTGCTGAAAATTTACGAAAACAGATGTTTCAGAAAACCAAGGGAGACTCCATGTTAAAATTTGACCCGAACACGATGACCAGTATAAAACACAGCACTACAATTTACGTCATCTGGAAGAAGCTCAAGAAGATTACAACACGAGTAATTTTATAAGATGGAATTGAGCGTTCATAAACTCCGCGTAGGTCAGTAACCAACTATCTCCAACAGATACGCACAGCAGCTGTTTGAAAAATAACATGCAGTCAGACAAGGAAGTACAGCACCTAGCATAATTTTATAACATAGTTAAAAGCAACCAGCAATTACACAGATGTTACGATCGGAACACGGCTCGAAGAAATTAAGTTAATGAACACACATCGAAATTTATTATCGACGACTCAAATTAGAACACGGCACACGCAATGTGATGATATCACTTTACCAAAAAACACGTGATCAGCGGAAGGCTTTGCCACCAATGAAAATTTTAATGAAAATTAACCATGAAACAGAAAAAATGTATTGCAGATTCATCGGAAATAATAGGCAACTCCCTCGTGATGTATAGAACTCGAGCAAGAATCATGAAAACAAAATGAACAGGAATTAGAATGCACATGTAACAATTACAACCTATAAAAGAAACCTGTGAAGAATATATATAAAAATTAAGATCGAAAATAATTTTACAAGAGTTAGCCGAGAATGATTATTGTCAAGCTTTCCTCCTTCCATAACACACGATCCTGCTATCAATGTAGCCGCAATCGGGAAGCGTGTCTACAAACAATAATAAATAATAATAATAAAATTGTAAGAATAAAATACAAAAATAATAAAAAATCAATGTAGCCGCACTTGAGAAATTTGCGCATACACAAATTAATAATATTAATAATGATGATAAAACTCCACCATTGCCGGTCCCAAGCCCGGGGCCTCATCTTGCAAGCGATGGGGAAACAGGAGGGGGAGGAGTAACAACCTCGTAAAAAAAAAAACTGGGTCCATCTGGCTCCGGATGGTAGCACCCTGTAAGGACCCCTGCCTAGGGTTACAGGTGAAACCTGGTCAACGGTCTTGAAGGCGGATGAGGAATTTAATGTCCCAACGGCGGAGAAAGGGGAAGAACCTAGTGGAGTAAAGCACGAATAAAAAATCATTTTGGACTAACAATCCGATCTTATCTTCGAATTAATTTCCTACCTTGTACAATGTACAATTTCAATTGCAGAATGGAAAGTCCGCTGAATGAAAGCACTACCCCAGGTGGTAGCTCGGAAGAGAAATCCACCATTGCGTTATGCAATGCATCGGGACCTAGGGTTCTGGCGAATCCCAACATCTGCAATAAGGGTGAGTCGGAGCATCCTTGGAATCCTTTCAGACTTAAATTTAAGAGGAAATTCTTTGCAGGCACTCTTAATGTAAATTCCTTCCTAAAATCCGGCAAACAGAAAGAACTGGAAATTTTCTTAGATAGACATGAAATCCAGATCTTAGCTGCTCAAGAGACACGGTTTATGGATGAGAATGTAACAGAAACAAAAAATTATAGAATCTTTAAAGGTAAACAAGCAATCAAAATTATGAAAGAAATGCCACTACTAGGTACCACCTTTTATGTCCATAAAGCAATAGTTGATAATGTTATGGAATTCAAATCTAGTTCAGAAAGGTTATCTCTTCTCCCACTTAAATGCAAGAACAAATAGTATACATTTGTTAACTGTCATGCACCAATAAATGAAGAAAATAGCAGGAACCCGAGTAAAACTGAAGAATTCTGGAGTCTTCTAGATGATGAAATGTCAAAAATTCTAAAATCAAATGTTATTATGCTACTAGGTGATTTTAATGCACAGATAGGCAAAGAAAAAGTTATCAGCAAAACAGTAGGAGCATATCCGGCACACAAAAGAACGAACAAAAATGGCATGAGACTAATTAATCTCTGTAAATCCTTTCACCTAAAATTGTCGACCTCTTTAAGAAACTTCCAAGAAAGGCTAAAACATGGGTGTCCCCAAACCTGATGTTAGGTGAGTTTCAATTGGACCATGTAGTTATTTCTCAAAAAAAGTATTAAGGAAATTATGAATGTTAAAGTAATAAGAAGTGGGGAGTTTGATTCCGATCATTACGTCTCTAAAATTAAGCTAAAGCTTCTACCTCACAGGAATCGAAGAAGGTCGAGAAAATTAATGAAATACAATTTAGATAGGCTCAACATTACACAAGCAACTATAGAAAACTTCCAGGAAGAAATTAAAATAACTCAGCATGGCAAATGGCCAGAATTATCTAAACAGATTAATAGTGCAGCGAAGAAAGTATTTGGATCAGTTAAAACTAAAAAGAAAGTATGGTGGAATAACGTATGTGAGGAAGCACTTATGGAAAGAACGAAAAAGTGGAAAAAATGGAAATGTTCCGGAAAGAATGATCACTATGAGCGATTTAAACAACAAAGGAAAGAAACAACAAAAATAATAAGGCAGGTTAAAAGATCTTTTGAAAAATCGCAGCTAGTAGAAATTGAGAATAATTTTGTAAGAAATAACTCCCGAAATTTCTATCAGACCTTTAAGAATAACCTGAAAGGTTATCAATCCCGGAGTATTTGCTTCAGAAATGCAAATGGTAATATTGGCCTTAACAATGCCGAGAATTGTAAGATTCTGGCAAAACACTTAGAACACCTGCTGAACTGCCCTGAGCCAAATCATAAATTAGAATTTTCAGAAATTCACGAAAATCTAGAAGCTGATTCACCTCCAACAGCGGAAGAAATTAAGGAAGCATTATAAAAAAATCTTAAAAATAACAAAGCTAGTGGGGAAGACTCCATAACAGCTGAACTTTTAAAATGGGCTGAACCGAAAATTATAGAAGATCTACAAATAATCTTTGAAGAAATTTGGGAAACAGAAAAGATCCCAGAGGATTGGAAAGTGGCTCTAATACACCCATTACATAAGAAGGGTAACAAGCAAGATGTCAACAACTACAGAGGTATATCTCTCTTGCCAGTTGCTTACAAGGTATTTTCAACAATACTACTAAACAGAGTAAAATCGACACTGGATAGTCAATTGGGTGAATACCAAGGTGGATTTAGGGAAGATCTTTCTCTGAACAGATTTTCAACCTGAAATCTATAATTCAACACAGATTAATAAACTCCAAAGACATAGTTGTAACATTTATTGACTTTAAAAAAGCTTTTGACTCTGTTGATAGGGAAACCCTAGATAAAGTAATCCGGGAATTTGGAGTTAAAACTAAATTGGCAAACCTAATTCGTGAAACACTTACAGACACTATCTCGAAAGTAAAATTTATGAGTGAAATATCTCGACCTTTCAAAATAAATACAGGTGTCAGGCAGGGCGATGGTCTATCTCCACTGCTTTTCAATTGTGTCATGGAGAAAATTGTAAGAATTTGGAATGAAAAACTGAAAGAATCCAAAATATTGCCACTCATGCTGGGGAAGAAGAACAAAGGTGTTGCAATAAATTGCCTAGCATTTGCAGACGACTTTGCCATACTTTAAGAAAGCCTTACAGATGCAGTAATGCAAGTCAATCTCCTTGAAAAGACAGCCAACATGACGGGTTTGAGAATCTCTGCCGAGAAAACAAAATTTTTGACGAATATAAAAACTGCCCCAAAGTTTTTAGTAACGGATATTGGTCGTATAGAAAAGGCAAAGAAATTAAAATATTTGGGTGAGACAATTCAAGAAAATGGTTTAGAAAAATCTGCTATAGAGGAGAGGATACGAAAGATGGAAAGAGCTTATGGTATAACTAAGAATACTTATAACAAAAAGTGCTTATCAAGAAAACTTAAAATAAAGCACTACAACACAGTTGTGAAACCAGAATGCCTTTATGCCAGCGAATGTCTAGCACTGAACTACAAGCTCGATAAATTAGAAACATTAGAAAGAAGAATTATAAGGAAAATATTAGGTCCTCTAAGAATTGCAGAGTTTTGGAAATTAAGAAGTAACAGTGAAATTTACCAGAATATAGAAAACATATCAGAAACAATAAGAAAAAGGAGATTGCTATTTCTTGGACACATTTACAGAATGGATGATAATAGACTAACTAAACAAACCTTCAAGTACTTTTGGGAAAATAAATCAACTACCACCTGGATTCAAGAAGTCAAGAAAGACCTGGAAAGGAACAACATAGGAGAAGAAGTAGTATTGAAAAGAAAGATTTTTAGGAAGGAAGTCTTTCAAATGGAAGGATTCCAAGGGAGGAAGGAGAAGAAAACAGGCACAAAGTGGACTGAAGACAGGAAAAAGAAGCACAGTGAAACAATGAAAGAATACTGGAAGAAAAGGAAAGAACTAAGGAGGAAGAATTGAAATTGTAATGTGGTCCTTAGAAGGCCGGAACACAAGAAGAAGAAGAAGAAGAAGAAGAAGAAGAAGAAGAAGAAGAAGAAGAAGAAGAAGAAGAATGATAATAAAACCAAATAATAATAATAATAATAATAATAATAATAATAATAATAAATTAATATAGGGAAAATATAAAAATAACAAAGTGGCAGCGATTTCACATCTAAGCTTGGAAACGCGACGGTTAACTTGTAAGTACGCAAAATCAAACCATACGCAAGGGAAACAACTTATAGGTCTAACAATGACAACTAATGAAGGATTGTGGAATGTGAAGGAGGCCCTATTGAGGTCCATGAGAAGGTATGCCGTTATGGGGAAGAAAAGGTTCATGATCAATCACCTCAACTTGCATATAATTAAAATTAAAAAATGAAAAATTACAAGAAACAAAGTTAGTAAATGACAGAGTAGCTGATTCTTAACACATTTGACAAATCGGATACAATTACGAATCAAAGAGACAAATAAATGGCAGAGTAGTTGACAATTAATTTTCTAAAATAAATGCAAGAAACTTTTATCAAGGATTCACAGAGTGAATGGAGGCATCCTCAAAAGAGTCCAAATTAATACAACACGTTATTCAAGAGAGAATGTTACATTTACCTGTAATAACAAAACATTGAGCCGAAAAAGGTTTGCTTCCAAAGGCAACATGTAACAAATTAGCCTAACAGCAAAGTTTTGCAGAAACCCGATTACAGTGAATCTGGTAATCTAGAGAAAACTACGGCACACAAAATAAACTCTTACATTTTTGCGGAAAGTTACGTCAAAGGTGACAAAGACTGAAACGTAAGAATGAATTTAAATCAACATGATAGAAAAACATAGAAAAAGCACCTAACAAGGAGGACAGGAGTTTCCCGAGGGGAGCTAGTCCTCGTGCACACCTGCTCGCAAGGACTGTCAGATGGAAAGATGCGGCCGCATCGCACCATGCACTCGAAGCCGGCAGAAGGCCGGAAATGGACGAATCACAAGTAACCAATAGGACATGAATTCCTCTAGATTCCCATTTTTCGCCAATTGGAAAGGTCGTTATACTCACCAGTCCAATTACATGACCATAAATGGTCAGCTTAAGATAGTTAGCAATTTCACAAGTTCTTGTACCTTTCAATTGTGACACATCAGTGGAAACCGAACGTGTGGTATAGGATGCCTCAAAATAAAGCCCCTTACAAAATTACAATTCTTGACATACATAATATGCAATGATAACACCTTTCATAATTCTTCTTCATACAGTAATAATAATAAAAATTTGAAATGACTCGCACAAAACACAGCTAAATTTAAATACAAAAATCACTTCAAAAATAATTCTCGCATCTTGCAATGTTCATTTACAGTTCCAAATAATATCTTGATCTGTCCGAAAAAATTTGTAAAACAACATATTAAGAAATACTATAATCAATTATTTTCAAAATAAAAGGTAATTAGTTTACATTTCCAAACTCGCTAATGTAATTTCACGAAACAGAATGCTTATTTCCAGTTCTCTGTCTCACCACAGGTGACATCAAGTATAATTATCAAGTTCAAGTAAAACAGTCAGTGTTTTATTTGTAACAGTATGTTAAGGTTTCTGTCTGCTCATTTTATTAGAAAGTTTGTTGGAACAATTAGAACAGTGTGAAGGGCTGTTAGCTCATATCCTTGTCAGCTGAGTGTAGGACATCTCTGTCAATAGGAAGTAATTGTAGTGTTAGGCTGATCACTAAATAGATATTGTAACCGTAATCCTGACAATTATGCTTATACATCATAATAATAATAATAATAATAATAATAATAATAATAATAATAATAATAATAATAATAATAAATGTTAATAAAATGTGAATGAGGAAATAGTAAAATGACGCAGTGGCAGTGAATTCACATCAAAACACGGAAACGTGACGAGTATCTTTCGATATGCAAACTTATATCAAATACTAGGGAACACTTACAGGCCTAAAATTGATAACTAAGACAGGAGAGTGGAAGGTGCAAGGGCCCTATGAGGTCTATAGGAACGTATAACGTTATGGGGGAGAAAAGACTTACATGAAACACCCTCTAGCTCAACTATATTAAAAATAACAACGAAAAATTACAAAACAAAGTTAAATCACAAAGCAGCTGATACTTAACGCTTTTGACAAACTGATACAATTACGAATTCAAAAACACAAATAAATGGATTGTTGAATTTTAAAAAAAGATGAAAGACTTGCAGTTATAAACAGCGGGAATCTAGGGTGAACTCAGACATGTTAAATTTAAAAATGACATAAAGAAAGGAAATACTGAAATACCAAAGTAATAAATTACATTAAACGAAACCAGAGAACATTAAGATTAACATGGAAATAACATTGAAATAACACTTAGCGCATAAAGGCAGGAGCTCCCGAGGGAAGCCCTCGAGCTTGCGCTCGCTAGAGCGGTCGGATATAAATGCCGCCGAGCACACACATGAAAATTCTGACGCCAGCAGAAGACCGGAAATGGCCTGATCACAACCGACCAATAAGGTCAAACTTTACCCTAGATTCCCGGTCCTTTTCGCCAATAGGAAATGGTTATTTTAGCAAATGGAATTGCATGACCATATATGGTCATGTTAAGTTAGTTAGCAATTACACAAGTTCTGGAACATTATGATTACAACACCAAAAATTTCATCATTGGAAACCACACGTGTCGTACAGGGTGTCTCAATTTAAATCACCTTTTACATTTTTAAATCACATTACAAACATCAAATCAACCTTTGGACAAGTCACACTCTTGCTAACATTAATTGAAATTATCAACCACATAAATTTACAGAGTCCAGAGTTCTTATTTCTTCAATTCTCAAAATATTACAAACAAAAATTTAAAAAAACTTTTACATTTCCAAAATCTAACTTCTTGCAACACACAACATCCAGTTCCAGTTTTCCGTGCCACCACATATTACAGATACGGGTAACTGCTCCTAGCTTAAAGAAACATTCTATTGACTGTTTATTCATTTCTTTATCTGATATCCAACTTCAGAGGAACTTAGTCATTGTCGGACCATCAGAACAGGAAGGTTCTCTCTTCCTGCATTTATCTGGCTTTTTCATTATCACCACACTTCCTGCTAAGAGTATTGGTGCCCATCCCCTTGAAGTTGGGAAGTAGAAACAAGCTTATTGGGGACTGAGAAGAGAACTGGGATTGGTGAGGAAAGAGCCAATCCATTCAAAGAGTGGAGTTTGTCCTGTTCTTGACTCCTCTTTCTATAACATCTCCTTCGCACACTGACCTGACATTGTGTTGTCCTGTTCTCTCTCTCTCTCTCTCTGTCTACTGGGCGAGTTGGCCTTGCAGTTAGGAGCGCGCAGCTGTGAGCTTGCATCCGGCAGATAGTGGGTTCAAACCCCACTGTCGGCAGTCCTGAAGATGGATTTCCGTGGTTTCCCGTTTTCACACCAGGCAAATCAATCAATCAATCAATACTGATCTGCATTTAGGGCAGTCACCCGGGTGGCAGATTCCCTATCTGTTGCTTTCCTAGCCTTTTCCTAAATGATTTCAAAGAAATTGGAAATTTATTGAACGTCTCCCTTGGTAAGTTATTCCAATCCCTAACTCCCCTTCCTATAAACGAATATTTGCCCCAGTTTGTCCTCTTGAATTCCAACTTTATCTTCATATTTTGATCTTTCCTACTTTTATAAACGCCATTCAAACTTATTCGTCTACTAATGTCATTCCACGCCATCTCTCCGCTGACAGCTCGGAACATACCACTTATGAACATTAAAACAAGAATAAGAGTTAACACCACCTTTCCAATACTTATCTTTCCTTATATTTAGGAAATAAACATTACAACAGGCGTTGTAAGATGGGACATGTTTCGCTTAACAGTCGTAAGCATCATCAGCCGAAAATAAATCTTAGCCTAAAGTTAGGTCAGGGCCCTGAACCTAGTGTCCTTAACATATATGGCACCCTAAGAATCAACATTTATATTTAGAAAATGAAAATAGGCTTAAAACTAGTGTGAAAAAACATAGAATGTTACAACATGGCTGAGAGAAAAAACACAATCGAGTTGAGACAGAGGATAAGAACAGAAAGTACAATACAGAGCTGGTAGTGAAATAATTAAAATCATTAGAATATCATTGTTACCAGTCAGTCAATCAGTATGTTCAAACATAAAAACAAGAGTGAAAATATATAAGAGTGTTCATCATGGCTGAGTTAGAAAAAACACGTAATTGTGTTGCCAGAGGTTAAAAACATAAGGTACAACACAGTGCTGGCAGTGTAATAATCAAACTCATGGCTGCCAGTCAATTAATAAGAATGTTCATATATAACAAAACATGTTAGTTATATTCTTTTAAGTGAAGAAATACTTAAATCATACTCTTGTATAGATATGTGAGAACGGGCGAGAGAAATCATATATTGTAACAGACGTAGAGTAGTAACACTTCAAACAGGATTGATCACGCCTGAAGCCGCTTCATTTTTGCTGGGAGTTCAAGACAAAAACGGAAAAAAATAAGATGGCAAGTGCGTGAACAGAAATCTCTTATGTTGGATGAGCGTTGAGCGGAGACATTAGCCGTTCAAGGGGGTCTGTTAAATTTATGCCTGTTGCTGCATGTGTTCTATCTGTGTGCTTGCCTAGGCATGCTAAAGAAAACAGTTTTTTAACTCCCCAGCTCTTTCCTGCCAATATTGAGTCAGGCTGTTATACTCGGTGCGCAACAGTAATCCCGTCTATCAGAGTTGAGGGCACGATAGGAGGCAAAGAACATCACAACAAACAGTGGTCAATATAATGTTATTGTTGATCAATGTTATGCGCTTTCCATATTGTAGGCCTTCGCATTTAGTTTTCTTCCGCCTCTGAAATACTACTCTTATCACAGTCGGTACGGTAAAACTGAATAAAACATAAATGATGGGAAATTGTATTCTCTATAACTTTTGTTATGTAGTACTTTTCTATAGGAGCAATAACGAAGGTATTTAAAAATTAAATTTTAGGCGCTTTCCCCTAAACTACCATTTCACCCAGGTTCAGTAAAATTGTTTATAGCTTAGACTACAGTTCTCTCTTCCTCGACTCTATATACAGATTTTCATTAAATTCTGTTCACCCATTTCCTCGTGGCTCGGCGTTGATGTGGACTTAGCAACAAAAATCGAAATTCATGAATATCAGTGTTATCATAGCCGGTACGGTAAAATTGTATAAAACATAAATGATTGGAAATTTAATTCTATGTAACCTTTAGTTATGTAGTATTTATCGACAGAACCACTTAAAATATAAATATTTGAGAATTGAATTTTAGGCCTTCCCCTAAACCACCATTTCACTCAGCGTGAATAAAATGATTTATAGCCTAGATTGTAGTGGCTTTACATACCAATTTTCATTAAATTCTCTTCAGCCGTTTTCAAGTGATGCGTGTACATACGTACATACATACATACAGACAGACAGACAGACAGACAGACAGACAGACATTACGGAAAAGAAAAAGGTGCGTTTCCTTGTTACTGTGGACATCAACGATACAGAAATACCACTTTTTTCAAATTCTGAGCAATGTACAGACAAAACTCTTATTTTATATATATAGATTTGTTTTTTGTGGACATGCTGAAGTTCAGCCAATATGTCAAGAAAAAAATAGGACCAATACTGGCAACAGTCATGTTTTATACCGTAACCAATTATTTGGTATGTGCTAGGAAATGAAATTCCACACCTTTATATGGCACGAGTGAAAAATATAATGATGAACAACTATTCTCAGCCACCTAAATGTAAGGTTAAGGATACCACTGCACCTTTCCCTAGATACTAGTACAGGCAGTAATTTAGAAAGATGTAAGGTCTGGAAAGGCGTTGACCCAGCTGCGTGAGGGCAGTTAAAAAGCTACAGTGAGCAGCGGTCGCAGAGGCAAGGCAATACAGCTGAGGGATGTAGCTATTCCTTATCTTAGTCTGTAATTTTCATCACATTACTGTATTATAGATTTCACATGAGAAAATGTGCCATTTTCAGCAGCATGCTGATCGTGCCAGTCACAAAGCACAATCAGCCATGAAAAGCAGCATTGGACAGACTCTGCTCACGCAAAGTATACCTCCCACAACCCATAGTAGTTTCTATGCTGATATTGTAGAGCCCTAGTTGCTGAAAATATCCCCTGGAATGTGTGCATAGTCTGTTTTCAGAGATTTGTTTACAGAAATACACCAACAGCACATACCTTCAACATCTACATTAAAGAAAAACTACTTAGAAATTTGTTACAAAGAGGTAATTTTGTCAGTCGCAGAGGATATTTGGGGGCCGATGACTTTCGATGTTAGGCCCCTTAAAACAACAAGCATCATCAGAGGATATTTGGGAGTCTTGCATATGGTTGTGTGTGGACAAAACCACAAACTCTGTGGGCAGGTACATTGCTAATCTTATAGTAGGAAAACTGGAATCCAATTGGCATCTGCTGCTCTCCTTTGTTCTAAGCAGCTTCAGAAAGTAGAGGAAAGCATTGTGTACATCATCAACAAGGGGTTCCAATTGTTGTATCCTGGGAGTGTTGATTATCATAAAGTCCTTCCCCTTGTCTCCGATGCCGTTTCCTTCACGATTGCTACTCCACCTCTCCTCAAAACTTTCTACCCTTCTTTAATTCATGTTACTTGCATCGCCCATGCCTTGCATAGACTCACAGGAACAGTTAGGGCCAAGTTTCTTGCAGTAAATAATCTGATTTCAACAATGAAGAAAGTGTTCTGTAAGGCTCCATCAAGAATTACCCTCTGTTCCCTTTCCACTACAGCCGTTGGGGTTCCTCAATGTATTACATGAAACATTGGCAATATACAATATGCCTTTAACAGACAACTCTGCATGTGTGTCGTATGGGCAAAGGATTATTTCAGAGAGACATTGCATATATTCAGGCAAATTTCTCATTTCTTCCAGTCACAATTACAAAAATAAAAGAAAAAAAGTAAACAGTCTCTAACAGCTATTTTTTGTAATTGACGAAGCTGAGAATAATATACAGAGTACTAGAAGTAAAGTAAGGGATAAAATGAAAGAAGAGTCTAGGTAATTCAGTGCAGAAAAGGGTACATCAGGTAATGCATACATACATACATACATACATTATCATTATAGACTGTTATGCCTTTCAGCGTTCAGTCTGCAAGCCTCTGAAAATTTACTAAACGTCGCCACAATACTCGATTTGCAACTAGTGTTGTGGCCTCATTTAGTTCTATACCTCTTATCTTTAAATCGTTAGAAACAGAGTCTAACCACCGTCGTCTTGGTCTCCCTCTACTTCTCTTACCCTCCATAACAGAGTCCATTATTCTCCTAGGTAACCTATCCTCCTCCATTCGCCTCACATGACCCCACCACCGAAGCCGGTTTATACGTACAGCTTCATCCATCGAGTTCATTCCTGAATTAGCCTTTATCTCCTCATTCCGAGTACCCTCCTGCCATTGTTCCCACCTGTTTGTACCAGCAATCATTCTCGCTACTTTCATGTCTGTTACTTCTAACTTATGAATAAGATATCCTGAGTCCACCCAGCTTTCGCTCCCGTAAAGCAAAGTTGGTCTGAAAACAGCCCGATGTAAAGATAGTTTCGTCTGGGAGCTCACTTCCTTCTTACAGAATACTGTTGATCGCAACTGCGAGCTCACTGCATTAGCTTTACTACACCTTGATTCAATCTCACTTACTATATTACCATCCTGGGAGAACACACTACCTAAATACTTGAAATTATCGACCTGTTCTAGCTTTGTATCACCAATCTGACATTCAATTTTGTTGAATTTCTTACCTACTGACATCAATTTAGTCTTCGAGAAGCTAATTTTCATACCATACTCATTGCACCTATTTTCAAGTTCCAAGATATTAGACTGCAGGCTTTCGGCACAGTCTGCCATTAAGACCAAGTCGTCAGCATAGGCCAAACTGCTTACTACATTTCCACCTAATTGAATCCCTCCCTGCCATTTTATACCTTTCAGTAGATGATCCATGTAAACTACGAACAGCAAAGGTGAAAGATTACAGCCTTGTCTAACTCCTGTAAGTACCCTGAACCACGAACTCATTCTACCATCAATTCTCACTGAAGCCCAATTGTCAACATAAATGCCTTTGATTGATTTTAATAATCTACCTTTAATTCCATTGTCCCCCAGTGTGGCGAACATCTTTTCCCTCGGTACCCTGTCATATGCTTTCTCTAGATCTACGAAACATAAACACAACTGCCTATTCCTCTCGTAGCATTTTTCAATTACCTGGCGCATACTGAAAATCTGATCCTGACAGCCTCTCTGTGGTCTGAAACCACACTGGTTTTCATCCAACTTCCTCTCAACGACTGATCGCACCCTCCCTTCCAAGATGCCAGTGAATACTTTGCCTGGTATACTAATCAATGAGATACCTCGATAGTTGTTTCAATCCTTCCTGTTCCCTTGCTTATAGATAGGTGCAATTACTGCTTTTGTCCAATCTGAAGGTACCTTACCAACACTCCACGCTAATTTTACTAGTCTATGAAGCCATTTCATCCCTGCCTTCCCACTATACTTCACCATTTCAGGTCTAATTTCATCTATTCCTGCTGCCTTATGACAATGGAGTTTATTTACCATCCTTTCCAGTTCCTCAAGCATAATTTCACCAACATATTTTCCTCCTCCCCGTGAGCTTGGCTGTTTGCAACACCACCATGATGATTTCCTTTTACATTGAGAAGATGTTCAAAATATTCCCTCCACCTCTCCAGTGATTCCCTGGGATCTATTATGAGTTGACCTGAATTACTCAAAACACTGTTCATTTCCTTTTTCCCTCCCTTCCTAAGATTCTTTATTACTGTCCAGAAAGGTTTCCCTGCTGCTTGACCTAGCCTTTCCAGGTTATTACCAAAATCTTCCCATGACTTCTTTTTGGATTCAACAACTATTTGTTTCGCTCTGTTTCTTTCATCTACGTACAAATCCCTGTCTGCCTCGGCCCTTGTTTGGAGCCATTTCTGATAAGCCTTCTTTTTACGTTTACAGGCTGCTCTCACTTCATCATTCCACCAAGATGTTTGCCTTTTCCCATCTTTACACACAGTTGTTCCTAGGCATTCCCTTGCTGTTTCTACTACAGCATCCCTGTATGCCACCCATTCACTTTCTATATCCTGAACCTGCTTACTGTCTACTGTTCGAAACTTCTCACTAATCATATCCATGTACTTCTGTCTAATTTCCTCGTCCTGGAGATTTTCTACCTTTATTCGTTTGCAGACAGATTTCACTTTATCTACCCTAGGCCTAGAGATACTTAGTTCACTACAGATCAGATAGTGGTCTGTATCATCGAAAAATCCGCGGAAAACTCGTACATTCCTAACAGATTTCCTGAATACAAAGTCTGTTAAGATATAGTCTATTATGGATCTGGTACCCCTAGCCTCCAAAGTGTAGCGGTGAATAGCCTTATGCTTGAAGAATGTATTCGTAACAGCTAAACCCATACTAGCACAGAAGTCCAGCAAACGCTTCCCATTCCCATTAGCTTCCATATCTTCCCCACATTTACCAATCACCCTTTCGTATCCTTCAGTTCTATTTCCAACTCTCGCATTGAAATCGCCCATTAGCACTATTCTATCCTTGCTGTTGACCCTGACCCCATACTCCTAGCACATCCAGATGCATCCTCTTTGCTGACTCAGCCAGTTCTACCTTCTTTCTTCCATAAGCCCCATTAATATTGATAGCTCCCCACCGAATTCCATTTCGTTCGCCAAGTTGTTTCCAAGGAGTCCCTTGTCTGTCAAATGGGAGTGGGACTCCATTACTCCCATAGGTCCGAGGCTTGCTTAAAGTGTTCTGCTTCATAAAACTTGTCAACTTCATCCTCATCTGCACCCTCTCATGGTGAATACACGGACACAATTCTTGTCCTAATTCCTCCCACTGACAAATCTACCCACATCATTCCCTCATTTACGTGCCTAACAGAAACTATGTTGCGTGCAATGGTATTCCTGATAAAGAGCCCTACCCCATACTCTGCCCTTCCCTTTCTAACGCTCGTCAAGTACACCTTATAATCTCCTATCTCTTCCTCATTATCTCCCCTTACCCGAATATCACTTACTCCTAGCACATCCAGATGCATCCTCTTTGCTGACTCAGCCAGTTCTACCTTCTTTCTTCCATAAGCCCCATTAATATTGATAGCTCCCCACCGAATTCCATTTCGTTCGCCAAGTTGTTTCCAAGGAGTCCCTTGTCTGTCAAATGGGAGTGGGGCTCCATTACTCCCATAGGTCCGAGGCTTGCTTAAAGTGTTCTGAGCTCGGTAAATTCATGAAGCAGGATGCTGCCCTACTTGCACATAGTCCAAGTGAGGATCTCTCCTCTAACGGGTTATGGACCACCGATGAATTGTATAGTCCTAGCCGCCTGAGCACAAGGAGGGCCACGACTCAGAATATGTCCGAGATGCCCACTCCCATTCCATAGCAACTGGTATCCCAACTCTCAGGACCACTTACTAGGCCACTCAGCCGTTGCCCATGGTTCACGAACTAGGACGTGACTACAGTAACCCACAAACATGAACCATCAGGTAATGGATGGGGAAAAAATAGACCTACCTAGTGAAATGGAACTGAAAGATGTGGGTACATTTTGCTATGCCCCTCCAACATCTATGAGCGTAGAGTGCACATTTTCTGCTTTAAAAAATATTTTAATTGACAAAAGACACAGCCTGACTGTGGAAAATTTGGAGAAGATTATTGTTATGTACTGTAAAGCAAACTATGAATGAAAAGTGCAGTAGGAATGTTCCTCACAAATAAACACACATACCGGTACTCCGCATGTACACCGTTATGGGATGCCTACAGTGTTGTAATTGTGTTCAGTAATTTTAGTACAGTACTGATGAAGAATTTTTGTATACCTAATCATAGCTGTTTGTGATTACTGGCTGTTTAATTATGCCTTAATTTTGCAGCTATTCCTATACCACAATACTTAAAGTAAAAAAAAAAGGATCACATTACTGTGTAGGTCTAAATTGTCATATTTTAAAATATATTTTCTGCCTATTTTTAAAGCATATTTGAAGTGCCTATATTCTCTTTTAAAAACCTATTTACTTGTTTAAAAAGCCTGTTTTTAGGGGCCTAAAACAATTTTTTTTAAAGTCTAAAATCCCAGGTCTATATCATCAGATACGTACCGATTGTTGACTACTACTTTCTGGCAATGCAACTGAGAGGTGCTTGCATTTCAAATGTTTATTCAGATTTGAAGTACTTCTTTTATAAGACAATTTCTGTTTGCGCATATTACATAATACGAAGTTTTCATCCACTTCTTTAAAGAACTGCCACAGGTCATTATTCTTCTTCTTTCTAGAAAACGCCATTTTGGTCACCTTGCCTCCTAATACTGATCTCAAGTGGCAATATGAGAGGTAAGAAAGGGAAATACCCCCGAGAATTCCAAAATACAGGAGAAATACATGTTTGTTACTATTCTAGGCGAGTCCTGTATACCACAATTTTCTTGAACGTGCGCTTAAAAATATTACCACACTGCGAGTCAACTTGACAATTTCCTAGAACTGATATTGCAAGCGATGTCGAGGATTACAAGGGTTTCAGTTATTATATTCAGGAGTAATGTACTCAATTTCTATAAATACCTTATATACTTACGATAAGTTGACGTCCGTACATGAAATCAACAAATGTCCATACGGTCGGTAATCATGGCGATGCTCCTTCCTTGAACGCATCGCTTCGCGTGGATACCGTTGCGGCAGCACATGTCGTGATATCACGACTAATCACAATATCGATCACAGTCATAGTTTAGGTGGCAACATTCTAGTTCGGTATATGAAGTTAAGAGGGCGCACGGTGATCACTTGAAGTGAAATCTTAAGATCACGGCTGATCACAGTGATAGCGTAGAAAGTAACAGTCGTTACTCGTGATTTATTGATATCAGCAAAAAAATCACAGTTTGTGAAATATCACCCATCACTACTTTGTTTTTAATTAGGTCTCTGAAAGCTCTGTCGAATTCTGACCTCAAAATCGGGTCACCCATTTCATCAGCATCAACAGCTTCTTCTTGTTCCAGAACCATATCATCTACGTCCTTATCGTGATACAACTGTTGGATATGTTCCTGCCATCTTTCTGCCTTGTGTTCTTTCTCTAGAAGTGGTTTTCCATCGGAGCTCTTAATATTCATACACCTAGTTTTCCTTTCTCCGAAGGCTTCCTTGATTTTCCTGTTAGGACCATACTACTTTCTACATCCTTGCACTTCTCCTTCAGCCATTCTTCTTTAGCTGCCCTGCACTTTCTATCCACTTCATTATTTAATCGTCTGTATTCTTCTCTAACCTTTTCATTTTTTTCATTCTTGTATTTTCGTCGTCCATTGGTCAGGTTTAGTATCTCTTGAGTTATCCATTGATTCTTAGTTGATCTTTCCTTTTTTCCTAACATCTCTGCAGCATCCCTACTGACTTCATTCTTCATGATTGTCCATTCTTCTTCTACTGTGTTTCCTTCAGCTTTTCCGTTTAGTCCTTGTGCAACATGTTCCTTGAAACAATCCCTCACACTCTTTTCTTTCAACATGTCTAGATCCCATCTCACTGGATTCCTTCTCTTCTTCAATTTCTTCAACTTCAGACGGCATTTCATGAGCAACAAGTTGTGATCAGAGTATCCATCTGCTCCTGGGAAAATTTTGCAAGCCAAGATCTGGTTTCTGAATCTCTGCCTAATCATAATGAAGTCTATTTGATACCTTCCCATGTCTCCAGGTTTCGTCCATGTGTACAGCCGTCATTTGTGGCATTTGAACCAAATATTAGCAAGGACTAAATTGTGATTGGTGCGGATTTCAACCAGCAGACTTCCTCTTTCGTTCCTTTGTCCCAGTTCGAATTCTTCTACTGTATTACCTTCTCTTCCTTGGCCTACCACTGCATTTCAACCTCCCATCGCAATTCGATTCTCGTCACCTTTTACATATTGTATTAAATGTTCTACCTCTGCATATATTCTTTCGATTTCCTAATCCACTGAAGTTAATTTTATTTCGTGTGGCTATTTCTATTACAATTTATAAATCTCATTTTTTTCAACCGTATTGGAGTTCAGAGTATCAAATTATAATAATTAAAGAACCACCTTTCCAATACACAAAATCCTTATATTTAGGATGAAATCGTTTAATCACAAATTGGACATGTTTCACTCAACTTTGTGAGCATCATCAGCAATAGTTAACATAAATCAATGGTGGGTCAGGGCCCTGATCCTGGTGTATGTCCCAAAAGAATGTCTAATTAACATTGATAAAATATATAAATTTAACACTTAAAATAATCAATAAGATTATTTATGTCTATTAAAACAAAAAAAATTTTCATTAAAATTGTTTAAAATGTGAAACGGAAAGGATGGCTTAAAAGTTAAAAATAGTATATGGTAATTAGATGTTCTTAAACACATGTTTACTTACCAATTTCTTAAATTTATGCAAATGTGTCACAAAATTGGTTATTTAAAATACTTTACAAAAATATAAACACTAAAAACACCACAATGAGGAATAAATCTAGTTCATGTACAAATCGTCACGATACGTCATCAGAACTTCCACCATCAGAACTTTGATCACTGTCACCTTCCCATACATAGTGATCCTCGTTACCATCCATAGAATTTGAAATTCCACATTTCTTGAAACTTTTCCTCACCAAGTCGTTGGAGATCCGATCCCGTGCAGTCTTTATCTATTTGTATAGAAGTTCCACTTCGGTTCATTTCAGTCGCCCAGTTGGTGTCAGTGCATGACGCCATCCACTCGGTGTAGAGCTGTTCCAATGCAGCTTTGAAAGGCCAGTTCACACAAACATCCAATGGCTGTAGCATAGAGGTCAGCCCTTCTGGAATTATTTCCAGATCAGTTTTACTTTACTTATCAATTCCTTTATGGTGTTTGTAGTATGCACACGATAACTGTCTGCAATAAAGCTCCCGGGCGAGGTTTACCAAACACACTTCATCCAGTCCTCAATTAGCTTACTGTCCTTCCAGCCGGATTCTTGGGTTCGAACGAAAATAACAGATGGCAAATTTCCTTTCGGATGTGTTTTTCTTTTCAGAACCACATATTGAGGAAGTTTGGTTCCGTCAGCTAACATGTGCAGTGTTTGTTTTTGTTACCACCTGTCCTGATAGTAACACTTAACGTGGACCATATTGTCTGGTGGCATTTCGGAATGAATGGGCGTCTGGTCATTATTCCGAATTTGAGAAAGCAAATAAGTATTTTGCTTCAGCAAACGAATAACGTGGCAATGAAAGTTTGTCAACTTTTCCCCATAGGCAACAGGAAGACTACGTGAAATAGACGTACATCTTCGCATACATAATTTGTTTCTTTGATAAAAGTCCCTTATCTTCCCGTGGTTTGCAGTAAAACCCTCCTTTTTATGTTCCTTTGCGATCTGTAATGATTTTAGTTGACTCATTTCAGTTGAAACACCATAACCTAGTTCATGTTTTTCATTCATGTATTTATCAAACCGTTCTTCAGTTTCAGGAAACTGTGCACTCTGCCCTCGGACAGCTCTATGATCACCATTACGTAATAACATTTCCTCCTCGTTCCTCTAATCACGTGAATACATAATTCAATATATTTTCTGCCGGCAGCATGATTTCCGATAGTTTCAGTTTCCGTTACAACTTTAAGTTTCTCACTCACAGTAAATGACTTTTTTTGAATTCATCACTTGTTACCACTGATGCTTCTTCACTTTGAACATGAAGTATTAATCAACTGCCACACCATGTGGTTCCGGTTATACCGAAGTGTGCGATGGAACAATATTTCAGCCATTGGCAAGTCGCGTGACATTAAACTGCTGTTGCCGCGTTGACACATCTTCGGAACAATGTATTATGACACCACTATTTGAAAGGCTTAAATGTGATCTGCACCCGAATTTAAGGAAAGAAAGAAAAGGTGCAGGTAGTGGTCAGGATTATATGGTAACTTCTTTTGGAAACTGGAAACAGGAAGGAATCAGCAGTGTTTGAACTAGGGAATTCTCGATTTATAAATGACTTCCTTGCCACTACCGGATTTTTACTATTCTCTATCTTCTTGATTACAAGTTCATTCATATAGGTGGATAGAATGGATTTTGTTCTTGAGTTCATCAACTGACAGTTCGGCCACATTCAGAATTGATGCAAATATCCAATCGGTATTGGTGTCTGTGCCAAGTTCACACAATTTACGAGGAACGTGGGGACATTCACTTCAAACCAAATTAAACAATAGATCATTACATCTGATGAAAAGAATGCTTATTCAAGTTATAATGTTCCCCTTCAAGCTACATACAAACCATTACGCATGTTACTACTTCAACAAGACATAAATTATAAATCAAGCGGCTCTGCTATACAGATAGGGAATGCCAACTCCCAGATCGACTTGGGAATGTTCGGTTGCTGTAGGATCAATAACATCGTTTGGCACCAGCCGCAGCAGTTTTGATGTGTCATTTGGTTTCAATTTTGGACGTGTAGTTGGAATTCAACAGTGTTTTAGACTTGGAATTTAAATTGTGGCATACCAGATTGTTTTCTTTATTATTGGTTGTATGTGAGCATATGTTTTCCAATTGAATCGTGGCTGAAGATGACCCAGGGGATGTGGGGTCGAAACTAGTACCAATTATATAGGACACTATATTAAACTAGTGGTACTGGATAGATGGACCCTTCTTTACCCTTTGATAGTAATATCCAATTGCTCACAATATAACTTTCACAACAGTGCAACAGCACCATTATTGAATAATTAATATTGACCACGAACCTGCTACGCTGGCGTAGCAGGGGGAGAGGTGATACTCCCACGTGGCGCGTCTCAGGTGGTGGATAGGGGGGTCCTAACCAGCTTGCCGGCGGACTTCAGGGAAATAAAATACCTCTCGCAGACCAAACACACACCCCCTGTGGGTAGGGGAGGCAGACGAAGAATTCACCCACGGGATCCCCTGCCTGTCATAAGAGGCGACTAAAAGGGGAGACCAAGGGATGATCCAATTAGTATCATGAAACTACTTGTAATTAGTATCATCATGCAGGGAACACCATGGGTTGCATTTACTTGCGCGTAGTACACTATATTAGGTACGCAATAGGTTTGTGATTAGTAGTGACAGTGTGTGAACCAGGAGGTGGGTCCTACAGTACCTGTGATTCGTATCCCTATATGAGTGACACCATGGGATTAGCGACACCATGGTTCTGCCTTACCTATGCTCAGTTCCCACTATGTGTGGAATTCTACGGGATAGTACGGGTCCCTGTGGTTAGTCCACTTATGTGAGGAACGCCATAGGTTTTTGTTGCCTTTATAGCTTTGCGTTGCCTGCAAATCGCGCCGCAATGTGCGAAACACCATAGGTCTGTGTTACATGTGCACATTACACTACCTGTGAATAGTACCATAATGTGTGGAATACCGCGAGTCTCCGCTACTTTTGATTAGTACTGCAACATTAAACATAGCACGGTTCTACTTTCCTAGCAATATATACCATTATGAGGGGCTGATGACCTGGATTTTGGACCAGTTTCGACTATAAGCATAATAGATTCAGCATCGTGCTTTAGATGCAGTCCCTTGGTCAGTAATACTATTGTTTTTTGCCAGTTTCTGTGCATGTGAGGCACTGTGAGTCGGATCCACTGATTGTTTTAAATTCATATCCGTCCATCCATTCTTCATCCTCATACTTTGAATTCTGGTCAGTGGAGGATTTTGGACTTTTAAGTAATCATTTCATTTCATCTCATTTTGTATAATTAGGGGCCGATGACCTCAATGTTAGGCCCCATTAAACAACAAACATCAATCAATCAACATCATCAATTAATATTGAGGATCCAGTTTAAATAATAATCATCATCATTTTCATTTCCCCTTGTCTAGCTCCTGCCAGGTCAGGGAGTTGCCTCTCCTGCCACCACTCCTCTTCAGTAACTGTATTCTAGTCCAGTCTTCTTTCTCTTATACTGTTCTTGTCAGAGTCCATCCATCTTGCTCGGGGCCTCCCTCTTGCCCTCTTACCTTCTATCCTAACGTCAAACATTGGTGTTTTGATATCCTTCCCTTGTCCATCCTCATAACATGTCAAAATCGTTTCAATGTATTCTTCTCCATCCTGTCGCTCATTTTTTTTCTACCCCTATTTCTTTTCTGACCTCAACATTTCTTACTTTGTCTCTCCTTGTCTTCCCTAGCATACTCCTCAGGAACTGGTCTGAATTTTGCTCCCATTTCCTGCTGTCAAAGTCTAGTCTTTAATGCATATGTTATAATAGGGGTGTAGTACATCTGGTACATTACCTCTAAATTTTATAGGAACTTCTGTTGCACACCAGGTTCCTCACATTCTGGTAGAAAGTATTTCCCACTTGTACCCTTCTGCTGATCTTATCAAACCTTGCATCTTATATTATTTCACTTGCTAAATATTAAAGTATTCAACAACCTCAAGGTTTTGTCCCCTGATATTAATAATTCCTTTTTCTCCTCCTTCTCCTCCTCTCGTCATCACCACTGTTTTGTTCTTCTCAACACTGATTTTCATACCATATTTCTCAATATTGTCATTTAAAGCCTCTAGTTGGATTTGCACTTCTGTACTGTTGATTTCGCAGATCACTACATCACCTGCAAACAACAATATTTTCATATCCCCTCCTTTAGAATTTCATCCATAAGCATTATGAACATAAGTGGAGACAATACACTTCCCTGTCTTAGTCCAGTTTGGTTTCTACACCAATGTGCTCTCCCCACTGGAGTCTGGACACAACTGAAACAATTTTTATACACTGCTTTCACTAGTTCCCTTGATTGCCTTCCACATCTTTTTCCCTCCAGGGTTTCCCACACCATTTCTCTATCAACACTACCGTATGCCTTCTCTAGATCAAGGAATATCACTGTTTTTCCATCAGTAAACTCATGGTATATATAGGGTCTACCATTGACCTGCCCTGTCGAAATCTGTACAGCTCTTCTACATTTCTTTCCAGCCTTCCTGTAATCCTCCTTTCTATTGTTCTCTCCAATATTTTGGCTACTTGTGACAGCACATACCTTCCTGTCACCTTTCTTAAATACTTTACATCAATCATCAGGTACTTACTTTTTACTCCATATACACCATAACAGCCTATATAACAAATGTAGACCAATAGGTCCTGCGGCCTTTATTATTTCTACACATATTTCATCCATCCCTGCTGTTTTTCCTGTTTTCATTTGTTTAACTGTCATTTCCACCTCTGCAATTGCAATATCACTCTCCATTTCTGGATTATCCTCATTTACCACCACTCTCTCACATTCAGAAGTTTATCGAAATAGTCTTTCCACCATTTCTTTATCTCCTCTTGGTCTGTTATTACCTTTCCACTTTCTTCCTTCACTTGTTTTGTGTTACCCACAATCATTCCATTTCTCTCACAAAAATCAATCAACTTACCAACTTATCTCCCTTGCTGTTTCTTTCTTCATACCGAAATGGACCAATCACTTCTTCTTCACCAATTCTGTCATTTCCAACCTGAACATTTCTCCCATGACTATCACTCCCACATCGGTGATTGTCTTGCCTACCATATTCCTCATGAACTTCATCCTACTAGCCTGAATTTTACTGTCATTTCTTGCTATCACTGTCCAAGATCCATTTTAACTATCAGTTCAAAATACTCAACAGTTACCCATAAAGGATTGAATCCTCAGCTGCGACAAAACAATTGCTACTTGAGCTACAAAGAATATACACAAAATAGGACCCCACTTGAATGTAATCCCATGTTATTAATGGATCACAAACCAAAATAAACCATGAAATTCCACCCCGCAAATATTCACACCAGAATAAATCAACACGATCATGAAATTCTGCACAACACTACAGTGGAGAATGTAAAAAAAAAAAAAAAAAAAAAAATTAACTAGGGTGATACACATACCGGTATGTGGGTTTCTTACGTTACCCTGAAACAAAGAAGTATTTGAAAAGAAAACTACATTCGGTTAATCACTACAGAAAAATCTCCCATACACTTCCCGGTGATACATTAACAAAATACTGAGTAATTGGCCACGAGTTTACAGTTGCGTAGCTGTGAGCTTGCATTCGGGTGATGGTGGGTTCGAACCTCACTGTCGGCAGCCCTGAAGATGGTCTTCCGTGGTTTCCCATTTTCCTACCAAGCAAATGCTGGGGCTGTACCTTAATTAAGGCCACCACCACTTCCTTCCCACTCTTAACCCTTTCCTATTCCATCGTCGCCATAAGACCTATCTTTGTTGGTTCAATATAAAACAAATTGTAAAAAAAAAAAAATCAATAAAAACTACGTTAACGAGTATCTGCATGTTGACACAAATACTCCTCTACTCACCTTGGTAGATCCTTCAGGTCATGTCTAACTGGGCGTCGTCATACTGTAATGTGTTTTCGGGGTAAATAAATAAGACAGAACCTGGTAGCGTCCTATTTCTAAAATTTATTAGCTAAGCATTAAAACTACACATTTACACACACACAGCTGTGGAGCTCACAACTTACACATGTACACAGGACACACACACAGTGCGCGCTCATCTCTCTTAGTTTCTCATGTTATATCTACAGTGACACACACACACAAGGTCTTCAATCATTTACACTACACTCCCTCAGCCGTTCAGTCACACTCATTAGCGCCGTCATGGTCCTCAGTTCACACGTCAGTCTCGCAGCTCGGGATAGTATCCTCTGTCCACTCAGTCCGTCTAAATCCGCTTGCAGCTCGACATCGTCACCCTGTGTTGTCCTCCACACTGCTTAAGACATGCCACGTCCTCCTCCAGCAGCTGGTCCAGGACACTCACATGCACGATGACAGGCACACAGAAATGTGTCCTTGGTTCCAATAGACTAACATCTCAGCCCAGGCTGTCACTAACGCACTGACTGCACTCTTCGCTAACTCACTGAGTCCACACATTGGACTCAATACACCAGCTGAACTACACCAAATAACTGAACCCATAGGTCATGCCTGACTTAAATACCTGGACCCACGCCATCTGGATGCTTCCAAAAGGGACACGCCTTCCAGAGTCTTCCTGAAGGCGAATACTCTCCGTGCGCTGTCCAGATTCTTCCATAACCTCGGAGGCCTCCAATGAGCGAGCAGGACGATCCAGATAGCAGTAGCGGGGGCGCTGACCAATCCGCAAACAGCTGTTCTCCACCTGGTGACGGGAGTACAGAGAGGGTGGGCCTTCCTTGGTGATGAACATGCAGTTGGAGTTGGCTAGCTTACGCTACTTCCCGTGGTTGTACATTGGCATGGCGGACGCAGCGGGTTACCATGCCTCAATACTGTGCTCCATACAGCGGTGTTTTCCTTGATCTGCATTAGTGAAGCCATCACTCACGTCCCATAGTAGTCCATTGGTGGATGGTCTCAAATTTCTGGAAGGTCATTGTCACTGTTGTTGTAATTATGGATGTGATGACTGATTCACTGTACACTTGTTGAATATCCTATTATCAGCACTAATCTACAATTTGCTCATGTTGCCCCCTTGTTCATCCTACTAGAATGTTTGAGTGCAACTTAATTCACTATACACTTGCTGCTTGGGCAGCCTCATCACCACGTTGTTGGTTTGTTACTTATTAAACACGTAGCTGAAATTATGGCATTTGTTACCATAACACTGTGTTATGAAGATTGAACTGATTTTGTATCCTTCTTCTAATTTCATATTGTTCTGATGTTTCTTGATTTCGATTAGCCTCACGGATTTTCCTTCCCAGATTCCAAGGGATAGCAGCTAGGATCTTGGTCTTGTCAAATGATATTCCGTGCCATGATTCGTAGGAATGCTTGGCTACCGCTGAAATATCTGTGTTTTGGTTCTTGGTGTGACGGATATGTTCTTTTAGGTGGGTGGAGATATAAAATCAGTAATTCTTGGATGCCTATCATTCATAGTTTAAGCCATACAGACCACAACATTAACACGCAAGCTGAACCTCCAATTACATAACAGCGCGAGCAAGCCCCACTACCTGGCTGTGACACATACCTTCCAGAATTCTCACGAGACAGCCAGGGTGCTTACGTCAGCCAGAAAGGCTAGGACATAAAAGACCAAGGTCAGGAACCACCCTTGTAGTGTGATTGCTGCCTGGGAGACTGATTACCTCGGATCGAGTAGGGATATTTCTGTCGCTTTGAAAAAGAATTCTGCAATGTATTCAAAACGTCGGCAAACTGTATGCAGTGTACAGATAAAAACAACACGGTTCAACCCGGAAAATAAACTAAATAATTGTTCATCTTCATTTGTATTAAATTCTAGTCAGTGAATACATTTTAAAATTTTAATTATCATATCATGTTGTCCATCTCGTACCATTAAGGGACGATGACCTTAAATGTTAGGCCCCTTTAAACAACAAGCATCATCATTATCATCACCACCAATTCGCATAAGTTGTTTATAGACTTAAAGTCATACAGAACAGTGGCTTTAATTGAAAATGTATGATCCACATTCATACCACATTCTTTACTGATCATTCTGACCATAAACGGGTGTGAAATCACCATGTCCAATTTTTGTGAAAGATATTGCACTTCACCATATTTTATTGATATCCACTATAAAAATGGGAGGTACCCCACTTGCTCTCGATTGGACACCAGTTTTCTATCCTGTATATGGTTTCTATATGTATATATGTTAGTGCGACTTGAAATAGGGAGTGTGCACGGCCGCTCCTAGCACCTCTAGCAGAAGAAATCAGCAGGTTCTGGGTGATCTAGTCTTGAGTGGTCATTCCAAGCGGTGTAACTGTGGGAGTGGAATTGTCATAGTATGCTTAAATGTAATAAAAAGTTTATGCAGTGAATTGCCACAGCATTAAAAAACACATGGAAATGGAACTAAATTTCATACTTTTCTTTGATCGGCCATAGTGGGAGATTTACAAACTCGGAGTGTAGCGAGTGTTCAAATTCATGTTGAAAATTACATAGAGATTTTTCAAAATCTTGAAACTTATTCCTAAAGATCTGTTCCCATTTAACAGCGACATTGTTTGCATAGCTTATGTACTTGCAAATTTCTCGCCACCAGTAATGAAGAACGTAAAACTGTAACCTTTGTACATAATACTGTTTGTGTCAGCCCTGTGGTAGTCCCTTTTGCTACTTCTTCCAAGGGACTAGTGAGTCAGTTGACAGGGGAGCTCCCAGCTGGCCTGGAGGGCATGGCTGGCATTTCTGTGTATTGTTCTCATCAGCTGACTTACCTGTGAGTTTCGTCTCTGGCCTCATCGCGAACATTCTGGTACACATCGCCCGAGCTATAAAAAGGGAGGCCTGATGTGGACAGTCAGTCAGTTCGTGTTGGACTTAGGATCAGTGTTGGACTTCGTGGTGGAGTCAATGTGAGACTCAGTGTGTTGGGGCTCGGTGGACGCATCTTTTAATTAGACCAATTCAAACACGATTTCAAGAGGAGAGGAGAACCTCCCTTAATTATAAGGTAGTGAGTAATATTTAGGTGACAGGCCAATTAATGCAGACGGAAGCGTACAAGAGGCAATACGCAATTCGTCACAAATACAGCGCGCAGAACACAAAGTAAGGCCCTTTCCTAGAGGTATTCCATGGTAGGAGCATTAGAATTAATATGAAAGGGAAGCCAAATAAATAACGAAACCCAAAGGAGGAGGTTTTCAAGAAAGCAAGACAATATAATTACAACGGCATTAAGAAAAAAGACTTACAGACATGGTACATAATAATTGAACTCATTATCTTTGGCATTTCACAGGTACAAGAATAGTAGAAATTACAGAAGATAATGTTAAAAATGGGGGCTGAGGGTGGCAGAGGTGTTGGCTAATGTCCCATCGAGGCCTGAACAAGGAGCTCTTGTTGTTGGTGTTGGAGTGTCCAGAAAGTACCTGGAATGAAGACGGCGTGCAGAACGGAAGACTGTGCACTGAGAGCGAGACCTGTATAGGATCTCTATGATGTGAAAAGTGTTTGTAGAATATTTTATTTGTAAACCATTTGTTATGGTATACTTACTGTATGATGTGGAGTGTTGTGGTAGAATATTTTATTCGCATTCTCTTTAGCTACCTAACCTGTATAGTGTAAAATATTTTGTAGTATGTTTTATTTGTATTCCCTTTATCTACTTAAGTAACTACTAGAAGAGTTCAGAAAAGGTTGTGATGCGGAGTTTTAGAACAGGGTGTGTTGGCTCCTGTTGGTTGTGGATTCTAGAAATATGTCCTTATTAATTCTGGAAAATGGAAAGTTCGCGATTGGTGTCTGTATATGTTCGGGAATATTGTATAAACATTGCGACTGGATAGAGAGTTGCGATTGGTGAATCTGGGTGGCGATAGGCAAGCACCTGTGCTCTGATTGGTCACTCGGTAATCGCACCAAGGCCAGACTTCCCTTTTTTGAGGGAGCGAGGCAGGATTTCGTGGTCTTTCGTTCTCTCGTCAGTCCAAAGTTTTGACGCACGTCGCCAACTCCTTGCTCCCGGGATGGGCTACCTTGTGGTAAGTACTCTTGATTTCAGTTCCACCTTAAATTATATTTAATGTTCACTTGCATTTTCATATAGGAGTTTGCCCTACTCGCCCCAGACTCGCCACTCAATCACTTCAGATGCCTTAGGATTTCAGCTGGGCCTGCCTGTTTGCTTTCGAGGCATTCCCCTTTCCTTGTTTTGCTAAATATGTAATTTGTAGGTTAATTTATTTCCCTTGGGGTTTGCCTCTAGTAAGTCTGTGTCACTTGATGCACACTAATTTTTCCACTGCCCCGTATCAGAAGGGTTTTTGGTGTGGGAGTAAGTTGAACTGGCCTCTGCGCCAAGTTTAAATATTTCTGATTTCCCCCTATTTCCTTTATATTTTTCAGACGTCTCAGAAAGCATATTAACTCCCATTTAAATGTTGTATTGTATTTTGTGTTTCCTCTTACCTTCAAGATTGTATTGTGGAACTTGGATTATGCTAAAATATATTTAGTTAACCTCTTGGCCTATAGCAAGGCTCTTGTCAAACAACATCTAATCTTGTATTCGTAAATTGTGTGGATAGATGAATATGTTTGGAAGTTACCTTGTAATGTTGATTTCGGAAAATAACATTTTAAAAACAAGAGATCACCATTGATTTTTTGGAAACCCGCAACCTTCGCATCTCTATGGCCTTTGGTAGGTTCCCAGCCTCCGTTCCACGTTCCTTGTTTATACTCGTCAAGTTACCCAACCTGATATTTGTTTGTGTGTATTAGGCACAGTTCATCTGATGTTAATTGCGTGCCTAGGGTTTAAAGTACCGTGTAATTTGATTTATTTTCCTCCCTTTTAACTGTGTATCATGTAACAGCTGAAAGTACGGTTACATATTGGTAGCCGAGCAAGTGGTTGCGGATGAAAGAAAAGTGAACGGTGATCGTACTAACCTAAGATAGTGAAAGCCTTGAAATTCATAAATCGCCTTGAAATTTTGTTTCTACCCATCAGGATGGCTTGTGCTGTTCCTAATCCTTTCCATTTGAGAAAGTCAGAACTAATTTACGAACTTTGTATCCGCAAACATAATTCTACAGGCAATGTCAGGGATGACACAAGCCTATTGAAACAGTCCCTTAATTTAGCTGTAACCATTTCCGAGTTAACTACGGACGAGTTGCGTGAGTCTTTGGCCTTCGTTAAAAATAAATTGGCAGAATTTAATGCCGTTCTTGTGTCCTTTGGTGCTTCTGAGCCCTCGCATGGCCAATTAGCATGGGTTAAGGCACAGTTATCACATTACCTGCACAGAATTAGGGATTTGTTGTCTCTCAAATTGCCGGCAAATGAGCGGCAGGTGTGTGAATCCTTATTAGTAAGGTTTTCAAGAGTATTGGACAAAATCATTGGCTTGCTTGAAAGGAAGGAGTTGACTAACACTAGTTCTAAGGTTCAAGTGTCTACCGTCTCGGGATCGTGTGCAAGTGTTAACTCTGGTTCCGCATCTGCAGCTTCTCGAGTGTGTACTGTAGCAACTAGTGCTAGTGTTAATCGGGAGCCTGATGCGAGTAATGCTTGCCTGGGATCTTCTGCTTCGTTGTCAAGAGCTAGGACACCTGTAAGTGATTCATACAATGCAGGGCCTCTCAAACGCCCAAAATCTCACGCGTGCAGACAGCGGTGCAGAGTTCCTGTGCACAGTGCATCGGTCCCGCTCGGCTCGGCTCGGCTCGGCTCGGACCAATGCTTCATATCTGGGCTACTCATCTAAGCTCGCTTCAACTCGGCTCAGATTTGGAACGCTACGGAGCAAGTGAGGAAGAGGGAGACAGGGGGAGCGAGCGAGACAGGCATGGGGAAAGAGAGAGACAGCACTTTTGCTCCAAATCGAGGGTCTGCACTCTGGTCAACCAAGCGAAGTCGTCTTTTGCACTGTGCATAGTGCATGCACCCTGAGAGGCCCTGATATAATGTATTTTCTTTGCATGTCGGTACCTCTACTAATTTTCCTGTGGTAACTGCTAATTCTGCCGTGGCTCAGTGTCTGCCCTCTATTGTTAAACAACCCGGTTCTTATGCAATGGTGCAAAATCATTCCCCGTCTTAGCGCCACCGGTATCAAGTGCCCTTTTAGGTTGCATTACCCCTACACAAGTGGTTAATGCCCCGATGGTCTCTCAGATTAGCGAGAACCTTTCACAGTGGAGAGGATCACCTGGTCCATCTCAACGAAGTCTTTGAAAGACTGCATAAAGTAGGTCTAACCCTTAAGGCTACCAAGGTTTCTTTTGCACAACCCCAAATGTCCTTCTTAGGCTATATTGTGTCGGGGAAGGGTGTCTCAATCGATCAGTCTTGTACTGCTGCCATCCAAAATTTTCCCACGCCAAAAGACGTCAAGGCTGTGGCCAGATTTATTGGCATGGTTAATTTTTTCGTAAATTCATTCCAATTTTGCTGAACGGGCAGCCCCATTAAATGCTTTGAGAAGAAAGGATGCCAAATTTGTGTGGGGTGATGCCTTTTGCGACTTGAAATCCACCTTATGTAACGCTCCTGTACTGGCTATGCTAGATTTTTCTAAACGCTTCATCCTTCAGACTGATGCCTCTTCCACAGGCATATCTGGTGTTCTCCTTCAGGAATTTCAAGAGGGGCGTCATCCTATTTCTTATGCTTCTTGTGCCCTGAATATGGCTGAACTAAACTGTTCCATTTATGAGTTAGAAGCCTTAGCTGTTGTTTTCTCTTTAGAACGCTTCAGAATATACCTGGAACATCTCCCTTTCGATCTTGAGACTGATAATCAGGCGTTGAGTTGGGTACTGGCCAAACCGCAAAGGACCGGTCGTCTTGCACATTGGGCAGTGCGCATCTCAGCTTTCCAATTTGAAACTCGCCACATTCGTGACATGGAAAAACATTGTGGTTGATGGCCTAAGTAGGATGTTCTATCCAGGCTGCTCTGACCATCAATCACAGCCTGCAGACCCCTCTCCTGAACAAGTATCAGTGTTTGTGAATGTAGTTCTCACTGACTCTCCCTTCCTTTTCAAAGATATAACCAAACATCAGGAGGATGACGCTGAGTTAAAAGTTATTATCGACAGGATTAAATCTGGTGAGCATGTTGAGGGAAGCACAAAGACGGGGTTCTTTATGGTTGTTTACCTCCGACGTTAGACTTCCCAGTCTTGTTAAAGAGGAGTATCTTTCAGGGCAATGCCCTCCGTAGCCTGGTCATTAATAAGATTTCTTTGAGCCACGGGGTGGGGATTTTGCAAGAATTATTTTTTTCAAATTTATGATGGTTCCATGTCCTACAAGCCCTATGGCCTGGAAATGCATAGTAGCCATCGTATCCCCAAGTTGTTACCATACGTATATGACTTTGCTGACAAAACCTAGTGTTCTGTGTTCTGGTATGGGCTATAATATTGATCTGTCTTAGTCTCACTCGTGGCTTCGACAATATGAAAGTGACTAAGGTATGAGTGGTGCTAGTAATGCCATTCCTTATACAGCCAGTTCCTGTTATGAATGGTGTAAAAATGTTGCCCATAGGGTCAGTTCGTGCATGTGTTTCAGCGCGCTTGGCAGATTGACACATAATAGCATCTTGTAGCTCAGTGAGGAAACTACCTCGGTCCTCATTTCCCTAGTATGCCTGTCCAGTGATGCCTAGGCCATATATGACAGCTAATGGTGTAACTGTTGAGAACCCAACCAGCCTTCAGGCTGAGGACAAACATATTATCTGCACAATTTATCTTGGTGCATTTATGTACGGGGGTGAGCAGTAAGGAGGGAGCTGTCCCGGTATCGATAGTGCTGCCTGGTGCTGCCAACTGAATGAAAATGAAATCTGAATTGAATCGAGAATATGATCGATCGATATGAAATTTCTAAACCGTTATCATCTTAAGCCAACAACTATGTCATATACACATTATATAACATTATAGAACATTTCTCGATGCAAATCTTGTTCCTAGCATGAATTCTATACTTTGGCTTTGTTGTGTAAACAACAATAGTACTAGTACGTAAAGTGTACGCCAGATGTCGCACAACGATGCTTAAGCAATTCATAGTTTGTGTTTCAAAGGTTGCCAGTACGAATCTCGAAGATCGCAGAGGTCGACCGATTCAGCACTAGGGTGTAAATGCACCAAGATAAAGTGTGCGGATAATACATACACAACAACCGTCACTTAAACTCTCCAGAACTGTACATCCGTTTTGATGTTGTAGCAAACTTGTTTATGAGTTTATTAAAATTTGCTCTTATACCAGTGCCAACACTATTGTTGTAAAACTCATTGCGTAATCTTGTACATAGTGTTTCACAATCTGTTTTCAGCTCCCCTCTAATCAATTTTTATTTCCAATCTTGCATTACGTCACACTGATAAAAATAGTTTTTACAGCAACAGTAGGATTGGAAAGGGCGCAACTGTGGCCTTAGTTAAGATACAGTTTCAGCATTTGCCTGGTGTGAAAATTGGAAACCACAGAAAACCATCTTCAGGGCTGCCGGCAGTAAGGTTCGAACCCACTATCTCCCGAAAGCAAGCTCGCAGCTACACAACCCTAACTGCATGGCTAACTCGCTTCGTAACCCCTCTAATCATTTCAGTCCAAGGCAAATTATCTAGATTAGATATTCCTACGTCATTGATGGTAACTACAGCACCCTTGTATATTCTCGCTCTTTTCGTCTTCTTCAGGATACCAATATAAATGGTCCGTTATTGGACATTATAAACTTTCCAGCTAACTCATTCTTGGTTGCCAGCGTTTCGCCCTCGTGTGCTAGGGTGGGCTCATCAGTTGGTACCTAGCACACCTACCAATACGCTGGCTAGTGCATACCGTGGAGGCCACTGCGTAGGCTAACTTGAGCCACCGGCAGTGCCAATGCACTAAGAGTTAGCTGGAAAGTTTATAATGTCCAATAACGGACCATTTATATTGGTATTATAAATTTACTCATTCAGGACAAATATTTCAGATTCCCTGTGGGAATCAACATCTATCTATGTCATCTGATGGCCAAGCAGGCATCAATTTTTGATAATGAGACAAAGTCTCTTAGTGCATTGGCACTGCCGGTGGCTCAAGTTAGCCTACACAGTGGCCTCCACGGTATGCACTAGCCAGCGTATTGGTAGGTGTGCTAGGTACCAACTGATGAGCCCACCCTAGCACACGAGGGCGAAACGCTGACAACCAAGAATGAGTTAGCTGGAAAGTTTATAATGTCCAATAACGGACCATTTATATTGGTATTATAAATTTACTCATTCAGGACAAATATTTCAGATTCCCTGTGGGAATCAACATCTATGTCTTCTTCAGGAGACAAATATGGTTTCCCCCATTCTTGTGGCAAATTTTTCGTACTAAATCCTGAATCAGAATTATGTTATTGTACAATGGCACATACATGTTTACATTGCCTTCTGGCACCGGCCACACAGTCACAAGTTGAATCAATACTGTTTCGTTGATTGTAAAGCTATAATAGAAATTCAAAATATTCAGACTTCACTGACTAACATAAAATGTAAATGAAGGGTACAGGGAAAAAAAGGGAATGTCAATGTAAAACAAAAAATGAATTAACACTACCCATATATACTTTATGGTCAGGAGAATAGTTTAAGACAATGTACAACCAAGTAAAGGGAATTGTCATGGAAATATAACGAGTTTAAGAATACATATACAATTGATGAAAGGGGAATATCACCACAGAACAAGAAACAAAGGGGGAATGTCAGTTTGATATGTGGCAATAGCGATGGATTTCCAAAGGAATTTATGCATACCTAATTTATCCACTAACGACGTGATTACCGTAGACAGCTGTCGCTGTTCTCCTTCAGTATACATGTTTTGTCTAGTGGACACTCGGTATTCTATACATACCCAGAGACAGTTGCACATAAAACAGCAGATGAAGTGTGTTCTGTGTTACATAATTTTATATGTTGTGAACTGGGGGGCGAGATAAAACACTTGACAACCTTCTATGATTCTCTATGTGGACAAAACAAGAACTGGACTGTTTTCAGATTTCTCCACTTTATAGTACATCATGCCAAACAACTCTAGTTTGTGAAAATGGTATTTCCGATTTGTGGGCACTCATACTTAGAGTGCGATAGAAACATGGCACTAATTCATCAGAAATTTGCAGCTGAAACGCCAGAAGACTGGGCGGATCATTTTAGAAGTGCCAGAAATAAGCCCTTCCCTTTCCATGTAATCGAAGTTGGTCAACCAATGATTCGTCTGTAGACCAAGTTTTTTATTCCCTTGTACAGAAACGTTTGCCCTTTTAAAACAAGACCTATAAGGGAACTTGTCATCTCCATTGAGCATCCACGATTCATGGAATACAGAGACAGTTGCAATGGCCATTGGGAACGACCTGTTGTAAATGCTCCAAAATCAACTCTCCCAGAAACGCCAGTTAGTGAGTTCGTTCTTCCAGAGGCATCTTATGAATGTAAGTGCAAGAATTAGTGTACATGAAGTTGGTCTACATTCGCAAACATGCTGGCAAGATTGAGATTTTAAATATGTAACTTATTTCTATTTCAGGTTTAGATCCAATCTCTTCAGCAAAATTTTCTGATCTGCGCGTTCTTAGATCATTTTGTGGACCAGAGGGAAGTTCATTCATTGATACACTTCCTAACTATTAATTGACAAGTTACTTGTTAGGTTTTGTTAACAGTGACATACCCCTTTATTTTCGTGACAAATGTGTATTTACTTCATTTTCCATTTTTTTTTCAATTATAAAACTTAATTCTGTATTTTCATTATTATCTATTTACAATACCAATACATTAGGCTAATGTTACTTTATGTACATGTATTATTGTAGATAGTATTAAAGGTTGAAACTTTCAAATTTAATTATCTCAGTTTGTAGAAGATATGACATTCCCGTGTATCCTTCAAATGTTTAAAAATAAAGAGCCAACACTGACACTCGTCTATCTTATGACAAAGCCAGTAAGTGTACAACCTGAAAATATTTGTCTTCTTTAATTTGTAGCATGTGGTCACTCAACTAGTTTCTATGCTTGCAACTACTTTAGTAGTGTATGTACTCAAACCCTTATTTTATTGCAGCTTTTATAGCACTAGTTCATATCTTGATGGCACGATGCATCAATTCTTTTTGCCGTAACTGTGACACAAGTATCACCTCAGCGGGATGTACTGTCCCTGCAGTAATGCTTGGAACTCTGCCAGAGTGCCCTGTTATCAGTACCATGCAATTCCCTATAGAGTGGAACTTCCTTCTTTTTTTCAGTCATTCATTACTGATCTGCATGTAACGTAGTCACCCAGGTGGCAGATTTCCTATCTGTTATTTTCCTAGACTTTTCTTAAATGATTGCAAATAAATTGGAAATTCATTGAACATCTCCCTTGGTAAGCTATTTCAGTCCCTAACTCCCCTTCCTATAAACGAATATTTGCCCATATTTGTCCTCTTGAATTCCAACTTTATCGTCATATTGTGATGTTTCCTACTTTTAAAGACACCACTCAAACTTATTCATCTACTAATGTCATTCCACGCCATCTCTCTACCGACAGCTCGGAACATTCTCATAGTGAGCCTGAAATATTTGTCCCGAATGAGTAAATTTATGATACCAATATAGTTGGTCCGTTATACGACATAAATTTTTCCAGCTACTCATTCCTGGTTGCCAGTGTTTCGCCCCGGTGTGCTAAGTTGAGCTCATCAATTTGTAAATAGCACACCTACCAAGACGCATGGCTACTGCATGCTGTGGCGGCCACTGTGTAGGCTACTTGGAGCCACCGGCAGTGCCAATGTACTATGAGAGATTTTGTCTCATTACCAAAAATTGATGCCTGCCTGGCCATCAGATGATATAGATGTTGATTTCCATACCTGCATGTAGGTTAGTCGCCCAGGTGGCAGATTTCCTATAAGACAATTCACGCCCTTAAATCCAGGGTTTTAGCTGGAAGAAGATTTACAGACAGCCTCATTTCATCTGCATTAAACATTTTGTCAATAGTATAGTCTTTCAAAATTGCAGAAAGCATTGTAGTTTTTGATGTTTCTGTAGTTTTGCACAGTGTAGTGTCAGTGTCCATGGCAGCAGCTTTGTCTTGTATCTATCTATAAACTAGGTCGTATACACAATTATAAAGATTGGAGCTTTCCACCTAATCAATCATTTATTTTTGTCTTATTGATATACAGGACTGGTTTCGACCTCCTTCGAGGTCATCCTCAGCTGGTCATATAATCTAATGTTAACGTAACATATAATTATAAAACATCACTAAATCTAATAAAGAATATCGTATGATATGAATAATGGTGTTGTAGTATTAATGTAGTGTTTTACTCATGGTTTTGAAACAATCGTCGACATTGACATGACCTTGTATGTTTTAATATTCATCCACCTATTCAATACAATACAATTTTTTAAAAATTAGGACATTGTCCTTATTAAAATTGTTGACATGAAATTAGTATATTAGATGGTACATATTTCGCCCATCAATAGTGGGCATCATCAGCCATATTTTTGACCTCAGAATAGATCAGGTACCTGATTGGAAATAATCTATAAATGCTGTTTAAACTGTCGTATAAAATATATTGGAGATTGTTAAACAACTATTACAATATAAAATGTAGTATGCTGTTATTTGACAATATTAGTGATAATATTGGAGTCTAAAACATGGCAAAGATATTGCAATGAAGATAAAAATCAGTAAATACATTCCATTTAGTTGTCAAATGGCATATTGTTAAAAAAAAAATTTTAATGGAAAGTTAAGCAATTGTAATGATTGTTGGTTCTTGCAGTTAATAAATGTTGATTTTCATTTATTTGCTTATAGATTTTAAAGAGTTATTTTTATGGCCTGGTTCCTTTTGATATGATATTAGTTGGAAATGTTGGTGCCGTAGGCTATACTGAAGTTTTTGTAGGCGTCAAAGCCAACCAGGCAAACGTTAAAATGAATAAGTTATTTGAATCTTAGAATAAAGATCGGTAAAATCTCGAAGGACATAACATTTCTTGAGGACTGCTTGAAACTAGGACTAATACCTAAGTTCCTTAAACCACTACAAAGGAAAAACATTCCATACCAAAAGTCAAACGGCACTCAAAATAAAGTAAAGAACATATGGCTGAGAAATGAAATTAAACAAATGTATAAGAAAAAATTCCTAAATTTGCAATTATACTGGACGCATTTGACCATCTCACACTATTGATCTCCACTTGAATGGAGCTCTTTTCTTAGGTACACCGACTATAAACTGACCACTATATTAGATAGAAAACAAAAGACACTAAACCACAAGCTAACGTGTTTACAAAATGCCAAACCCAAAGCCGTCAACCAAAACAGAAATACCAGGTTTTACTACCCCTTCGTTAACGAACATTCCCACTACAATTAACTTATCTGACACAGTTTTCTCAAACAATGAAATGAGTCTCCTCAATAAAGGCATAAAATACAACTGGCCTAATCCACAAAAGATCGAAGATATAATCACCACTATCGCCGAGACCGAATCTAATATTAACAAACAGATTCCCATAGAGAAACAAAACGATATTAAATACGAAACAAAAAAGAAAATGCCTACTCTCGTAAATGACATAATAACTGATAATAATCCTAACCTTTCAAAACAAAACCTAAAACTAAAAACTAAAATTAACAACAATAACGTCATAGTAACAAAGGCTGATAAGGGCAATACAACAGTTTTAATGAATAAACAAGACTACATAAAAGAAACGGAAGAGTTTTTCTCCGATAAAACCTACACATTAATGAATAAAGATCCCATAGTAAAAACAACGCAATCTAAAAACACTCCTTAAAAATTCAACATTCCTACTAAATGAACAAGACTACCAAAAAATGATCACTATGAATCCGAAATTACCTACAGCAAGATCATTACCTAAAGTAAACAAGAAGGATACCCCCCAATAATCAATAGCAGAAACAGTCCCACTTATAAAACTTCTCAGTTCCTCCACAAGTTCTTAGAAAACATTTTAAATTTCACAATGCAAATCCCATCAAAAATTCTATTGAACTTTGCGAAACTTTAAACAAATTCAGTTTACAACCAAATCATATCTTATGTTCCTTTGATATCACGAATATGTACTCAAATATACCCGTCAACGAAACTATCACCATAATAAAAAAACAACCTCTCCAAACACAGCGCATTAAGCAAAATTGAAATAGACAAATTCATAAAGTTACTGAGTTTTGTTTTACACAATAATTACTTCACTTTCAACAACAAAATATATAAGCAAGAAGGCTTAGCTATGGGAGACCCAATCTCTGGCATTTTAGCGGACATCTACATGGACAATCTAGAACGCAATAAATAGTAAAAAACATTAACAGACTCAGTTTATGGCTCCGTTATGTCAACGACACATTGGCAATTATTGATAAACAGCTTAACAATAGTGATAACATCCTAACATTTCTAAATGATTTAGACGATAATATGAAGTTCACAAAAGAAAACGAAAACAACAATTCAATCAATTTTCTAGACATCAAAATCACGCGAGTTATGAACAAATTTGATTCCAAATTTACCGCAAGCCTTCATTTACCCCAATAACTATAAAAAACGAATCTTTACACCCAAATTCCCATAAACAAGCCACTTATTACATTTTAGTATACAGAGCATTAAAAATCCCTCTTTCACCGAATAATCTAAAAAATGAATTAGATTTCATAAAAGAAATAGCCAAATTCAACGGGTTTAATCTAGATATGATCAACAAAATAATTAATAAAGTCAGACTAAAACTAACCACAAACCTTTCTCCAATAAAACCCAACAAACCAAAATTCGCGAAATTCACATATACCAACCCAAAAATCCATCAAATCACCAATCCCTTAAGAAAACATGCGGTAAAAATCGCTTACACAACGCAGAATACAAATTGAAATTTATTTTTTAATCACAACTCAGTCAATTCAACCAATAACAAATATTCAAGCTCGGGTATATATAGACTTAAATGCTCCGTTTGTCATTTTTCTTATTTTGGTCAAACTGGCCGCTGTTTTTCAACTAGGTATGCAGAACATTGTAACGCCCAAACACACAATAAATTCTCTGCGATGAGTAACCACATGAAAGAAACAGGCCACAAATTCACTACAATAGATCAGGATTTACAAATTTTAAAAAGAATTGAAAAAGGTAAGCTCATGACAGAATACGAAAACTTATACGTCTTCTTAGATCAACAGTTTAACAAAGACAAGAACTTAAATGACATAATAGATAACAAAAGTCCTCCTTATGAACAGATTTCAATTCTATTACAAAAACCATTCCTTCTGAATAATTTTTACAAAATATTTAGCACCAAATCAGTAAACACGCCCACCAATCCAGCACACACACCACCCCCTCCCCTCCTTCCACTGCCGACAACTCCTTCTCACGCACAGCGAATGGCCCCTCAGCCACACCTTCTCAAACTCAACCCCCTCAACCAAGACTTCACAAATACAACACGCGTAGTAAGAGCTCGACGACTGCCAGTTACTCTAAAACTGTCAACGTAAACTAACATCTCAGCGGTCGAAGGGGTAAGTGTCAACACTGTAAATGTAACTTCCACTATTCGGCCCCTTAATTCCAATTATGGTAATTCATTAAATTTTCAAATTAACTCTTTAATTACAGAACTCATCATACCTTTGGCTAATCAGCGAATGGCAACGTTCCCTTCCAACTAACACGCTTAGCTCAACAGCAACATCACAAACTCTTACCACATCATAGAAGATGGTCTAATGACGCCTACAAAGACTTCAGTATAGCCTACGGCACCAACATTTCCAACTAATATCATCTCAAAAGGAACCAGGCCATAAAAATAACTCTTCAAAATCTATAAGCAAATAAATGAAAATCAACATTTATTAACTGCAAGAACCAACGACCATTACCATTGCTTAACTTTCCATTAAAAATTTTTTTTTTACAATATGCCATTTGACAACTAAATGGAATGTATTTTCTGATTTTTATCTTCATTGCAATATCTTTGCCATGTTTTAGACTCCAATATTATCACTGATATTGTCAAATAACAGCATGCTACATTTTATATTGTAATAGTTGTTTAACAATCTCCAATATATTTTATACGACAGTTTTAACAGCATTTATAGATTATTTCCAATCAGGTACCTGATCTATTCTAAGGTCAAAAATATGGCTGATGATGCCCACTATTGGTGGGCGAAACATGTACCATCTAATATACTAATTTCATGTCAACAATTTTAATAAGGACAATGTCCTAATTTTTAAAAAATTGTATTGTATTGAATAGGTGGATGAATATTAAAACATACAAGTGTTATTTAATACAAATATTTTATATACGGACCCAAAAATGAATTTTATCACATGTAATTGACATGACCTGCGTTAGAGACTTAAAACTGGGCGAGTTGGCCATGCGCGTAGAGGCGCGCGGCTGTGAGCTTGCATCCGGGAGATAGTAGGTTCGAATCCCACTATCGGCAGCCCTGAAAATGGTTTTCCGTGATTTCCCATTTTCACACCAGGCAAATGCTGGGGCTGTAGCTTAATTAAGGCCACGGCCGCTTCCTTCCAACTCCTAGGCCTTTCCTATCCCATCGTCGCCATAAGACCTATCTGCGTCGGTGCGACGTAAAGCCCGTAGCAAAAAAAAAAAAACAAACTTAAAACTTTACTATTCTACTCATAATAACATATTATTAGTTAAAATACATGTTCTTAAACTTGGAAATGTTCATAACGTTCTTGCGGTCCACATTAAATCTTTTTGATCTGAGTTGATAAAACATTATGTAAATATACAGGTGAGTTTATACAAATGTTCTAATATTTTCATCAGTGTGGATTGTTGGTCTTGAGACATGCATTTATGCTACTTAATTGCATTAATATATCATACCATATTATCTAATATTAACATAAATATAAAACATGCTAGATCTAGTAAAGAATGTCATATGATATGAATAATCCTACATATATTGTCTCTTATTACTCCAATTCTTTGTAGGTGTTTTTTTTAGATGGCAGTGTCCTGTCAACAGTCCTACTACCCATCTTATATTTTCTCTGCTGAGTTTCAACAGTTCTTTAGTATGCTTCTTGTTTGGTCCTTTTATCAGTTCCTTTGCAAGCCTGCATCCTGGAGTATTTTTCGAGTTTTCCATTTGTTTATTTTGTACCCATTTTACTATGTAGTGTCTGGCTTGTCCATAGGAAATCCCGCATACAGGTTCTGGGCCTTCAAAATGTGTTTCTGCCCCTTTCCAGGCCAGGTTGTTTGCCTTTTCATTTCCTTCTATACCTGAATGCCCTGTTAGCCATATTATTTTGACAATGTTGTACTTTGAGAGCTTCAGGAGAAGTGAATGGCAATACCAGACAATTCTGGATATTATCCGGACTGCTTCTAGTGCCAACCCCGACAAATAACCTTAGTCTGAACAACACACACTGCATTAGATAAACCATTAACATAGTTAACTAACACAAAGATAAGGACCGTTTTGCACCCTCTGCTACCTCTGCCCTCCCCACCATGCTGATAAAAACTGGAGACCGGAACCTGGGGCGGTGTGCCCACCATAAAAATACTGTACATACACTACCACTGCACACTTACACTAATAACTGAATAATCAGCATACCGTGTTAGTCACTGCACCAAGACACCGGCTAAATCTCTCAGCAAACTTCCGAACGCAGGGAGTATGACTCGTTTCTGAATGGATAACCATCAGAACAACCACAGCCGACACACACTTTAAAATCTGCTGTGTCAACCAACTGAATGTCAACTGGCCTCCTGGTCACACACACACATTAAACTTCAAACAAACACACTCACATACAGCTCACACGTTACTACAACAATATAAAAACAATGTAAAAACACACTTTTCACTGTGTGATCACCCATAAATGACCACTACTAACACACATACTGTATATCATTAAACAGCATACACAACAATTAAACCTATTATTAAACTGCATTACACACACAACAGATACAAAACATTACAGTCCGACAGAGGAGCGCAGAACAGCGCACCGGTATCGGTATCTCACAACCCACCTATCTCTTCGGAGATAGGTGGAACATACTGATAACCAGGGAGTGCCTTAATTGCTGCTTGGCTGTCCGTAAAAATGAAAATGTTCTTATTCCTACAGTTCATTTTCAGATTTTCTTCGAAACATGTTGTGATAGCTATCACTTCCGCTTGAAAGACTGTAGTGTGTCTGCCCAGGCTCATCTGGATTGATCTCTCAGGTCTTCCCCCGTTGATCCTTCCTCCTGTGCCATCCCCAGTTTTGAGCCATCACTCCACCACACTATATCTTCTTTTTCAGTATTCCATTTGTTGATATCCCAGTCTCCTTTTTTTTATTATCTGGGTCTCAAATAGTTTTTCAATGTTGTACTTTGGTATCGTATGATCAGAAGGCATGTTTAGAACTTCCTCTGTTATTGCTCTGTTAATTTTACAGTGTCCTAGATTTGATCTTTGTGCATTTCAGCACTCTGATTGTGCCAATCTATATGAACTCATTCTAGCCTGTCCTCTTATGAAATTGCATAGTGATGGGAGGTCTAGTAAAGTATTCAAACTGAGCTCGATAGCTGCAGTCGCTTAAGTGCGGCCAGTATCCAGTAACAGTAAATATGTTGGAGGATGGTCCGCCTAGTCAATACTATTTAAACATATTTACTGCTACTAAGTCAATACGGATCCAATCTCGACCATCATGGTCAAGATTATTAATAACAGTATCCAGTATTCGGGAGATAGTGAGTTCGAACCCCACTGTCGGCAGTCCTGAAGTTGGTTTTCCATGGATTCCCATTTTCAAACCAGGCTGTACCATAATTAAGGCCACGGCCGCTTCCTTCCCACTCCTAGCCCTTTCCTGTCCCATCGTCGTAATAAGACCTATCTGTGTCGGTGCGACGTTAAGCAATTTGCAAAATTAAAAAAAAAAAAATTAAAAAGAGTATTCAAGGCTTCTGTCAGCATAGTTCTCATAGCCCCAGTTATGGCTATACATGTCATTCTCCATAGGCTATCCAATCTACTACTGACTTTTCCTTGGCTTACTTTCTGCCACGATGATTACAGCATAGGCCATCAATGGTCTAATGATCAATGTATATATCCACATTACCATTGATTGTCTTCTCGATGACCCTTTTACATGCATACAGCAAGTTCTTGGCCTGGATTATGTTGCTTTCTATATGTGGATTCCAGGTTAGATTTTTATCTAACACTACACCTAGGTGCAGTGCCTGTTTTTCCATATATATATCTTGCCCAAAGAGCTTCAGTGATCTCTCGCCTTCTAATTTCCTCCTTGTAAAAGGGACCAGAGTTACCTTGTTCGGGTTGACTGATAGTTGCTCTTCTCTACACCAGTTCTCCACAAGGTTAAGTGATCTTTGCATGAGGTCCTGGATAACGCTCATCACTAGGGCTCGGATTCGAGCATATTAGCATATCTTCTTCCTGAATAGTACACATTGAAAGAAGCCTTTCGGTGGTATTTTCATCTCTCTGGGACCAAGAGAATTTAAATTTATCGAGCATATAAATGCATAAAACTGTGGTTTTCAGAATAGAAGCATATAAATGCATATTCTTGTTGTTTTTTGTCTAAATAGTTTGTTTTTGTTCGGATTCCGCCCCCCCCCCCCCGAATTCGGGCCCTGACCATCCTTAGGGTTCTATAACAGAAATAATTATTGAAAAGCCTATCTGGTGCGAATAATAGAAGCGCAGGTTTTTAACCTTTAGTCAGGTCATTCACACACCCTGATTGGCCTCTGCCAGATTAGAGTGCAACTCGTCAGATAAGCTCTGGAAGCCCCAAGCATCCTTTCACTTTGAAATGTGAGGTATTTTAGTGGTGTGCCTATTTTGAGAACCAGTATTGTTTAGGTGGCTTTTCCCATGAAGTGGTGGAAGATCCGACCCGGTCAAGTGAAGTTTCTGCTTTCTACTCTCAGTTCGTAATCGTATCCGTATGTACCTATCTAGTTCTTGTGATTTCTAAATACGCGATGCCTAAAGTTAAGGAATCTCTGAGTGTTTTACTCTGACGATGTACAAAGGAAGACCCTGACTTGTTTTCTACTGATGGGAAAATTCTTTTCTGCAAAATATGTGAAAAAGAGGTAAGTTCTTATTGACATTTTCACATCTATGTTCTTAAAGATATTACTGGTCAAACAGTTGGAATTTCAAGTAAGCCGTATGTGCAGCATATGGTGCCTACCTACTAGGTAAGTAGAGAGAAGGCTAAGAATTCGGAGTGTAGACCTGTTAGATTCTCAGATTTTACATTTCCGAGACGGAAATTGACGTTTGGATTTGCTGGTTTTTCATGGGATCGTTGAGAGGGTGCTCGTATTTCTACTGCAATACTTGAAAATAATTTCATAGTCCACAATGCTTTATATTGGTTCATTCAATGTATTTTTTCTCACTTATGCATGTTGTTGTTTGAGTCATCAGTCCATAGACTGGTTTGATGCAGCTCTCCATGCCACCCTATCCTGTGCTAACCTTTTCATTTCTACGTAACTATTGCATCCTACATCTGCTCTAATCTGTTTGTCATATTCATACCTTGGTCTACCCCTACCATTCTTGCCACCTACACTTCCTTCAAAAACCAACTGAACAAGTCCTGGGTGTCTTAAGATGTGTCCTATCATTCTATCTCTTCTTCTCGTCAAATTTAGCCAAATCGATCTCCTCTCACCAATTTGATTCAGTGTCTCTTCATTCGTGATTCGATCTATCCATCTCACCTTCAGCATTCTTCTGTAACACCACATTTCAAAAGCTTCTATTCTCTTTCTTTCTGAGCTAGTTATCGTCCATGTTTCACTTCCATACAATGCCACGCTCCACACAAAAGTCTTCAAAAACATCTTTCTAATTCCGATATCAATGTTTGAAGTGAGTAAATTTCTTTTCTTAAGAAAGCTCTTCCTTGCTTGTGCTAGTCTGCATTTTATGTCCTCCTTACTTCTGCCATCGTTGGTTATTTTACTACCCAAGTAACAATATTCATCTACTTCCTTTAAGACTTCGTTTCCTAATCTAATATTTCCTACATCACCTGCCTTCGTTCGACTGCACTCCATTACTTTTGTTTTGGACTTATTTATTTTCATCTTGTACTCCTTACCTAAGACTTCATCCATACCATTCAGCAACTTCTCGAGATCTTCAGCAGTCTCAGATAAAATAACAATATCATCCGCAAATCTCAAGGTTTTGATTTCCTCTCCTTGGACTGTGATTCCCTTTCCAAATTTCTCTTTGATTTCCTTTACTGCCTGTTCTATGTAAACATTGAAAAGGAGAGGGGACAAACTGCAGCCTTGCCTCACTCCTTTCTGGATTGCTGCTTCTTTTTCAAAGCCCTCGATTCTTATCACTGCAGACTGATTTTTATACAGGTTGTAGATAATTCTTCGTTCTCGGTATCTGATCCCTATCATCTTCAGAATCATAAATAGCCTGGTCCAATCAACATTATCGAATGCCTTTTCTAGATCTACGAATGCCATGTACGTGGGCTTGTCCTTCTTGATTCGATCCTCTAAGATCAGACGTAAAGTCAGGATTGCTTCACGTGTTCCTACATTTCTTCTGAAGCCAAATTGATCTTCCCCCAACTCAGCTTCAACTTGTTTTTCCATTCTTCTGTAAATAATACGTGTTAAAATTTTGCAGGCATGAGATACTAAACTAATAGTGCGGTAGTTTTCACACCTGTCAGCACCGGCTTTCTTGGGAATAGGTATAACAACATTCTGCCGAAAATCGGATGGGACCTCTCCTGTCTCATACATCTTGCACACTAAATGAAATAACCTTACCATGCTGGTTTCTCCTAAGGCAGTCAGTAATTCAGATGGAATATCATCAATTCCAGGTGCCTTGTTCCTATTTAGGTCACTCACAGCTCTGTCAAACTCTGACCTCAAAATTCGGTCTCCCATTTCATCAGCATCAACAGCCCCTTCATGTTCCAGAACGAAATTATCTACATCGTTACCTTGATACAACTGTTGGATATGCTCCTGCCATCTTTCTGCTTTGTCTTCATTCCCTAGAAGTGGCTTTCCATCTGAGCTCTTAATATTCATGCACCTAGATTTCCTTTCTCCAAAGGTTTCCTTGATTTTCCTGTATGCAGCATCTACCTTTCCCAGGACCATACAGCCTTCGACATCCTTGCACTTCTCCTTCAGCCATTCTTCCTTAGCTACCTTGCACTTTCTATCCACTTCATTCTTTAATCGCCTGTATTCTTTTCTGCCCTCTTCATTTCTAGCATTCTTGTATTTTCGTCGTTCATCAATCAGGTCTAGTATCTCCTGAGTTATCCACTGATTCTTAGTTGATATTTTCTTCCTTCCTAACATTTCTTCAGCAGCCCTACTGACTTCATTTTTCATGACTCTCCACTCTTCCTCTACTGTGTTTCCTTCGGCCTTTTCATTTAGTCCTTGTACAACATGTTCCTTGAAACAATCCATCACACTCTTTTCTTTCAACTTGTCTAGATCCCATCTTTTTGCATTCTTTCCTTTCTTCAGTTTCTTCAACTTCAGATGGCATTTCATGACCAACAAGTTGTGGTCAGAGTCCACGTCTGCTCCTGGGAAAGTTTTGCAATCCAACACCTGGTTTCTGAATCTCTGCCTAATCATAATGAAGTCTATTTGATACCTTCCAGTGTCTCCAGGTCTCGTCCACGTATACAGCCGTCGTTTGTGGTGTTTGAACCAAGTATTGGCGAGGACTAAATTATGGTCAGTGCAGAATTCAACCAGCCGACTTCCTCTTTCGTTCCTTTGTCCCAATCCAAATTCTCCTACTGTGCTACCTTCTCTTCCTTGGCCTACCACTGCGTTCCAGTCTCCCATCACAATTAGATTCTCGTCACCTTTGACATATTGTATTAAATCTTCTATCTCCTCATATATTCTTTCAATTTCTTCATCATCCGCTGAACTAGTAGGCATATAGACCTGCACTATTGTGGTGGGCATTGGTTTGGTGTCTATCTTGGCGACAATAATTCTTTCACTATGCTGGTCGTAGTAGCTTATCCGCTGCCCTATTTTCTTATTCATTATTAAACCAACTCCTGCATTACCCCTGTTTGATTTCGTGTTGATAATTCGGTAGTCGCCTGACCAAAAATCCTGTTCTTCCTGCCAACGTACTTCACTTATACCAACTACATCTAACTTTAGCCTATCCATCTCCCTTTTCAGATTCTCTAACCTACCACAACGATTCAAACTTCTAACATTCCACGCTCCGACTCGCAGAATGTCAGTATCCATCTTCCTGATGATCGCCCCCTCTCGTGTAGTCCCCACCCGGAGATCCGAATGGGGGACTAGTTTACCTCCGGAATATTTTACCCGGGAGGAAGCCATCATCAGTACATCATTCATACAGAGAGAGCTGCATGTCCTCGGGAGGTGGTTACGGCTGTAGTTTCCCGTTGCTTTCAGCCGTGTAGCAGTATCAACACAGCTAAGCCATGTTGAGTATTATTACAAGGCCGTATCAGTCATCAGTCACTTATGCATACCTACCTATTTTCAGATCAAGATTTCAAAGGGTTTTCAATTTTCCCAACATAAAGCCTCAAGTGGGCACTCAGCAAAAGTCGAAGAATTTTAAAAAAGGAAATTGAAGAAACAAGCGCTGATACAACCTTTGTTCAATCAGCAACAGCACTCGGACGAGTTCTCTTCCAGAGTTTGTAGGGCGTTTTTAAGCGCCAACATACTCCTCTACAATGTTGAACATGCTGAGAATAGAGCTCTCTTCAAGGACTTTGCAGGAAGAGAGTTGCCTCATGAGTTGACCCTACGTAAAAATTACGTTTCTTCAGAGTATGAAAAGGTATGAATTCATGCACGATTGCCGTATTCTGCATTCTCGTTTAAACAATTTAGAAGTAATTTTAACATGGATCTGGCTCTGTCGTAATGAAGGTAATCTCTCGATATTACCTTCATCCCACGAAGAATATTCATTCAGGTACTTTCTTCACCAGGTTCTACACACAATCAGGGACGACATCGGGAGCCACCCAATTTGGTTATCTATCGACGAGACCACAGACAGTTGTGGAAGATACATGGCCAACGTTATTGTTGGAAAACTCAGTCCCAGTGAACCGGGGAAGGGCCACCTAATTCTGTGCAGGGAGCTAGATGTGACAAACCATGGTACCATTGTACGAACAGTGCAAGCAGCTCTGCGGAAGTATATTTTTGTTAATTTAGTTTTCGAGCGTTTTGCCGAAGAAGAATAAGTACAGTCTGGCTATAATTTCAATGCATTCTACGTATGCTCAGTGAAGACTCTGATAGTTCAGTACCTCTTACAGTCGTACGACATGTCAGAATCCCGTTAACTGAACGGTTCACCCTTCATTTTATGCATTCCTATTTCAGGCTTGCTGTGGCCAACCTTTTCAGATGAGGAGGTAAACAAAGTACTCGCATTGGTGACTGATGCTGCTCCCTACATGATTAAGGCTGGGAAGAGCCTCAAGCTTCTCTACCCGAAGATGTTAAATGTTACTTGTCTTGCCCATGCAATGCACAGACTTGCTGAGGAGCTGCACGAAAAATTGTCCAGCGTCAACAGAGTCATTTCCTCAGTGAAGAAAATTTTCGCCAAGGCTCCTTCTCGCGTCCGTGCCTTCAAGACGATGCATCCAGAGCTCCCTTTACCTCACGAGCCCATATTGACGTGATAGGGAACTTGGATCTTGGCTGCCTTGTATTACGCTGAAAATTATAGGGCAATTGAAGATGTAAGACTATTTGAAATGTTTAAAATCTTCTCATTTACGAGGTTTTCTCCATCAATCTTTTCATACCTTTTATCTTCACTCCATCATACGACGCCTAATTTTGTAATTTTCTCAGTTATTACCCTTGGCTAATGTTTTTCATTTATATTTTTTCCAGGTGATCAATACGTTTGATGAGGCGGACAGCAAGTACATCGCGAAGGCTAACGCTGCTTTTAAAATGAAGGGCTTGATGCCATCCTTGACTTTCATAAAAGCCTACATGAGCGTCATTCCTGAGGCCATCCTAAAGTTGGAATCGCAAGTGATGGAGTTGGTTGAAGTGGTCGCTACAATACAAGGAGTCATCCAAGAAGCCAACTCGTGGCCTGGAGAGACTGGGAAAACCGTGAAACAAAAATTGGAGTTCGTGCTGGCTCGAAATCCCGGTTGGAGTGCAGCGTTGGACTTGGAGAGGATGCTGCGTGGCGAGTCTGCACTGTCAGAGGATTTTCCGAACTACTCTGCACAAGAAGCAGCATCATTCAAGTATTTACCTCTCGTGTCTGTTGACGTCGAAAGATCATTCTCATCATTGAAACTTTTGACTGATTTAAGAAAATCATTCAAAACTGAAAACATAGAAAAAATTCTTGTTGTACAGAGCATTGCAGATCTACTTCATTGACTCGCCTAATTCTGAACATCTTGTAAATGAACTTTTAAACTGTAACTTTTATAAGAAAACTTCTCATATATATACTTGAAACTTGAATGTGAGTATATCGCAGTGTATCATACATACAATTAGAAAATACAGTTCATATATAAAGATATGTTATTGGTTTTTTCGTTTCACTTTCCTTTCTATAGTTTTTAACGGTGTTTTTCGAGCATATTCTGCATATTTAACAGCATATAATGGGTTTTTCGAGAATATCTATGAAGCATATAATGGGTTTTTCGAGCATATCTATCGAGCATATAATACATGGTTTTTGAGCATATCTGGAGATTTTATCGAGCATATCGATCAGAGCCCTACTCATCACCTTACCTCATACCACAATCAATAGGTCATCTGTGCATCCTTGTGTATAAAAACCCTTTTCATTGAGCATAGCTATGATTTTGTTCACCACGAGGTTCCACAGCAGAGGCGAAAGAACTCCTCCCTGAGCACAGCCTCGAGAGGCCCTAACCGTAAGAGTTTCTTCAAACAGGGTTGCGTTCATCTTCCTTCCGTCTAACATGGATTTAATCCATTATTTGATGACAGTTTTGCTCATGTTGCTCTTTTCTAATGCTTTGATCATAGTCATAGGTTGTATTGCTGAAGGCTCCTTCTATATCTAGAAATGCTGCCAGTGCAATTTCTTTATATTCTAGGCTTTCCTCTAGTTTACAAACCAACTGGTGGAGTGCTACTTCAGTGGATCTGCCAGGTCTATATGCAAAGTGATTTTCATGTAACGTTAAGTTCAATTGCACCGTTCCAGAATTTTCTCCATTGCTTTCAGCATGAAGGAGGTTAAAACATAATTGTCTGTATGCTTTGGCTTGGGCATAATTTGCCCTTCCAGGCTTAGGTATGAATACTGCTTTAGCTTCAGACCATGATTTCGGTACGTACTTTCCGTTAAAGCTAGACTAGCTCTGAAAAGGTTCATCTGGGCATTGACGAGTATCTCCCGTCCTTCCAGTAGGAGTATCGGAAGTATCTCATCTGGCCCCGGAGCCTTTATAGGATGAAACATGTCGATTGCCCATTTTACATGGTTATGTTTTATTATTCTGTTGGCACAGTTCCAGTCTGCTCTTCGAGCTCCGGTCTCTGTTCGAACCGTTTCTTCTTCTGTCATCTCCTCAGCCTCTGGAAAGTGACACGCCATTAGTATCTCCAGCGTGTCCCTCCCCGCCTGAGTAAATGACCCCTCTGGTTGCTCTAGTGTCCCCATTTGATTTATATGGGTTGCTTTCAGAACCTTCTGGAGCCTTGCTGTTTCAATGTGTGATTCCACTTTCTCACAGAAGTCTCCAAGATTTTCTTTTTTGCTTTCCATATCTCTAGGTTATACTCAGTGTGTTTCCTATGATATGCATCCCACAAAGCATTTCTAGATGATATTCTATACATCATCCTAACCTCTTTTTTTTATTTTGACTAGTTTGTTGTTCCTCCATCTTACCTTTTTGGTGTTTTTCTTTTCTTTGAGAGGACAGTTTTCATGGAATGAGTCTATAATGACCTCTTGTAATAGTTCCACTGCCTCATCCAATTCTTTCTGTCCTCTCATGTTAGTTTGAATTTTTTTTACAGCCTTCCCTAGTATTTCTCTGTATCTGCCCCACTTAGTTCTTTTTGGATCTCTCAATCCCACATGGTCTCATATCTATTGCAAATTGAATGTGCTGGTGGTCTGCCAGTGATAGTTCCTCTAGCATCTTCTAGTCTTTAATACTTTGTACAGTAAAGTTTGCAATATCCGTAGTGCTTAGTGTATGTCTATTACCTCCCTACGATTTTTATTTATAAATGTAGGCTTGTTTCCTAGGTTTAGTATCGTCAACTCAGTTCCAATAATAAACTCTAGTAAAGACTCACCTCTTCCATTGCAGTTTGTGCTGCCCTATGATCTGTGGTGTGAATTTGCATCTGCTCGAAGGTCTAGGTGTTCGCCTTTCCTCTTTGCATTGCAAATTAGGTTCCCAACTTCTTCTAATGGGGGTAGATTAGTTGAGTAATATGGGACGTATGCAGAGCCTATGGTTTTTTTTCTTTGGGTCCCTTCGAATTTCCAAGTTTAATCTTGGTCATGTTTAAGTCCCACGAACAGTGTTCCTGCAACATAAGACATTTTAATTTCCTGCTCGCAAGAAGACATGTTCTGGGCATTTCCGATGTTGTATCATATATCAGCTTACGTCCAGATTCCGCCAGTCCTGCTACTCTGCCCTTGACTACACACGGCTCTTGAATAAGGGCAATGTCAATAGCCTCGGACTTGAACTTGCTGGCAAAATTTGCAACAGCTGCTTTTTTATGCGGAAGATTGGCCTGAAGGACCTTCAGCTCCATTTTATCAACGTTGGGTTTCGTTTTTCCCCTGATGACTTGAAACTTGATCTTCCAAAGTCCGAGCTTAGCCTGTAGGCTTCTCTTTTTGAGCTCTTCAAAGTCTCTTTCACAAAGGGCTAAAACGACTGTCCTTCCTGTCTTATCGATTGAAGTGGCATTCAGCACTCTCCACTCTTATGTTAGAAGTTTGGTATTGTGCTGAGTGATTCTGACAGCAGTCTGCTCTACTGGAGCTTATGTTGCCATTTCTTGTTTTGAGTCAGCGACAGCCTGTCCAATTGGGACTTCAGTCTCCATTTTTTCAATTTGGGCTTGCTCCTGGATCTGCTCTACTGGAGCTTCCTTAGCTTCCCGTGATGTCGAAATTTTTGAAATTGATTCCTTATAAGCATCCGTATTTTAATCAATCATAGGGTTTTTGCCCCTTCTAGGGTCCTGAGCGTCGTTCTCACCATCCATGGTGAGGCATACAGACAGACATACATTGTCCTCCCGCAACTTAGGCTCTCCGTAGCAGAGACCACGCCCCTCAGTCGTCCATCCATCGGTCTGCCCCTGGCCTGAACCTAGCCAGGTTTGTTCCCCCTTCAGTAGGCGTACTCACGTGGTCTCCACTTGGCATTATCATGACTGAGTTGACAACCATGCCTTTCCCCCTAGGTTGGGATCGCCCCTTTCCCAACCCGCGGCTCATCCAGGCTACGTAGAGCAAAGTGATATGTTGGTTCCAGGACCCCGCAGTGAGCCTTCACCTCGATCACCAGCCCCACTTCAACCTGAACCACCTTATCACCCATGTGGAGGAACCATGGATGCCTCTCTAGCATGTGTGGGCGAGGCCTCCACTTCCAAGCCTTGACTTGGGCTAGTAACAATCATTTGTGACTTAAAATTCCACTATTCTACTCATAAGTAACAATTTGTCAGGTACAACTTTCTTAAACTTGGAATTGTTCCATGGCGTTCTTGTGATCCACATTAAAACTTCTGATCTATGTTGATAAAATGTTTTATAAATACACAAGTGAGTCTATGTAATGTTATGGTATGTTCATCAGTGTGGGTTGTCGATCTTGAGACGTGCACTCCTCAGTTTTTATGCTACTTAATTGCATTAAAATATCATGACGTATTATCTTCTTCCATTTTATGGCTCACTGTGTGGCATTGAATCAGTGCGAATGCTCCCTCTTCACAGTTATCGGTGTATGTTGTTCAGGAGCACGTCGTGCACAGCATACACCGATACACATGTCCAACAACACAACTGTGAAGAGGGAGCATTCGCACTGATTCAATGCCACACAGTGAGCCATAAAATGGAAGAAGATAGTACGTCATGATACTTTAATGCAATTAAGTAGCATAAAAACTGAGGAGTGCACGTCTCAAGATCAACAACCCACACTGATGAACATACCATAACATTACATAGACTCACTTGTGTATTTATAAAACATTTTATCAACATAGATCAGAAGTTTTAATGTGGATCACAAGAACGCCATGGAACAATTCCAAGTTTAAGAACGTTGTACGTGACAAATTAAGTGTTACTTATGAGCAGAATAGTGGAATTTTAAGTCACAAATGCAGGTCATGTGAACTTCGACGATTGTTTTAAACACTACAACTGCATTATTCATATCATATGACATTCTTTACTAGATCTAGCATGTTTTATATTTATGTTAATATTAGATAATATGGTATGATATATTAACGCAATTAAGTAGCATAAGTGCACGTCTCAAGACCAACAATCCATACTGATGAAAATATTAGAACATTTGTATAAACTCACCTGTATATTTACATAATGTTTTATTAACTCAGATCAAAAAGATTTAATGTGGACCGCAAGAACATTATGAACATTTCCAAGTTTAAGAATATTGTATTTTAACTAATTATATGTTATTATGAGTAGAATAGTGAAGTATTAAGTCTCTAACACAGGTCATGTCAATGTCGACGATTGTTTCAAAACCATTAGTAAAACACTAATACTACAGCACCATTATTCATATCATATGACATTCTTTATTAGATTTAGTGATATTTTATAATTGTATGTTACGTTAACATTAGATTATATGACCAGCTGAGGATGACCTCGAAGGAGGTCGAAACCGGTCCTGTATATTCATAAGGACAAAATACAGGATTGATTAGGTGGAAAGCTCCCATCTTTATAATTGTGTATATTGAACATCAATACGGACATGAAACTAATAGATTATAATAAACTAGGTCGTGTCGATTCTTGAATCTGTCAATCCAGCCATTAGATACTTTAAAATCACAAAGTCTCCCATCTTTTGTGCAATAAGTGTTGCCTGAGCTCGAACCACAATACCATGAACTGGCATGTTTGAAGCCTGCGCTTGCACATACCACTTTAGAACAACTTCTTCTAATTCTGTGAACTGACCCTGGCGATTTTGTTTTCTTTGAGGTTTTTCTCTTGTTCGAAAGTAGTTTCAATCAGTTTACGTTTGCTAACAATTGTATTTAATGTTGACGGAGGAATGTTCTAACTTACGCGCTACATCCACACACTTCATATTTGGATTGCAATCCACTTCTTGAAGGATTTGTAGTTTTTCACTGTTTTGTATTTGTCTCACTTTCTTCCTCTACATTGCAAACGAATAATGCCCAGGTAAAAATAGCCAAGAACACTATAACACTCTATGGCAAGCTATCATCGCTGAATGAATAGATGACAATACAGCGGCCACACTCACTCCTAAACTGGTAATCTTTAAATCACTATAACAGTCATTTATTATTAAACTGTACCCTCTTTATTCAATACATTATGGTTAATGTGACTTTAAAAACCTTACATTTCACACTTGTCACATTTATACATGTTTTGATCCTAATTGGATCCTCATCAGTAGATTACTAAAAATTAACATATACATGTCATAGTTAAAAACATTTAAGATTGAAGCAAGAATGGTGTTATGAATGTTAAAATGTTCTTATTAAGAAAAAGTGCATGCTCTTATAAGGTCGTGTTAAAATTTTCAGTGTGCACCGTTATCCACTTGTCGTAATATCCTCTTGATGTTTCATTAGTTCGTTGTTCAACTGGGCAAAGAAGGCAACCATACCACTGAGACATATGCAATTACAGTAATCCTTATTGGCAGCAAACCAAATCATGAAATATCAGTTAATAATCATTCCTAGTCCAATTAGCAGACTTTTAACTTTTTGGTTTATATACCAGTGTTGAGATGCTGGCTATATGGTCTACTCATTACCAGGCCTAAATTATTAGTTATGTTGCCGGTGGTGAGAAATCAATAACGTGGATGGAAACTAAGGAACTCGAAAATATTTTTGAAGAATTCAATTAAAATTATTTTTTTTGGTTGCTGTAAGTTTATGTAAATTTTTTTGTGTTTTATTTGTTGTGAAATTTTGTGGATTTAAAGAATTTTCAGGACTCGCAGAAGAGACAATTATATTTAGTGTTTAAAAAAAAAGGGACATTGATTTTGGGGTATTGCCAAGACCTCCAGTAGTGTACATGTTGTAACCCATTTTTTGTATCACCCTGTAGTTGCCACGTAGAGGCTTCGATCACGAAATCGCTGAGTTTCGCAATCGAAACCTCTAGAATATATTTCCCACATTACCATATTAGGTAAGGTATTTTCATTGGCTGGAATAACAGCCATTCTGGTTGGTGAAAACTTCGGGTCGAATCATAGGGAGCTTCCCTGATTGGCTGTTTGAGTGTTTCTCAATTTCAGGCCTTTTTGGCTACTCGGTAGTAGCGGGGCTCTGTTCCGCATCTTTGTTTTTCGTACATCTTAACGATCGGACGCACTATAAGTTATATATAAAACAAGTCATGATGTAATAATCCAAAATAACAAACCTGAAGGAACAACATCAGCCGATGATACACCAGGAAAAACATTTTAAATTTCGACAACATACACATGACTACGCAGGGTTACCAACATGACAACTAGAGAAAGGATGTAAGGGAAGCAGGCCGGGAAGCCCTACAGAGGACGAGATCTTACGTGACGTTGTAGGGTTTACTCACAATAAAGAATTTTAACAAGGTAAAAAACACCAATTAAAATGATTACATTATCAATTAAGAAAAAGGTTAATTCGAACCACGAGGTTTCTATCAGTGGTTCTTCAGAAAATCAAATGGCAACACAATATTACGATACATTTAGGAAGGTGAGCATAACTTCGATAATGAAATTTACAAGGAAAATTGAACAGGGAATATGACATAATTTCAACCATCTTACAAGGCAAATAGAAAAGTTTACAAAGAAAGTAACAACGGAAATCTGAATTTAGCGCAGAGGCCTTTAGAGGTGGAGTCCTCTCCTAATAGACGTCAGCGAGGGATGCATAGCTCAACAGGTATACACTAAATTGACGCTGCATTACTGGAGGCAACCCGAATGGAAAAATTAAAATTTACATTTACACAAAAGGTTAATAAAAGGAATTGCCTCCAAAACAAAGGATATGCCTAGCTGACGAACTAAGGTATAACAAAACCAAAACGGTGAAAACCAGGGTCTAAGATAAACTCCAAACAAATGAATTTACATAATAATTTAACATTTGAGAAAAGAAAGCATGCTTACCCCGGGATGACTGGAGCCGCTGAGCGGACCACCTTACAAGGTGCGTCCGACCGTTAAGACGTACGAAAAACAAAGATGCGGAACAGAGCCCTCCCTACTACCGAGTAGCCAAAAAGGCCAGAAATTGAGAAACACTCAAACAGCCAATCAGGGAAGCTCCCTATGATTCGACCCGAAGTTTTCACCAACCAGAATGGCTGTTATTCCAGCCAATGAAAATACCTTACCTAATGTGGGAAATATATTCTAGAAGTTTCAGTTGCGAAACTGAGCGATTTCATGATCGAAGCCTCCACGTGGCAACTACAGGGTGATACAAAAAATGGGTTACAACATGTACACTACTGGAGGTCTTGGCAATACCCCAGAATCAAAGTCTCCTTTTTTTAAACACTAAATATAATTGTCTCTTCTGCGAGTCCTAAAAATTCTTTAAATCCACAAAATTTCACAACTAAAACACATAAAAATTTACATAAATTTACAGCAACAAAAAAAAGAAAATATTTAATTGAATTCTTCAAAAATGTTTTAGAGTTCCTTAGTTTCCATCCACGTTATTGATTTCTCACCACCAGCAACAAGTTAAGGGTTAACAATGAGAGCCTTGTGCCGAACCCCCTCCCCTACATATCTAACGCGATGTGAATAGATGCGCATATCGGGAGAATTGAGGTGCGGACCCCGATTAGGGAAGGCAGAAAGACAACCCTGAACTGAAGATGGCCCTCGTTATTAGTGAACAAGGATGATTATCCAAGACTACTATAAATAAAACGCTGAATAAACGTAAGGACAGGGTTTATTAATAAGGTTAGTATTTGAATCAAGAAGCATGAAAAGGAAGCCAATTGTACAAGACAAACCAATAAATAAAAACATGAACATACCTTCTGAAGCGTACCTCTCGGCATCGTCGAGTGAGCTCAACATAATTAATAATGAAACACTAAAAATATATTATTACCAGCTCACTGATTCAGTAACAACCTCGTTACAATTAGCATTCCAATCAAATTGCCGTGCGCACGGTAATATAAGCAGTATCCTTTTACGAGATTACATTATTCACACCACCGCTATTCACGCAACAACAATAGAAGAATGTCAGCCCACACGTCCAGAGAGATCAACATAAAAGCGGAAGAAATTAAAAGAAGGTATCAACAAGGCGCTGAGTACAGCATCTCTGGTCCAGAGGATTACAGGCATGCGCGATGACAGAAAATATGAAAATAGACGTGGCCGACAGGCGGCTGGGCCGAACCCAAAGTAAAGACTTGGACAAATAAATAACAATGCTGTACCAAGAAAAGAAAATAAGGTACAGGAACAGGATCAAAAAATTAAAATCATAATTTAAATAAACTAATCGATAGCCCATCTTTCACTTTGTTCAGACACCAACATTCATTCGAAACATTCACACGAGTTGCCAGTACACATCACATGACTCACTTTAACACAGTCCCAGGTCTTGCACATTTCAACAAGTAGCGTGCACTACGGGAGCACAATATAAATGTATATATATTTTTATATAATCAGGGGAAACAGGCAGAATCACGTACCAAAGCCCATCAAGCTCGAGCTTCGTACGACCCAAATGAAACTTTTAGTCGACACGAAAGTCATGGCTTCATAGATGGCGAAGTACAACAAAACGAAGTGCACCAAAATGCGATGAGTCGGAGACCAAAATTCCAGATGAACAGTAATCATAATAACAAGCACTGGCACTCACACAGGTCATTACACGCACCGAAGTACAAAGACGCACGTCGACCAGTTATCAAGGATTGTAAAAAAAAATGTTAACAAACATCGTGGTAATAAAGTAACAACTAAAAGCACATACCTGTTATATCCATACTTAACTTACGATATGAATGTAGTAAAAGCTCTTTTAAATAAGTTAAAAATCCACCTAAAACAGAGAAAGGCAATTCCAGACCGCCTTGGCTCCATTGTTAAATTATCTCGAGTAAGCAAGGCAAAGATATGCTTCAAAAGATAAAACCTAGTTGTCTCGTAAAAGAAAAGATCGTCAATACACGTCATGCAGAGTGCTGCGCTCTGAAGCGCACCGATGGATATACATAAGTTTTTTGAACTGAGGTCGACACAACTCATTTGCATAGTAAAACATTGCATTTGAGAAACATGCTAATGGAGCATGGTTCAGCCTCCGTGGCTCAGATGGCAGCGCGTCGGCTTCTCACCGCTGGATACCGTGGTTCAAATCCCGGTCACTCCAAGTGAGATTTGTGCTGGACAAAGCGGAGGCGGGACAGGTTTTTCTTTGGGTACTCCGGTTTTCCCTGTCATCTTTCGTTCCAGCAACTCTCTCCGTTATATTTTCATAGCATTTATCAGTCATTAATAAATCACTTTGAGAGTGGTGACCCCATCGTACTAATAGCCTATATAAGATTCATTCAGTACATCCCTGACCCAGTCCATGACTGGAAAACAGGTCGTAGGTGTTCATTTGCAGTTAACAATGTTTTGCTCATTGGCTTAGCTGCTGGCTTCCAACCCAGCAGGCTGAGGTTCAAAGGCTGGTTGATTCTGGTCGAGATTTTCATCTCGATAATCACGTGACGTCAAGAAGAGCAGCTAGTCTTAAACCCCCTGACCAAAACCAAAATGAGCCAAGGTGGCTCCAACGACCCCAGAAATAACTGGATAAGCTGAAGGAATTTTTTTAAGTTCACAATGAATTAAGTTGAAAACTAATGTAAATCTTACCTTTCATCAAAGCATCTGTTGAGTATGATGTCCAATGTTCTTGTTAGAAGTGTTGCAGCAGGGTAATAAATTCTGAACCACTCTAATCTTTGCCTCCTCCAGGCAAGTTTGGTTGTGCGGTTAGGGGCGGGCGGCTGTGAGCTTGCATCCGGGAGATAATGGGTTTGAATCCCTCTGTCGGCAGCCCTGAAGGTTGTTTCCCGTGGTTTCCCATTTTCACACCAGGCAAATGCTGGAGTTGTACCTTAATTAAGGCAACGGCCGCTTCCTACTAGCACCTAGGTCTTTCCTATCCCATCATGGCCATAAGACCTATCTGTGTCCGTGCGACGTAAAGCTACTAGCAAAAGAAAACAAGAAATCTTTGCCTCTGAAACTTCACTATCAGTCTTGGATTTCATTCTGCAGGACTTGAAGCGTACTTGTTCTTGTAGACTTTGTTTTAAAGTTCCCCACAAATAATTATTTGCTCCTAATATAAATAACACATTAATAACTGATAACTAACACAAATTATGTTCACCAATAAGTGCAACACTACTAATGTGAGTTCAACAAGAACTCCACTTGTAAACTAAACATTTGTTCCGTATACTTACCGCTAACCACGGCGGCACGCTCTGTCGGGAACAAAGCAAGCATTTCCCCAGTGCACCTGTGTGGCAGCACTAGTCTCTCCCTGTAAAACATGGCGAGGTGGCATTGTTAGAAAAGAAAGTTCTGTACTAGTGGCTTGTTTCATGCTTCTGTCACAGAGATATTTATTTCAAACTACTGAATGAACCTTGTAATTCCTATTTCTTGTTTCAGGAACCATTCATTGACGTTGCTGTTGGTGGTCAGAATGTTCCTGGAGGAAATCCAGGGACTTTACTGGTGTGGGCTATAACTGCTCATGGAAGGGTAAGTAGTATTCTTTTGTGCTTGCCAACACTGCATTTATATTAAAACTGAAAATAATAATTACATCTGAGTTTATGCAGAATTTTGATTTGTTGATTCAAGTCTGTGTAATACCTGGTGAGAAGCAAAGGACCTAACACACCTGAAAATAGAGCTTAAAGTACTGAAACCTTGGCCTGTTATAATTTCTTGTTCTTGTTCTTTATGTCTGTTCCTGACTCTTGTATTGAACTATTCAAGTCTTGTAAAAAATGTGTGTACCTGGTTGAGTGATGTGGCCAATGTTGTGGGATCAAATCTCAACTTAGTCAGCTGGGCTGAGTTGCTCAGTCAGTAGAATGCTGAGGTCAGTCCGGTGGTATGTGAAGGTGTTCAAATCATAGTGACCATGTTGTGGAGAGTAAGGGAAAATCAGGGAAATAGACAAAAAAAATTGGAAAGTCAGGGAAATCTTCCCCAAGGATGGATTTGAGGGGATATTTTTAGGCTCTAGTGTGTTGTAACCCAGGCAATTGTAGCATTTCTTTCAGGTATTTTTTCACAAGAAGTACATAACAATTGTACAGTTTTTGTTGTGACCTAGTGCCATTTCTTTCAACCATTTTTATGTTCTTTTTTATTTCAGTTCTAGGATGCTTTCTTGAAACTCATGACAATGGCTAACAAGCAGTGTACGTTTAATAAAATTTGGCTAGACAGTAAAATGTTAAGTCATTACTTTCATTTTTAGTCCCTATTGAAAATAGCGATCTCACTTAATTTACACAAGGTATACATTTATTATTCAACCTATTCAATACATACAGTAGCACGTTATGTGGTTAATTAGACATAAAAGATGTGAATATTATGGACATGTTTCACCCTTCTTATTGGGCATCATCAGCATATTAACTAATCTTAAAACAAACATTTTTAAAAACACGATAACATTTATGGTTTATAAGAATTGAGCTAAGGTTTGTTATGATATTAAAATTTATGGAACAGTGGTTAAAAAATATGATATTGGGAAGTACAAGCACTTGTTAAAATTATTGTAGACTAATTTAAAATCTTGTCTAAAAAGTATTTGTATCGATATAAAGTTCTAAAAAAAGTGGCGTGTATCTGGAACTGAAATGGACCCTCTTTGTTGTGAAAGTCAGCCTATATTTGCTGCGGTAGCTGCTAATGTAGGTCAGAGGGTGAATTTGGTTTGTATTATACGTTCCAACATTAAAAGATAGGTTAAGAAAAGGCGAATGTTACGATGTATCTTTAGTAAGTTGATTAGTTTAAGATACTCTCTGATATAACCGCTGCGAAAGTTTACTGGTTGGAGCTGCTATGAGGAGAGATTATATCAGTATTTGAAGGTTATACTTGATTTTCACATAAAAGTGTAGTCTTCTAGAAGATGAAGGAACATCGATGTATAGAGTGTCATTAAACTGCAAAAGAACAAAAAGACGTATTTGACGTGTGTGTTTAAAACTTATGTAAATGTCCAATATTGTGTGTTATGTAAAGTGGGTACTTACTCAAACGCCGTATGTATATCTATCTTGTTGTGTTAGCAGCATTGGTCTGTCTGGAGTTCCTACTTCGCGTGTTGTAAGGATGTGACGGAGGGAGGGAGGCCATGGTGAGGGGGAGCGGAATTGGGCGGAGCATTATATGTTGGTGTCAATGAGGGAGGGGGACTGTTTGGAGCGGCAAGTGCAGGCTTAGTATTCAGGGGGGATAAGTGGAGTTGTTGATACGACGAATTTAAATGTTCGTGGGATCTTGTTTTGCTTTGGATTGACTGTTTCTAGTAACTTAGGCGTTAACATATATAAGGGACTCTTAACTTCCGTATCGTCATTAAGGTTGTGATCTTTATTAAATGTTTTTTCCAGAAAAATATATATGTCACAGGAGAACAATATAGTGGAAGTGGAAAGTGTTTTTGAAGACTTTATTTGTAAAGTATGATATAATGTTTTGACCTAACCTGTACTGTGTAATATTTGTAACATATGTATTTGTAAATAGTAGATTTCTATTCTGTACTTACTGGAAGTATCTAGAAAATTGTTGAACAGGGTGTGTGCCTTTTGTGGGTTATGTTTTCTAGAAGGAATTTTCTAACTATTCTGGAAATGGAAGATTCGCGAACGTTTGTATTCGAGAATGTTAGTTAAAGTTCGCGACGAGAGTAGGAATTGTGATTGGTAAACCTAGGAGGGGAGGGGCGGACTCGTACAACCTGATTGGCTACTCCAAGGCCAGAGTTTTCCTATATATAGTGAGCGAGGCTGCGTTCGCAATTATTCGGTCTTGTCTTGGCCTGATCTGCCTTTAGTCTGTGTTGGTCTGCGACGCCTCGCTTCCGGGATGGCGCACCTGCGGGTAAGCACTCTTACTTTCCATTCCGGTTAAAATTTCCGTAATGTTTGGTTGCTATTTCGTATAGGAGTCTGCGCTAGCCTAACCTAGATTCGCCAAATTAATTATTCACGACGCCTTAGCTTTTCTGCTGGGGTTCCCTGTTTGTTTTCGAGGCATTCCCATTTCTTATTTCACTAAATATGTAGATTGAGATTTAATACATTTACCTTGGGGTTTGCCTCTTGTAGTTCAGCGTTGCTTGATATACGCTAGAGTTTAGGAGAGTACATTCACTTCACTATCAATTGTAATTGTTTTTACGTTGCTTTTAACCTACTAAATTGCATTGTACTACTGGATTTGTAACTAGTTGTATAGTTGGTTTGAAGTTTGAAACTCGTAGTGAAGCCCATTATCAAAGAATCTTTAAGTTATGTGTATCACGGAGCTTATAGTTCGTAAGTTGTTATTTGGTGGATTTTGTTCGGAATGTATTTGTAAAATTTCACTTGTAAATAATGTTTGTCAAATTTAAGGATTACGGCGATTTATTTTGGAATCTGCAATCTAAGACATGTCCATGCCCTCGGTAGGTCCTGCCTGTTTCCACTTTCCTGGTTTATTATCCACTAGTTGGCCCTACTGATATTTCGTATTATGTTGTTGTTGGCTGAGACCTGCGTAGGCCAGCTGATGTTCCTCTGTGTGTATGGTGTTTCCTGATAGTGGTGTAGTTGCTCTTACTTCCCTCCTTTACTGTGTTTAGTACTTGTTTGTGTAACCACCGTAGTTAAGGTTACAATATTTATTCTCTAATTCATTTAGAAGTTTACCCTTATTAGTATTCCTGATTATTGAGAGATCCTTTTCTATTGAAGTAAAATGGTGACCTGTTTCCTACATGTGCATACTCATTGCTGAATATTTATTGTGCTTATGTGCATTGAAGTGTTCCACGTATCTTATAAGGAAGCTTCGTCCAGTCTGACCAACGTATGAAAATCCACACTGAGAACATGTTAACCTGTACACTCCTGAGCCTGAATATTTACTGTTGTTATTATTATTATTATTATTATTATTATTATTATTATTATTATTATTATTATTATTATTATTATTATTATTATTATTGATTTTATTATAATTGAAAAATGTTTTGTTTTGTGTTGGTTGTTTTGAAGGCTATGTTCATGTTATATTTGTTGAAAGTGTTAGCAATTTGGTGGATAGCTGTGTTTCTATATGTAAAAGTAGTGTATTTAGTTCTTTTAGGTTTGTCTGGTATAAGGTTTGTGGATAACTTGTTTTTAATCTTATGAAGTAGGCGGTTTACCATTTCGATCTTATAACCATTAATTTTGGCAAGATTCCTTATGTAATTTAATTCTGTTTTTAAGTTTGTAGGGGATAATGGGATTCTTAAAGCTATATATATCAGACTATAAAAAGATGCCTGTTTATGAGAACGGGGGTGTAGTGAGGAATTATTTATGGTTACGGACGAGTGTGTAGGCTTTCTATGAATCTGAAACTCAACGGAGTTATTAGTCCGGGTGACTTATGTCTAGGAATTTTAAGGAGCCTTTGTCTTCGTCTTCCTTAGTGCAATTTACGTTAGGGTTGATGTTATTTAAGCTTTCTAATACTTTATGGCTATTGGTGACATTTTTATCAATTGTTACAAACGTGTCATCCACGTACCTCGACCACAAACAAATCCCTTTAATATTGGCTTTGATTTTTGCGTGTCCATGTAAATATCAGCTAGTATGCCCAAAATTGGGTCTCCCATCGCTAGGCCGTTTTGTTTATAGATTTTCTTATTGAAAGTGATGTAGTTGTTGTCTAAAATAAAATTTAATAGTGTAATGAATTAGTCGGTGTCCATTTTACTGAGGCCACTATGTTTACAGATGTTATTATAGATAAGGTTGATAGTGTCTCTGGTCGGGATGTTTGTGTACATGTTAACCACGTCAAAGGAGCATATTGTATGATGAGGCTGTAGGTTGAACTTATTTAGGGTCTCACAAAAATCAATGGAATTCTTTAAAGGTTGCTTGTTATTAAATGTATAATATCTCTTAAGGAAGCCATGAATATATTTCGAAACTTTATAGGTTGGACTGTTACGGCAGTTGATGATGGGACGTATTGGGATGTCATTCTTGTGTATATTAGGAAGGGCTCTTGCTACTGCTGGGATTCATGTTTGTGAGTATTTGCTGTTCTTGTTCGTTAAAAAGAAATGTAGATTTCTTAAGTAAGATCTTTAAATTACGTTGTATTTTTGCTATCGGGTCCTTATTAACCAACGTGTAACTATTACTATTAAAAAAGTCATCTGTTTTTTGAATATATGTTTCTTTATCTAGTAGAACTATTGAGCCTCCTTTTTCAGCTTTAGTTACAATGCTGCTGTTATTATCTATCTTGGTTTTTATGTTTTGTATTAATGTGTGTTGTTTAGGATCACATTTAGTGTTCAGGTCTTCTGCTAATCTTGGAAGTTTTTTCTTTAAATCTGTTCTAATGTCGTTTTGTATTTCATAAGGTAGTTTGGAAATGTTGGTTTCTATTTCGGCTACTGTATTTATGATGTCTACCTCTTTATTCTTGTTAGGCCAATTATATTTGGGGCCCTTGTTCAAAAGCTCTATCTCTTTATCTGAAAACTGTGTGTCCATCAAATTTACTACTGTAGGAGTGTCGGTATGTGATGGATTTATCTTCTGTTTGTCTGTATTTTGCTTAAAATGTTGTGTTTGGGATATTCTTAATTGCATTAGTTTTTTGTCTAGTGTTGCCTGTTTCTTATCCATCAAATGTGTCAGTTTGTTGTCTACATGTTGGAACGATTTCCATTCGCATGGGACTAATTCTTGGGCTACTGTTAAATGTGTTCTATATAACTGTAGGTTCAATTGGGCTTTCTTTTGGTACTTTGTTTTGATTTCATTCCTTAACCAGATGTCGTTTAGTCTATTTTGAACTCTGTGTGCATTTGTATTATTTAAATTCTTTCTTTGTGTTGATTTCAAGAATTTCGGGATCAATTTCAATTTTAACTTTTTTTTTTTTTTTAGGAAATCTGTATCCTTGTTTAATTTACATATTTTTGTTTTAAGATTGAGAAATTTGTTCAGTTGACATTTTGCCTGGTTGGCTACTATGTTACAAGTCAGGAGTGTACAGGTTAACATGTTCTCAGTGTGGATTTTCATACGTTGGTCAGACTGGACGAAGCTTCCTTATAAGATATGTGGAACACTTCAATGCAGATAAGCACAATAAATATTCAGCAATGAGTATGCACATGTAGGAAACAGGTCACCATTTTACTTCAATAGAAAAGGATCTCTCAATAATCAGGAATACTAATAAGGGTAAACTTCTAAATGAATTAGAGAATAAATATTGTAACCTTAACTACGGTGGTTACACAAACAAGTACTAAACACAGTAAAGGAGGGAAGTAAGAGCAACTACACCACTATCAGGAAACACCATACACACAGAGGAACATCAGCTGGCCTACGCAGGTCTCAGCCAACAACAACATAATACAAAATATCAGTAGGGCCAACTAGTGGATAATAAACCAGGAAAGTGGAAACAGGCAGGACCTACCGAGGGTATGGACATGGCTTAGATTGCAGATTCCAAAATAAATCACCGTGATCCTTAAATTTGACAAACATTATTTACAAGTGAAATTTTACAAATACATTCCGAACAAAATCCACCAAATAACAACTTACGAACTATAAGCTCCGTGATACACGTATCTTAAAGATTCTTTGATAATGGGCTTCACTACGAGTTTCAAACTTCAAACCAACTATACAACTAGTTACAAATCCAGTAGTACAATGCAAGTTAGTAGGTTAAAAGCAACGTAAAAACAATTACAATTGATAGTGAAGTGAATGTACTCTCCTAAACTCTAGCGTATATCAAGCAACGCTGAACTACAAGAGGCAAACCCCAAGGTAAATGTATTAAATCTCAATCTACATATTTAGTGAAATAAGAAATGGGAATGCCTCGAAAACAAACAGGGAACCCCAGCAGAAAAGCTAAGGCGTCGTGAATAATTAATTTGGCGAATCTAGGTTAGGCTAGCGCAGACTCCTATACGAAATAGCAACCAAACATTACGGAAATTTTAACCGGAATGGAAAGTAAGAGTGCTTACCCGCAGGTGCGCCATCCCGGAAGCGAGGCGTCGCAGACCAACACAGACTAAAGGCAGATCAGGCCAAGACAAGACCGAATAATTGCGAACGCAGCCTCGCTCACTATATATAGGAAAACTCTGGCCTTGGAGTAGCCAATCAGGTTGTACGAGTCCGCCCCTCCCCTCCTAGGTTTACCAATCACAATTCCTACTCTCGTCGCGAACTTTAACTAACATTCTCGAATACAAACGTTCGCGAATCTTCCATTTCCAGAATAGTTAGAAAATTCCTTCTAGAAAACATAACCCACAAAAGGCACACACCCTGTTCAACAATTTTCTAGATACTTCCAGTAAGTACAGAATAGAAATCTACTATTTACAAATACATATGTTACAAATATTACACAGTACAGGTTAGGTCAAAACATTATATCATACTTTACAAATAAAGTCTTCAAAAACACTTTCCACTTCCACTATATTGTTCTCCTGTGACATATATATTTTTCTGGACAAAACATTTAATAAAGATCACAACCTTAACAACGATACGGAAGTTAAGAGTCCCTTATATATGTTAACGCCTAAGTTACTAGAAACAGTCAATCCAAAGCAAAACAAGATCCCATGAACATTTAAATTCGTCATATCAACAACTCCACTTATCCCCCCTGAATACTAAGCCTGCACTTGCCCCCCCAAACAGTCCCCCTCCCTCATTGACACCAACATATAATGCTCCGCCCAATTCCGCTCCCCCTCACCATGGCCTCCCTCCCTCCATCACATCCTTACAACACGCGAAGTATGAACTCCAGACAGACCAACGCTGCTAACACAACAAGATAGATATACATACGGCGTTTGAGTAAGTACCCACTTTACATAACACACAATATTGGACATTTACATAAGTTTTAAACACACACGTCAAATACGTCTTTTTGTTCTTTTGCAGTTTAATGACACTCTATACATCGATGTTCCTTCATCTTCTAGAAGACTACACTTTTATGTGAAAATCAAGTATAACCTTCAAATACTGATATAATCTCTCCTCATAGCAGCTCCAACCAGTAAACTTTCGCAGCGGTTATATCAGAGAGTATCTTAAACTAATCAACTTACTAAAGATACATCGTAACATTCGCCTTTTCTTAACCTATCTTTTAATGTTGGAACGTATAATACAAACCAAATTCACCCTCTGACCTACATTAGCAGCTACCGCAGCAAATATAGACTGACTTTCACAACAAAGAGGGTCCATTTCAGTTCCAGATACACGCCGTTTTTTAGAACTTTATATCGATACAAATACTTTTTAGACAAGATTTTAAATTAGTCTACAATAATTTTAACAAGTGCTTGTACTTCCCAATATCATATTTTTTAAACACTGTTCCATAAATTTTATTATCATAACAAACCTTAGCTCAATTCTTATAAACCATAAATGTTATCGTGTTTTTAAAAATGTTTGTTTTAAGATTAGTTAATATGTTACCAAGCTCGATAGCTGCAGTCACTTAAGTGCGGCCAGTATCCAGTATTCGGGAGATAGTAGGTTCGAACCCCACTGTCGGCAGTCCTGAAAATGGTTTTCTCTGGTATCCCATTTTCACACCAGGCAAATGCTGGGGCTGTACCTTAAGGCCACGGCCGATTCCTTCCCACTCCTAGCCCTTTCCTGTCCCATCATCGCCACAAGACATATCTGTGTCGGTGCGACGTAAAGCAACTGGCAAAAAAAAAAATTAATATGCTGATGATGCCCAATAAGAAGGGTGAAACATGTCCATAATATTCACATCTTTTATGTCTAATTAACCACATAACGTGGTACTGTATGTATTGAATAGGTTGAATAATAAATGTATACCTTGTGTAAATTAAGTGAGTAAAGTGTTTCCCGAACTGAGTGGTTGGTTGGACATATTGGTAAATGATGCAACTTCAGCATATTGTAAAGTGTGTTGTAAATCATTCAAACTTAGTAATATGCACAAACAAGCAGTCACTTCTCATGCTAAAGGACCTACTCATATAAAATACATGAAAGCTAAGTCTTCCCAGCCATCAGTGTCTTTCTTTACAAAGAATACCTCTACTCCTTTGCCTGCTGTCATTTCTTGATGGATGCAGTACTTTTTCATCCATCAGTTGGCACAGGCCACAGTAAAGTGTAGCTTCTACCGAGGTCCCGGTCTCATCCATGGCTGTGACTATATGAAAGCTGCTGTGGTATGGGTAGTGCTGAGTAATGACATTCAGAGCATGACTAGTGCATCTGAGTGTTATGAATGGTGCTCTTCATAGGGTCAGTCGTGCTGCAATAGTACTTTCTGATCCAGTGAGGAAAGCAATGGCAAACTACCTCACTCCTCATCTTGCCTAGTGCGCCTCATTTTGGTGCTGCCATTGGTTTTTGGTGTTTCCTTATAACCGCGTAACCTTTGGTGGTGCTATTTGAGGATCCAACCAGCCTCTGGGCTGATGACCTAACAGACAGACATATAGCAAAACATACACAATAAACTGGAAAATATGCACTATCAAAATTCAGTTCCTTTTGAAACATTGTACGACGACTAATTTCTCCAGATTGTCTTGAATTAAGCTCATCCATTTATCTGTCAGCACCTTCTTAACTCTTTCCAGTCTAAGCTCGCAGCTGCCGAAATTACGTTCAGGGCGCGCTGCGGGCATAGCCCGTAGTAAGGTTTGACAATTCGCTAAAAATCGAGAACGAGCTATGCACGCATTCTGGTGGTTACATCGTGTTTCTTCACGTATTAGTTACGAGAGTATTTAAGCAGATGGCAGAGAATTTACGATATTTTTGAACATCATGCATCAGTATGTTGTCACTCAGTGAGCTCTAAGACACGGTTTCTCGCGGCAAACATGTGCTTAACGAAAGTGATTTTTTTCGATATTTTATGATATATTTATGATATATGATATAGAACAAATGCCTGGAAAAAGTGGAACTCGACCCGAAGGTCTGAAGATTTTGATGTGTTCCGTGAAGCTCGAAAAGAAACAGCCAGAACCTTCCGAAGGGTCAAGCGACTATATGAGAAACAGCAGTTAGAACAAATCGATCACGATTTCCGGAAAAACAATTCCAGAGACTTCTATCAAACATTCAAGACTAATTTGAGAGGGTACCAAGCCCCCAGCCTTTGTTGGAAAGCTAGGCTTGACCAACAAAGAAAACTGTACGATCATATCTCGGTACTTTGAAAACCTTCTTAATTGTGATGAACCAAAAGAAAGATTCCCTGTGTGCGACCCGATCCACAAATTACCCAACTCAACCCCTCCTTGTAAAGAGGAGATCAAACAGATTATAAACAGCTTAAAGAATAATAAGGCAGCTGGTGAAGATTCGATAGTGGCAGAACTACTGAAGCTGGCAAATGATGAAACTCTAGATGTACTAGTCAAGCTTTTTGAAGATATCTGGAGAACTGGGGTGATACCAACTGAATGGCTGTCAGCACTAATCCACCCTTTGCACAAGAAAGGTGATAAAAAGAATGTCAACAACTATAGGGGCATCTCATTAGTATCTGTTCCCTATAAGATTTTCTCCAAAGCAGTTCAGAACCGAATTGAAGCTCACCTTGACCAACAGATTGGGGAATATCAGGCTGGCTTCAGAAAAAGCCGTTCGTGCCCAGAACAGATATTTAACCTGAAGAGCATCATAAGGTACAAGAAGACAGGAGGACACAGTTACGTGGTTGTGTTTGTTGACTTTCAGAAAGCATATGACTCCATTGACCGCGAGTCATTAATGAATATTTTGGAAGAGTTTGGAGTGGACGATATGTCAAGAAATTTGATCAAACAAACTCTAACCAACACAGTGTCGAAGGTAAAATTTATGGGTGAGATCTCAGAACCGTTTACAATCAGAACGGGTGTCAGACAGGGAGATGGACTATCCCCACTCCTCTTCAACTGTGTTTTGGAAAAAGTCATTCGAGAGTGGAGGAAGTTGTTAGACCAAGAAGAAACAAAGGAAGATCAGTTCAGACTTGGTCCTAAGCACAAAGGGGTGTACGTTGACTGCCTGGCCTTTGCGGATGATCTGGCCATTTTTGCTAACAACATAGATTCAGCAGTCAACAAGATCAATAGGCTGTCAGAAGTTGCTGAAAAGGTAGGACTCCAGATTTCTATTCCAAAGACAAAATATATGACAAACATCTGTGATGGACCAGAATGGATTATCACTAATCTTGGAAAAATCGGTCGAGTCAAGAATTTCAGATATCTTGGTGAAGTCATCCAGCAGAATGGATTAGAAGAGGAAGCAATCAATGTCAGGATGAGGAAGTTAGACCAGGCATACCAAATGACAAAGAATATCTATAATAAAAAGTCTATGAGTATAGGGGCCAAGTTCCGACACTATAACACAGTTGTAAAACCTGAGGGATTATATGCATCTGAAACTTTGACCTTAAGTTGTAAAGGTCAAGCTGATCGGCTGGAAAAAAGAGAGCGCAGGATACTAAGAAAAATCCTAGGTAATAGGTGGGTTGATGGACAGTGGCGAATGAGACCAAATGAGGATTTGTACAGCAAGACAGAACCTCTCACAGCGTCAATTAAGAAGAGACGGCTATTATTTTACGGTCATCTCTTGAGGATGACTGATGGTCGGCTAACAAAAAGAATATGGAATTTTATTCAATCTAAGGCAACAAGGCCGAGATGGTTCCAGGAATGCGAAAAAGATCTGATGCAGATTGGTATTTCAGACCAAGAAATTCATGACAGGAGCACATTCAGAAGATTGGTGAACAACTATCAAGGTTTCCAAATGGCATCAACTTCCAGAAGACAGAAAGGACCTTTGTCTGATGAGCATAAACAGGCACTCGTCGCTGGGCTCAGAAGATACTGGCAGGAAGTCAAAGCCGGAACAAGAACAAGACCTAGACACTGAAATGAAGTTGGTTGTTACCACGCAGTCCATAGAGGCTCAACTCGATGTATAAAAAAGAAAATTATAGTTTTATGCGTAAATGAACATATTATTGACATATGAATTCGAAACAACTTCTTGCATTTCATTATGATTGGAGTTCGTTTTACGGCCTAGCGAATGTTCCCGTGTTTATCATATTTGCGTGAATACGTAAGATTGTCTACATATTAGTAAAGTTGTCTGTTTAGAAGTCTTATTTTCTCATTCTCAGAAGTCTTTTGTGGTAAATGGAACAATTACATTTGAGTAAGTTTTAACAAAATTTATGAATTAAAATAAAATTTCGTAATAGTTCCCATTTTCATTTTTGTAATTATTACTATTATTATTATTATTGAACAATTATTATTTTGATATCGTACTCATTATTGTTGTTGTTTTGTAATTGCAATGCACATTTTATATTAGCGAAATAGGGTAAATATAACTGTATTTCAGAAAACTGTACTTGCTTAGTTATCCATCAGACCTTTCCTCCATTTGCAAAACGTGGTATAATATATAAACAATTTTAACATCTCAAGTGATAGTTGACATCATACAAACAGCGTTCATCAAAACTAGATGCTCAAACAAGCACAAAGAAAAAAGAATCATGCCAATATTTCCTCCAGGTACAGAGATATAATATTTTAAATATCCTTAAAAATGCCCAGTCCAGAACGTTTGTTAGGGATATTAAGGCCCAGACTGGAATGGGTTAAGCTCGGAAAATGATCTTTCTGCGTCGCAAGAAGTGACAGGTGCATACTTAAATGAAGACGTTTGGGACAAAGTGAGGTCAAATTGTACATCTTTTGCATTTTTACCACTATATGTCTTATACAGGGTGAAGCGAAATTCGCGCACTTGGGTGTCGCAGTGCGACTCCTCACATGCCAGCAATAAAAAAATGTCTCTCACGAAAGTTCGTCCTGCGAGTATATCCAGGAGAAAAATGTTGTTGAAGAGTGGCGATCTGGCAACACTGTAACCACATGTAGGGTAACTACCTCTGTCAGCACATATTTGTCATGCTGTACAGTTGGTGCAGTGGATAGAGTTTTGGGTTAGCATGCAGGAGGTCGAGTGGTCGATCCTGGGTTGTGCCGTATGTTTTTATTTTGTAAATGTAGTCCAGGTGGTATGATATCTGGCATCTTAATCGTCAACAGTGATTGCAGCGGGTCCTCTAGAAACCATTTGCACTTACATACTACGATCCTAGAAATGGACGAACGTTCGTTTTCATTGGTCACCTTTGAAAGACGCCCTTTCCATGTTGTGGGCGTGAATTTATTCGCACCACTTCATCTACTAGATGCATTACAATGTGTTCACCCGTTACTAGATTTTCTAAATGTAGGATACATGTGACCTAAGAAACGGTGTTTTACTGTATTACAGTATGTAATGTCCGATAGAAATTAGCAAATAAAAAAAGCGCCTCAACCCAGGATCGAACCGTTGACCTCCTGCATGCTAACCCAAAACTCTATCCACTGCACCAACTGTACCGCACGACTAATAAGTGCTGTCAGTGGCAGTTACCCTACGTGTGGTTACAGTGTTGCCAAATTGCCACTCCTCAACGTTCTTTTTCTGCTGGATATACTCGCAGGACGATCTTTTGTGAGAGACATTTTTTTATTGCTGGCATGTGAGGAGTCGCGCTGCGACGCCCAGGTGCATGAATTTCGCTTCACCTTTATAGGCTTGACGAATTCAAAATCAGGATTTGAACGGATCATTTTGTTCAACTTATATCTAGCTGCCGCAACTACTTCTCCGTCCGATGATGACAGACATATCTGAATGTCCTCAATAACTGTTAATGATTGCCTGCTGCGATAACAAAGTGACGAGTTAGAGATCTGGGTAGGAAAATCCAGGATAACAACGGAGGATGGTTCAGTGTAAAACCAAGCTACGTAAGCTGCTAGCTCAGTAACGTGGCGTCACAGAAGTGACGTTTTGTTTTGTTCATCTAACATAGACAAAAAAGAGCCGTTAATGAGTAATGCACAATTTATGGTTCGATTTATAACAATGCATAACTAGGACTGCTTATTCCTAAGAATTACAGAGATCGATGTGGAGCCTTTCGCCTTACGTCAATGTTTACTCAAACAACAGATAAGAAAGTGTTTGGTTAATTGGATTATAGGTCGTCTACCTTTTGTACTAAATTAGGTTGTCACATACGATGCCGGGAATACTATCTCTGTCTTTCAGAAATAGACATACTGTATAACGTGGAAAAAGAGTCCCAAATTCTGCAAACCAACATTTATAAAAGGCAAGTTAACACCATATATGTGCCAAATAATCGCTGGTAAATCCAAAATATTCCAAACATGCATTATGCATGAATTTTGTCCTAAAAAGGCCAAAACGTGCAAACATGCAGGAAAAAAGAACGGTTATTGGGAATTGTTAAGCCATTAAATGAATATTTGCAACATTTGAGAATTGTGACCAGCTTAATTAAAAACATGCATTTGCATGGAAATCCGGGCTCTAGTTATAAATAATGGATTAGCCCCATATTTTAAAGAAAGCTGAAAAATGTCTCTGACTACGTAGTTTGTTTTGATGAATCATTAGACAAATTTGTCCGAAGAGGACAAATGGACTTGTGTGTAAGGTTTAAGGTCTCGCCAGACAGAACACAGCTTGGCACCGCGGACAGGCTGTCGCGTACTGTTGCTCTTCACGACAGTCTGGAGATGTCAGACAGAGGGCGGCCGAACAATGGCTAGTTGACATAGTTATTCTTTAATTGCTCGCGGTTTCATGTCATTGCTGTAAATTTAGGATGTCTGATTCTGATGAAGAAGAGCTGCTGCTGTTATTTGCAATAATTAAAAAATCTTGAAGGAGGAAATGGGTTCACGAAATTAACAATAAGCGTGAAAATTTGGGGGAATATCACAGACTATGTCGTGAACTTCAGTCCCATGAAGATAGATTTTTCATTTATTTTCACATGTCTAGACAGTGCTTCAAAGAGCTGTTTCATTTACTTGAACAAAGAATTACAAAAATTACGACGAACTGGAGGAGACCTATATCCGCAAGAGAATAGCTAGCAATTTGTCTAAGGTAAGTCGATAATTTAGTTTTTTGTCAAAAACTTTTAAATTTATTGGAATCAAATTTGCAATGTAAAGTACAAAATAATATTAAAATAAAATAAAATGAGACTTTAAACTGAAAAATAACATTCAACCTGAATGAGTCTGACCACATTAAAAAACACAAAATTACACATTACACATTCCTACAAATCGAAAACTCAGATATCATTTAACATATTGTTCGCATTTTCATAAACTGATTTCAAAGTGTCAGAATTTGTATTCGTACTTCGGCTGAGAGTAATGTCTTTGGGTTGCACAGAGTAGACGACTTCATCAGGTGCAAAAGTTGCTTGAAGACTGTATGGAGTGAAATGTTCGGGTAATATTGAACTGTTACTGGACATGTCACTGTGTTGAATGTATGCTGATATTGATCGTGAAGGGGACATTGATTTTTCAGCGATATCTGAGAGTTCAGCATCTGCAAATAATTGTGCCAGTTTCACTTTTAATGTAGCCTTATTCCTTGGCGAAAAACTTTTAAATGTTTCTGCATAACTGTAACCGCTACTACAGTGGTTACACAAAACAAAGCACTAAACACAATAAAGTGGGGAAGTAAGAGCAACTACACAATATCAGAAAACACTTCACACTGTGCGAAACATCAGCTGGACTACGAGGATCTCCGCCAACAACAACATAATGCGTAAATATCAGTAGGGCCAACTAATGGACAATAAACCAGGAAGGTGGAAGGAACTACGACCTACCGAGGGCATGGAGAGGGCTTAGGTTGTGGTTTCAGGAATAATTCGCCGTGATTCTTAAATTTGAAAAATATTATTTACAAGTGAAATTTTACAAATACATTCCGAACAAAATTCATCAATTTGCAACTTACGAACTATATTCTCTGTGATAGCATAACTTAGAGGATCTTTGATAATACCTTGGTACAAGTTCAATATTTCAAACCAACTATACATCTAGTTACAAATCCAATTGTACAATGCAATTTACAGTGAAGTAAACGTACTCTCCAAAACTCTAGCATATATCAAGTGACACTGAAATACCAGAGGCAAACCCCAAGGTAAATATATTAAACTACAATCTACATATTTAGTGAAACAAGAAATGGGAATGCCTTGAAAACAAACAGGCAACCACAGCTGAAAAGCTAAGGCGTCATAAATAATTAATTTGGCGAATCTAGGTTGGGCTAGGGCAGACTCCTATACGAAATAGCAACCAAACATTACGGAAATTTTAGCCGGAAAGGAATTCAAGAGTGCTTACCCGAAGGTGGCCCATCCCGGAAGCGAGGCGTCGCACATGACGAAAAACTTCAGACAGACCAAGACAGACTAAGGCAGACCAGGACAAGACAAGACAGACCGAATTATCACGAACGCTGCCTCGCTCTCTATATATAGGTAAACCCTGGCCTTGGAGTAGCCAATCAGAATGCATGAGTCCGCCTATCCTCTCCTAGGTTCACCAATCACAATTCCTACTCCCGTTGCAAATTTTAAATAACATTCTCGAATACACACGCTCACGAACCTTCCATTTCCAGAACAGTCAGAAAATATATTCTAGAAGACATAACCAACAAAATACAACACACCCTGCTCAAAAATTCATGCAACACTTCTGGATACTTCCAGTAAGTACAGAACTGAAATCTACTATTTACAAATACCATATGTTACAAATATTACACAGTAACAGGTTAGGTCATTACAAATAAAACATACTACCACACTTTACAAATAGTCTTCAATAAACATTTTCCACTTCCACTACATTGTTCACCTGTGACAATAACGTAAGAAAAGGTGTTCATTGGCATCGTATTTGTGTTGGTTTTCATTCTTATTTCGCAAATAGTTGATTACTTTTGTCACGTCATCAGGCGGTTTGTTATTTTTTTTCTTCTGCCTCTTTCCTTGTGGCAACAACACTTCTGAAAATGTGGATGGAATTGCGATGCCATCTATTGGTTCACTGGGCCTTTGGTCCGTAACGGGCATTCACATACTTGACTTTGTACGGCCGCTGTTTTCCCGCACATCGCTGGACTTTCTCAGCATGCTGCTACGTTATTGAATTGTAAGTAGCACTCATCTACTTGACCTCGTACACCCGCTGCTGCTTCGCATATCGCCCGACTACCTCGACCCGCCGCTAATTGCTGAACTACCGCTGGCTTACATCACCTGCCACATCACTATGTGTTGTTTCTCGAAGACCTGTGTGCTTCATGAACCTTCTCTCGCCCTATAAGTTCGTCCCCCAACCGCTTGGTCTTCAGTCCAGCACTGACACCATGTGAGGTTGGAGGGTCGTCCCAGGACTCTTTTGTAATTACGTCATTTTCATTCAAGCGTTGTTGTTGTTGCATTTTTCAACACTGTGAAATATTGAGTTTATTTGGTTATGTTTCTGTTGGAAAGAATATACTGTTTTGGTTAAATGTTACACTTATTCTTCTTGTTCCCTCCACGGACTACTCATTAATCCCAGTTTGAGATAGTGGGTTCAAATCCCACTGTCAGCAGCCCTGAAGATGGTTTTCCGTGGTTTCCCATTTTTACACCAGACATATGCTGGAGCTGTACCTTAATTAAGGCCACGGCCGTTTCCTTCCCATTCCTAGACCTTTCCTGCCCCATCGTCGCCATAAGACCTTCTGTGTCGGTGCGACGTTAAGCAAAAAAAAAAAAATATCCCAGTTTGCTTCTGATTGGATTGCCCGTCGTTAAATCTTTTTCACAGGGCCGGTTCTACCATCTGCTGGTAAAGTGGCTGGCAGCTGCCCGGGAGGTAAACTACCTGGAGGTGTAAATCGGCTGGTACTTTGGCTTGCGTCCGACCACCTCCGTGCAAGCGCTAGATAGCTACCCGGAGCTAGACACCGATATACGAAGTTGGCTAGACTGATTTTCAGCGACTTCTCGCTTTCGAATGTGGTGCTATCTATCGTCAGATGCATGAAACTCATTTCGATTGTCTTATTTCCCTGTGCTTGCGTCTGCTGATTATCACCAAAAAGCCTAATAAGGGGAGTCTTAAGAGTTATGGAACCGAACTCGATAGCTGCAGTCGCTTAAGTGCGGCCAGTATCCAGTAATCGGGAGATAGTGGGTTCGAGTCCCACTGTCGGCAACCTTGAAGATGGTTTTCCGTTGTTTCCCATTTTCACACCAGGCAAATGCCGGGACTGTACCATAATTAAGGCCATGGCCGCTTCCTTCCAACTCCTAGGCCTTTCCTATCCCATCGTCGCCAAAGACCTATCTGTGTCAGTGCGACGTAAAGCAAAAAAAAAGAGTTATGAACAATGATTTATGTCAAGCTTTCGTGATTTTAATCTATGATCTTCAATATCAATACCTAATTGAGATTAAAATCTTGATTACATTTTCTTACGCCATTTATAACTTGTCATGTAAGGCAGCGTTTTTGAAAAGTATTCTCGTAGTAGACTGGCCAAGCCGCTCGCTCTGTAATAGAAGGTACGCAGGTTTTCATCGTATTTCAAATTTACATTTTAAAATGTATTTCTGTTCCCTGCCGTTGTTCTTAACTCTCTTTTACGCGCTTCCGTATACGTATATACACACACATCTTCTTTACAGACTTATTGCCTTTGAGCATTCTATCTGCAGGCTTCTGTGAATTGATTAAGTATCTCCACGATGCTCTATTTGCAACTTGTTCTGTGACCTCGTTAGTTCCACATACTTCCATTTATTTATAAAGCATTTCATTGTAATGTTTTACTTTATGAAGATGAAGTTGGAAGGTACTGTAAATGTAAAGAACTAATCATAGGAAGAGGAATTCGGGAATGGAATAGTTTCCAATTTCTTCGATATAATTTACAAGAAGACTATGTAAACAACTAATAGGGAATCTGCTACCTGGGCGACAATCCTATGTGCAATTAACCATAACATCACTTTCTATAAGTAGCATACATATAAAGCAGTTTCCTAGTAGACATAATATTGTGATTAAATATTTCAATGAAATATATTATTAACAAAAGAATGTATGAAAAGAGGCATACAGATTAACAGAACGCTAATAATGGAAATGAAAAAGATTCGTCATAACAAAGACTCGAACCTGCATACCTCGTATTACGAAGTGAGCGGGTTAGCCATTACGCTATGAGAACGCTTGAGGTAATTAGGATACATACATTAACTTATACCCCGTGTCTGAAAACTGAAAAAGTAGAAAATTAAAGCCCATTGGAAATGATTTCCAAATAGATTTTGATTTTATATCCTTTTGAAGTTTCTTTGCGAAAGCTTGACGTATAAAATGTGTTCCCTAAGCTACCGATGCGAGAGGCTGGTGTGACCGTTGCAACTCAAAGGAAGCATTAATGTTCAAGATCCTGCAATACAATATCGGCCACTGTTACAGTATCATGCTTTTTTCAGTATACTAAGCTAATTTAAGTTGTATGTCACCAGAAATACAGCTAATAATGTTCAACTCTCAAAACTTGCCCAGCAGGTAAAGTCTTATCAGGCCCTCGAAGTAGCCGATAAATTACGCTCCGGGTAACTACGATTTATGTTGCCGATAGCGCAACGGGGGGGTGGTCGAACGGAAACATCCTTTTACGCGGAGGGCAAGTTACGCGCTTCTTTACCTCTAGGTGGTAGAACCGGCCCACAGTTGAGTATATATTCAAACTTGTTACGAATTGGTGTATAGTGATACCCTGATACGTAATCTGCCCGACATACTATAATCGTAACAAATGGTAGTAGGGTAAATTTTCCTATCTATTTAGTGTTGTTTCTTTATTATTATTACGCTGCTTCTTTTCGATAATCGCTTTGCTTAACCATTGACTTTATCTTTCTCTGGTCTTCATAGTATTACGTCATTCTTACTTTGTTAATATGGCAAATTTCTCTGATTATTTTCCGTTACATCATTTTGATGACTATTCACCTTCACCTCCAGCTTTTCTTTCTTTGTCTAATCCGCCTTGCGCGGATTTAATTTCCTTCGATGATACTTTATCCATTTCCTTAGATTCTACACTTGCTACCTTTTTGTTTCCTCATTCCACTACTTCTAATTCACCAGAACATGACCTGAAACCAAAACCTTCTACCACCACTCATCATCTACACCCTAAAGTTTCACCTATTTCCCCACCAAATCCACTTACTAACTCAATTTCAAAATTATCAAGCAATCTTTAACACAAGTGCCTAATCTAACGAATACAGATCCTCATATCTATTTGACTACTTTCCATCCGTAAATTCTTAAAAGCTCAACTAGCCCCATTTTCTCAGCTCATTAGCTTATTAACTTCTAAAACTACTGGTTATTTAACTAATTTTTGGCTTGAAACTCAGTTCCGAACGTGTATTCATAATTATTTCGTACCTTATGAAGTACAGCACAAATTAAGTCTTGAATTTGTTCGCCGTCATCAACGCCCTGATGAACCTACACACGACTGTTAAGATTCCATTCTTACTTTTAGCGATGTACTTAACATCGCTAATGACCCATCGGAATTGATATCAATTGTTACATTTTATGCTTTACCTTCTTTTTGATAGCTTCTTAATGTACATTCTCCTCCCACTTCATACTTCAATTTGTACAGTGCGGCTCCAGCTCACACGATTTACTCCTATGCTAATAATCCCTACTATACTCATGTACCGCCACCCATATTAACTCCCTTAGTTACCCCACTCCTTCGACGGTATCACTATCAAAGCCTAGTCTTCTTACGATTATTTGCTACCGATGTAAAGGTACTGGACATACGGCTAAACATTGTGCTACTCCCATTCCGGGAAATGCCTGCAATCCCCATCCATAGGCAGTGGATGAGTTCAAGGGACAAATCTGCCTATTCAAGTGCATCTCTCTAATAATAATCCCCTTTCTACTAGGCCACCTCCTCCATGTACTACTAGCTCTCTCACTGCAATGAGGCTAAATATGGTTCTCATATTTTTCTTCCATTACCCAGGATTTCCCATATTGTAGTATTGCTTCACAATATTCCTACTCTTGCACTTCTAGATTCTGGTTCAACAACTTCTTTAATTAGTTTAGAACTTTTCCAATCTCTTCAGAACATGTTTTTCTCATATTCAACTCTCTCTGTCTTCACTTGTCTACTTCTGCATCAAATAATGTACTTCAGATGCTTGGCCAAGTGACAATAAATGTAAAGATTAAACATTTTTCGTGGCAATACTCTTTCAATGTTGTTGAAAATGTATCATATCCATTGATTTTGGGATATGATTTCTTTCACCACACTGGCTTGATACTTGATTCTTTCAACTCCTCTATTCATTTTCATTTTTCGTACACTAGGGTCCCATTAGTGAATTATCATGATTTTCCTCTTTCACATCTTTCTTCTGTCCTCCAGGATTATGTTTATTTTAACTGTTCTCAGTCTGATCGCCTTGATAATTTGTTACTTGAGTTTTCAGATGTTGTGACCCCTAAATTAGGGACTGTTACCAATTTTAACGCCCATATTGATCTCACAGACACCACTCCTATTCGTTCACCCCCTTACCACTTGAGCCCACCTAGAATGAAAATTCTCAATCAACTCATTGACAGAATGCTTGCCGATGAGACTATTGTACCCTCCACTTCTGATTATGCCTCTCCCGCATTTATCATGGCTAAACCCGATGGGTCCATTCGATTTGCAGTTGATTATAGGAAACTCAATTCCAAAGTTCTCTATGATGCCTACCCCATGCCTACAATTCAAACTGCTTTCCAGCATTTTACCAATGCAAAATATTTTTCACTCTTGGACTTTAATTCCGCATATAACCAAGTACCCCTAGACGGTAGCAGTTCGAAGTATACTGCTTTTATAACTACTATGGGTCTGTACCAGTTTACAAAAGTACCTTTCATTTTAAATCTCAGTTCACAAATTATGCAAAGATTTGTTGACTCCCTTTTTGCCGACAAAAAATATCAGTATCTATTCCCGTATGTGGATGACCTTCCAATTTACAGCCCCGATTTTGATACATTAAACATCTTCATGAATTGCTCTCTCGTCTACGCTCTGTCAATCTTACCATCAATCCTTCCAAGATTATTTTAGCTGAGACTTTATTAAATTTTTGGGGCATATTCTTTCGGGTAATGGCATTTCTGTTGACCCTGACTGGGGTATATTCTTTCGTGTTTCTGCAATTGATCACATTACACCATCTAAAAATCCGAAACAATCACGAACATTCTTAGGAATGGTTGGTTTTTATAGTAAATTTTCCCCCATTTTTCACAGATCACTGGGCCACTCAATTTACTTAAACACAAACATCTCAAATCAGCTTTAACCAAAGCTCCTATTCTTCAAATACCTGATTTTGATTACCCTTTGATGTTTCTACAGACGCCTCAGGCATTGCTGTTGGGAGTCTTAAATCAAAACCGGGATGGTAAACTCTTTCCTACCGAGCTCGATAGCTGCAGTCGCTTAAGTGCGGCCAGTATCCAGTATTCAGGAGATAGTAGGTTCGAACCCCACTGTTGGCAGCCCTGAATATGGTTTTCAGAGGTTTCCCATTTTCACACCAGGCAAATGCTGGGGCTCTACCTTAATTAAGGCCACGGCCGCTTCCTGTCCCATCGTCGCCAGAAGACCTATCTGTGTCGGTGCGACGTTAAGCAACTAGCAAAAAAAAAATCTCTTTCCAACTGCTTACTTTAGTCGTTTGCTCATGCCTACGGAATGTAAGTATTCCATTTATGAAAGAGAACAGTTAGCATAAATTCTCACCATTGAGCATTTTTCTGAATATCTAGATCGACAATTTCTTGTCCAAACTGACATTCAGGCACTAACCTGGCTATTGAATAATGCTTCTAAAATAGGCAGAACCGGTCGATGGTTGCTTCATCTCTCTCAATTTAAGTTTTCTATCAGATTTGTCTTCGGCTATCAAAACTCGGTTGCTGATGCTCTTTCCGTCTCTTTGATCAACCCCTACCTTTAGATCACGCGCTCTCTCATGAAGTTAACACAATTTCCTCTTTAGTTGACTTTCCATTATCTTTTGATTCGTGTTAACACCAATCTACTGATTCCTACTGCAAAGAAATTAAGACTTCTCTTTCTAGTCCTAACTATAATAGGCCCTTTTGTAGCCTTAATTTACTTTTTTTTAAGCCTACTCCTAAATCTACCCATAGGGTTGTCCTTCCCTCACTCCTACATTCCATCCTGTTTCAGTACTATCGTGGTTCTCCTACTGGTGGACACTTTGGGCGCCCAAAGACTTATTCCCGGCTAGCATCTTAATTCTTTTGGCCAAATATGCACAGAGATATCTTTGATTGAGTTAAATCTTGTGCATTATGCCAGAAACATAAACCCCCAAACACATTATCTTCTGGCTCTCATTCTGCCTCACTTTCTACCTATCCTGCGAAAAGATATTACATCGATGTTGTCGGCCCCATTTCAAAGTCCTCTCAAGGCAATGCTTATATCCTTATCCTTCTTGATGGTTTTTCTAAGTTTTTAATTTTACTTCTGTTGCATGTGAAATGAAATGAAATGAAATGTCGTACGGCTTTTAGTGCCGGGATATCCCAGGACGGGTTCGGCTCGCCAGATGCAGGTCTTTCTACTTGACGCCTGTAGGCGACCTGCGCGTCGTGATGAGGATGAAATGATGATGAAGACAACACATACACCCAGCCCCCGTGCCATTGGAATTAACCAATTAAGGTTAAAATCCCCGACCCGGCCGGGAATCGAACCCGGAACCCTCGGAACCGAAGGCCAGTACGCTGACCGTTCAGCCAACGAGTCGGACTCTGTTGCATGTAATTTCTGCTCATACTATTATTCAGCTCTTGAATGACCAAATCTTTCATATTACTGGTTTACCCAAGTACCCGGTTTCTAATAACTCTACCGTTTTTAGTTCCCAATCTTTTTATGACTTCTACTTTGCCAACGGTATCAAAAAATGTTCTCACTTCACCCTACCATCCCCAAGCCAATCTCGTTGAACGATATAGGAATTTGAAGATTTAGTTGTCCATCTTTTCTGAGGATCAATGCCATTGCGATTTTGAATTACCCGCTTTTGCATTAGCACTTAATTCTACTTTAAGTAACTCTACCACGTTTTCACCGGCAAAAATATTTTTAGGTAAAGATTTGCAAACTCCTTTGGATTTAACATGGGATTTACCTTCTTTACTCCTTTCTTTGCCTAATCAAGTTTCTCAAGCCAATTGGAAAAGGGCATTAGCCAAATTGCATCAGGTACAGGAGGTTCATCAACGGATTCACAACCGTGGGCATCGTCCTTCAAAATTTAAGCTTTCTGACAAAGTATTGTTAAACTATCCTCAAAGTTCTGCTATTGATCATATATACGCAAAATTTTGTCCTCGTTGGACAAACCCCTTTTCGATAATTCAATTCTCAACCCCTGTCAGTGTTTTATTACAGGATGCGACTGATCCTTCTATTATTAAAAAGGCCCATGTCTCCGAGTTGAAACAGTATTTTCAATAATTTTTGTTACCCTTTTTGCTCTGCCCAGTCTGACCTTCCTAACACAATCTGGTCAACTGGACTCCCATCCGGAAAATGGAATGTTTTTTCTTTCTCAAGATGTGAATGGGATATTTGTTTGTTTTTTCTATTTCCTAGTCAATATTCCCATTTGTTTATAATGTTTTCACCTCTATGTTACATCTGTGAAATTGAATTCTCTCGATTTAGATCCCCTCTCCCCTTTCCTATTTATCTAACTATCTAACTATACTGTTTCTTGCTGAGTCTGCTTTTGTTTCAGCCCTCTTTCTCTGATGCTGCACTTTTTGTTCCCTCTTCGTCCGTCGCCACTCGTCTGATCTGCACTGACTCTTCGCTTCCGGAATCCTTCAGATTCCCACCCCATTGGGGGAATATGTAACGAGCACTCACCACGTCACCTGCCACATCACTATGTGTTGTTTCTCGAAGACCTGTGTGCTTCATGAACCTTCTCTTGCCCTATAAATTCTTCCCCCGACCACTTGGTCTTCCGTCCAGCACTGACACCGCGTGAGGTTGGAGGGTCGTCCTACGAGTTCCCAGTAGTTTGCTGGGAAACTGTACTTCTCTCTCTTCGATATTGGGTTTACAACAGTGTGTATTTTATTATTATTAATATTATTATTATTATTATTACCGAGCTCGATAGCTGCAGTCGCTTAAGTGCGGCCGGTATCCAGTATTAGGGAGATAGTAGGTTCGAACCCCACTGTCGGCAGCCCTGAAGATGGTTTTCCGTGGTTTCCCATTTTCACACCAGGCAAATACCGGGGCTGTACCTTAATTAAGGCCACGGCCGCTTCCCTCCCACTCCTAGCCCTTCCCTGTCCCATTGTCGCCATAAGACCTATCTGTGTCGGTGCGACGTAAAGCAACTAGAAAAAAAAATTTATGTCAGTAGGTAAGAAATTCAACAGAATTGAATGTCAGATTGGTGATACAAAGCTAGAACAGGTCGATAATTTCAAGTATTTAGGTTGTGTATTCTCCCAGGATGGTAATATAGTAAGTGAGATTGAATCAAGGTGTCGTAAAGCTAATGCAGTGAGCTCGCAGTTGCGATCAACAGTATTCTGTAAGAAGGAAGTCAGCACCCAGACGAAACTATCGTTACATCGGTCTGTTTTCAGACCAACTTTGCTTTACGGGAGCGAAAGCTGGGTGGACTCAGGATATCTTATTCATAAGTTAGAAGTAACAGACAGAATGATTGCTGGTACAAACAGGTATGAACAATGGCAGGAGGGTACTCGGAATGAGGAGATAAAGGCTAATTTAGGAATGAACTGGATGGATGAAGCTGCAGCATGAACCGGCTTCGGTGGTGGGGTCATGTGAGGCAAATGGAGGAGGATAGGTTACCTAGGAGAATAATGGACTCTGCTATGGAACGTAAGAGAAGTAGAGGTAGACCAAAACGACGATGGTTAGACTCGGTTTCTAACGATTTAAAGATAAGAGGTATAGAACTAAATGAGGCCACAACACTAGTTGAAAATTGAGGATTGGCGACGTTTAGTAAATTCACAGAGGCTTGCAGACTGAACGCTGAAAGGCATAACAGTCTATAATGATTATGTATGTATGTTATATATATAATTCGCTGGGGCCATCAAGGTTACATGTTACGTCTTGTTGCATTTGACACTGAACTTGGCCTGCTTACGCTCCTCTGTCCAAGGGGCTCGTCTCGGTTTAGCCTGTTCGTCAATATTTTCTTGCGAAAGAGATCTCTGTTAAGGGCGTCTTCAGCTGAGATATGTAGCATTTGCAGTTCTTCCTTGATATTTCTAAACCAGGGGATTGTGGTTTTGGGGTTTGAATCAAAAAATTGAAAGATTTCTTTAGTTAATTTCTTCCGTCCATTCTTTTCAGATGACCGTAAAATCTTGCCCGTCTTTTTCTGATTGTGTCGGTAATTTTTTCTATTTTGCTGTAGACATCCTCGTTGGATCTCTTTTGATGGATTCCATTTCTGTACATTGATCCCAAGATTCCTCTCACAATTTTGTGTTCTTTTTTCTCCAGTTCTTCAAGAAGTCCTTTGTTAGCATGTAGAGACAGGGTTTCGGCTGCATGTAGAACTACTGGCTTCAGAACTGTTTCATAGTGACGTATCTTGGTGTTTTGGGAAAGGCATTTTTTGTTGTAGATTGTGCGGGATGTTTGGTAGGCTATTTCCAGTTTGCGTACTCGCTCCTGAAATGCTTCTTTGTCCAGTCCATTTTTCATGATGATCTCACCCAGGTATTTGAATTTGTCTACTCGGGTGATACCCCGTATTTTGTATGGAGTTTTGGTGGAGCCTCTTTGATGTTAGTCATTACTTCTGTTTTCTCAAACGATATCTGCAGACCAGTTTGTTCAGCAATTTCTTTTAAAATTTCAACTTGAGCTCTAGCGGTTTCTATGTTGTTTGAGAGAACAGAAATATCATTGGCAAATGCTAAGCAGTCTGTTGCGATCCCCTTGGATTTAGTTCCTATTCTTAATGAACTGTAGTTGGTTTCCTGTAATCTCACCCACCAGGTTCTGATAATCTTTTCAAAAACACAGTTGAAGAGTATCGGGGATAGCCCATCACCTTGTCGGACTCCTGTTTTGATGTCAAAGGAATGCGAGAGACATCCGTGGAACTTCACCTTGGATTTTGTATCGGTCAGGGTGGCTATAATTAATGCCAGCAGTTTCAAATCAACTCCAAATTCATTTAAGATGTTTAGCAGGACTTCCCGGTCAAATGGAGTCGTGCGCTTTCTTGACGTCCACAAAGACAGACACATACTGCTTGGACCTTAGTGTACAATATCTGATGATCGTTTTGAGATTTTGGATCTGTTCAGCTGTTGAGCGACCTTTTCTGAACCCTCCTTGGTATTCACCTATTTGATGTTCGACTTGTGCTTCCAAACACTCCAGGATGGCAAGTGATAGAATTTTGTAAGTCACGGGTAGCAAAGATATTCCTCTGTAGTTGTTGATGTTCTTCATGCTGCCTTTTTTGTGTAATGGGTGAATCAAAGCTATTTTCCAATCTTCGGGTAGGGTCTCCTTGTTCCAAATTTCTTCTATGTGCTTTTGCAAGATATCAAGCGATTCCTCTGGGGCATATTTCCATAGTTCTGCTACTACTGAATCTTCCCCCGGTGCTTTGTTATTTTTGAGACGGGCAATGTGGCGCTTGATTTCATCTCTGTCGGGTGGTCTGGAATCTGGGTACCAGATTAATGGTTCCTTGGTCTCAATGTGACTTCGCAGTTTACAGCAATTACGTAAATTCTTGAAGTAGTCTGCCAGAATTCTGCAATTTTCTTCATTTGACGTCGCCAGTGTGCTGTCTTTTCGCTCAAAGCATAGAGTGGTGGTTTATAGCCAGTGAGTTTGCGTTTGAAGGCTCTGTAGTACTCTCTGCTTTCATTCTTCCTAATGTTTTTTTCTATCTTTTCAATGAGAGATTTTTCGTATTTACGTTTCTCAGTTCTGAAAACCCTGGCTGCTTGGGCACCGTTGGGTTTTGTAGGTTTCCCAATCATTTTCTGATTTCGTAGAATAGTACTGTTTCCACGCATTGAGTCTTACTTTGAGGACTGATTTGCAGGTACCATTCCACCAGGCATGCTTTTTGCTTCTCTTGATTTCTGCAACGTCTTTGGCGGCCTCAAGAAGGAGACTTTTGGTGTTGTTAAAGTCACCGTCATTTGGTCTAGCCTTCTCCTGGAACTGCTCGATCCCTTGCCGAAGTTTATCATTGTCGAAGCGTGTGATCTGTTTGGTTGTCTTCCTTGTGTTTGCGGGAGTTGGTTTGAATTTGATAAGAGACATATAGTGATCCGAGGCCACTTTGATGCCTTTCTTTACCGTAACATTCATAGTCTCAGGGCTGTTCTCCTGGAGATTGCTACATGATCTATTTGGAACTCTCAGAGAGTTTGGACGGGAGAACGCCAAGTCATTTGCTGTCTGGGTAGATGGTGAAAGTGGGTCGACATGACCTGCAGGTTGTGATTTTCGCAAATGGACACCAGTCTTTTGCCGTTGGGATTCGTTCTTTTGTGAGCAGGGTATTTTCCTGTAACTTTCTTGTACTTCTGTCCACGACCTATTTGGGCATTGAAGTCACCCAAAAGAAGCTTCACATGGTGTTTGGGAATTTTGTTTAATTTTTCATCCAGTAGGTCCCAGAAATTATCAACTTCGTCTGGATCAGACTTGTTCTTCTCATTTGTAGGAGCATGTGCGTTAACTAGGGCGTAGGTTTTGTTTGCGCATTTAATTGTGAGTATAGACAATCTGTCATTCACAGGTTCGAAATTTGCAACCGATTTAAGGATCTTGGTTCTAACAACAAACGCTGTTCCAAGCATCACAGCTCCATTGAGGATTCCTCTTTGCGCTTTGCTCTTGAAAAATCGGTAGCCTTCGGATTCAAAAATCTCCTCATCTGGGTACCTTGTTTCCTGTAGGGCCATTATGGATATCTGATTTTCGTGAAGAGCTTTGGTGAGGGTTTTCAGCTTGCCAGTTTGTGTAAGTGAATTTATGTTGAATGTTGCTAGAAAGATTTTGGATTTTGGCCTGAGTTTTTGACTCTTCGTGGTACACCGAGGCGCTCCGACTCGTCTCTTGCATGATGTCGAGTCTCCCCCAGAAACAGATCAGGTGTAAGGCTTTTCAGGCGTTTGCTCTATTAACCAGTGTTTCGTCTTAGGTCTGACACTGACTCATCAGGGTGGGATGTGTCAGACCCTACCCTCTGACACTGGGGTGTATGCAGGTGAACTTATCAGAAGCCCATTATAAGAGGCACAATCTGATAACTGCATACGGGAGATAAAACTCCACAATGGAATTGTCGCGCGCCTAGCAATTCCGAATGGAAAATTCTAAGTTCCCATGGAGGGAATTAGACATTTTTCACCAATAGAGCTTGTCAAAAACAGATCAGATGTAAGACTTTTCAGGTGTTTGCTCTATTAACCAGTGTTTCGTCTTAGGTCTGACACTGACTCATCAGAGTGGGATGTGTCAGACCCTACCCACTGACACTGGGGTGTATAGTAAAATTAAATTCTTTCAAGGTCCACCTATTCAATACAATGACGTTTTATTGTGAATTTAATCACATGTCAAATAGTCAAATGGTACTAGTTTCGGCATCTATGTGCTATCATCAGCCTTGAGTACAAATTAAAACAAGATATATATTCCTAAAACATCTAAAACACATTTTAACTCATTGTAAAATAATGTACAATTAATGTGGTGATACATGAAATACGATAAAATTATGAACAATTGGTGTGATATAAAATTCTTAAAATTCCGGTTGTTCATTACATAATTCAGTCTGTGTGCATCCGGGATGAGTGAATTTTTGCAGTTGTATGCTGTCTATGTGAAAGACATTTGTTCCTTTAGATATTAGGTGGTTCCAGGGAAGTTTACTTTGATCATATAAGATTGTGATGTAATTAGAGATAAATTCCCACTTCAATTTGAATCTGAAGGAGAAATAGCCAAGTTAGACGTTGGAAGCAATGTGTGGAAGTTACTAGTAACATTAGAATCGTTGAATGATGATTGACTCACCTTGAGCAGCATGTAAACGTGTTGTTACACAGACGGAGCCGGACGAAGTGTGTGGGCAATGGTAAAGGAGGCGAGGGGAAGGAAGGAGGCAGAGCTCTTGTGGGGGAATGGAACTAAGGCGGGGCGGAAGGATGGGATAGTGGGGGTAATTGACGGGAGTGTGTATCCCGGATTACTTGCAAAATCGAACTGTTTTTCGATAGTTTGGTATTTTTAAGCCAATCGATTAAAAGATCGAAAAGAATATTGGGTTTCTCGTAAATCTCATTTAAATTGTAATTGGGGTTAAAATATTGGTCGCAGTTGATGTAACAACTTTCAATTATATTCATTATGGGTCCCTTGTTTACTGTTTGAAGAACTTCCATATCTTGTTCAATGTCGGTAAATTTGTGATTAGTGTCGTCCATATGTATATCCATGGCGGAGAACTTATTGTGTCTCATCGCGTTGACGTGTTCCGAATATCTAATCATAAAGTTGCGTCCTGTTTGACCTATGTAGGAGCTGTTGCATTCATTGCATTTTAGTCTATATATTCCAGATTTGGAGTAGATACTGGGGGTATTGATTGATGCAGAGTTGTGTAAAATTTCGGAGGTTCTATTGTTAGTTTTGAATAAAATTCTTGCATTGTGTTTTCGGAAACGTTTGGTGATTTTGTGGACGTCATTATTATAAGTGAAGGTGGTTGAGATAGGAGTCTTATTCTTTTATGAGTTTGGTTTTAGGCCGGTACTTATATTTATTTATTATTTGTTCTATAAACTGCCTGTTGTACCCATTGAACTTGGCAATTGCCCTTATGGTATTAAGTTCGTTATTAAGATCTTTCTTTGCCATGGGTATGGCGAAGGCTCGATATACCATGCTATTGTATGCTGCACGTTTGTGCATTATGGGATGTATGGAATCTTTGTGTATAGTGTTAGCAGTTTGTGTAGGTTTCCTGTATATTTTGTAAGACAGGCCAGATGTATTTCTAATAATGGTTATATAATGGATATATGGATGAATCAATCAAGAATGCGGAATCCACTCTTCAAGACTTGAATAGTATTGACCCATACATTAAATTCACACTAGAGTCAGAAACCAATAAAGCAATCAATTTTCTAGATATAACCATTATTAGAAATACATCTGGCCTGTCTTACAAAATATACAGGAAACCTACACAAACTGCTAACACTGTACACAAAGATTCCATACATCCCATAATGCACAAACGTGCAGCATACAATAGCATGGTATATCGAGCCTTCGCCATACCCATGGCAAAGAAAGATCTTAATAACGAACTTAATACCATTAGGGCAATTGCCAAGTTCACTGGGTACAACAGGCAGTTTCTAGAACAAATAATAAATAAATATAAGTACCGGCCTAAAACCAAACTCATAAAAGAAAAAGAAAAAACTCCTATCTCAACCACCTTCACTTATAATAATGACGTCCACAAAATCACCAACCTTTTCCGAAAACACAATGTAAGAATTTTATTCAAAACAAACAATAGAACCTCCGAAATTTTACACAACTCTGCATCAACCAATACCCCCAGTATCTACTCCAAATCTGGAATATATAGACTAAAATGCAATGAATGCAACAGCTCCTACATAGGTCAAACAGGACACAACTTTATGATTAGATATTCGGAACACGTCAACGCGATGAGACACAATAAGTTCTCCGCCATGGGTATACATATGCACGACACTAATCACAAATTTACCGACATTGAACAAGATATGGAAGTTCATCAAACGGTAAACAAGGGACCCATAATGAATATAATTGAAAGTTGTTACATCAACTGCGACCAATATTTTCACCCCAATTACAATTTAAATGAGATTTACGAGAAACCCAATATTCTTTTCGATCTTTTAATCGATTGGCTTAAAAATACCAAACTATCGAAAAACAGTTCGATTTTCCAAGTAATCCGGAATACACACTCCCGTCAATTACCCCCACTACCCCATCCTTCCGCCCCGCCTTAGTTCCATTCCCCCACAAGAGCTCCGCCTCCTTCCTTCCCCTCGCCTCCTTTACCGTTGCCCACACACTTCGTCCGGCTCCGTCTGTGTAACAACATGTTTACATGCTGCTCAAGGTGAGTCAATCATCATTCAACGATTCTAATGTTTCTAGTAACTTCCACACATTGCTTCCAATGTCTAACTTGGCTATTTCTCCTTCAGGTTCAAATTGAAGTGGGAATTCATCTCTAATTACATCACGATCTTATATGATCAAAGTAAACTTCCCTGGAACCACCTAATATCTAAAGGAACAAATGTCTTTCACATAGACAGCATACAACTGCAAAAATTCACTCATCCCGGATGCACACAGACTGAATTATGTAACGAACAGCCGGAATTTTAAGAATTTTATATCACACCAATTGTATCATAATTTTATCGTATTTCATGTATCACCACATTAATTGTACGTTATTTTACAATGAGTTAAAATGTGTTTTAGATGTTTTAGGAATATATATCTTGTTTTAATTTGTACTCAAGGCTGATGATGGCACATAGATGTCGAAACTAGTACAATTTGACTATTTAACATGTGATTAAATTCACAATAAAACGTCATTGTATTGAATAGGTGGACCTTGAAAGAATTTAATTTTACTGTAATCCCACTTCAATACGGAACCAATGAAATTCATAACTGTAAGTATCTGGGGTGTATGCAGGTGAACTTATCAGAAGCCCATTATATGAGGCACAGTCTGATAACTGCATACGGGAGATAAAACTCCACAATGGACAAGCTCTATTGGTGAAAAATATCTAATTCCTTCCATGGGAACTTAGAATTTTCCATCTCCCCCAGAATCCGAACGAGACTCGTGCACCGTGGTGTTCACGACGAGGGATTTATTCGAAGATTTACCCCTTGGGGTATGTTTCTTGAAACGTTGTGCCATCATGCTTCTTGACTTGACTTTGCTTTGGATGGGTACCCATCCTTTTACAACTAGGGTTGTTAGCCCTAGAGGTTGCCTCAAGATGTTTTCTGGCCTCTGGTCATTTACCAGTCTTCGCCGTAACCTTGGCAAGGGACCAGTTTTTTTTTCACGGTGTTATTTTATTTCCCTACTACCCTCTGACTCTGCTGGCGGCGGAGCCAACGAGCTTCCCCAATTCCAATGGGACGTGCCCGATGAAGGTAAGTGGTAAATCTCCACTATTATTATTATTATTATTATTATTATTATTATTATTATTATTATTATTTATTTGCCCAGTGGACTTTATTATGCGGGCGTAACTTTAACTTTGTGAGCATGGGCGATATAAGTTGTATATGAGTATTTGAACTTCAGTATATCTTTTTAACACAAAATAAAGGCACTAAGATGATTCATTTTGTGGTGAGGCTTGAATCATCGATTGTGGGCCTGGACTTTAGTAAGTGAACTTTGAATAAACTCTGGCACTCCACATGGTTACGTGCTTGGGCGACTCCCGGTGTTGTGATCCCACCTCGTTCCCTCCTGATCTTCTCTGTTACATGCTTTCCCCTTTTATTCTATTCAAATTGTATTCTCTCTCCTCGTTAACCTGAGAATTGGAATTTCGCAAGATCTTTTGTTTAATTACCTTACGTAAATCTTTTGTAAATGGTCTAGGACTCTGTTGACCGGGCGAGTTAGCCGTGCGCATAGAGGCGCGCGGCTGTGAGCTTGCATCCGGGAGATAGTAGGTTCGAATCCCACTATCGGCAGCCCTGAAAATGGTTTTCCGTGGTTTCCCATTTTCACACCAGGCAAATGCTGGGGCTGTACCTTAAGGCCACGGCCGCTTCCTTCCAACTCCTAGGCCTTTCCTATCCCCTCGTCGCCGTAAGACCTTTCTGTGTCGGTGCGACGTAAAGCCCCTAGCAAAAAAAAAAAAAAAGACTCTGTTGTAATTATGTAATTTTCATTCGAGCGTTGTTGTTGTTGTTGTTGTTGTTGTATTTTTCAACAGTCTGAAATATTGAGTTTATTTGGTTATGTTTCTAGTGGAAAGAGTATACGCTTATACTTCTTGTTCCCAGTTTGCTTGTGATTAGATTGCCCGTTTAAGTGTCACAGTTGAGTATATGTTCAAACTCGTTACGAATTGGTGTATAGTGATACATAATCTACTCTAATCATAACAGGTCGATGCAGTCTACCAAAATTTCATTGGAGGCAGGCTTGTCAACATTTGCCGTTCTTGGTCGTTCTTCCAGCGTATTGTCCAAGCATTTCATAAAGTCGACCCATGGCCACTTCTTATATCTCATTGCCCCTTGACCGGTAGAGTCTTTATTTAACTTTTTGTATTTAACATACTCATCTCTCAAGCTCTTCCATTTGCAGGTGAAACAAATAAAAAATACTTGTTGGAAAGTAGTTGGAAATAGGCTTACCTTGTTTTGTGTGTGTGTATTGTATTTTGTTATTATTTTGTTCTTTTGTTTTATTTGTATTGCATTATTAAGATATTATACTTCATTTTTTTGTTTTTTCAGACACTTAGGTACAGGTGACTCATTCCAAACTATATCATTTTCATTTCGGGTTGCCCGTTCAAGTCTCTGGAATTGTAGAGGAGGTATGCAAAGAAATTTGGAAGGTTTTGCAGCCCTTGTACGTGCCTACACCAACAGAAGAATTGTGGAAATGAGCTGAGATATGATACATGGAAACTTGGAATTTTCCTAACTGTGTAGGCAGTATTGATGGCAAACATATACAAATTAAGTACCCTCCTAATAGTGGCTCAAAGTATTTCTGTTACAAACACATATATTTCATGGTTTTGCTCGCGTGGGCTGATGACCTTCGATGTTAGGCCTCTTAAAACAACAAGCATCATCATCATCGGCATCAGTTTTGCTCGCAGTCGTCGATCCCTTTTATAAATTTCTTGTAGTTGATCTAGGTAGTTACGGACGACAAAGTGATAATGGTATTTTTTGAGCATTCCTCTTTTTATTCTGCGTTTATTGATGGAAAAGCAATTCCACCTCCGAAACCATTACCTGGCGGGAACATTCCTGTTTCTCTTGTACTAATTGGTGAAGAAGATTTCGGTTTGCACACATATTTAATGCAACCTTTCTTAAAAATTGCCATCATTGACGATGTTAGAAAGAAAGTTTTTAATAAACGTCTTAGCAGAGCTGGATGTGTCATCGAAAACGCATTTGAAATATTAACGCAGAAATGGTGAATTTCTTTAGGCCTATCGAAGCTAAGGCCGATACTGCTGTACACGTTGTAAAAGCAGCTTGTTGTTTACACAATTATGCTTTACACCATCAATCCGATTTCAGCACTGAACCACTTGAGCGTTCGGCAGACGAACCAACCCGCCCATTAGTGTCCAGAAGACCTACAGATCGTAGAGGAAATAATGCTGCGTTTGAAGTCCGAGATCATTTCGTTAATTACTTTAACAGCGAGGCGAGTCGCTGAGAGAAGACAAGAGTAGTTGGAGTCTTCTCTGCGAGCGTGTATTGTCTCGTCTCTATTAACACACCATTACGCTATCAGTGTGTAATAAGAAATTTACTTTGTGTGTACTTGTAATAGACGATGCTAATATATACAAATATTTGAGTTACTTACGGTCTTGTTTTAATTCAACACCAATCTCTCTCCATGCCTCCATCTTCATCACATTTTTATAGACTGGATGACCCATATCAAAAAGAAAAACATACTTCTTAACTTTCTCTATCAGTTTCTCGGTATCCATTTTGTTGTGAATATCGCTGGCCAACACGTTCGAACTGTGTTCCAATACAAACGGAAGCGGCCTGGCGCAGGGCGATGCATCAGGCCGCTCTTTGTTTGCCGTGGATGATGCAATACTGTCAAACGCAGTTGCAAAGTCAGGCCGCGTTCTGTCTGGTGAGACCTTTAGGGATATCTTCAAAAGTTGCAACAAGTTATTGGAATAGTGTATTTTTGGGCAGGGCAACTGTGGATCACTTATTAGATGGGTTTATTCATGGACTGGCCTTACTTTTAGGCAGTATTTTGCAAGTCTCAATGGATGGGCTGAATGTTAACCTCAGTTTTGTTTTTAAAAAACTTGAAAAATCATTTGCAAATGCTGAACCCCAAGGCCAAATCTCTTCTTGATATAGGCATAACTGGGCGAGTTGGCCGTGCGGTTTGGAGCGCGCAGCTGTGAGCTTGCATCCAGGAGATCGTGGGTCGAACCCCACTCTCGGCAGCCCTGAAGATGGTTTTCCGTAGTTTCCCATTTTCACACCAGGCAAATGTTGGGGCTGTACCTTAATTAAGGCCACGCCGCTTCCTTTCCATTCCTAGGCATTTCCTATCCCATCGTCGCCATAAGACCTATCTGTGTCGGTGCGACGTGAAGAAAATAACAAAAAATAAAAAATAAAAAAATAAAATAAGCAAATTGATATGCATACAGTGAATTGAGCCATGAAAACTGGGATCTCCAAAATTGACTGGGACCTTTTTAATTTTTTCAGATCTCTGCACAATCTTTTTAAAGATAGCCCTGCTCAGTGTGCTAAATATATAGACATAACAAGCGCCGTATTTCCTTACAAGTTTACTGCAATAAGATAGTTGGAAAATGATGCTGTGTTGATCAAGCTCTTAAAATATATGATCACACTGACAAATCTGTGAAAGAGTACACTGAAAAAATAAGAAAAATACCCAACAAAATCCTTCAATACCTTACAGAAGCTGCATATGCCCATATCTGATTATATTAGACATGTTTGTGAAATTAATAACTGGTTCGATAGAAGGCCATTCGGTTTTAGGAAAGGTTATTCCACTGAAGCTCAACTTGTAGGATTCCAGCAAGATATAGCAGATATCTTGGATTCTGGAGGTCAAATGGACTGTATCGCGATTGACCTGTCTAAAGCATTTGATAGGGTGGATCATGGGAGACTACTGGCAAAAATGAGTGCAATTGGACTAGACAAAAGAGTGACTGAATGGGTTGATAGAAAATAGATCTCAGAGAATTTTTTTTTTTTTTGCTAGGGGTTTTACGTCGCACCGACACAGATAGGTCTTATGGCGTCGATGGGATAGGAAAGGCCTAGGAGTTGGAAGGAAGCGGCCGTGGCCTTAATTTCTCAGAGAATTAGAGTAGGTGAAGCTTTATCTGACCCTGTAAAAATTAAGAGGGGAATTCCTCAAGGCAGTATTATTGGACCTTTATGTTTTCTTATATATATAAATGATATGAGTAAAGGAGTGGAATCGGAGGTAAGGCTTTTTGAGGATGATGTTATTCTCTATAGAGTGATAAATAAGTTACAAGATTGTGAGCAACTGCAACGTGACCTCGAAAATGTTGTGAGATGGCAAGCAGGCAATGGTATGTTGATAAACGGGGTCAAAAGTCAGGTTGTGAGTTTCACAAATAGGAAAAGTCCTCTCAGTTTTAATTACTGCGTTGATGGGGTGAAAGTTCCTTTTACCGGGCGAGTTGGCCGTGCGTGTAGAGGCGCGCGGCTGTGAGCTTGCATCCGGGAGATAGTAGGTTCGAATCCCACTATCGGCAGCCCTGAAAATGGTTTTCTGTGGTTTCCCATTTTCACACCAGGCAAATGCTGGGGCTGTACCTTAATTAAGGCCACGGCCGCTTCCTTCCAACTCCTAGGCCTTTCCTATCCCATCGTCGCCATAAGACCTATCTGTGTCGGTGCGACGTAAAGCCCCTAGCAAAAAAAAAAAAAAGTTCCTTTTGGGTATCATTGTAAGTATCTAGGTGTTAATATAAGGAAAGATCTTCATTGGGGTAATCACATAAATGGGATTGTAAATAAAGGGTACAGATCTCTGCACATGGTTATGAGGGTGTTCAGGGGTTGTAGTAAGGATGTACTAGCGCGTGCTAACGACTCAGTTAATCGGGCCGAAGGAATGAGTTTGTTATTGTGTTGTTCGTTTCTGTTCGTAATTTCGTCGGAGTTGTAGGCCACGTGTTTTTTCTTGCATTTCTATGCTTTCACCCTCTGTCAAAGTCGTATGTTAATAATGTATGGACCGAGCTCGATAGCTGCAGTCGCTTAATTGCGGCCAGTATCCAGTATTCGGCAGAGAGTAGGTTCGAATCCCACTGTCGGCAGCCCTGAAAATGGTTTTCCGTGGTTTCCCATTTTCACACCAGGCAAATGCTGGGGCTGTACCTTAATTAAGGCCACAGCCGCTTCCTTCCCACTCCTAGCCCTTTCCTGTCCCATCGTCGCCATAAGACCTATCTGTGTCAGTGCGACGTGAAGCAACTAGCAAAAAACAAAAAATAAAAAAAATAATGTATGGGACATATTGTATTGTTTTGTATGTGGTAGTTTCGCTTATTTTAGTGCATAATTTTAATCAGTTGATTGTTTTTAAGGGAGTTGTGTCGGTTTCTGGCATTTTCTTTTCTCGTTATGGCCAAAAAATATGACAAACGTTATCTCCAAGTGTTCAGAGATACCTATAAATTTCCGTTAATTTTACTATCTGATAAGGGAAACTACAGTATTTTCTCGCGTATTTTTTTTTTTGTTGCTATTTGCTTAAAGTCGCACCGACAGAGATAGGTCTTATGGCGATGATGGGACCGGAAAGGCCTAGGAATGGGAAGGAAGCGGCCATGGCCTTTATTAAGGTACAGCCTGGTGTGGAAATGGGAAACCACGGAAAATCATCTTCAGGGCTTCCGACAGTGGGATTCGAACCCACTATCTCCCGGATGCGAGCTCAGCTGCGCGCCCCTAACCGCACGGCTAACTCGCCCGGTTCTCGCGTAATTAACGCCCTTGCATAATTTACCCATCCCAATATTTTTGGGTCTAAAGTGGAGAAAAAGAAATGTTCACGTATTTGACGCACCCACAACTTCGAACATCCATCACTCAGCTCCAGATGCGTTTCGAAATAAAGATGTCAACTATTCCTATTGCGAAAGCGGGCATTCCAAACACAGGGCAACGTGCTGTTATTAGCCGTCAGGAAATCCCACTGCACTAGTTTTACGGGACACTCTGTGATCTCAAAATTGTTTGTCAGTCCAGAATATTGGAGTAATACTGCATCATACAAACTCGCGGTGATTAGTTACGCCGAAACATACGGGAATAGACGTGGTCACGGAATAGAGCAGCGGCCAGCAAGTAGTCAGCAGTAACAGAAGTGCACTTCAAGCGGCCAACAAGTCTCACAAAGCATTTTGCGGACCAAAAAGCAGTAAGTTTCTGCAAGTAGAGGATTATCTGCTTAAATATATGATTTTGTTACGCAATGTTGGATAAGCCGTTTCTCACGAAATGCTGTATTTTAAAGAATGAGAATAGCCCCGCCACATGGAATCAGTGTCTCGGATTTGAAAGTTAGCCGAGGCTTGATTAATTTTATGAAGAGAAATGGACTTTCTTTTCGACAAAAAACAACATTATGCCAACAAAAATAACTAATGATTTCAACCATTTTCATCGCTTTGTGATTGAGAAGCGTAAAGTGAAGGAATATTTGATCTCCCTTATAGGAACCGCAGGTCAGACGCCAATCAGTTTCCATATGCCACAAATTCGAACATTCGGTAAGAAAGGAACATAGTGTTATCGTACGCAGTATCGTCGATTAGGGGTGGCGAGGGGGGGGGGGCAGTCGCCCCCCTACTTTGTGGAGAAAACTTTGCATTTGTATTCCATTTTAGCTGGATGAAACAAGAAATTATAGGAATTATTAAAACAAGCAATTTGTACAAGCCCTATTGTTTTATCAGGTAATTATTTGCTTTAATTAAGTAATAACGAAATCATTAGCGGAAATACGTAACAAAGTCGTTCACGCGGTTAATGGATTTGTATAGAGCCAGTGGAGACTTTTTATGTGCTGTGAGGAAGGGTACGCACACATTCGATTGTCTGGCATTCTCTTTAGTGTCTGTTAGTTTTTTTAAGTTTTTAGTCAAATACTACATTATTTTTAATTATATAATCTTGCCGTACGTCTATTTAATTGTAATACATGTGTAATATTGTTCCTCTCGTGAAAGTTTTTTGTATAGTATTGAATCAAAATCTCAAATATTATCAACACAGTTAGGGTAAGTTGTTAGGCTGAGAATCTTTACCTCTCTGTCGAAATTCCATTTAGTAGCTTTCTTTTCAGGTTTTAATGTATAACGTATATACACACCCCCACGCTATATCCCACAAACTCGGGTACTTTGTTGTCTTTACATTTTTTGCCCCCCTAATTCTATTTCCCAATCGCCGCTACTGATCGTACGCGCTACCGGAAGCAAAAAACAATGGTGTACCGGTACTGCAATGCTTTCTGTAACAGCTGATGGCAGAAAGCTTGCAGCTTACATTGTTCTAAAACGAAAAACAATGCCTAAAGCAAAATTTCCGCGAGTGATCCACGTTCGTATTCAAGAAAAAGGATGGATGGACACGTCACTCGTACGGCGCTTCTCTTGTTTGATAGTTTTCTTTTTTGCCGGTGTGTCAGTCATCTCGTATTGTCAGCTCGTAATGAGAAGAATATTTTCTAGTGTCGGTACTTCAAACCCACGTGTCTGACTTACCAGATGTACCCTATTTGACTTTTCAGAAAAAATCTCACCGGAATTTTACGCCAAATGACGATAACCGCAAAATAGTTGAACCAATTGTGTTAAATGTAAATGAATTGTAAGTAATTTGTAAATATCTGAATTCCTTGAATTATTACGCATCCAAAGTTTTCGCCTGTATTTTCGTCAAAAAGTGCGTTAATTATGCGAGAAAATACGGTATTATGCATTTTGTTGTGTGTGTCGGTGTGACATAAATATTATTATTCGTATGTGTCATAAATGAGAGTGATTAGGTACATTTTCTTGTAACCATTTTTATGTTTTTTTAGTTTAAGATTTTAAATTTAATGGTCAGTTCGCATTGTAACTGTAGATATGTAGGCTATGCCCTTTTATCCTGACCTTTTTACACGTAGAATGTGGTGGAATATATGTGATGAAATCCAAAAATTAAAAAATCTTCCTATTTTTGGTTTCTAAAAGTTGGCAGGTATGTACTAAGTTAGTTGTACTTTGTTCCTTGGAAATGATAAAATATGCTAGGCCTACATATTACCTTTAAACAGTTTTTATATATATATACATTTCTGTGGACACTATGTCAAATACACCAGCCTCATGTCTGTAGTTTTACTGGTGTGTAAAGAAATCATGTGGGACAAAGTTCTAACATCTTGGCATCTCCAAAAGCTGTAAAAGTAGATAGATATAAAACAAATATTATTGTTGTTGTTGTTGTTGTTGTTATTATTATTATTATTATTATTATTATTATTATTATTATTATTATTATTTTTGATTCGTTGTGCCCAGCTGTGGAGCGTGTTTGAACTTATTTTGCACAATGTTTCTTCTTCTTTTCTTCCCAATATCTCTTCATTTTTTCACTGTGTTCCTTTCTGCGTGTTTCTGTCCAGCTTGTATTTTTTCTTGTTGGTTTCTCTGCAAATTCATGTTTGTTTACTAAGCTTCTAAATCTCATTCTATCTTGAATGGTTTCGTCCTCAATACCCATTTCTTGTAGATCTTCATGAATTTCTGCTAAACAATTGTTGCGGATTTTCAGGGTTAGAGTTAGATTTAGAATTTTCTTTGTCAGCCTGTTGTTATTCATTCTGTGTAGGTGTCCATAGAATTTTAGTTGTCTCTTTCTGATGGTATCTGTGATTTTTTTCTGTGAATTGAAAAATTTCGTGTGGTTTCTTTTTCATCCAAATTCCATTTTCAAACTTTGGTCCTAGGATTTTTCTGAGAATTTTCCTCTCTTGTTTCCATTTGTGACCTGCCGCCAATGATCGGTGTTTCAGATGCATAAAGTGCCTCTGGTTTGATGACTGTATTGTAGTGTCGTAATTTTGCATTTTTTGATATGCTCAAAACACCTTTGATGGTTCGTGTTTGTGGATTACTGTAGTCACGTCCTAGTTCGAGAACCATGGGCAACGGCTGAGTTGCCTAGTAAGTGGTCCTGGGAGTCGGGATACCAGTTGCTATGGAATGGGAGTGGGTGTCTCGGACATATTCTGAGTCATGGCTCTCCTTGTGCTCAGGCGGCTAGGACTATACAATTCACCGGTGGTCCATAACCCGTTAGAGGAGAGATCCTCGCTTGGACTATGTGCAAGTAGGGCAGCATCCTGCTTCATGAATTTACCGAGCTCAGAACACTTCAAACAAGCCTCGGACCTATGGGAGTAATGGAGTCCCACTCCCATTTGACAGGCGAGGGACTCCTTGGAAACAACTTGGCGAACGAAATGGAATTCGATGGGGAGCTATCAATATTAATGGGGCTTATGGAAGAAAGAAAGTAGAACTGGTTGTGTTAGCAAAGAGGATGCATCTGGATGTGCTAGGTGTAAGTGATATTCGGGTAAGGGGAGATAATGAGGAGGAGATAGGAGATTATAAAGTATACTTGACGGGTGTTAGAAAGGGAAGGGCAGAGTCTGGGGTAGGGCTCTTTATCAGGAATACCATTGCACGCAACATAGTTTCTGTTAGGCATGTAAATGAGCGAATGATGTGGGTAGATTTGTCAGTTGGAGGAATTAGGACAAGAATTGTGTCCGTGTATTCACCATGTGAGGGTGCAGATGAGGATGAAGTTGACAAGTTTTATGAAGCATTGAGTGACATCGTGGTCAGGGTCAACAGCAAGGATAGAATTGTGCTAATGGGCGATTTCAATGCAAAAGTTGGGAATAGAACTGAAGGATACGAAAGGGTGATTGGTAAATGTGGGGAAGATATGGTAGCTAATGGCAATGGGAAGCGTTTGCTGGACTTCTGTGCTAGTATGGGTTTAGCTGTTACGAATATATTCTTCAAGCATAAGGCTATTCACCGCTACAAATGGGAGGCTAGGGGTACCTGATCCATAATAGACTATATCTTAACAGACTTTGAATTCAGGAAATCTGTTAGGAATGTACGAGTTTTCAGGGATTTTTTGATGATACAGACCACTATCTGATCTGTAGTGAACTAAGTATCTCTAGGCCTAGGGTAGAGAAAGTGAAATCTGTCTGCAAACGAATAAGGGTAGAAAGTCTCCAGGACGAGGAAATTAGACAGAAGTACATGGATATGACTAGTGAGAAGTTTCGAACAGTAGACAGTAAGCAGGTTCAGGATATAGAAAGTGAATGGGTGGCATACAGGGATGCTGTAGTAGAAACAGCAAGGGAATGCCTAGGAACAACTGTGTGTAAAGATGGGAAAAGGCGAACATCTTGGTGGAATGATGAAGTGAGAGCAGCCTGTAAACGTAAAAAGAAGGCTTATCAGAAATGGCTCCAAACAAGGGCTGAGGCAGACAGGGATTTGTACGTAGATGAAAGAAACAGAGCGAAACAAATAGTTGTTGAATCCAAAAAGAAGTCATGGGAAGATTTTGGTAATAACCTGGAAAGGCTAGGTCAAGCAGCAGGGAAACCTTTCTGGACAGTAATAAAGAATCTTAGGAAGGGAGGGAAAAAGGAAATGAACAGTGTTTTGAGTAATTCAGGTCAACTCATAATAGATCCCAGGGAATCACTGGAGAGGTGGAGGGAATATTTTGAACATCTTCTCAATGTAAAAGGAAATCATTCTTGTGGTGTTGTGAACCACCAAGCTCATGGGGAGGAGGAAAAGGATGTTGGTAAAATTATGCTTGAAGTGGAAAGGATAGTAAATAAACTCTGTCATAAGGCAGCAGGAATAGATGAAATTAGACCTGAAATGGTGAAGTATAGTGGGAAGGTAGGGATGAAATGGCTTCATCGAGTAGTAAAATTAGCATGGAGTGTTGGTAAGGTACCTTCAGATTGGACAAAAGCAGTAATTGCACCTATCTATAAGCAATGGAACAGGAAGGATTGCAACAACTATCGAGGTATCTCATTGATTAGTATACCAGGCAAAGTATTCACTGACATCTTGGAAGGGAGGGTGCGATCAGTCGTTGAGAGGAAGTTGGATGAAAACCAGTGTGGTTTCAGACCACAGAGAGGCTGTCAGGATCAGATTTTCAGTATGCTCCAGGTAATTGAAAAATGCTACGAGAGGAATAGGCAGTTGTGTTTATGTTTCTTAGATCTAGAGAAAGCATATGACAGGGTACTGAGGGAAAAGATGTTTGCCATACTGGGGGACTATGGAATTAAAGGTAGATTATTAAAATCAATCAAAGGCATTTATGTTGACAATTGGGCTTCAGTGAGAATTGATGGTAGAATGAGTTCTTGGTTCAGGGTACTTACAGGAGTTAGACAATGCTGTAATCTTTCACCTTTGCTGTTCGTAGTTTACATGGATCATCTGCTGAAAGGTATAAAATGACAGGGAGGGATTCAGTTAGGTGGAAATGTAGCAAGCAGTTTGGCCTATGCTGACGACTTGGTCTTATTGGCAGACTGTGCCGAAAGCCTGCAGTCTAATATCTTGGAACTTGAAAATAGGTGCAATGAGTATGGTATGAAAATTAGCCTCTCGATGACAAAATTGATGTCAGTAGGTAAGAAATTCAACAGAATTGAATGTCAGATTGGTGATACAAAGCTAGAACAGGTCGATAATTTCAAGTATTTAGGTCGTGTGTTCTCCCAGGATGGTAATATAGTGAGATTGAATCAAGGTGTAGTAAAGCTAATGCAGTGAGATCGCAGTTGCGATCAGCAGTATTCTGTAAGAAGGAAGTCAGCTCCCAGACGAAACTATCTTTACATCGGTCTGTTTTCAGACTAACTTTGCTTTATGGGAGCGAAAGCTGGGTGGACTCAGGATATCTTATTCGTAAGTTAGAAGTAACGGACATGAAAGTAGCGAGAATGATTGCTGGTACAAACAGTTGGGAACAATGGCAGGAGGGTACTCAGAATGAGGAGATAAAGGCTAATTTAGGAATGAACTGGATGGATGAAGCTGTACGTATAAACCGGCTTTGGTGGTGGGGTCATGTGAGGCGAATGGAGGAGGATAGGTTACCCAGGAGAATAATGGACTCTGTTATGGAGGGTAAGAGAAGTAGAGGGAGACCAAGACGACGATGATTAGAGTCGGTTTCTGATGATTTAAAGATAAGAGGTATGGAACTAAATGAGGCCACAACACTAGTTGCAAATCGAGGATTGTGGCGACGTTTAGTAAATTCTCAGAGGCTTGCAGACTGAACGCTGAAAGGCATAACAGTCTATTATGATTATGTATGTATGTATGTATGTATGTATGTATGTGTGTATGTATGTATGTTGATGGACATCTTTTGTTGTATCTTTTCCATGTGATTTTGTAAGCCCTTTGCAGTTTAGCAGTTCTTTCTTTGTTAACTTCCTGATTTAACCCTGCTGGCTGAATAATTTCACCTAGATGCTTGAATTTGTCTACTTGGGAAATTATTCCGCACTTGGTGATTAATGGTTGATTGTCGAATCTTGATTTAGTTCCTTCCATAAACTGCATCTTTTCATATGAAATTTGAAGTCCGGTTTTTGCAGCTATTTCATTCAATTTTTCTATGGATTGGATTGCTTCTTGTCTGTTGTTCGAAAGGATCGCAAGGTCATCTGCGAAAGCTAGGCAGTCAAGGTGAATTTTGTCTTTAAGAAGTCTGCCAATGTTTATGGCTTTAGTTTCTTTTCTCCATTCACAAATCACTTTTTCCAAAACTAAATTGAATAGTAGTGGGGATAGTCCATCTCCCTGTCGGACACCAGTTCTGATTTCGAACGGTTCAGAAATTTCTCCCAATAACTCAACTTTTGATGTTGTGTTGGTCAGAGTTTGTTTAATCAATTCCCTCGTTTTCCTGTCGACTTGAAATTCCTCTAGTATGTTGAACAGGGTCTGCCGATCTGTGGAATCATACGCTTTTTTGAAGTTAACAAAGGTGATTACTGTTTGTTTGGTTTTGCGAATCTGTAGTATGGTTTTTAGGTGTAGGATTTGTTCTGCGGAGGATCTCCCTTTTCGGAATCCAGCCTGATAATCTCCGATCAGGTGGTCTGTTTGTTTCTCTAATCTATTAAGTAGAGCTTTAGAGAAGATTTTATATACGAGTGAGAGGAGAGAAATTCCTCTGTAGTTATTAATATCTGATTTGTCTCCTTTCTTGTGAAGTTGGTGAATCAATGCACATTTCCAATCCTCCGGAATTTCTTCAGAAAACCAGATGTCCTGTAAGATTTTTTGAATACCCTGGGCCAGTTTGTCGCCACCAATTTTCAACATTTCAGCGATTATTCCATCTTCTCCTGGTGCTTTGTTGTCTTTTAAATCTCTGATTATTTGTTTGACTTCTTGTAATGTGGGGGGTTCTGAATCTGGATTAGGTGTTGGTTTTTCATAGGTGAATTGTTCTTTCGGAGATTCACAGTATAAAGAGTTCCTTAAATTGGTTTGCTAGGAGTTCACAATTTCCCTTATTACTTGTTTCCAAAGTCCCATCTGTACGTTTGAAACAGAGACTAGGTGCCTGGTAATTGGATAATTCTTCTCTGAATGTTCTGTAGAAGATCCGTGTATTGTTATTCTTAAAATCATCTATTTCTGCCAGTCTGTTTTGATCATATTTTCGTTTTTCAGATCTGATGATTTTTGAGGTTTGTTTCTGTGTTTTGAAGAATTCATCACGATTTTGATCAGTTTTATGGGAACTCCAGTTTAGCCAGGACCTAATTCTGACTTCTATGGCCATGTCACAGGTGTCATTCCACCACCTGTGTTTGCGTTTCCTTGGGGGGTTGCTGATGTTTCGTGAAGCTTTCAAGAGTGTGTCCTTGAGTTCTAGCCAGTATGAAGGAGCATCGTTGGAGATATTCGCAAGGAAATTGTATGAGTTCTGTCTCAGAAATTCAGGGTCGATTCTTGGGTTTCTGATTGTTTTGGTTTTCTTCCTGTTGGGTTGAAACTTTACTTTAACAAGAGATAGGTGGTGGTCGGAGTCAATAATTCCCTTTTTGACTTTAACGTTCATAATTTCTTTTTGTTTTTTCTTGGAAATAGCCACATGGTCTAGTTGAAATTCTCCTAAATGCATGTTCGGGGATCTCCATGTCATTTTCTTTTGTGGAAGTGCCAGGAAGTGGGTTGACATCAATTTTAAATAAGGCACTATGTACCACCCCATTGTCTTTAATTGTCAAGAATTGGAAACCGAAACAGAAGATAGAGAGGGAGAGACACAGAGGGAAACAAGAAGCTTCTCATTCACAAATGAAAATATTTTCACAGAAATCCAACTGCTTCAGCAAGGAAAAGCAGCAGGAAGTGATCAAATTACTGGGGAGGTATTAAATACAATGGGGTGGTACATAGTGCCTTATTTAAAATTTCTCTTTGACTATGTCATAAATAATAGTGTAATACCAAAGGAATGGAAAGAATCTATAATAATACCAATTTATAAAGGAAAGGATGATAAAAGGAAACCAGAGAACTACAGACCAATCAGCCTGACCAGTATAGTTTGTAAAATACTGGAGAGTTTAATAGCAAAGTACATCAGAGGGATATGTGATGGAATGATAAAAATTGGTTCATCAGGAGCCAGTATGGATTTAGAAAGAAATTTTCTTGTGAGGCACAACTGGTGGGATTTCAGCAGGACATATCAGATCAATTGGATTCAGGAGGTCAGTTAGATTGCATAGCCATAGATCTTTCCAAAGCCTTTGATAGAGTGGAACATGGAATATTATTAAAGAAATTGGAGGGAATAGGATTGGACGTAAGGGTTACACGTTGGATAAAAACATTTCTAAATTCAGGGGTTCAGAGAGTCAAAGTAGGAAATAAAGTATCTCAGGAAGAGAAAGTTTGGAAGAGAATTGCACCGGGAAGTATAATCGGTCTGTTACTTTTCTTAATATACGCAAATGATTTAGGGAACAATGTAACATCAAAAATAAGATTGTATGCAGATGACATAATTGTTTATAGGGAAATAAACAACATTGAGGATTGTTCAGAATTACAAAGGGACCTTGAAAGTATCCAACAATGGGTTGAAGAAAATAATATGAAGGTTAATGGAGGCAAATCAACTGTTACAACTTTTACAAACAGGAGCTTTAAAACTGAATTTGAATATACTTTGGATGAGGTAGTTATCCCAAAAGATGGCAAGTGCAAATACTTAGGTGTGAGATTTGAAAGTAATTTGCACTGGAAGGGTCATGTTGATGACATTGTTGGGAAAGCATACAGATCGTTACATGTCATAATGAGGCTACTTAAAGGATGCAACAAAGAATTAAAAGAAAAAAGTTACTTAAGTATGGTTCGTCCATTATTGGAATATGCAAACAGTGTTTGGGATCCTCACCAAGAATACCTAATAAAAGAAATAGATATTGTGCAGAGGAAAGCAGCAAGATTTGTAACAGGGGATTTCAGGAGAAAGAGTAGTGTATCAGAAATGTTAAAGGAACTTGGTTGGGGAACTTTAAGTAAGAGAAGGGAGAAAACTAGACTTACAGGATTATATAGAGCCTATACAAGAGAAGAAGCATGGGGAGAAATCCGTGAGAGGCTTCAGTTGGAAAATAATTATATCGGCAGGACTGACCACAAATATAAAATTAGAAGGAATTTTAGCAGAAGCGATTGGGGTAAATTTTCATTCATTGGGAAGGGTGTGAAGGAGTGGAACAGTTTACCAGGGGTAGTGTTTGATCCTTTTCCAAAATCTGTACAGATATTCAAGAATAGAATAAACAGCAACAGAGAAAATAAATGAAATGTTAGAATGCATTTGACCAGTGCAGGTTATTGTAAATAAAAAAATGTGTGAATAAATTAATTCCATCCCCTGGTCTAAGGAGTTTGGACAGCCAAAGTAAGGGACTGCCTGTAGGGGTGAAGTACAGTGGGGACTTCGAGGGCCCTGGGACCGCTACGGTAGCTGTGAAGGCCCTTCAGGAACTCTGAAAAGTGGTGGCAAAAGGGGCTCTGGTTAAGACGTAGCAGGTCGTTATGCTACTTAGGTTCCAGAACGGGTAAAAATAAAAGTAAATAAGTAAATAAATGCAATGTAAATATTAATCTTATACCAGTTGTATAGTACCATTTGAAGTAATTCCACATACTGTATATCAGTTGACTATATTTGTAAGTAGTACAGGAGAAGTAGAATTTTGTAAACAATATAAATTTTTTAAGGATGAGCTATGTGTTTAATAGAAAACATTGTTAGTGTAAATTGTATAATATTGTATTATAGGAAAATTTTCTTCTCTTGTTAATTTAATATTTAGTGCTTGACAATAATGTATTTTAGTGTACCATTTGCCACCGAGGTAGACACCTCATTTGCAAATAAAGAGATTTTGATTTTGATTTGATTTGAAGTTCACATTTCCATACCTTCTAACACTAATAGCCTCCCTAGCCATTACGTTCCAGACGACCAAAACTAATTGACATAATCTTTTTCTGCCGGTTACAGATCGTAATACAGACAATCCAATTTTTTACAAGTCTTTTAAACACCACACAGTAGACTTCATTCATCAACAAGCCGCACCTTTCCACCTAATAAGAGACAAGTGATGGGAAGCAACCAGATGCTGTTCTAAGAAGACAAACATTTTACAAACAACTCAACAGGAGCATTTTACCAAGTTTTCAGTAGCAAGTGATTTTATTGAAAAACTCACAAGATACTGTATATGGTGAACCTAAGACTTTTTAGCCCATCCCCTTCCCAACCCCCCCACCTACTTGCGTTCTACTAACATCTGCTTTTTAATGTTTTTTAATGTTTAATGTAAATCACGATATCATTTTTAAGCTATTTTTACCTAAGCTAATTGTAAACAGCTGATAATGAATGCAATGGATTCGAAACATGTTCTGTGATTATTTTTAATGTCTTTTTAAATAGCCTAAGGTTAAATAAAAGAGAAAGTATCGATTAGGTGAAACCTTTTTCTTCATTAATTAATTGGATTACATTATCGATACGGACATGAAGTGGATAGTCTGTAACAGATCTAAGATTACGATTGACCCGCTCAGCCAGAGATGGTTGAGGATAATACGCCGACATAGTTACATGTGATATACTGTAGACAGGTCAAAACAGAATTTGTGGAATAAGTTGGATGTGAATACTTTAGCATTATCGGAAACTATATATTGACCAGGACCAAAAGAAGCAAATATGGTATTTAAACAAGAAATAGTGGACTGAGCGGTTGCCAGCTTAGTCGGTAATAACCAGGAAAATCTTGTGAAACCATCTCCACACACTAGAATGAATTTGTTGGCGTTCCCCTTTGATTGGGGGAAGGGACTGACGTAGTCTATATAGAGGCGTTCCATGGGGCGCAAGGCTTGATGAGAAGATAATAGACCTAGCTTAGTGGACAAGGTGGGTTTACTAAGCAAACAAGATTTACAAGCCTTTACCTCATGAATTTCATCGTCCATACCTTTCCAAATAAACATCTATTGGATCTTTTCTCAAGTTTTGGAGATGCCTAAATGCCCCCCTAATGGGGTCTCATGATAGTATTTGAAGATCATAGGTACAAGCACGGCTGGAACCACTACTTTCATCTTCTGATCATGCCTCGACAGGCAACACAAAACCTCCTTCCTCAATACATAAGGGACGACATGTTCCCCAGAAGAAAGGGTTTCCATAATAGGGGCCAGCGCAGGATCTTCACGTTGATATTTTTCAATATCCCTGAACAACATGGGGGCATCAGTTAGAATGGCATTAATACCCAAAGGTATGGGCGTGGGAAGAGAAGAACTATCATCCTGTTCGGCGGTCACCACATCATGTGAAAACATGCGGCTTAGTCCATCTGCAACAACATTTTCGGATCCTCTGATATGCCTAACATCAAATTGGAAGGCAGAAATCCTGATGGCCCAACAGGCTATACAACCAGTACGACGCAGCCTAGCTAAGACCCAACTTCAGGCTTGGTTATCGGTTTCTAGGTCGAACTTAATATGCTCCAGATAGTCAGAACTTCTCAAGTTCATAGATGGAATATTTGGCCTCTTGAGTCGATAATGTCCGAGTTCAGTTTCTTGAAGAAGCACCGCAGCCACCGCCGCCGACGAGGTGTCGGTTTGAACGATGAATTTCTTCGAGAAATCAGGCATAGCAAGGACAGGGGCGTTGCAAAGAGCTAATTTCAGGTCTTCAAAAGCGGCTTGTTGAGACGGCCCCCACTCAAATTTGACGCCTTTCCTACGGAGTATGTTCAAGGGCGCCGCTCTGTTCGCGAAGTTGGGAATAAATTTCCTGAAGAAATTCACCATGCCGATGAACCTGGCAATACCTCTGATGTCCTTAGGAGGTTTGAAATCACGGATGGCCTGTGTTCTAGATCGATCGAAACACCATCGGGTGACACAATATGCCCTAGGAATGACATGGAAGTTTTAGCAAAAGCTGCCTTAGATAACTTCACAGTCAACCCTGCCTTACGAAGGCGATTAAGGATCTCTTTTAGATGATCAGGGTGTTCTTCAAAGGTCTCAGAAAATACGACGACATCATCCAGATAATGGTACAAGTATTTAAATTTGATGTCGGAGAAAACCCTATCTAGCAGTCTCGTGAGCACAGCTGCCCCTGTGGGGAGCCCGAAAGGCACGTGGTTGTACTCATACAAGTTCCAATCCGTGGCAAAAGCTGTTAGATGTTTCGATTCTTCAGCTAGAGGGATCCGGTTGTACGCCTGGTTAAGGTCTAAGATGGTGAAGAACTTAGCTTTCCAAAACCATGAAAAACAAGAGTGAAGGTTGGGAAGAGGCACCGATTGTAACACCACCTTCCGATTTAACGCCCTATAGTCAATCACAGGCCTGAAGCCACCTTGGGGTTTCGGCACCAGGAAGATGGGTGGCCGAATAATCCCGTCCTTTAGCATCTGATCAATAATCTCCTTGAGAGCCTTCATTTTAGGAGGAGATAGCCTATAAGGTGGAAACCTCACTGGATTGAATCCGTAAGCTCAATCTTGTATTCAATAAGGTCAGTAACACCAAGACTATCGGAAAATACATCCGGAAATGATGGACAAACGAACTTACGAATACTATCAGCCTGCTCCTCAGGTAGACGTCTAAGGTCTAACAACATCTCATCCTGGGTAGGCGAAACAGATGAACATGACACAGAATTACACTTAAGCAAAGGAATTTTACAGTTATTAGCAAATTTGAAAGTGTTCGACTTGCTCTGAATATCAAGCACTAGACCGGTATGAGACGTGAAGTCTGCTCCTAATATTATGGGGCAAGACAAGTGCTTAGCTACAAACAATTTTACTTTCCAGGTGAATATAGAAATGCAAATTTTGGCGAAGATGGAACCTAAAATTTCTAATGGAGAGGAATTAGCCGAAACGCATTGCACCGGAGATGAACAATAATCAGAAAACTTACAGACAGACTTTAATTTGGACTACCACTCAGCCGAAATTATAGAACACACTCCCAGAGTCTAATAGAGCCATGACCGGTTCATTGTTCAACTCAATTTTGAGAAAAGGTACAAGTGCGGGGGCCTCTGCTGCAATCCTGAGGCATTCTTTAGGACCATCATATGATACGTTAGAAGAACTCTTATCCTTACCCGAGCTTTCGCTGGGTTTATTGGGGGCTGAGCCTTCGAAAAATGACCCTGGTGACTCAGCCGATGACGCTAGTCACTTTTGATTATTCAAGTTTTTGGAGGTTATGCCAGAAGTTGAGCAGGAGGGGGTGCTGTTGGCATTTGGGCAATTTTTGGTGATATGAGTAAAAGAGCCGCACTTGAAACATCCTTGCGATGACCCTGCCCCATTCTTTGTCCCGCTGGATTTAATCAAAGGGCACTTGTTACGCAGATGATCTGTCGATCCACAAGCATAGCATTTGCGGGTGGTGAAAGTTCGGCAAGGTTGAGGCCGAAAGTTACTCGAAGACGGAGGGGGCTCCTTAGCGACTCGTAAGTTTCGGCATACCTAACTCACTCGGCTGAGACCGCCATAGCCTCTAATTCAGCAAAGGTTTGGGGACGCGATGCGAAACACAGATGTGACCTATAGGCTGGGGAAATGCCTTCAACAATGGTCTGCACGATTTGAACTTCAGGGAAATGTAGAGCGAATACCCTTGTGTAAAACTTAATGTCCTGAATGAAGTCTGCGAGATTTTCATCCAGTCGCTGTACTCTGTAATAGTACTTTTGAATTAAGGAAGACATGGCTCGTGCCAGAATGAAATTAGCCAGCAGATGTGCATGGAAGTCTTCTATAGAAGATTGTTCAGCTATGGCTCTGAGTATTTTGTCCGAGAGGACACCTATGGAATAAGGATAAATAATTTGAAGAATTTGAGAAGGAGAGAGAGAAAACACTAGAGCGTGATCTTGAAATTCAACTAAGAATCTTAAAAATGAAATGACATTAGCAGAATTAATAGGAAACTTAGAAATTACCCTAAGCAACATAGCCAAAGGATAAGGCAAACTACTGAACCCAGGTGACATAATTGATAACGGCCTAGGGGGTGAAAAAGCTTCAGACACAGCATCATTTAAAAAGAATGGTGGAATGGATGTACGATGATCAGGCTCATTTCCTAATGGGGCAGATGTTTGTTGCGCTGCTACAGATTTTCTGCTTTCTTTGCCCTTGGAAGAATCCTCACTTACGATGTTTACCACAGTGGGTTGGTCGGTTTTGGGAGCAGCTGCCCCAGTTAACAATTGACTAACTTTATTGGACATTTTTGATAGATGATCAACTAAATTACTCGCCTCCTTAGCATGATATTCCTTTAATTTTAGAGACAATAGATCGCTCACCCTGTTGTAAAAATGGAACAATCTTGCCTGCACTTAAGTTGATTAGGAGATGGATCACTTACTTAAAAAAAGCTAACTACAGAGGCTAACTCAGTGGTGTTATCAGTGATAGTGGAGAGAGCCTCATCAATTTCCTTCTCTCCCAAAGTGGGGATACAAATTGGTAATTCAAGGGATTTCTTAAGTTTGGTAGTACCTGCCGCAACCGTGCCTCCAGATTGAACATTCCTGATAAGTAATTCATAAATTAATTCCTCCTTGCGCAAGTAGCTGGGATGGAGGACTTTGCGAGAGCCAGACATGATGAAAGAAAATTTACCAATTTAGAAAATTTCCATTGACCGAGAAAATTGTTAGAATACAAATCGAATCCTATGTTCAGCCGTCAAAAGGGGCTTAATTGAGACCCATTCAACCACACTCTGCTACCACTTGATATGGGGATACCCGTGGAGCAGAAAGAGGTTAAAGAAGGTGCTGGGGTGAATGGGTCTAACTACAATGTCCAGAATTGAATTTTAAACTTTAAAAGGTTATATTTCTTTTCCAAAACAAACTTAACAACATAGGTACAAAAGCAATCTTGAAACAAGAGTAGGAAAGTCCAAGATTCGTGGTTTTTACAAATTCTGGGATTCAAGCCCCTAATTTTACAATTTTACAAAGGAAGAGTTATAATTTAGTGAGGGGCAGAAATCCCCTAATTCAAAGAGCACTTGCTCCCAAAATTACAACATCCAGCCTTCAGGAGGCATTCATTAATCTTCAACAAATTTTGAAAAAGAGCAAATAGTTGCTCAGTTTTCCACGCCTACTCAAGGCAACATCAACTTACAATTTCTGGCCTCTCAAGGCACAAATTACAATTGGAAAATGATTATACAGGGGTATTTAATAACCAACCTACTGGGCCTTCATGGAACAAGAATAACAGTTAAATAAATGGCCCGAACACAAAATGAATGGAGGCGAATACTTGCACTCCTAGATATGAACACTAAAAACCTAAAGGGCACTAGGCCGATGAAACAGGGGCTATTCCCAACCTATGGAGGTGACTCGTATAAGGATTACATTAACCAATTACAGAATGGAAAATAGTTATGAAATGTAGTCACCTCAAACCAAGATGAAGGGGAGCTCGAGAGGGTACAACACTCTCTATTCCCGATTTACAGTTAAAGATTTATGAAGGCTTTTACATTAGCCAGCAGAAAGTTACATTTTTAGTAAAGCAGGTTACATAGTTAACAATTCGGACCTTTCCCTCGGGTTAAACTGCGGAGTTAGCAAGAAAGAAAGAAAGATGTTATGCGGCCATTACCTTGTTGATGTATTGCCGACCGATGAAAGGGGCCGCCCGCCTCCTGCTTTGACACACACTTAGTAAGATGACGACCATTTGGCCAAGAGACGTGAAAAGCCACAGTTTATAAACCCCTTAGGGAAGGTTCGAGATCATTCATGAATAATCAAGACACACCCACAGAATTTTATTGGCAGATTTCAAAAGTACCCCTCAGAATTGGAGAAGAAGCCTGTGATAGGTGGAAAATTAATTACAGAAATTAGTGATTGGTTGGACTCAAAACTGGTGGAAAGAAAAGTTAAATATTGCCAACCCAAAAATAAATGAACATCAATCAGTAAAAAAAAACTTATGAATACAAAACTTCTTTGAATCGAAAGTTCTTTCCCTTCACACCAGGGTGCATGAACGTAGTTTTTAGTGGTGTCCTCTGCGGAAGAATGTCCAAATTTCTTGATGAATGTCAAACAAAACAAATAGAAATTCACACAGGTTAGGAAACTGCACAAAAACAAATTTACATCATATTTCTGTGGTGACATCTTCTGAGTAAAGTACCAAGTTGGTATAGTTTCAGTTTCACTGTTTTGCCAATAGGGGAGTTCATTTAGGCGCTAGTTTTAAATGCGCGGCATTGAGGTGTACCTCCCGGTACAATTATTATTATTATTATTATTATTATTATTATTATTATTATTATTATTATTATTATTATTATTATTATTATTATTATAGCTTCAGTTCTCCAATTTTGAGTAATGTTCTGATATTTTAAGTTCCTATGAATTGCTTGTATTTCAGTTTGAGAGATTTGGGAAACTCCAACACATTCCCGCATGCTGTTCTCAGTCCCCCATAATCCGATGAATGAGAACTAGGGCCTGGTGTAGAAGCCTTGTTAGCTGTTCGTTCCATAATGCTAATCAGTTGAAGATTATGGGGAGATAAACTGTAGTCAGTCTCATTGCTACTAAAGTTTTGAGCCCTAGAGTTGTTTAAGATGTATTCTGGCTGTTGATTTGTTTTTGGTAGTAATTTTTATGACCGTACGTCTTCCCTGACGTCAACCCTCCTCCTTTATCCGGGCTTGGGACCGGCAACAACAGTTAATGAGCTACTCAATCCAACCATTGACTGTTGCAGACAGATAGAATAATTCAAGATAGAATAAAATTCAGAATCTTAATTCACAAACACAAATTTTCTATAAAACCCATCCAACTAAATACAGGACGCGCTCTCTAGTTGGGGACAATGAATCAAGAATAATATAAATATATAAATTATTATTATTATTATTATTATTATTATTATTATTATTGAAGATTCATTAAATGTAACAATTGGCTTTACTTCGCACAGACCAGACACAGATAAGTCTTATGGTGTCGATGGAATAGGATGTGGCTACGAGTGGGAAGGAAGCAGCCGTGGCCTTAAACTACGGCACCAGCATTTGCCTCGTGTGAAAATGGGAAACCATATTCAGATCTGCTGACAGTGAGATTCGAACCCACTCTCTCCCGGATGCAAGCTCACAGCTGCGTGCCCCTAACCACACGGCCAACTCTCCTGGTATTCATTAAATGGGAGAGACCTGCATCTCATAAGACCATTAGTGGTGAGAGTGATGTTGACTGCTACTGCTTTCTGCTTAGCCATCCTTTTAGCTCATGTGTTTCTATGCATAAGTTTGTGGGTTAAAATCCCAGTACAATCAGTTAAGGTGAGCTCGAGCATATAAGGAATACACACAGTCAGATCACTTATTCAATCATACCTATGTAACTTCCCAGTGTTGTCATACTTCTGCTTCAGTTTCGATCTTGGAAGAATGGTGTTTGTGTAGGTGGTTTGTTTCAAGTATATCGGGTGGTCCACTAGCCCGTCATAATTTTTCATTGCAGGCAACCCATTTAGCACAGGTATTTCTTAAGGTCAGTATTGCATTGTTTGCCATACATAGAGTGTACCTTTCAAAGGAAAATGGGCTATATGCAATATTCGTGATGAGGTTAAAGCATGCCGTTACAATGCGTCTGCTTGTAATACGATGAAGTCAATAAGCTGTGCCACGTAATCTGGTATAGTAGAATTTCAAATGAACCCCTGAAACCATGAATCAGAGATATAAAAATGATATTATATTGCAAGGGGGATGGACACTCAAAGTACGTTTCCTAAGAACCAAGCATGGCTGAAGTTTCACGGTGGTGGTCACCCATCAGGGCTGACAGCATTGTAAATGTTCACAGCTTTCTTGTATATAGGTAAGGCGCAGCGGGCCTCATCACTGTAAACCCAAATTCCAGTTAGCTACCTCTTGGTTGATACAGAGCTGAAGACAGTTTAGCACGTTAAAACATCTGTGGTGAAATGGATCTGCAATCCTCTATGATGAGCTATCGAAGGTGAACAAGATTTATCGGCTCCTATACATACACTATTTGTTTTATATTCTCCCACTGGGCCAGGTCCCCTTACTATCCATGTTCAAGGATAATTAGCTTGGAGATGGTTCCTGAGTGGGGTGGAGCTCTGTCGTGTTGAAACCACGTGCTCAAGCATTAGCACATGTTCCAACAACTGTGGAAGTTCATGTTGGAGAAAAATGAAAGTAGTTTGCTCCCATCAGATGGCCATCAATGATGTGGTCTAGTGAGGTGATAATCCAAGATTCTACACCTTATATTTACTCCGCATTGTACTTGAAAATCTTCCTGTTGTACCCAATGAGGATTATCCACACTCCACCAGTTCGTGTTGTGGCAATTAATGGTTCCATTGTGGAATCCGAATTTGTTCAAAAATAGGGTTATCAGCTGAATGCTACTCTAGCTTTGAAGTCGTGAACATGGAGCTTCTGGTGTAATGCAACATAGTATGCATCACATTCTTTGATGTGTAGTGTTCACATAACAGATGTCCTGCTGATGTTGGTGACTTATGGAAGTGCCCATGCACTACGGAGATATTTCTTAAACCTTTAAGATATTCTCTAACTCTCAAGTATATCAGCTCATAGATGTCACATCGAGCATCTGGACATTGTGCTTTCTAGATTAAAGAAAGCAGGGTTGACAATGGAGATTTCAAAAGTAAAGCTTGCTCAAAAACAAATCCTCTTCCTTGGATTTTAAGTGTTGGAGAAGGGTGTCAAAATCGACAAAGATAAAGTAAAACCCATTATGAACTTTCCTTGTCCCAAAAATGTTAAGGAAATTGGAAGATTTCTCGGAATGACTGATTTCTATTGTAAATTCATTCCAAATTTTGCATGCATTTCTGCTCCCCTAAACTTGTTGAAAAAGAAGAAACAAATATCACTGGGCATTGAACAGAATGAGGCATTTGAAAATTTAAACTTATGTTTACCTTTGCCTCCAATCCTTAAGACTCCCTGATTTTAGAAAGAAATTTGTCTTAACTACTGACTCATCACAAACAGCAGTTGCTGCTGTATTGTCTCAGGTTTATGATGGTCTCCATTGCCTGTTGCATAACCCAGTCAAAAATTTTCTCTTGCACTGTGAAAAATCGAATCATTAATGAACAAGGGGAGTGTTTATGCGAAGATCAGCAGAAGGCAGAATTATTCAGTCAGCAGTATGGAAAAATTGTTGGTTACAAGAAATATGTCTAGAGAGAAGAGGCGACTAATACTAACGAAGTATCGAAATTTACCTCCAATAACAAAGACATATACAAGAAGATACAAAAGTTGAAAACTAGAAAAGCAGCTGGAATTGATAAGATTTCAGGGGATATACTAAAGACAATGGGTTGGGATGTAGTAACCATATCTGAAGTAGTATTTGATTACTGTTTGCATGAAGGAACTATACCAAATGAATGGAGAGTTGCTATAGTAACCCCCTGTGTAAGGAAAGGGCAATAAAAATTGAGCCAAAAATTAAAGGCCAGTCAGTTTAACATGAGTTACATGTATGCTTTTGAAAAGCATTGTTTCTGATTATATTGGTCATGTTTGCAAAATTAATAACTGGTTCAATAGAAGACAGTTCGGGTTTAGGAAAGGTTATTCCACTGAAGCTCAACTTGTAGGATGCCAGCAAGAAATAGCAGATATCCTAGATTCAGGAGGTCAAAAGGACTGTGTCGCAGTTGACCTATTTAAGGCATTTGACAGGGTAGATCATGCGAGACTACTTGCAAAAATGCGTGCAGTTGGACTAGACAAAAGTGTGACTGAATGGGTGGCCATTTTTCTAGATAATAGAACTCAGAGAATTAGAGTAGGTGATCCTGTAACCATTAAGAGGGGAATTTCTCAAGGACCTTTAAGTTTTCTTGTATATATATATAAATGATATGAGTAAGAACTGGAATCACAGGTAAAGCTTTTTGCAGATTTTATACTGTGAAGAGTAATAAATAAGTTACAAGATTGTGAGAAACTGCAAAAAGACCTCAACAGCAGGCAATGGTATGATGATAAACGGGGTTTAAAAGTCGGGCTTAATTACTACATTACTGTGTTGATAGGGTAAGATCCTTATGGGGATCACTGTAAGTACCTAGGTGTTAGTATGAGGAAAGGTCTTCATTGGGGTAATCACATAAATTGTATTGTAAATAAAGGGTACAGATCTCTGCACATGATTATGAGGGTATTTAGGGGTTGTAGTAAGAATGTAAAGGAGAGGGTGTATAGGTCTCTGGTAAAACACCAGCTAGAGTATGGTTCTAGTGTATGGGACCCTCACCAGGATTACTTGATTGTAGAATCGAAAAATCCAAAGCAAAGCAGCTCAATTTGTTCTGGTTGATTTCCGACAAAAGAGTTGAGTTACAAAAATGTTTCAAAGTTTGGGCTGGAAAGAAAGCAGACAAGCTGCTCGACTAAGTGGTATATTAAGAACATCAATTTAGTTCACTAGTCCACCTCACTTTATTCTTGAATTATTTACCCATAATTTGTCTTCTTTTGAAGACCACCTCAATAAAATATTTAATGAAGACACTAATGTCACAAGTCCTTTCAAGGATGTTTAAAACATTTTTGTCTGTACAAGCAGCTTTGTTGTAGTTCTGTTCTACCACTTTCTTGGAATAATTTTAAAATAACATGTTAAAAAGACATTATAATATAATCCTCCTTTATAAAAATGTTGATTGAAGCTTGGTTTAGCTCAGTATACAGATTGTTGAGCTGTACCTTCGGAGTGGGAGAAAAATGGCACCTTGTCAGCTCTTGTTTAATCAACAGTAGAGCGCTGAAGCTTTCAAGTGACAAGGTCTGGAAAGAAAGAGAATATCGTGGTGGGTTTGAACGTTCAAAAATAAAAGGAAATGTTTTTGCTAAAAAATATGGAAACTTACCCAATTTATTATGTTCCTTCCTATGGCTGGTTGCCTTCTGAGCCTAGCTCCGGTCTGTTCCTCACTACTCTACAGCATGTATCGTACTTGTTTCCTTGCTGTGGGGGGAGGGGGAGAAGCGCTGTGGGTAGGGGAAGGTGAAACTGTTCTGCCTATATGTAGATTGGTAGGGAGGGGTGTTTGCTTCTGTGAAGGTAACTTCAAACTGGTGATCTTTCCTGATGTTAAAAACGACTGTATTCATTCATATAACTGATTCTTATTCCCTTTTTACGTATCTAGTATTCTTATGGTTATTACAGCTGTATATACGAGGGGGGGATCAGATATAAATGGGATTTTATTTTTTATTTAAATTAATTTATTGAAAAACACAAGGCAATTACTATTTATTTTTTCACATAGTTTCCTGCTTTGGAAATGCATTTGTCCCAGTGTATGGGCAGCTTTTTGAAGCCCTCATCGTAAAAAGAACAGGGTCGTGTTACCAGCCAGTTGCGCACGAAGTCTTCCACACTCTTGTCATCTCCAAATCGTTGCCCTTGTAGAGGTTCTTTAAGCGGTCCAAACAAATTGAAATTGCAGGGCGATAAGTCCTGGCTGTAAGAGGATGATCAAATGTAGGCCTGTGTATCTCCTGTAGCTTGGAGACAGTTAGAGCTGCCGTATGGGAACACACTTCGCGGAACAGTAGGTCGTTTGTGATGATTGCCTGATGGCTCCCATAACTGGTTCTGACTTGTTCTGCAATTTCTAATACTCTCGCTCATCGATCGTCGTCAGTAATGTCTTTAACCACACAAATGTTTTCGTCTGTAATGCTGGTCTGAGGACGGCGATCGTGTTGCTGATTTTCAACACGTTCTCGTCCTTTCTTGAACTTTTTATGCCAGGTGAATACACGTGTCCTGTGCAGTCAATCTCTGGCAAATTTCTGCCGCTGTAACTCTTTCACGAGCAAGAAACTTTATAATGCTCCGGCATTGTAAGCGTTACTGACGAAACGGCACGCTCTCCCCACTCCTAGGGGTCTCGCCTAAGCATAGCAAAAGCACGGGGCCAGTCCTACCAGCTGTTGATGTTCAGGCACAAAAATTCCGTTTATATTTGATATATTGAAATATAGCGCCACATAAGGACAGTGGCTGGTCGATGTGAGAAGAAAGGAGGAGGAAACAATGACACAAGGATGTGTGGCACATGAGATGATGCTGGGAAGCAGAGAGCCATGTCCTCTTTCTGTTGTTCCCATTTTCCTTAACTTTTTGTTGTACTGTATTTATCCTATTTTGTGATTTGTCATTTGTGTGTTCCTTTTCATTACTTAAATTTACTGTCATGTTATGCATCTTTGTAGTATACGTACATCTGTGTGGTAAGTGAAACCAAGAGGTGTAGTATGTGATGGAGACAGGTAAAGATCTTCCTCGATTTCTGTTCTACCCCCTGTGGTTGGAGGACGCAGATGAATACGCACCTACGGTATCCCCTGCCTGTCGTAAGAGGTGACTAAAAGGGGCAACCAAGGGATGATTGTATTAGAACCATGAAACTACTTGTGATTAGTACCATCACGCGGGGAGCACCACGGGTCACCTTTACTTGTGAGTGGTCCCACTATGTTAGGTACACGATAGGTTTGTGATTAGTAGCAGCAGACTGTGGTTCACTGTGGGTTTCCAGTACCCATGATTAGTACCATTGTGAAAAACACCACGGGTCTGGGCGTTGCCTGTGATTAGTACCGCTATATAAGCGACACCGTGGGTCTGCGTTGCCTGTGTGACGTACAATACTAGTGAATAGTACCATAATGTCAGGAACACCGTGAGTCTATGCTACTTTTGATTAGTACCGCAACATGACAATTACCTTGGTTCTACTTTACCAGCGATAAGTATTGTTATGAGGGGCCATAGACGTGGATTTTTGACCCCTTTAGACAACAAGCATCTTCGATTCAGGATTGTGATACTATTTTTTATGATAGTTTCTGTGTCAGATCCACTTATTGTTTTAAATGCACGTCCATCCATTGATTCTTAATCGCATTTTTTATTCTTGTCAGTGGATGGTTTTGAACTTTTAAATTGTCATTACATTTCTTACCATTAGGGGCTGATGACCTAGATGTTAGGCCCCTTTAAACAATAGCATCATCATCATCATCATCATCAATTTCTGTTAGGACTGAAATTGATGAGAATTTCTTTGCAGTCTAAGCGCTTTATATTGATGTGTGTTGCAGGTAATGTTTCGCACAGGTGTCAGCACGACATCGCCAGAAGGATTGAGATGGACTGTGGTTTCCGTTCCACCAGGCTGTGAAGTGAATCAGATAAGCGTCTCGCCAACTGGTCTGGTATGGGCTGTTCTTTGGAGTGGACGTGCTCTAGTCAGGATGGGAGTCACTAGAGACAGCCCTACTGGTAAGTGGCGTGTGCCCGGCCCTTACTTCTACGAGCGAGGTCTGGCTTGCCTGCAGACTAGTTTGCGTACTCTCCTCAATTAATACAATGCTCCCTACACTGTTCCCACTTACAGAATTAGACATGGTAGCCTATTCAAGAGATTGCTGGCCTCTATACAGTCAGTTACAAACATATTTCTTGTGAGTGCCTTTCCTGTGCTCTTGTAACTTTGCTATAAAATCCACATTGAGCAAGTACCCAAGTACATAAGAACCTCGTTTATCCGGCCCTCATTAATACGGATCTCCAGTTTATCTGGATCGAAAGTAATAAAGATTTATTTTTACTTGTACAGTATTCCTTTTACAGTGTCAACTCTTCTTGAATGTTTTTTCCATCAAGGATTGTTAAGGACGGGAATTGGAAGTAATTCGGCCATGGTCTATCAAAGGTACCGTCCCAGCATTCACCTGGAATTGAGAATGGGAAACCATGGACTCTTCTGATTTCTTTGACACATTTGCATGCATTCCCGGATGCTTGGACATAGATCTGAATGATGTAAATGACTGGTTGAAAAATGACGGTAATTCGGGCTACAGAATAATGACAGATGAATAAATTATTGCCTCTTGTTCCTCGGCAGGTGATGACGAGAGTGATGGTGAATTCGAAAGTGAAACCGGCACTCCATCAGAAGAAACAATGACTCATGGAGGGGCAACAATGCAACTGGAGAAACTGATGGCCTATTTAGAATTCCAGATTGAAACCACACCAGCAGAACTGATGCTAGTAAAACGTCTTCGTGATCGTGCTGCGTGCAAACGATATACAAATGTAAAACGGGAAAAAGTCGCATTATTTTAGTGCATAAAACAGATTTGTAAATGTAAGAAAATTGTCCTTATATTTTTTTGTACAATTGAAGAAAGGTATTTCTGTACAACTTATGTTAATAGATTATATAACATGTACTGGGTTTTTCTGGATTATCTGGATTTTCGATAATCCGGATCAATTTTGGTCCCACTTAATCTGGATAAGCGAGGTTTTTGTGTAATTCTCCACGGTGTACACTCATGATTATCAGTTACCCAGAGATTCACGGGAATAGGGAAGAGGGTTGTACATAAGTTTTTGGTGCCTAAGTGCCTAAGTGGTAAAAACAAAAAAAATGCACTTCTAGGTACCAACATGTGTGGTAAAGTGCTTCAGGATTGGTAAATTTCTACAAGTATAAAAATACCTTCGGGAATACGCGATACCGTTGCATAATGATGGATGTCATTTCTTATGAAATGCTATACTTTAAAGGATGTGACATACAGTAGACCTGGGGTTGATGACCTATATGTTAGGCCCCTTTAAAAAACAAGCATCACAGTAGACTCGCAGTTAACAGAGTTCTGATTAACGGAGGCTCCGGGTGAACTGCGGGAGTTGTTGGAAAATAAACATAAATATTTATTTTGTATTAATGCAATGTTAGACAACGTACATCAATGAAGTTGTAGTGCGCTGGCACTGGCCACTAATTAGGTCGAGTAGTGATGTTGCTGCTAGATTGCCATGAACTTGCTGCGTAGCAGGGGGGAGGTGATACTCCCGCGTGGCGCATCCCAGGTGGCGAATAGGGGCGTCCTAACCGGCTTGCCGGCGGACTTGAGGAAAATAAAATACCTCTCGTGGACCAAACACACAACCCCCTGTGGGTGGGGGACGCCGACGAAGAATACACCCACGGTATCCCCTGCCTGTCGTAAGAGGCGACTAAAAGGGGCAACCAAGGGATGGTTGTCTTGGAACCATGAAGCTACTTGTGATTAGTACCACCACATGGAGAGCATCATTTACCTATTTACCAGTTTGGTAGTAAATAAAATAGTGTATTGATAAGGTGGTGACTCATATTATTTCTATATAGAGCATCATGGGTCGCTTTTACTTGCGCGTAGTACCACTATATTAGGTATGTGATTAGTAGCACCGTGCGGACGGCTTTTGCAGTACCACCATATGAGCAGGACCATGGGAAGATAGCTACCATGGTTCTGCCTTGCTTGTGATTAGTACCCACTATATGAGGAACAACACGGGATAGTGCAGGTCCCTCTGGTTAGTACTCTTATGTGATGAACACCATAGGTTTGCGTTGCCTGTAAATGGTGCCGCAGATTGAGAAAAACATAGGTCTGTATTATGTGTCGAATTTCATAACCTGTGAGTAGTACAATAATGTGTGGAATACCGCAGTCTCTGCTACCTTTGATTAGTACCGCAATATGACAAATACCGTGGCTCTACTTTCCTAGCGATCAGTACCGTTATGAGAGGCCGAAAACTTGGATTTTGGACCCCCTTTAGACTGCAAGCATCATCGTTTCAGTGTTACGCTATAGCAGCAGTCCCTTGTCAATAATCCTATTCTTTTACCTCAGTTTGTGTGAAAGTAAAGCATTGTGGGTCGCATCCACTGATTGTTTTAAATTCATGTTCATCCATTCATTCTTCGTTCTCACGCTTTGAATTCTGGTCAGTGCAGAATTTTAGACTTTTAATTTGTCATTCCTTTTCGTACCATTAGGGGCCGATGACCTTGATGTTTGGCCCCTTTAAACAACAATCATCATCATCATCATCATTAGCTGCTAGATCAAACATTGTTGTAATAATTTGCACCGACCGCACCCCTCCCCCTCACGATTCATGGAACCCCAGTCATATATATTGTCGTTTGTCAAACATTGCTCTTTTATTTGTTTACTGGTAGTTGTAGTCAAGTGCCCGTTACATTATTGGTGTATTCAGTTGTTACGTTCGTTACTGTGGTGTTTAAATCTGTGTAGGCAGTGAGAGTGGCAAATGGAAAAGGTGTTTGCTTTCTCTGGAAGCAAAGTTCAACGCAATAAAATGATTGGAAAATGATGAGTCACTTGAAAAGTTTGCTGCTGCTTATGGAGTCAGGGAAGTGATTGTTAGAAACTGGAGACTTACGTGGAAGGACACTGAAAAGTGGGCGGGTCAAAGTATGAGCAGGAGCAATGGTTTAACGTGGAAAACCATGAAGAAAGGTGAATGTGAGCAGATGTCTGAAGTTTTTTTTTTTTTTTTTTTGTGCTTTTCACATTTGTGAACCTCAGGTTGTCCAGTAAGTGGTCATATGGTGCAATAGAATTTCAGAAATGAGTGAGTACGGTAAAGAAAGTTTTGCCTGGTGGGAGGGAGGGAGGGATGGATGGATGGTTTTGAAATTGTTCAATTTCAGCGACAGATTGACATCAGATTAAATCTTCTGCTGTGATGAGACTGGGCTGAACTTCAGAATGGTACATACCATGACTTTGGCAGCAAAATAAATGAAAAAACACTCCTGGGTTCGAAAAGAGTAATAAATGTGTGACCATTTTAGTCCATGCCAACACATTTGGCTCCCTTGAGTTAAGATCCTTCTGATTGGAAATTTAAAAATACCCGAGAGTGCTTAAAAACATTTCATGTTAATTATTTTCCCAACATGTACAGAAATAAAGAAAGCATATGAATGAACAGCATACTTTTTAATGAATGGATTTTCAAGGAATTCGTTACTGTGGTTGAGGTGTTCGTAATAAGAAAGAAAAAAAACTCCCTAGAAAAGGAATATTATTGTAGGACATGCCTCCACACCCGGAGTTAGCTAACTCTGTAGCGGCGATATTAAAGCCATGTTCTTGCCGCTTACAATGGCCTCGATAATACAGCCCCTGGATCAAAGAATTCTTGAGACAGTAAATAGAATATACTAGCAGAGGCTTCTTGTGGTGATGATTTCCAGATTGCTTGAGGAGATGGGTATAGGGTAAGTTCTCAAAAAAAAAAAAAAAAAAAATTAGTGAAGGACGATTCATATTGGATTGTGGTAGCGTGGGATGAAGTTAAGAGCTCAAAACTTCAATGATCATGGAGAAGGCTGTTTGGCCTGAAGAAATCCAACAAAATTTTGCCAGAATCGGACAGCAAAAATATGACAGAAAAGGAACAGAAGTAAATGGATATGGAAAGAGGAATGAAGAGGGAGAAAAGTTTGTGGATTTTGATATGAGAAATGGGTTATGCATGGTCCATACATGGTTCAGAAAGAAGAATAGTAGAAAGTTTACAAGATATGGATGGGGAAACAGAAGGAAATCGAATCAAGATGAAGTAAAGCTAATGCAGTGAGATCACAGTTGCGATCATGGGTATTCTGTAAGGAAGAAGTCGGCTCCCGTACAAAACTACCTTTACATCGGTCTGTTTTCAGACCAACTTTGCTTTACAGGAGTGAAAGCTGGGAGGACTCAGGATATCTTATTCATAAGTTAGAAGTAACAGACATTAAAGTAGCGAGAGTGATTGCTGGTACAAACAGGTGGGAACAATGGCAGGAGGGTACTTGGAATTAGGAGATAAAGACTAAGTTAGGAATTAACTCGATGGATGAAGCTGTACGCATAAACTAGCTTCTGTTTTGAGGTAATGTGAGGTGAATTGTTATGAGGAAGCTCTGCTATCATATAGTAGTGAGGGTGTTCAGATATCATACAGATACCCTCAGCTATCGTCGTAGGTATGTATGATGCAGAGATAAAATAGTATACTGTATTAGTTGGTATATATAGCTCAAGCATACGTGTGGTAGAGGAAGCAGCACGATATAATAATAATAATAATAATAATAATAATAATAATAATAATAATAATAATAATTTACAGCAGAATTTGCGCAGTGAGAAGGAATAGGACCAAGAGAAAGTGACAGGAACAAGAAAAATCTCGAACTTAACAAAGTAAATAAGATATGTATTTAACAAATAAAATAGTAAACATTTCTCAACAAGTAAAGAGTTTGCTAGACTGAAATATATAGAGGAAACTTCAAAAGACAAGGAAAATGTGCCACATTTACAATATAGATATTTAGAAATACATCAAAACCGTGTGAATAAGTATTAAGGGTACAATGAAGAATAATAAATGTCGAAATAGAGGAAGCAACCTGAAAGAAGACGTGAAAAGAAGGAAAAAGAAAAATGAAGTAGGGATGGAACTGGGAAAGGGATTCTCTTCGCCGGGTGAAGTTACGCTGCAGAATGTGTTATTATAATTATTATATCAAAAGGTAGCATTGGTCCAAGGAAGCAGATATTGTGATTTCAAAATTCCATTGTACGTAGTACAGTTCATGTTTGAAAGGTTTTAGTCGAAATAATGTCCTGCATATATATTTTTGATGCCGTAATAAGCTGGCAAAAGTAAAGTTCAAGTGGGGCAGTTGGCCCAATGAAGACTTTAATGTCAAAATAACATTATGATAAAACTTGCTCACCGGATAACCTGAAGAAAATAACAGTCCAGATGGTAAATGACAATATAGAACGTAGGAGTAGTAGTAGTAGTAGTATGGGTGCTTCCACCACTCCGTAACGAAGCCAGACTCAATTTTTAGAGCGGTGGAGCGAGATTATATAGTCGTACTGAAACGTCGAGAAGAATAGAGAAGTTGAAAGCTAGCATATTCCAGAAACGTCATAATCATGTGTCCAATAGAGGTTAGCGCAAGCACACACACAGGCGGAGAAGGCGGTGCGTGGAGAAGATGACGTCAGGATCACGTGATGAACAGAGTAGGCAGACGACAGGTGAGCATAGCAGAAGAGTGAGTGAAGGAGTGGTGGCGTGATCGGCGAAAACCAGCATGCGAAGGTAGGAAGTATACGTAGCAGTAGTGGATATCGTAACAGAATGGAGGAGAATAGGTTACCTAGGAGAATAATGGACTCCATTATGGAGGGTAAGGGAAGTAGAGGGAGATAAAGACGATGTTTAGACTCGGTTCCTAATGATTTAAGGATAATGGGTATAGAACTAAACAAGCTCACAGAAGTAGTTACAAATAGAGGATTGTTGCAATGGTTAGTAAATTCATGGAGGTTTGCAGATTGGATTTTGAAAGTCATAACATTCTATAAAGATGTAGGTATCACCTCTTTACATTTAATTGGTAATTCCTTCTTCCACACCAGGTTTCTCATACACTCGATCTCACTGTCCAGTATGCATCCTGCATCAGTTTGCTTCGCAAGTACTTGAAGCTGACCACAATTTGAAGGTTTTGTCCCCTTATTTTTATAATTCCTTCCCTTTGTGCTGCGTGTGGTGAGTATGGAGCAAGGTTACAAAGACCTTAAGCTGCCAGCAATAAACAGCACAGTCAAGTCAAATGCAGCCAAGAGTCACTGAGCAGAGTTAAGTCAAGCTCGTGGGCAAAGGTACAATGTTCAAGACCCGGGTATTGTCAGAAGGTACAAGAAAGGGAGGAGGCATTGACTAATCCAAATGCGGAAAATAGATCTTAAGCAGAAATGAATAGGACTGGGACAAAGTACCTAGTGGTTAAAAGCATAGGAAAGCAGGTAGAAAGATAATAAGCTCATCTTCTTATTCTCCTTCTTTCTCTTTTCCCTTTATGCTCTCGCAGGCGTCGGGTGGTAGTAAGCTCTGATATACTAACAATTTGTTGGTTGTTTTGATCCACCTTTTCAGTACGAATTAGTTTGTGTTGCTAGGTTGTAATGTTACAACACTAATTTACCGGGACATGTTTTGCTTTATTAAAACGAAAAATCATCAGCCTATACAATTGTCTCAAGGTTTTTCATATTTGGATTGTTGTTACAAATTTCATTACATTGAATGTAAATCTAATTTCAGTGATAACAATATTTAAAACATATGAATAATATACACATTAAAAATTATGACAATATGATTTGCAATGTTAAAATGGAGTAACTCTTAATTCTAAAACACATTGACGTCCAGAACACAGTTTTTACAATTTGAAAATTTGGCTAAAAATTGTTTGCAATGTTAAAATAAAATTGATTCAACTATAATTTGGCATTAAAATTTGAGTCATAAATATAAATATTGGATGTTATTATATAGGAGCCATAGTTTCTAAAGTGCATTGGTTTCTAGAATACAGTAATATTTCAGTATTGAGAATTTTAGTTAAGAATTGTGCTCTCTAAATAATGTTATTTAAAAAGACTGTAATTTAGCATCATGCGTGATTAGAGAAGTCTTGAGTTCGTTGGAGAATGGCTTCTAGATTTGATGAGGCTTGCTGCTGCAGTTTGGCAATTTGATCAAAGGAAGTATTGACATATTTAATTCTTGTTTGTAGCGACCAGACTCTCCGTTGGAAGTTGATTGTTTTAATGTAAGTTATGGTTAAAAGGGGCTTCAATTCAAATTTTGAGTATCTGATTTTGTTTCTTTCGAGATATAGAATGGAAGAAGCATCTGGAACAAATGGAAATTGACTTAAGTAATATTGTGTGTGTGTTGTGCTTGTAACGTGAGTGTTGATGTTGCATTATCACTTACCCCTTTGTCTGCTGCTACAGAATCTTGTGGACCTTATTGCGTTACTGTGGCTATTGTCTGTTGTGGTTCTACTCCTTGTGTTGTACGTATGACAGAGCTGTTGTGAAGGGCGGGTAGGGGGTTGAGGGGAAGAGATGTTGGGCGGGGTGTTTGTTATTGACGTGCTATGTGGTAGGGAATTCTTGTCTGTTGTCGAGGTGGGGGTAGAGGACGATCCTGCAGGCAGGGCGTTAAGCTTTGGCGTGTTATGTGGAGGGGGATTTTTTTGCGTTTCCGAAATGGTTTCAGTTGTGAGTGTATTTAGATTGAATATTTTAAAGAATTTGCTTTTATCTGATTTGAGATTTCATAATAATGTTGGCAACTGCTCTATTAACTGTAGTAAGCTCACCGGACAAAAAATTAGTCGGCCTAGTTCACACGCACAGATGGATTGTTTATCCTGTACAGATGGTACAGCGAACGAGTCCCGTGCTGCCTCTACGTGAGCATAAGGCAGTAGCGATCAGTGAGATGACAGAGTGTTTGATCGTGCCCATGGCCGTACGGTGCTGGATTTGTTGGTGTTTCTCATTGGATTCTTGAACATGTCTACAAGACATACTACACGTGGCCACGAAACACGTCAGAATTGTGCTCAGAAGAAAATCATGAATGAGAGAGACCGGAGACGCGTTTCACGGCTTGTGAATCAAAAGTGCTTCCAAACCAAACAGGAATTGCTGCAGTCAGTGAATGAAGGTCCATCCCAACCTGTTAGTGAGAGGACATTGCTCGCACAGGCACATAAAGCTGCACGTCTTCATCGAACGTGGACAATAGCTGACTGACGGAGCGTAATGTGGTCTTATCAATCGCGTTTTTGCCTGTATTCCAATGATGCACATCGTCGAGTGCACCAAAGGCCAAATGAAGCATTTCACCCTGGATGTTTGAAAGGTCAGGTTCAAGCTGGACGTGGGTCTGTGATGTTTTGGGGGTGTTTTCTGTATCACGTATTGGGCCCGCTCATTGAGGTGAGATGTTTATTTAAACATTCTGGATGATCAGGTGTTGCCTTTCTGTCAACATGTGCATGATGACTTATCTTTCTGCGATGCAATTTTATTTTTATGTAAATAAATATCACAAGAGAACATGTTCGCTTCCTTGTATAAATTACTTTATTTACATGGTAAGTCATAACACACAATTATACACAGTAGCAAACGACACTACAACACTTCATAGCGGAGTACCCTGAAGTCGATTCTGACAAGTACAGATATCAACAACACTGACTCGCGCACTATAACATCCACTCTCTTGAACTCACCGATCCCACCTCCGAGCCGAACAGTTACTCGCAGTCCATCACTTGACTGAGCCCTAAGAACTGACTTCTCACTGACTGACAGCTCGATATATATACTATCCGATCAAGCATCTAGAATTATCGATTTCTGGAAGAGTTCTTACAATACTATAATGGAAAACACTCAAAACATCAATCGACCAGGTAGTCGAATGCGTACTCGAACTTTCGTTTACTGTTTACCAGTACACATGGAAATCTCTACAACATTCTTAATGTCTCTCTAGTGCACACACACGTAGAAATAAATTAAAGTTTCTGCGAAGACAGAAAAGAAATAATTTATGACACAGTCTCGTGAAAAAGAACCAAGTTCTGTTACGACTCCGTCTTAACAAAAAAAATCACGTAGTTTCTCAGAGATAGATTTTCCACTGAGGCACATTTTTAAACATAATTTAATACAACTTTTCCGCGATAAATGTAGACACAGTCCTGTATGAGAGGAGTTAACATAGTCCCTTCAGAAGAAATAAAGGTACCGTATTTCATGAATCAGCACAGTCCTTGAAGGGAAATATCGGCACAGTTTTATGAAAGTAAATATTAGCACAGTTCGGTGAAATGGATTGACACTGTCTTTTGAAAATGTAGGTTGGCACAGTCTTATGAAATAAATTGACACTGTCCATAAAAAGAATTGTACTTTCACTAGGGCACAATTTTACGAAATAGCCTAACACAGTCTCTTGTAGAGGAAACAACTAAAGCACAGTCTTTATGCCCTAAGTCCTTTAAGCACAGTTTCGAAATATCAAGTGATTACTGTACAGTCTCTTCAATTACACAATTCACAGAACAAAATAATGTTACTCGGCTCAACAGACCGATATTATCAGTGAATAAGCTTTCGCTTACACGCAAAGTTAGAGTCCACAGAGAAGGCTTTCAACACTCGTATTACGTACTTTCAAACCCCGGTCTTTAGCCGGACAGAGTAACTAACTGTATCACATCAGCGAGACGACTGGTTCATGACGAAGTACTGTGATACACACTGTGACACACTCACACACACTGTTCTCCTCGAGGCTGGCAACTCCCTTATATTGCTCAAGGTTGGACGGCGAGACTGGAAATATGAGCTTCAAAAAAAAAATTCATATCTCAGCCATCCTTCCGCCGATTTTAATGAAATTTTGGCTAGTAGCATTTGTTGTCCAGGCCTACAAGGTGACGTTATCCAAAAAGCGATCTGACCTTCCATTCGTGATGAAACGACATAGAATCAAATAGAACTTTCGGTGTGACGTCACTTGGCCTTGGCTGGCACTCTGTAGCAGCGCTTGCTTGCATGCTGTCCTCCATGATGCCTGCGCGCTCGGCGCTCGTTTTGAATCCATACAGTCGGGTGTTAGTGAGTTCTTCTCAAGAAATACATGAACGCGAATGCTCGCAGGGCATTCCCGTTTCAATATATTTTAATTATAGTTTATTTAATGCTAAATTATCTTTTATTAAATGTTAAACATGACTAGTACATGGTTTCCCTGTAAATATGTAGTATAAATTTGTATAACCTCAAATACATATTGTGTATAAGTTAACCTCAAAATCTAGATAGTCAAAAGCGGTAGAAAACTCCATAGTGTTCGTATGTTAGACTTATTGTACTATAATTTGGTATATATGAAGGGTTCTGGAAACTTACTGTAAGGTTATTATCCAGATACTTGTAGAGACATTAAGAATGTTGTAGAGATTTCCATGTGTACTGGTAAACAGTAAACGAAAGTTCGAGTACGCATTCGACTACCTGGTCGATTGATGTTTTGAGTGTTTTCCATTAGAGTATTGTAAGAACTCTTCCAGAAATCGATAATTCTAGATGGTTGATCGGATAGTATATATATCGAGCTGTCAGTCAGTGAGAAGTCAGTTCTTAGGACTCAGTCAAGTGTTGAACTCAGAGTCAGGTTGGACTCGAAGGCAAGTGATGGACTGCATGTACTTATTACAAACAGTGCAGAAACTGAGATTAAGTGAAGTGCTAAACCATAGTATCTCAGAAAGTTCCAGATTATTATCATTGCCTAGCACTTCAAGTTCGATAGTGACTATTGCACGAACAATATTAACACTTTCAACACCACCGTATTTTAACATGGATCCTGGCTCGTATTTTAACATGGATCCTGGCTGTGAACTGGGTCTTTTTGCTAATTTTTAACACTTTATTATGGAACAGCGAAACATATTACATGCCTGATGTTTGTACTGTATGAAGGTGTCAACCATCCAAAATGAAGACTTTAATCAACAAGTGAATATCTGAAGTAATTTAATTATACTAGTCTTATGGAAAACATGAAAAAAAATAGTACGGAAATTTTTTTTTACATTGAGGTTATAGCAATAAGCTTGCTCAAACAATAAAAAAATAATCATTTAATGCGACTACTTAGGCCACAAATAAACACAAATGCAGTGGAATAGTTTGTTTTCGTATGGTAGTCCTGAAAACACAGTCCTACTGTGCACTCCTTGCACCACCATCTACTCTCTTACCACTTTCCTTCTTGCCCCTGTCTGAGCATACCTTGCAGTAACGAGTAGCATTCACTTTATTGTACGTTGGAGGAACCTTTTCTGGAAAATGGCTAGCAAAAGTTCTGTCAACACTGGGGGAGGGAGTAGGTTCCAGCCTTGAGATGTCTCCTCCTCCTTTAGCTGCTAACCGCGAACTGATCACTCTCATGTAATCCACAAGAGATATCTTTGATTTTGAGATCTCTTTATATAGAATGAAACCATTCACAATAGACATAAGGAACAAATGGAAGAAGAGCTTTTTCCACCATTTCATTGTCTTCCGTGCAAATGGGTAATAACTGTTCATTTGATCTGCTCTATCAATAGCAGTTTTATTTATATTGTAATCGATGACTACGTCAGGCTTTAGTTTCTGTACGACACCACCCTTCGATCTACCAGAAACAAGTGTAGTGGAAGCCTTATGCTTTGTTGAAAGGCATAAAACATCCCGCTTGCTCTTCCACTTCACAGCAAAAATATCATCTCGTCCTCCTTCAATTTCTTTGTCTTGAACATTGGTGGTAAACCTTCCTGTTTTTCATGACAGTTCCAACAGCCAGGGTTTTCTTTTGCCACAGCATATTCAGTAGGGAGGGGCTAGTATAGTACCTGTCCATATAAATACAGTGGCCCTTAACTGAAAAACTGTGAGCATAATCTATCTACAAGAGCCTGAATGCTGTTGTCAACGTTCCCTGTGGATCGCGTATATATTTCACAATTCAGTACGTAGCCTGTTGCCGCATCGCAAAGTACTCACATTTTCATACCGTACTTATTCGGCTTATTCTTCATATAAACCCTACTCGACCACGGAAGGGACATACAGCCTCATCTACTGTTAGGTTCTCATACGGCTGAAAACTGGCAATGCGTTTGTGCACAAAACAATCAAAGAAAGGCCTGAGTTTATGTAGTGGGTCATGATTAGGTTCCCCTTCTTGATGAAGGTGGCATTGTCATTTAGGTGCAACATAAAGAAAATTCTGGAAAATCTATCACGACTCAACAATCGACTGGCAAATCCTGTCTGATAAAAGTAATCAGTAGACCAATAATCACTAAGTTTCGGTAGATTCACCACACACATATGCAAAATTGTTACAAAAAACCAATAAATTTCATGAAGTTTTACTGCAGACCACCGGTGCTACCTGGAATTTTCCTTCAGTTTGCCCTGACGTTTCATTGCCGCAATTGTCGTTCCTGCATATCTGTTAGTTTCTGTTTTTATATTTTTGATCACATTGTCACTAAAAGATTTACTGAAACAATCCATTTCGTCACTCCCCGCGCAAAACTGAGTAGAACCAGATGCCGACTGGAAGACAGGTAGCTGTGGTTGGTCATCTGTTTCTGACCATTCATCATCAGGTTCAGACGATCTAGCAGATGTTCCTGGCACAGGTAAATCATCAGCCTGCATCTCTTTGTCTAAACGAAAAAAAATAAACCCAAATTTCCGTAGGCGAAGTATTTCTATCGTTTGTATTCGGAGTAAAATAATACAGCTAAACACTTACGTTCCAAAGTGACATAATAAATAAAAATCTTACCTGAACTATCGCTTGATACGTTATCTGGTTCATAAGTGGGGTCGTCACCACTTTCATCCATCTCTGAACCTGCTTCTCCCGATAAAATATCCAAAATATCACTATCATTGAGCCGGCGTGAAGACATGTTTACACAGTAACACAGCTGACAGCGCGACAGATTTGGCGCACGCAGCACATGGCACACCGAGTGCTTCGGTAGAGGTCACGGCAAGGAGAAAGTACCCTGTTTATCGTTTCACTTCGGAATTCCCGATAACTGCTGCATTCTAGTGGTCACTAGATGAACTATTACCTCCAACCAAGGGACGGGAACCGTATGTGATACGTGCAGCTGGATATAAACGCACGAGAAAATTACGCCCGTATCACATACGGGCGCCGTCCAGAATCAGGAAAGCAGCGTGCCCTTGTCCCGTACAGGCATAGTGTTGAAAGTGTTAATCATTCTCACAGAACTGTGATTTTGAATTCATCTCTTTTTTTCAAATGTGCATCCAACACCATTTATAGTGGAACTTATTCGGCCAGCAAACAGTGTCTCGCCATAATTTGCAGTGCAGTGCAGTAGAGAAGTGTCGTATCAGATTCTATTGACATTCGGTGCGAAAGTTTTACATTTCTCTGCTCCTTTCATGGGACTTAGTGGAATACAAAGCTAAACAACTATTCCACGCTGCACTATCGTCAGACGACCGCCCCAGTTTCGAGTCTCCTTCAACATCAAGGGTTAACAACCGCCGTGGGACGACGACGCTGCCGCGGAAATGATGCCGCTGCCGCAGGATGACGCCTTCTCCACATCTTTGAGGACATTCAAACTATTCGTCTGTAAACGATATCATTTCTATGCATTTTTTTTAATAAACTGCAAGTTCCACTTAAAGAATGAACTAATTTCACTACCCTTTTCTCGTACTCTGTAAAGCATGAACCCTACACGCCTTAGCGTTAATCCATGCTCTCCACAAAGCTGAAGTACGGGCGTTCCTGTTTCAATATTAAACATTATAAATGAAGGTTTTACGCCAGTTACGATGTCGTACCTACGACAGAGTATGCTATTGATAACACGATTTTTCAAGATAACAGCAAAGTTCATCGGGCTGGACGCATATGTGACTGGTTTTATGAACATTCCCCCACCCTATTACACCTCGATTGGACTGCAAAGTCACCCGACTTGAACCCGTGGGACATGTTGGAACAGCGGGTAATATGCCAACATTGGGTTGGAATTTGCTGGAATTGCGAGATGAAATCCTTAGCGAGTGGCTTAACTTGGATGTTATCAAGTCCAGGGACGGAGTTACATGGTATTAAATGATTTCTCCAGTGGTGACTAATTTTTTGTCCGGTGAACTTATCTTGCATAATTTCTGATTTCTATGTGTATACTCAACATTAATTAAATACGTACAAAGTACTTCCAGATGATACAGTGCAAACTTGAAAACAAGTAAGAAAGCAGCCTTTGGTATCAATTTTTTCTTTTTTTTTTTCTAAATATAAATTAAATAAACTATAGAGCCAGTGTTGATGAACGGGTCCTGCTGCTTTCATCATCTACACAATTCATCCAGTCCTGCTGCTTTCCACATTTTCATTTGTTTGACAGAAGTTTCTACCTCTTTCATTGTGATTTCATTCTGGGATTCTGTCTCCGCGCAGCTTTGGGTTTTCATTCTGGAGATAGTGGATTCGAACCCCATAGTTGGTAGCCTTGAAGATTCATAGATATAAAGATAGGAAGCTTCCAGCTAATCAATACTTTATTTTAACTTATCAAAATACAGGACCGGTTTCGACCTCTTTAGAGGTCATCCTTAGCTGGTCATACATACAAATGTCAATGTAACATAAAATTAAAACATTACTAGATTCAATGAGGAATGTCTCCTAATATGGATGAAAGCATTAAGATGTCGATTAACAGTTTCTTACTTATGGCCTTAAAACAATCATCGAGTTAAATGTCTTGGATTTCAGACTTAAATTCTATTACTCTACACATAGATAACATATATTTGATTAAAATACACTGTTCTCAAATTTTAAAATGTTCACTGTGTAATTGCATCCTCACTAAAACTGTATCACTAAGTTGATAAAACATTTATTATTGCACAAGTAAGTTCATGTGACAGGATACTGTGTATAGGCTTTTGGGCTTATGCCGTGTCAAGAAAATTTTCCTCGACCTTCCAGAACATTATTACTATTATTACGGAAGCTGAAAATGCCCTAAATAAAATTCCACACGAACAACATGATGAGGTCAGACACGAAATTTTAAAAAAAAGACTACCACGATACATCAACAGAATCGACAGCAATAGTAACAATAAGAACATTTAACATCACACAAATAAAGGAACTCAAAGATAAAATTAAGCAGAACAACCTACTAATAACAAAAGCAGATAAAGGCAACACTACTGTTATTATTCACAAAAACGAATACATAACAAAAACTAAACAATGTTTCCTAGATAATACCTTCCAAATTAAACACAAAGACCCAACTACCATCATCCAAAGAAATCTTAAAATTTTATTGAAAAACACTCACTTTCTTCTGAATGAACAGGAAACTGCAGAGCTCATCATAATGAACCCCAAATTACCGACCGCAAAAGTTTATCTGAAAATCCATAAAGATGACGTACCAATGAGACCGATCATAAACTACAGATCGGGTCCAACTTATAAATTGTCACAATTCATTCAAACATTTCTAAAAAAACATTATGTATTTCTAGCCAAAAAAAACCGTTTGAAATTCAATAGAGTTATGCAATATTTCAAAAGAACTAAAAACCGAGCCCCACCACAGCATAGCATCATACGATATAACAAATATGTACCTTAATATACCTACTCAAAGAACAATAAAATTAATAGAAACCAACTTACGTATCATAGTAAACTAAGCATCCTTGAAATTGAAGAATTCATAAAATTACTTGAATTTGCCATCAATAATAATTATTCAAATTTCACAACACCATTTACCAACAACAAGGTTTACCAATGGGATCCCCAGCATCAGGTATATTAGCCGAGATCTACATAGATCACTTAGATCATCAAGAAATCAGCAAAATAGTTAACATTCTTTTCTGGTGTAGATTTGTAGATGACATTTTTGTTATAATAGACAAGATTCACTAATGAAATCAATTTACTAGAACAATTAAACCAAATAGACCCACATATAAAATTCACTATGGAAACAAAAAACAATCATACTATAAATTATCTAGACATATCCATAACTAGGCACGAAAGTCACTTAATATACAAGATATAAAGAAAACCTACACATGCATCTATACAATAAAAACAGATTCTATCAATCCTAATGCACAAAAAAAAGCAGCATAATATAATATGATTTACAGAGCGTTCAACATACCACTATCACATGAAGAACAAAACAAAGAACTAAATTTGATCTACAAAATAGCCAAACAGAATGGATACAAGAAAGAAATGATCAATAAAATTATTCAAAAGATAAAAAACCAACATAAATCAAAGCTGACTAGAACCAACAAATCCAAAAAGATCACGTACTCTTCACCTTTAATAACACCCATATATATCCCATACCTAACACTTTTAAAAGAAAAAACCTAAGAGTAGCCTACAGAACCATTCACAATAATGCTAATATTCTACATAACACTAAATCTATAAATAACAACAATAAATATAATCATTCAAGAGTGTATCTTATGAAGTGCGGCAGTTGTGAAGCCAGTTATATTGGACGTGCGGGAAGAAACTTTCAAATCCGCTATATTGAGCACATTAATGCCATAAAACAATCACTTCTCATCCATAGGTCAACATATTGAAGATTACAGACATAAATTTACAACTATCGAAAACAATATGCAGATTCTAAGTGTAAACCCCAAGGGCCCGTTACTCAATATAATGGAAGAATTTTATATCAGTTTATATCAATGCGCAATCCAAATTTCAACCTAAATGAAATCACAGATAAAATCAACATTCTTTTCAAGGTAGTTATCCCTCCCTTAAAAAAACACTTATTTAAAAAGAGTTAAAAATCAGAACCTGACACACATTAAGTAACTGCTTGAAGACACGCCTTGCGCTATCCCAACCCCCTTAACAGCCGCTCCTCCTGCCCCTCCAACCCTCCCTTCTATAGCTGCTCCTCCTAACCCCCGCCCAACCATCCCCTCTATAGCCTCAAGCATCAGCCCCAGGCGTTCACGAAGCAGTGCACGACGTGCTCCTGAGTAGCACACATCGAGAAGTCAACAGCAGCAGTATGTACATATACATCCAATCCATGTTCAATAGACATTCCAGATTAGCAGACGAAAATTTCTTACATTTCACTTTTCTTTCCAATTTTACAGATATTTACACATCCAACAACATAATTGTGAAGGAGGAGCTTTCACACTAATTAAATGCTGCATAGTGTGTCACAAAATGGAATAGATAACATGTTACGATATCCTAACGAAAACAAATAGCACAAAGTCAGGAAAGCATGTCGCACAATCACCAACCCACACTATAATTTTACAGAGCATCTTCATAATCTTTTTAGCACAGATATAAGCATCAATATGGATTATATATATGCCATGAAACAATTGTAAGCTGAAAAGAGTGCCTGATAGACTAAGGTTTACTCACATGTAGATCAACGAAGTTTTACACTACAAATATAGAAAATGAACTTTGATGAATATTTTATACGTATATATACGTATATATATAAAAATTATATGGTATAATACCCATAATTATACCATATAATTTTTATTACTGGATCCAGCAAAGTTTTTGTACTTAGTCATGTAAAAGTAGACAATGCAGTTGATTATGTTAGTGCAATCTAATGCGAACGTCACATGTACTTACCTGTATAATCATATATGTTTTATCAACTTAGTGATATAGTTTTAGTGTGGATGCAGTTACACAGTGAACATTTCAAAATTTGAGAACAGTGTATTTTAATCAAATATATGTTATCTATGTGTAGAGTAATAGAATGTAAGTCTCAAATCCAGGACATTTAACTTGATGATTGTTTTAAGGCCATAAGTAAGAAACTGTTAATAAACATCTTAACGCTCTCGTCCATATTAGGAGACATTCCTCATCAAATCTATTGTTTTGATTATATGTTACATTGACATTTGTACGTATGACCTCTAAAGAGGTCGAATCCGGTCCTGTATTTTGATATTTTAAAATAAAGTATTGATTACGTGGAAGCCTTATATCTGTGAATATCTAATATCAGTACAGACATGAAACTAATAGATTATGAAGCCTTGTAGATGTTTTTCCGTGGTTTCCCATTCAGTTATTCTGACACAAGCACACTCTGCGCAGCTTCTCAAGCGTCCCATTCCACTTCCACACTGTCCACCTTAGTTCGGGGTATGTGTTGTTTCAATTTATATAGTGGAATTTTATTTCTGCTTCCATATCTTTTAATTTCTGTGCTCTTTATTTTCTTCTTTCTTATTTCTTTCATTTTCACAATTTCTTCTACTTTTATTTTTGCTACCACTACTTCATGGTCTCCATCAAAGGCTACTTCTGGCAAGGCTGTTACACCTAGTAGCTGTTTATGATTTGCTCTTTCCACCAAGAAGTAATCAGTTAATGTTTTTGTCCTTCTGTTTCCCCATCCATATCCTGTAACCTTTCTACTATTCTTCTTCCTGAACCATGTATGGACTACGCTTCACCCATTTCACCAACATTTCTCCCTCTTCTTCATTTCTCTTTCCATTCCCAAAAGGTCTGTTCCAACAGTCAAAACCTGTCTCAATGAGAAGGCCATATGACGCGGTATATGTTGCCAAGTTGGAGAAGGGAGGTTATGTCCATGCAGCACACAACAAAATCAAAGATACTGGAACATTCGAGGCCTGAGGCAAGCTGATAGCAGTGACGTCAGCGGATACCTGACGTATGACCAGGAGGTTCAGCGATACATCAGCTGGTTCAACACGAGGTGGTGCGAAGAAAGTACAACGATAATTGGCGGACACGGTGAGTCCATTACAGTGTCTTCTTTCCTTTTCCTCTCCACTTAACGTTACTCAATCCCACCATAGCTATATATTCCTTCCCATGTAATGAGTCAGTGGCATGAAGTTGATTATAGGCACCTTCATATTGTTCTTTACGGGTTGCCAACAACTCACAGTACCTCTCCAGCATAAGAACTACGCGTCGCTTCTGGGGAACGTCCTAGCCTTTTCTGAGGCTGATTTAAAAGTGCTATTTTCGTTTTAGGCTGTTATTAGGATGGGGTCGCTACTCCCATAGGCATTTTAGAATACTGCCAGTAGGTGAGCTGGCCGCTTCTGACATGACACACAGGCGCATTTTTTAGCCGCCTCTAACCTGGGGTGAACGCTACTCGATGTGTTCCAGTGTAATTTTCTATACTGAAGGTCCATCACCGCACCTAAGAAAACTCATCCGCCTGAAGCCGTTGGTCACATTAGGGGATCAGATTACTTATTGCCTTCCAATGCTCGGTGTTGAGACTCTGGTTGTACGGTGTACTCATTACTGTAGCGGGGTAACCGGCCAGACACTTTCTGAATATGCTTTGAAATTTTAACTAGATCTTCCAAAATGTTTATCCTTGCTTTCCAAATGATTATACTTTGATCTGACATCACCAATTTCCATCTATGTCATGTAATACAAAGTCTGAAAACTTTTTTCTTTTCAAATTTAAATAAATTGGTAGGAGGGGTGGGGGGCATGGTTGCAAGTTTTGACAGAGTACTTTAACCATATAAAAGTACGATTCCTGAGATTTGACTATTGTAAAGTCTCCACTAATTAAATATTTATGTATAAATTGATATAATTTTATTAGGTGTATTATTTAGAATAAGGGATTTTGTACGAGTATCATAGAATTGTGTATAATATTGCAGAATATTTTATTTTAGTGGAAGTCTGGAGGGACAAGTTATTGCTCAAGGTATTGAATCTTGGAAAGTTCTGAGGTACACATAAAACAGCTGTTGGCTAGGCTGGGTTCTTCATGTACAGATTCATTTTCCATAGCAACAACAGAAAATGTCCCGACATTGAAGTTACAGGTGTATATTCATTTGTTAGACGTCGTAGTAGCCAATGAGAGATCTAGGACATTTGAATTTGATACTCCACATCATAAATTGAAAGATGCTCGTAGTTCTGAAAGGAACGTACTTTATAAGGGCTAGTGTCGTGGCGACACATTTATTCTTGTTCTCGCTGTGATTCTGATTGTGATACTGTGACTCTGATGGTTAGAGGCACCTGTTTTTCGCAAAGTGCAGAATCGCAAAATTTTAAATTTGGCTTAAAAACGTGAAACTATTTACATTTAAGCAAAATCGCTAAATAATTTACGAAATTATTTGGAATTGCATCATTTGAAGTTAACAATAGAGATTCAAGGCAATTTGTTTCAATAAAATCAGATAATCGATGCCACAATTGACTTCATACCCTTTCGATATATATATATCGAATCTTCGTGGAGGTTCCTTTCGTGTACCCTGGGCAACGTCAGACATTATTACGAAATGTGCTGACGGCTGATCCTTTCACACCAGAAACATCATCTTCACGGTCCTTTTCAGGACCACAGTTAACAATTATTTCTATTAACATTGAAGGTATATCTTCAACAAAAGAGGAACTGTTACAAAATCTATGCAGTCAACACAATTGCCACATACTGTGCATACAGGAGACACACAGAAGTAGTGAAATGCGTAGACCAAAAATTAATGGAATGGGTCTAGCCGTTGAACGGCCACACCAAAAGTACGGAAGTGCCATATTTGTCCGACCTGATATTCAGCTTCAGTCCACAGCCTTCACGGAGGAAAATGATATTGAAGTCCTCACTATAGAAGCAGGTAGCTGCACTATCTCCTCTCTGTATAAGCCACCTGGAGTTGAATTTGCTCTTAGTAATCCTTCCAATTTTCAGAATCAACACACGAAAATAGTAATTGGAGATTTCAGTTGCCATAGTAATGTGTGGGGTTATGAATACGAAGATGAGAGTGGTATAGCGGTGCAAGAATGGGCAGAAGCAAACTACCTAACTCTTATTCATGATGCTAAACTACCAGCTTCATTTAACAGTGGCAGATGGAGACGAGGATATAACCCTGATCTGATTTTCAGCAGTAATAATATTAGCCAATAATGTGTAAAGTATGTCTGCAACCCAATACCTAACACGCAGCATAGACCAATAATGTGCCAGATTTATGCAGCAGTCAGACCACAGAGTGTTCCATTCCAAAGGAGGTATAACTTCAAAAGGGCAAACTGGTCAAAGTTTGCAGAGATGTTAGATGCTGAAGTGTCCATCATCCAGCCAACACCAGAGTGTTAAGATACTTTTGTTGATGCCATAAAGAAATGCTCCAGAAAGTCCATACCTAGAGGCTGTCGGTCGTGGTATGTCCCTGGCCTTACCTCAGACCTTCTTGCCCAGCTTACGGAATATGCAACTTTGCTTGAAGAAAATCCCCTAGGAGAAAAGACAGTGGAAGTTGGGAACAATCTCATGTCATCATTGACATCAAAACGGAATCAGTGGATGAAAACTATTGAAAGTATAGATGTTACGAGAGATAGCCATAAAGCCTGGAGATTATTGAAACACCTTAACAATGATCCAACGAAGACTACCCAACATTTCAATGTCACTGCAAATCAGATAGCACACCAACTGCTTTTAAATGGGAAAGCAACCAATAAAATCTGAAGGCCAAAAATACAGATGAAGATTCAAGAAGAAAGAAGTGACCTCACTGTCCCCTTCACCATGTTGGAGTTGGAAAAAGTCATCAAAGAATGTAAAAATGGAAAATCAGCGGGTCTAGATGACATTCGAGTAGAACAGATAAAGAAATTTGGGCCTAAAACCAAAGAATGGGTTCTGCAACTCTTCAATAGATGTGTGAGCAGAGGTCAGATACCAAAGACATGGCGAAAAAGTAGAGTAATTGCTTTGCTCAAACCTGGCAAGGAAGGAAATCATCCTAAAGACTTCAGACCTGTTACCCTTTTGTATCATCTATATAAATTACTGGAAAGGATGATCCTAAATCGCATTCAACCCATGATCGACCCTCTCCTCATACCACAACAAGCTGGATTTCGTCCGGGTAAGAGCTGCACTGAACAACTACTGAATCTTACACAATTCGTTGAGGATGGCTTTGAAAGACACAAGGTGACAGGTGTAGTCTTTATAGATTTGACTGCAGCGTATGACACCGTCAACCATCAACTTCTGTTAGTTAAAGTCTACAATCTGACCAAGGATATTAAGCTAACCAGATTTATCGCAACCCTTCTTCAGAACCGTAGGTTCTTTGTGGACTTCCAAGGACAGCGCAGTCGGTGGAGGACACAAAGAAACGATTTACCTCAAGGAAGTGTGCTGGCACCAATCCTCTTTAATATATACACGAATGACCAGCCGGTAGCCCCAAATAGCAGAAGTTTCTTGTATGCTTGTAACCATCCAGGCTTCTCCAGCCCTACTAATTTAATATATCATTTTACGCGATATCATTTGATATCAAGTTTATCCGCCATCGGCAATTATTTGTAATAACATATTTATTCAACGTCAATCATTTGTAATCAAGGCCTTTTGGAATCATATTGTATTTATGATAACATCGTTTTATTATTTAAATTATTATATTATGTAGGATAGGAATTCATTATGTTGTAAATACGGTCAAAATGTTGAGACATAGTTGTTTTCATTTCATCTCATATTTGTGTATACGGAGGGTTATTCTTGAAGCTGGGATTTTGCGTGACTCATGGGTTTGGCGAAGGCAGTAAACAGCGAACCGCGCGCGAGGCTTGCATACCAGCAGAGTACATCATCGCCACGCCTACATGCTCTCGTCCAGTGAAGAGAAGGGGAGATGATAATGCGATCTACGAATCGGATGTTTCGTTATATAGAGATCTCTGATTAAGCTGTTACCTAGAGTGGGGGAGCCCGGTGATATTATCAAGTGCGGAGCGAGATACTTACGGATACTCCATCACTACTACTTCTACTGTGAACATCTACTTTGAAAGACGTTATTTGATTTTTGAAACAGTGTGTCGTCGCTCCGCGACATAGTTATTTTTATACAATGTGTTGTCGCTTCGATACAGTACTTAGGTGCGGTAATGTTATCGGATCTGCGCGAGACGAAACAAGCTTATGGCTTGTGTTATATTCAGTAAATCTTCTGGACGAAGAACTATGTTTAGTTCAAGTCTACGGAATTTGGTACAAGTCTGTACCGTATAAATAGTATTGCTCAGTTGGATTGAGATGTCTACTAATATGGAAAAATTCATATCTCTGAATTTTCTCCTCATACGATCAACGCTGATCAGTTTTTACAAGTATAGAGCCAATGTCTAATTTAAAGACAAGGCAAGTAGGGAGTGCTAGTCCAGATAGCCCATGCTACATCAAATAAGGAAGGAAGGATGTCCATGGAACAAATTCTACATCGAGAAGAAGAGAACGAGTAACCACGGAAACCAGATGACTTCAACGGAAGCTGCAATTGGTGAGCTTCAATTAGATAAAGCAAGCAATTAGTAAATTCAGTAAAGTAAATTCTAAATTCCTCCACGCTTTAAGGAAACTTTTCCGATTCATCTCATTTTTTTGTATAATAAATTCATTTGTATTTTATATTGCGTTAATTTTCTTTCTTAAGCGATACTTAATGGTTAATTATTTAAAATCCTACCCCTGTGATTTAAGTATAAGTCTCTATGCTAGTAAATATAAATTGTGGTTTACAGTTTTGTTTAAAACTGTAACCCTGGCGCCCAAACATCACATAGAGAAATGGGAAAACCATGGAATGTTACTTGTTTCTATTTGCGTGGCAATTTGCGGGCAAGCCACAAATAGTTTGATATTCATGTGTCCCAAGATAATAACTTTCATCTCCCCAAGTGTTTTGATGAGGGGTCGAACAGTTACATGCTGATGATCTTGTTCTGGCAACACAATGTACAGACTTTGGGACAGTGGAAAGGAATCTAACCATCGCCCTCGAAAGTTTGTCATCCTATTACAAGGCAAACCAGTTAAGGCCTAACCCTATGAAAACACAAGTTTGTGCCTTTCATCTGAAAAATAGGGAAGCTCATCGTAAGCTGCATATAGTGTGGTCAGGTGTTGAGTTACAATACTGTGAAACTCCAAAATACCTAGGAGTGACGCTTGATAGAGCTCTTACATTCAAGAAACACTGCATGAACACTAAACTTAAAGTTTCCACCAGGTGTCATCTTCTACGTAAATTATCTGGATCAGAATGGGGCAGTCAACCAAAAACTATTCGTGCTTCCGCCATGTCACTATGTTATTCTGCAGCAGAATATGCCTGCCCTGTTTTGGAAGAGCTTCCTACGAACATCTCAGGAACTTATAGTACCAGCTGAGAAGGCAAGGATACAGCTATGGAAGACGAAGATCCCCCAAGGCTCTGAGCAGATGGCGGTTGAGGAACGTTTGCCACCTGGTTGCAATGAGAGCTGGACAGTCTGGAAATCTCTCAATAGGTTGAGATCAGGAGTGGGAAGGTCCAAAGTTAATTTGGCAAGATGGGGCTTCATCAATGGCGATAACACCAAGTGTGACTGCGGAGAAGATCAAACCATCCAGTATAAGCTTCAGTGTCCGCTGTGTCCATCTTTGTGCACGCAAGATGACCTGCCTCGAGCTACGAAGAGAGGACTCAAAGTATCGTTGTATTGGTCCAAGATTATTTAAATGTTACTTGAAATTATTGTAACTGTTTTTTTTTTTTAATGTATCTGACACGAGAATAATAATAATAATATATATCGAAAACTAAGATACAGTATATCGATTATTGCTAAATTAGCTTCCTGGGCTGCATTCACAAAATACGACTGAGTAGAGTAGAATATCGGGGAGTAACTAGTAAGGTTAACTCTGAGTAACGGTATTTCATGAATACTTGGAGTGAATACAGAGTAACAGAACATGGCTAATCAATTAAGAAAGGTTATATATTTTTTTTACCATAACCTTATTTGCAAGGAATTTACTGTCTAATTTCAAGGTGAGTTTCTTCATAGCAGCGTGCTATGTGAGTTGTTACTACTTTCCTCACGGAGTTGTGCCGTAAAACAGTATCCATTATTCTTTATCTCGAAGGAACTGTCTGATGACGATGATGATGAATACCAGTATATCGGCTTTGCACCGGTGCACGATAAGCCAGATTATGTTGTTAACAGCTGCAAGGAAATTGAATTTAAACATCATCTCCAATTGCCGGGATCAGCATTCGAACATCTGCTGAGAGTCATTGGCCCTAAACTTTCTAAATCCAAAATCGGGGAATGAGGTAGACCATTTGCAAGATCCACTAAAGCAAGTTCTGGCTGTAATTTGGCTCTTAGCAACGCCTGATTTATACAGATCTGTTTTGTGAGAGTTATAAATGCATTGTGTTGTATTTCTGTAATGATCTTATTGTTCAGCTCCATGGCTAAATGGTTAGCATGCTGGCCTTTGGTCACAGGGGTCCCGGGTTCGATTCATGGCAGGGTCATGAACTTTAACCATCATTGGTTAATTTCGCTGGCACTGGGGCTGGGTGTATATGTAGTCTTCATAATCAGGGAAGTTCTCAACTCATGAGTCAAACGTTACCCAATTGCAACAGTCAAGTTTTAGGGAGGAAGGAGGTCTGAGATTGCTCTTGGTAAACTGTCAGAGTGTAGTAAATAAACAATTAAAATTCGGTACATTGATGAAATCTTATGAGACGGATGTGGTGATAGGAGTGGAATCGTGGTTGAGAGAAGGGGTGGGTAATACAGAAGTATTTCCAGAAGGGTATACAGTCTATCGTAGAGACCGAGGAGATAAAAAAGAAGGAGGGGTATTTATTCTGGTGAAGGAAACTTATTGTTCGCATGAATGGTTTACTGATGAAAGGGATGAAATATTAGGGATAAAATTAGTTTGTGATAATATGAAGGAGGTGGGAATTATAGGAACATATAGGGCTGGAAGAGAGGAAAGAGATATGGAAATATTTGAGAAAATAATAGATTATACTCATAAAAACAATAATGATAGGTAATAATTGGGGGAGATCTAAACTTGCCTGAAGTTGAATGGAATGGAGCTGCAAGTGAAGCCCATGAACAGAAACTGGCAAATAAGTTAATTTGGGAGGGAGGATTTACACAAGTAGTACAAGAACCAACTCGTCTCAATAACTTGCTAGATGTATTCTTGGTTAAACCATGGGAAATTGTTGATAAAACTGAGGTAATTGAAGGAATAGGAGACCATAAGGCTGTAATAATGGATGTAGGACTCGTACCAAAAATGCTTAATAAGAGGGTCACAAAAGACAAGAAATTATACAGAAAAACTAAAGTTGATGAATTTGGGACTTACCTTAAATCACAATTCAGTTGTTGGATAAGTGAAGGGAATAATGTGGATACACTTTGGGCTAAATTTAAAGGAATAATTTGGGAAGGAGAGAAGAGATTTGTACCTGTTAAGAAGGGTAAAATGACCTCAGACCCTGTTTATTACACAAGGGAAATAAGAAAATTAAAAAGAAAATGTAGAATAGTAAACAGGAAAATCAAAGAAGGTAGGGAGAACAGAGAAACTAGAAAACAACTAATGAGGGAACTGAATAGAGTGAAAAAGGAAGCAAAAGAGAATTATATGAATGGCATTCTTCAAGAGGGTAATGACCACAAAGGGAAATGGAAAAAGCTGTATTCATATATTAGGAATCAAAAAGGGAAAGGAATCCAAATTCCTACAATGGTGGGAGAAGGGGGTGAACACTATTTAACAGATACTGAGAAAGCAAACCTCTTTAGTAGGGAATTCCGAGATTCAGTGGAAGATTGTCAGGACTTGGAAACCGTAACAGAAGATAGAGAGGGAGAGACACAGAGGGAAACAAGAAGCTTCTCATTCACAAATGAAGATATTTTCAGAGAAATCCAACTGCTTCAGCAAGGAAAAGCAGCAGGAAGTGATCAAATTACTGGGGAGGTGTTAAAGACAATGGGGTGGTATATAGTGCCTTATTTAAAATTTCTCTTTGACTATGTCATAAATAATAGTGTGATACCAAAGGAATGGAAGGAATCTATAATAATACCAATTTATAAAGGAAAGGGTGATAAAAGGAAACCAGAGAACTACAGACCAATCAGCCTGACCAGTATAGTTTGTAAAATTCTGGAGAGTTTAATATCGAAGTACATCAGAGGAATATGTGATGATAAAAATTGGTTCATGAGGAGCCAGTACGGATTTAGAAAGAAATTTTCTTGCGAGGCACAACTGGTGGGATTTCAGCAGGACATATCAGATCAGTTAGATTCAGGAGGCCAGTTAGATTGCATAGCCATAGATCTTTCCAAAGCCTTTGATAGAGTGGAACATGGAATATTATTAAAGAAATTGGAGGGAATAGGATTGGACGTAAGGGTTATACGTTGGATAAGAACATTTCTAAATTCAAGGGTTCAGAAAGTCAAAGTAGGAAATAATATATCACAGGAAGAGAAAGTCTGGAAGGGAATTGCACAGGGTAGTATAATCGGTCCGTTACTTTTCTTAATATACGCAAATGACTTAGGGAACAATATAACATCGAAAATAAGATTGTATGCAGATGACATAATTGTTTATAGGGAAATAAATAACATTGAGGATTGTTCAGAATTACAAAGGGACCTTGACAGTATCCAGGAATGGGTTGAAGAAAATAATATGAAGATTAATGGAGGCAAATCAACTGTTACAAAATTTACAAACAGGAGCTTTAAAACTGAATTTGAATATACTTTGGATGAGGTAGTTATCCCAAAAGATGGCAAGTGCAAATACTTAGGTGTGAGATTTGAAAGTAATTTGCACTGGAAGGGTCATGTTGATGACGTTGTTGGGAAAGCATACAGATCGTTACATGTCATAATGAGGCTACTTACAGGATGCAACAAAGAATTAAAAGAAAAAAGTTACTTAAGTATGGTTCGTCCATTATTGGAATATGCAAACAATGTTTGGGATCCTCACCAAGAATACCTAATAAAAGAACTAGATGGTGTGCAGAGGAAAGCAGCAAGGTTTGTAACAGGGGATTTCAGGAGAAAGAGTAGTGTATCAGAAATGTTAAAGGAACTTGGGTGGGGAAGCTTTAAGTAAGAGAAGGGAGAAAAGTAGACTTATAGGATTATATAGAGCCTATACAGGAGAAGCAGCATGGGGAGATATCCGTGAGAGGCTTCGGTTGGAAAATAATTATATTGGTAGAACTGACCACAAGTACAAAATTAGAAGGAATTTTAGCAGAAGCGATTGGGGTAAATTTTCTTTCATTGGGAAGGGCGTGGAACAGTTTACCAGGGGTAGTGTTTGATCCTTTTCCAAAATCTGTACAGATATTCAAGAAGAGAATAAACAACAACAGAGATAATAAATTAAATGTTAGAGGGCATTCGACCAGTGCAGGATATTGTAAATAATAAATGTGTGTGATTAAATTAATTCCATCCCCTGGTCTATGAGTTTGGACAGCCCAAGTAGGGGACTGCCTGTAGGGGTGAAGTACAGTGGGGACTTCGAGGGCCCTGGGACCGCTACGGTAACTGTGAAGGCCCTTCAGGAACTCTGAAAAGTGGTGGCAAAAGGGGCTCTGGTTAAGACGCAGCAGGTCGTTATGGTACTTAGGTTCCAAAATGGGTAAAATATAAATATGTAAATAAATTCAATGTTAATTTTAATCTTATACCAGTTGTATAGTATTATTAGAAGTAATTTCACATACCGTACTGTATATGAGTTGACTATGTTTGTAAGATATTATAAGTAGAATTTTGTAAACAATATAAATTTATTAAGGATGATGTGTGTGTTTAATAGAAAAAATTATTAGCGTAAATTGTATAATATTGTATTCTAGGAAAATTTTCTTCGTCTCCTGTTAATTTAAAATTTAGTGCTTGACAATAATGTATTTTAGTGTACCATTTGCCACAGAGGTAGACACCTCATTTGCAAATAAAGAGATTTTGATTTTGATTTTGATTTCATCCCCATCATGACGCGCAGGTCGCCTGCGGGTGTCAAATAAAAAGACCTGCACCTGGAGAGCCAAACATGTCCTCGGACACTCCCGGCACTAAAAGTCATACTCCATTTCAATGATACCATTCAGAAGGTCGTCTAAAATTTTAAAAAAAGTTAGATATTATACATTTAACAAGTAAATCTTAGAAATTTGAGGTTAATAAATCAGCTGATCATTCCTAACATGGGTATTATTATAAAAATTCAATCATGTTTTTTTTCCACTGATTATCAAATTGGTACCTACTTTTCCTGTTTTGAAAGCAAATGTTTCCTTCATTCAATGCATAATGTCGCCAGCTGGAAAATAATTTGAATTCATTGCCATGTCAATTTTTTATGAATATTTTAATAATTTGCACTGCCACCAATGAATGCATAACTGTGCATGTCGAGTTAAATCTATCCACCTATTTACGCGGAGTAAAAAGAGTACACTCTGAGTTAACTTGAATGCATTTTCTGAACACCTTGTAGAGTTAACTCTTTGCTTTTGTGAATGGATAGAGTGAACTCTGAGTTTACTCGGAGTTCGAGAGTAGTATTTTATGAACGCAACACTGGTGGTTAGGAAGGAAGCTGGGGTTGTTACTGTTACCGTGTTTTGTTGGATCGCAGAGGTGAAAGAAGTTGCTGGGTAGAATGGGTCTAACTACAATATCAAAAATTAATTTAAAACAAAGGTTATATTTGTCTTTAAATCAAAAACTTAACAAATTTTTCACTCGGTGAAATAATGAGGTTACAGGTACAATTACAATTTCAAGAATTGGAAAATCCAACGTTCAGAACTTTAACAATTTTGGGCTTCAAGCCCCTAGTTTACAAATTTGCAATTTCGTAAATGAGGTATAATTTAGGCAAGGGCAGAAATCCCCCAATTCAAGAACACTTTGCTCCAAAAGTTACAATCTCTAGCCTTCCAGAGGCACCCCTCACTATTACAGAAAACTTAGAAAAGAGCTTACATGCTCTCCAACATCAACAAATTTCTTGCAGCCTACTCAAGGCAACATTACATCAAAAATCTTACACTCTCTGGCCCCTCTAGGCACAATTTACAATTGACATTACTTTTACACATTGGTATCTCTTACCCAAACTACTGGGCCTTCATGGAAAAAGAACAGGTTGGATTACTGGCCTGAACACAAAATGAATGGAGGCGTACACTTGCTCTCCTAGATAATGAAGTATAAAATCCTAACTGGCCTCTCGACCCGATTATACAGGGGCTAATCCCAGCTACTGAGGTGACTCGAAAGAAGGTTAATTTAATGCATTACAGGAAAGAAAAATGGTTACAAAATCGCAGTCACCTCAAACCAAGTTGAAGGGGAACTCGAGAGGGTAACGCACTCTCTAACTCCGATTTACAGTTTTAAGACTTTATGAAATTTTACATTGGCCAAAAGAAAGTTTACATTTTAGAGAACAGGAGGTTACATAATTAGAAATTAGGACCTTCCCCTCATGTAAGTCTGTGGAGGTAGCTACAGAAAAATAAGTCTGGTGGTCATTACCTTGGCTGCTGGACTGTCTGGTGAAGAATGAGGTGCCCCGCCTCCTGTCTTAATACACACACACACTCGGAAATACAGCAATCAATAAACAAGGTAGCCTTTTTTTTTTTACGGGCTGCCCCCGTAGCCCGCTCCCCCGCCGTGACCATCGAGTCAATCTACATGGCCTCCGACATGCTATTAATTTCTAAGAAGAAAGAGATAGCTGGGAAGAGGGAAGTGATACAAGGAGTATCAGCCTTTTTCCATGTCAGACACGCTACCAGGCAAGCTTGTATTGGTTGGATAGTGTTAAGGTATGGTATTGAACGGTCAGGGAGAAACCACATAGGCAGAAAGAAGAAAGAGCCTACGTGTAAAACCTGACAACTTTTGATAGCACATGTTTTAGTTAGGAACAGGTAACATGCACAAGTCATAAACTTATTCCTTGCCGTTCCATCTGCCAGGGGATCAGTCCGTCTGGGCACTGCTGTGACTAGTGCGGGCCTTGCCAGCTGCGGAGCCATGCGTCGAGTGCCACTAGGGCCCACCGCACGGCACCACCTCCTTGGGGTCCCTCGTACCCAGTCTCCGATCCCGGAGAATGAGGCCAAGCCCGCCGAGGCGGGGGGGCCTCCTGGAAGGGGGTGGGTCATGGCGCCGGGCCTCCTTCCTCTCTGCCCGCGCCATGGCCCGGTAGACAGGGTAACTGCGATGGGAGGCCGGATGGCCTCCCGCGCAGTTGACGCACACCGGCGCCTCCTTAAGTGTTGCGCAGGCCGTGTAGTGGTGATCGCAACCACATTGGTTGCACCTCACTTGGAGCCCACAGCTGACCTGACGGTGGCCCCACCTCAGACAGTGGAAACACTGCAAGAGCTGCTGAGGGGGACGTTTCAATCTCACCTGCCTGCCACTACCCGGTGAGGCCCTCTCCTGGTTGATTCCTCGGTCGGCTGCTGTCCTGGGAGCAGTCCTGGGTTGCAGCTGGACGGCCCTCTCCTGATGGGCCAGCGTCGCCTTTTGCTTCCTGGTCCAGCGTAGTCTTCTTCTTCCCAGGGGTTGCTTCTCGGCTGGGGAAGAGGCCTCGTCCTGGTGGCCCTCCTCCCGGCCTGGTGACCCCGGGGTAGCTGGTGGCTCCGTTGCGTCACCATCTTCTTATTTCTCCTGGCTGGCGGCGGCGGCGTCGGTCGGTGCTAGCACTCGACTGCGTTCCTGGTCCTGGGGGGCGCACATCGAGGTCTGCAGCTCAACAGACGTGCTGGCAGGCACGGCCTGGACAGCGGCCTCAGGACACCAAGGGGCGTCCTTCCCCACTGCCGTGCTGCTATCCACCATCACGGGCGATTTCCTGGTTTGCGCCCGGGTAACAGGCTCTTCCTGGTAGGCCAGCGTCTGCGACCACTTCGCCTTGGTAGGTGGTCACCGATCCAGGTTGGCGGCCTTGTTCGCCTGCGTGTACTTCGTAAAGTTCAGCTTTCCAACTGGGGTTGCGCTGCCGTCGTCCTCAATCCCCGGCTCCGTCTGCATGGCTGTATCCTGGTAGCCTGAGACGTCCAGGTGCTCCCTGATTCCTGGTAGCCGGGCAACGTGGAACTGCTGGGACGCCTGCTCCTCGTAGATCCGGAAGCAGGCTGCGTCCTTGGGGCAGAGGTTGATCGCCCAGCCAGGTATTACATCGCTGATGGTCTCATAGTACTCCTCTCCGATGGATGAAGCGATGCGTTCGATGGTAAGGGCCATGTGAGCCATCTCCTGGTAGACGGGCTCCCCCCACCGGTTGAACACTACCAGCGCCGGAATTCTGACGTCGGGGGCAGTCACTGTTCTGAGCGCCGCTTGTGCTGTCTCTACAGTTACCTTGTAGTCGTAGTTGTCCGGTATCTTCACGCCGACTAGTTTCTCCATCCTGGTCCTCCTGAAAGAAATCCTGAAACAGGAAAAGAAAGAGCAAACGCTGAGAAGTGCTACAGCTCAGACAATGCTCCTTCGAAAATGTACTAATAAGTACAAGTGCCTGACTGATACTTGAAAAGTACAGAGCGCCTGACAAGGAGAGAGAAAGCAGAGCGAGAGGCATGTACGTCCTTCTGCTACAACAGTCAGCTCGTCCTATCACAAGGTAGCCAGAAAAGCCGCAGCTTATATACCCGAAGGGAAGGTTCAAGAGGATTCTGGACTGATCCGGACGCCCCCTCTCAATTTTTATTGGACAATTAAAAAGCGACAAGAAGCCTGTGATAGGCTGAAAAATAATTACAGAAATTTCTAATTGGCCAGATTCAAAACTGGCGGAATGAAAAAGAAGAGTTGCCAACCCACAAATAAATGAACATTGATACAGTTAGGAAAACCTAGAAACACAAAACTTCTTTAAATTAAAAGTTCTTCCACCTTGCACCAGAGTGTATGACCAGAGTTTTTTGTAATGACGTCTATGGAGGAAGGTTTAAACTTCTTGAAGTGCACCAAAACAAAACAAAATAAATCCAATCTGTTTACGAAACTTAGAAATGACATGACAAACTTCTCAATTATTCAGTAGTGACATCTTCTGATTACTGTCCCAACTTCCTGCAGAAGCAGTTTCACTTTGTTTTGGATAGATAGAGTTCATTATCCCGGTACAGTTACATTAGTATTAGATTGGGTCATCATGTCCATAATGAGGTGGTTTGGGCATGTAATGAGGATGGAGCCAACAAGGACAGCATATGTTAACTTGGAGAGACATGTGGCAGGGAAACGGATGGTGGGAAGACCAAGAACCCACTGGAAGGACATCGTAAAAATGGACACTGCAGGTCTGGGAAGGACACTGGAGGACGTCATTAACAACAGAATGTATCTCCAAAAGACAGAATGGAAGAGGCTCGCCAACAGTACCGGGAAACTGGAACTGTAAAATGATGATGATGATGAACCCTGTGAAGCGAGAAATTTATCGTATTCATAATTACGTGATGGCTTGACTGTATCCTCTTGCCTGTTGAAAATCGCTGCTGATCGGTGCGTTTAATTTCCCATTTTTTTGCTCATTTTATTAAAAGGGTTGTGACAGTTTTTGATCAAGAAAAAGAATTTGCATCGGAAGGATTTTACGTGATTTACAAAACTAGAAATTTACTGATATGCCAATACTGTAATGTGCAAATTGAGTGGCAGAGAAAGGACACGTCCTGAAACACATTAATAAGTGTTTCATATAAGAAGAACAAGGAAAAGCCGCTAACGACAACAGGCATCAGAAGACGAGCTAGTCTCACAGACACTACTTCAGCGGCAAAACAAGCGAAATACGATAAAGACGCATTCATTTTATCTACTACTCGAACTTTTATGGAGGCAAATATTCCACTGGAAAAAGTTGATCATCCGAAGCTGAGAGAGTGGATGGAGAAATATATACCAGGTTTTTGCAATATTATACAATTTTTCTGAGGAAGAAATTTGAGGTTATGTTGTTCTAATAACTTTGTGCAGTTACACTAGTTTTCTCGTTTAATGACATTTAGGCCTAGATAATGCATGATGGATCCCTCATTTACTTAAAATTATAAATCATGTAAATCATTCAAATGATGTTAAATAGCCCTCTAATATTAGGCCTATTGATTTTTTTAAGGTGCTGGAAACTCGCCCACAGCTGGAAGATTGCGGGAAGGGACATGTTTCGCCCTGTTTAGGGCATCTTCAGCCATCATGCAATCTTAAAAATATATATATTTTAGAAGAGTGTTCACAGATATAATGGAAGGTAGTGGGTAACTGTTTATAACAAACACAGAACAATTATTCTAGTAGACTATTGAAAGCTCTTGGCAAGGGTGCTCTACAAAATTATGCCTGCACGACGTTCCAGATTTCTCATGATCTTATACCGAGGCTTCAGTTTCCACATTATTTACAACTATCCTTCGAGTGTTTTACTACCTCCACATTAATGACAAAAGCAGCCACCTTGACCATGTCTTAGCAAGACATCTTTTTTTGTGTTTGTGATATCGCTTTTATTTTGGTAGAGAAAAATTGTATGTACTATCGCATTAGGAGAAATGACAGACAAATTCATTTGAGCCATTTTATTAGAACTTGAAAATTTATATATGAAGAAGTTTTAGTTTCCGACCAAATGACCATAGACAGTGCTCCATTAATATTTTAGCATGATTTTATCAAATGTTTTCAATTTTCACATTATGTGTATCAATATTTTAAGTAATAAGGTTACAAGGCTAATTTTCTAGCTTCTTTTTCAATATTATGTGTAATATTTTTAAGATTGTAATGCGCTGAAAATGCCCTAAAGAGGGCGAAACATGTCCCGAAAGTGTTAAGTGTTAGTATGTATTTGCAACCACATATGTGGACAAAAAGTATTGAATAGGTGGATTAATAAATACATTCATTGGTTTTTAAGACATAACAACTTTCAATACGGATTAGGTTTATAACATGTAATAAACATGTAATGTAAACATCAAAGAGGAGGAGGAAAGATTAAAAGAAGCTGTGAAAGATGAGAGAGTTTCAATTCTTTGTGATGAAACGACTGATAAGAAAGGGCAATGTGTGTTTAAGGTGCTGGTAAAAGTGCTTAGTTGTGGCGATAGTATAGTTCAGAAGTTATTTGTAAGGGGAGGGAAAGTTATTGCAAATGCTAATTCACAAACATGAAATTCAGTACCAGAATGTAACTTCAGATTCAGCACGTTATATGGGCAAGTGCATAAACGCAGTTGGGGTTTTAGTTTCAGAAGGGTTAGTACACACGCAGTGCTGGAGGGCTGTGGAACTTAGTGCTTTGAACCAATGTGTTGTACACATCTTCCTTAATACATGGAAGGGAAAGCATGCATACAATCAATTCTTGAAACAGAAATATGAAGATGAAAGCTAAATTCTTCACTATTCCTGTGATCACCAGGTTTAAAAGTGTTGAGTACCTTGGAGAATATCTTCATAATCCAGTAGACTTTGTTGAAGCTATTGAAGACGAGAGTGTTGCTGTGAACTATTTTAAAGCCTTGACCCCAAATGAAGTAAAAACAAATCATTACCTGGCTATTTTTCTTGTTGAGCATTGCTCAAAATGTTGAAACTTGCTGCTCACAGTAAAGAGCTCCAACATGCCATTAATTCATGTACTTAAATCTAAGCTTAGTGATCTTTCAAAGGGCTTTAAATTACTAGAGAACACTTTTTTTTTTTTTGTTGAGACAACCTCAGAGAAACTTTCCAAACTAACAAAAGAAATGCAGACACAGTTAACATCTTTGTTTCAACCTGTAGGTAGAGCAAGCCTGAAAAAGCTGAACCACGTAATAGAGTTTTGACACAGGAAAGTTTATAATTTCTTCTCTCGGTAAACATTTTTATGCAAGAAGCATAATAGAATGTGATTTAGAAAATGAACTCTCTCGTCTAATAAAGTAACTTCCCATCGTACGAGAACTTTCAATGTCAGAATACCTTGAACCATACACAGTGTTTAGGGATCTAGTTACTAATTCATGTAGAGCATATAGAGATATTGATGCGATAGACATTCTTCTTTCCCTGAAATCAGAATATGAGCATTTTGTGGAGGCTGCATCCCAGTCAGTAATGATGATTAGTGAGACAGGAGAGCAGCTCTGACTCCCGGTAATATGGAACTCATGGTATCTCTGTCTTTTTCAGACTGATGTTTAAATTATATACTTAGGCTAGGCCCTACTTGTTAAAGTAACTCCTGATACAATTTTTTCAAATTTCCATGCTTTGATATAATGTGTAATACTGTATGTGTTCTAAGCAGAAGCATAACTCTTATGCAAAAATACAATGTTGTTATACTGCAAATATGCTATCAATTAAGTTTTTGGTTTACCTTTTATTGCTGAAAAGTGGAAATAAAATTTAGCAAAATTATTGACGAAATAAAATAAAAATAGCTAAAAATACACCAAAATAACTGTTAAAAAATGACAAAATTAGGCAAAAATTTTCAACACCAACAGGTGCCTCTGCTGATGGTTATTCGAATTGTGTTTGTTCTGATGGTACCGAGCAAGGTGGCCGTGTGGTTAGAGCTTACCTTTGGGAGATAGTGGGTCCAAACCTCGCTGTTGGCAACCCTGAAGATGGTTTTTTCTGGTTTCCCATTTTCACCGGGCAAATGCTGGGGCTGTATCTCAAGTAAGTCCATGGCCCCTTCCTTCCCACTCCTAGCCCTTTCTCTCCCATTGTCGCCATAAGGGGTATCTGTGTCTGTGTGACGTAAAGCCAGTTGTAATTGTCTTCTGATGGTTATTCTAATTCAGACTTTGATTCTTATTATGGACAGAGCACATTGTCAACTGTGACTTGTTGGCCGCTATGATGTTATCGGCACAGGGACGACAGTTTGTACATTCTGGTAAATATTTTGTCTCGTAACCTCACGAATGTGGACATTATATAGGCTTTTGGCCTTATGCAGTGTCAAGAAAATAAGGCAAAATTCTTTACGCTTCACAGAGAACTTTGCTCTGCGTTTTCAGAAGAAAATCTCGACTGTTCACAAGAAAGGCTTCTCAAGAATCAGGCTTGAATTTAGATGTTATAATAGAAGTGGAAGTGGTACGTTCATTCGTCACCACATGGCTCACCAGACGTGGTACAGCGCTAGCGTTCGGAGCGGAAGCTGACAGAACCATCAGAATCAATCTGAGAGGGAGTTGCATATGAAATGGAATGAAATATCTGGCGATGAGGAATGTATGAATTTGGCAAACACCAAAACGAAATAAAAAATGTGAAGGGACATGGAAGGGACTGCCTACATAAATCTTTCAATGTTGGCAACCACGTATTAATTGATAGCCAGTGTCCCTGTTGAAATTGTTAGGATTTCTACGTATTTCCACAGCTTCTTGCATAGTCCTGGACCTGTAGTGTCTAGTGTGGGTAAGAGCTCGAGCGTCTTGGAACATGACAGCATGACCTGACGATAGAGCGTGCTCAGCTATTGCTGATTTGTCTGGCTGGTTGATGCGAATATTTCGTTCATGTTCCTTGATATGAGTACAAATGGACCTGCATGTTTGGCCAATGTATACCTTGCCACAAGTATGGGGAACTTCGTATACCCCAAGATGTAAAATTGGGGACAATTTGTCCTTGGTTTTATCCAGACTGTAAGCATTTTTAGTGATGGTGCCAAGCACGGTTTTTATATTGTGTTTGCGGAGGACCTTGGCAATAAATAACACTAGTATGTTTTTATTGTTCTCCCACCTATTCAATACAATCTTAAAAGTTAGGACTTTGTCCTTATCAAAATGTTAACATAAAATTAATACATTGGATGCTACATGTTTCGCCTATCAATAGTAGGCATCATCAGCCATTTTTATCTTATGAATAGATCAGGTACCTGATGGGGAATGACTTATGAATACTGTTAAAAACTATGTCTTGTAAAATGGATTAGAGATCATTAAACGACCATTACAATATAAAATGTGGTATACTATTACTTAACAATATTTGTGTTAATATTTGAGTCTAAAAGTATACGACATAGGTGGTTGGTTCTTGATATTAAAAGATGTTACAATAAAGATAAAAATCAGAAAGTACATTCCATATAATTGTCAAATGGCGTGTTAAAAACTTGAGCATTGGTAATGGTCATTGGTTTTTGAAGTTAATAAGTATGGATTTTCATTTATATGCTCATAAATTTGAAGAATTTTCATATGGTGTGGTTCTTTTTAAGATAATATTAGTTGGAATGCTGGTACCGTAGGCTGTATTGAAGTTTGTGTAGACGTCATTAGGCCATCTTCTTTCTTTGTGGGAAGAGTTTGTTGTTGAGCGTGTTGAGGTGAGCGTACTAATCGAAAGGAAACGTTGTTGTCAATCGGTGGGTAGCCAAGTGTATGATGAAATTCCCTTTGACCGCTGAGATGTTAACTTACGTTGAGGGCTTTAGAGCATAAAGACAAGAAAGATGTTCCACCTATCAATACCATTTATTATGAATAAATTCACATCAGTACCGGTTTCGACTATTTATAGTCATCATCAGCTGATATATTACAATTTTACAACCATTAGACATTGGTATGTGTCGCAAAGATGTTATTGTTTGTTAGGGCATCCGGATGTCTAATGGGGTTCTGATATTATTTGTGACTATGTGGTTTTAAAATTGTGTCTAAAACCAATATAGCGGTGAAAAGCTTAAGTAAACTAAAAACAATTTGTATGTATACATTAAACACGTTCAAAATACATGAAACATATACATGAGTCTGAACATATTGAAATATAAAACATGTAAAAAAAACACTTGTTGAGTTTAAAAGTTTATGCTTTGTGAAGTTCTTTCTTCATGCTTCCTTGTTGGTTCTTGTACATCTTTGTTTACATTGTTTAGTTACATAAAATAATCCTTAAGATGTTCTGTTTGACTAGTATATGTCATATGTGTTCGTAGCAAAACCCATGTCGTAGGATAGTTGAGTGATATTGTAGTTCAGCTATTGATGTATTTTGGCAATCTTTTGAAGCAGACTGTAGTGTCTTGAATATTTAAAATTTGATTAATAGGTTGTTGGTAGCAACCTCCCTCTTCTCTGTATTCATGTTTGGAGCTGCTAATATCTGGAAAGATAAATTAGTGTAAGTGCTGTGTGAGTTTGAAGGAATGCCTGAAGTTGTGTGTGGAAGTGAAATAGGTACTTACTGCTGTTGTTATTGTGGTCGTGCGGTGTTGTGTTTAAGAGCTTGTTGCGTACTACTGCGAGTACGTCTAGGACTTGTGATCGCTGTAGTGAGGGGGATGGATGGAGGGGTAATCATCTATAAAATTAAATTTCAACCCAAAACAAAATTAACAAAAACAGACAAACCCAAGAAAGATTACGCCTTACTTACCTTTAACAATACCCACATATACACTATAATGTTTTCAAGAAGTATAATTGGAAAATATCATTTAAAACCACACACAATAGCCCCAACACTATACACAACACCAGGACAGTCAACAAAAACAATAAATACAACCAATCAGGAGTTTACCGTATTGAATGCAACACTTGCGAGAAGTTATATTGGATGTACAGGCAGAAACTTTGCAATCCGCTACAATGAACACACAAACGTAGTAAAACATAACCATTTTTAGTCAATAGGCCAGCATGAAGAAGAATTCAAACATAGATTCACGGACATCGAAAACGATATGAAAATATTAAACATAAATTCTAAAGGCCCCCTGCTTAACATAACTGAAGATTTGTGTATTTCCCTGGACCAATATACCAACCCTGATTACAATATTTATGACATTACGGAAAAAACCAGCATCATCTTCAATAAAGCCATTCCGGCATTAAAAAATGACTGTCTTAATATAGTAAACAATCAGAACACAGCATGCCTCAAAAGACTGACGAATCACAAGCCTAACCCCACCCCTACTCCTACAATAGCCACTCCCCATACCCCTCCATCCATCCCCCTCACTACAGCGATCACAAGTCCCAGACGTACTCGCAGTAGTACGCAACAAGCTCTTAAACACAACGCCGCACGACCACAATAACAACAGCAGTAAGTACCTATTTCACTTCCACACACAACTTCAGGCATTCCTTCAAACTCACACAGCACTTACACTAATTTATCTTTCCAGATATTAGCAGCTCCAAACATGAATACAGAGAAGAGGGAGGTTGCTACCAACAACCTATTAATCGAATTTTAAATATTCAAGACACTACAGTCTGCTTCAAAAGATTGCCAAAATACATCAATAGCTGAACTACAATATCACTCAACTATCCTACGACATGGGTTTTGCTACGAACACATATGATATATACTAGTCAAATAGAACATCTTAAGGATTATTTTATGTAACCAAACAATGTAAACAAAGATGTACAAGAACCAACATGGAAGCCTGAAGAAAGAACTTCACAAAGCATAAACTTTTAAATTCAACAAGTGTTTTTACATACATGTTTTATATTTTAATGTGTTCAAACCCATCAAGTGTTTATGTTTCATGTATTTTTAATGTGTTTAATGTATGCGTACAAATTGTTTTTAGTTTACTTAAGCTTTACTTAACAATAACATCTTTGTGACACATACCAATGTCTAATGGTTGTAAAATTGTAATATATCAGCTGATGATGACTATAAATAGTCGAAACTGATACTGATGTGAATCTATTCATAATAAATAGTATTGACAGGTGGAACATCTTTCTTGTCTCTATATAGGTGTGCTAGGTACCAACTGATGAGCCCAACCTAACACACGGGGGCAAAACACTGGCCACCAGGAATGAGTTAGCTGGAAAATTTATAATATCCAGTAACAGACCATTTATATTGACATCAGGCAGTCGCTGATGCGCGCTACCTCACAGACTCTGTCATGTATCCATTGATTGACAATCACACCTACACCATTTGCACTTTTCTTACCATTGTTGATTAGCTTGTAGCCTTCTTTGATATCTCTTGATTTTGCACCTGTGTACATTGTGTTGTCGCATTGCCAGCCAAGTTACATCTGTCGAATGCCTTTTCCAAATCAAGAAATGCCAAATGAACTGTCTTCCTTTTCTCGAGGTGTCTTTCCATCAATATACGGAGTGCATGGATGACATCTGTTGTTCGCTGTTTTTTAACTGTTAGATGAGACAGCGATGATGTTTTGTAATCTTGCATTGAAAACACATTTAAAATTCTCATAGTATGGCACAAGGGGCAGATTGGCCTATAATTTGAGCATTGATACATGTCTCCTTTTCCTTTCGAAATTGGTGTTCTAGTCCTCAGGTACTGTGTCCTCCTAAGCATCTTGTTGAAGTCAGTAAGCCATATTACATCTTGTTCTTCCATTCAGCAGGGTATACCATATGATGTAATTTGGCTGGCAGTGCAACAACACAATGTACCTGAAGCCTATGTCAACTGGGACAAACTTCTGTACCGAAAGTCCACAAGTTCAGTATGGTGTGCAGCAGGAATGTCCGGTTCTTTCCAAATCAATGTTGGTGTCCGTCAAGGATCAGCCTTGTCCCCATTGCTTTTCGTGCTCAGCATGAACACAATCACAAATTGCATCTGTGGACGTTACTATATGCGGACGATGTCGTACTAGCTAACGAGACACGTGAGGGCCGCATACAGCAAGTACAAGAGTGGAAGATGCGTCTTGAAGAAGACGATGTACCTGGAATGCGGTGACCAAATTGAAGGCACAATCACTGTGGTGGGGTCAACTTAATAAAGTGACCCATTTCAAATACCTAGGGTCATGCATCACCTCAGACTGCAGTGTGATTTCTGATGTCAAGACAAAGAGTCAGTGCTGCGCGGATGAAATCGCGCTAAGTTACTGGAGCTCTGTGCGATAAGAAAATCCCATTGCATCTAAAGTCTCCCGCACAGTGATTAGATCGGTGGCCCTTTATGGAGCTGAATGCTGGCCTACAGCATCGAAGCATGAACAGGCACTTCATGAAATGTAACTGAAGATGCTGCAGCGATCCATTGGCTTGACTCAACTAGACCATATCAGGAATGATACTGTGCAGAAGTAGTTCAAGGTTGCCCCAATCGCAGAGAAAATGCGTGAATCACTCCTGTACTCCATTGCAGCAAAACCTGAGTTGCAAAGACTGCCCTTCAACTGAACGTGGTGTTTCTGGGACCTCAAACATTCCGGCTGAACCGGGTGAGAGATGACGTGCGGCTAACCAATCGCAGCCCTCAGGATGCTATGGATTTATTGAAGTGGAGGAAACACTGCAGGACGGCAGACCCCACATAAATAGGAGAATGCAATGATGATGATGATGATGATGATGATGATGATTTTTCGGGGTGAATGAGTGTCAGGTAAGGTTGTACCAGCAGAAATTTATTCTTGTCAGCTCATGCTTGAATGCCCTGGGATGTGGAAGATGATTTCAATGCTCAATTTAATTGATGATCATTTACTGTAATTTCATGATTGTGACACCCAAATGTATTTTAAAAGCTATTTTCACTCAGAATTTAATCAAATGTTGGGGGCAATTCCTTTTCTCAGCGTTTAGTCATTCATACGATTTCCTGGGAACATTTGGGTAAGTTACAATTTGCACCGCAACAGTAGACCCTAGTGGTTGGGCCAATGATGTTGATTGTCGCAGCAAGCATGTGTCAAGTTAGTGTGGCTTTGAAATTTTATTGCTGACATTTTATTTTATTTTTTAAGTTTTTTTTTTTTTACAAATTTACACATACTCAATACAGGCCAGAGTGATCAGTATGCACATCCATGAGTTTCAAATCATTTTTCACCTGTAGAGCAGTGGGTGCGCTAGTGGCACAGAACTTGCCTCACTGTGCTCGGCTGCCTTAAATTTGAGACGACCATGCAAGTTGGCCGTGCGGTTAGGAGCATGCAGCTACGAGCTTGCTTCGGGTGATATTGGGTTTTAACCCCACTGTCGGCAGCCCTGAAGATAGTTTTCCGTGGTTTCCCTTTTCACTCCGGGCAAATGTTGGGTCTGTACCTTAATTAAGGCCACTGCCGCTTCCTTCCCGCTCCTAGGCCTTTCCTATACCATCGATGCCGTAAGACCTCTCTGTGTCGTGTGCGATAAAACAAATTGTTAGGAAAAAAAAAAAAGCCACTTGTAAAAGAACTATGTACGTTTGAGATGCTTGAGATAAGCCTTTTGACACTGCATTGATGGTTTTGGCCAATTATTAACTCTGACAAGCCACTTTATCCTCTCAAATGTATTTTCGACAATTTTGAAGTCATTTATTGTCCCTGTCACAACATTTTGCAAAATGAAGCCACTTTTCTTACTTCTTCGCTCCACAATTTTTGAAAATGTTCACTATTTAATTTATTTCTGTTATATACTTATAGAACTCCCTGAGACAAATCAAATGACTCCTCAAACGATGTGCTACCTTACCAGAGTCAGAGCTACACTAATGTGGGCCGCTTTAGAACCTCAAGATGGCAGCGCTATCGTATCACCTGGTGACATCATACTGAGGTCAGATAATTTTTGCTAGGTACGTTGGTCCTTCTTCTTTACAATGAGATATTATTGAACACTATCGTCAATCGCATTGTCCAGAAATGATTTTGATTTAAAAATTTTAATGTTTTTATAACACTCACCGTCCGAAGTATGGTTTTGAAAATATAGAAGTGTGTTATATCAGAAAGATTTTGCAGTCCCAGCCAATGGTGGAACACTTCTAGCCTCCATTATGTGTGCTCCAAAGCAGACTGTGGTTTTGCAGGTGTTTTCTCTTGGCTTTCTATGTATATACTAGTGTGAATGTTTGCATATGTAGTTGTGAAGTGCCAATCGAGGAAATTAAGTATTCTGAATATTCGAAGAAGCAGCATTAAGGCCACAAAGAGAAAAGAGCCAGATGGCGAACCTAGTGGACACAGTGTTGCTCTGCAGTCGCAGGACGTTCATTTAGCGATCATTGCCTCGTTAACAGAGATTATCACTAAAGCTTTGGTAGGACAGCTTATAGTCTCACTCCAGTTTAACAAAGACATATTGAGTGAAATAAAAGCTGATCTTAATAAATGTAAAACTGAACTGAAAGCCGTCGGAATCAAACTCGAACGTAAAACAGATAAACCAGAAATGTATCAAAGACGTAATAGTCTCCGGATGTTTGACATGCCTGAGACATCTCAGGAGAACACTGACAATTTCACTATCAAGGTGTGCAGGTACAAATTGGGGATTTGACTTGGCACTCTCAGTACAGATTGATCCCACCACATAGGCAGAAGGGGCTTCAAAAATGTTATTTATTGGAAGCGAGAAGGGGTTTTCTGGAGCAAGCGGCATCTAGCTAGCAGTAGGTTCACAGAGAGGACCTCCTTTCCACATGCCTCATTGTACACTGAAGGCCGTGATGGAGAAATACGGAATCTCCAACTTGTGGACAACAGACGGACGCATTGTAGTCAAATTAGGGAACAACAAACGCCAACTGACTACAATGAAAGAACTTGTAGAACTCTCTTAACGTTTGAATTAGGATGATCAATTTCTTCTTTAATGTTTTAATACTCAGATCATTCTCAAAATTTAAGGGTATAGCTGCTGCTTCTCGTTTCGTATAGGCCGACTAAGGACCACGATATTCAACTATTGCACTTTGGGTTCGTTTTGATGTTTGCCCGGTAACTGCGTATGCTCTGGCTCTGTTGAACCTTTCTGTCCTTTGTCTTCCTAATGGTGGTTTGTTCTGGAACCTCTAATTTAAGTATCCTCCTGTTCCTCCCAGTTCCTGCAGACATGTCTAATGCTAGGCGTCTCTTCCTGGCTCATTCTATTAAGAGGACTATTTATTTTCATCAACACTGTGTAATTAGATATATAAGTTAGTTCTTTTAAGTAATGTGTTATTTCAGTAAATTGAATATGTAGTCCGTCAGTACTTACACAAATATAAAGTTTAATTTGCGATATATTGCAAAAACCACAATAGTTCCTTGCTAGAGTATCAATATTACCTAAGTAACATTCATTAATTTTACACCAGCATCCTCAGTTTCAACCATCAGCATCTGGGGAACTAAATGTATATACCTCAGGTTGACCTTGTTGAGAGTTAATGGTATTCAACATTCATAAGTTGGCACAACACAGTTGCTTTACGTTGCTCTGACATGGATAGGTCTTATGGCGACAGTGGGACAGGAAAGGGCTAGGAGTGGGAAGGAACTGGCCGTGGCCTTAATTAAAGTACAGCTCCAGCATTTGCCTGGTATAAAGATGGGAAATGATGGAAAACCATCTTCAGGGCTGCTGACAGTGGGGTTCGAACCCACTATCTCCCGAATACCGGATACTGGCTGCACTTAAGCGACTGCAGCTATCGAGTTCAACACAATTCAACCACCAGCTGCTTTTCCAATAACCTGTCAGGAACAGTACAGTGCAATTCTGTTACTCCATCCAGAGACACTCCTAAGAGACTTTGCCCTGCTAATGACCTTGGAATCGTCGCCATAAGACCTATCTGTGTCGGTGCGACGTAAAGCCCCTAGCAAAAAAAAAAAAATGACCTTGGAAATGGCAGTGACAACTTTCCTCACCCCTATCCCACATCTGTATTGTCAACTTGGTGGTCAGTTATCTTCTCATCCAGGAGCCCTGCTTATATGCCATTTAAATATACAAAGCATACTTGAAAAAATCACATGGACAAATCGAAATAATTATTTGCATCACAAGAATTCCAAGTAATTTTAGGATCAGAAAGTTGATAAGCCCACACAACCAGTGGCCACTTGGTTCATATCCCAGGTTACACACTAATATGAAACAATCACAAGTGTAAACGTGGTAGAGGAATAATAGCTTTCATTTTGAGTAGTTTTTGGATGCTTAATCTGTGTCATTTATAAACTGCCTCATGTTGGCTATTTATATGTAGTGGAAGAACTTCAGGAAATACTACCTAGTTACTCGCATGCCATAATTATGGGCGATATGAACACAATTCTATTAGACTTCAATTTTATCCTAATCAGAACAGATCTTAACAACCTTTATTGCTTGTAAACTGACTGCACTCCCACACTCTTCTACCAATCATAAAGCCACTTCGCACACACTGCTAGATCTTATTTTCGTCAATAACCCTGGAGTAGTCCTTAGTTATGGACAGACTTCCGTTTCAGGTGTGTGTCTCCGTGATTTAATCTGGTTGTCTCATAAGATAGGAAACTTAAAAGGGTCCACCTTTTCAATACAAATAAATGTTATAGTTTATTTACAACATATATTTACACTTGGAACTAGTTTTGACGCTGTTTGGCGTCATTTTCAGCCAAAATTAGGGAAATAGGCATAGGCGTAAGCATGCAGACATTTATATTATACAAGATGTTAAATCAGTGTGATTAAATGAGAGACATGAAATCGTGAAGTACAATGTCAGTTTCAAAATGGTCATGAAGGGTGAGTCAAAATTGTATAAAAATGAGATAGGGTTCAAAAACATAATCACTTAAAAAACATATAAACTGTAACAAAACCACACGGAAGTTTGAGATGATTGGCATTGGAGATTTAAATTATTTCAGACACTCTTCCATTGAATGTTGCCTGCCGCGAGTGTAGTACGAAACATAGGTTAGATTTCAATAAACACAATCGTCTCAAAAATGTACGTGACATTTAAAAACTATTTTTGGGTTGAGATGAAATTTGGCAGTTAGGGATTGAAATCACTTATTCACTAAGCGTCAATTCAAAACCAGCTGTGAAGGGTCAGACAGAATTGCATAAGCGTGAGTTTGGACTCGATAAATGCAAATGCAATACACTCGAAACTGTAGGTTCGTGATGGATTTGGCACATAAAGGTCTGCGTTCACTCATTCATTGAATGGCACTGGTGCGAGTTCAAATACGAGTTAGGATTTAACAGAATCAAGCCTCGTAGAATTGCACGTGACGTCTGAACTCGTGGTGCGAGATGAACTTGGCAGTAAAGGTTCGAATTTGTACATATTCAGTATGCCACTTCAAAACAGTCCATGAAGGGTGAAACAAAAGCTATAACTCACACGAGTTAGGACTCATTAAATACTACTTTCAAATACAAATAACATATTCAAATTTTCTGTAGTACAAGGTGAAATTGGCAGTTAAAGAATTAAAATTTGTAGACACTTCTTCGTCGGATGCCATATAGGTCAAGCTCAGCATAAGTATGAGACAGAGCTCAACATATCCAAACTTGTACAAATGCATATAACATATCTAAATCCAAGTGTGAGATGAACATGAGGGTGTAGTAAACATATTCAGCTCGACAAGAATACAAAATTCGAATTAAGAAAGACGTTCCTCTGAGAGCTTAGAAATTGACTGTGCTAATATTTGTGGTCTATTGTTGCAACGTTACGTGTAGGGTGGGGGCAGTTTCTATGATGTTTATCGCGGGACATAAGGCGGTAAAGCTATGGCTTTATGGCAAGTGCTTCGAGATTTAAGACACACATACAGAGAGAAGCTACTCAAAGATGCTGCAAAATTCCCATGGTACAATGTATTTAGGCACAGGGACATAAACGACACAGTGACACATTTCAATCAGCAATATTTCATTCAACAAACATGCGCTCCTGAACGTATGGCTCAAGTTATGAGGGCATTGGTCCCATGGCTCAGTGATGAAAATACGTAACCTTATGAAGGAACGTGACACAGCACACCGAGTCTGTAAGAAACATTATTCTACATACTATATGATTACTTACCGATGACTGTGGAGTGCCACTCCGCAACAGATCAGAAACGGTAAGATACATTAAACTTATAGTTTAACCAAGAAAAATGCATCAACAGCAACAGTGTGGAGTCTGGTTTAGCTAAATCACTGTCCTCTTCTGACTTAATCACCCCTCTCTACGAACTCAACAAACACTTTACGACACTCCATTTGCAGTACTTAAAGAGCAGGTGTTAAACGAGAACTCAGTGTACTGACAGAGACAAATTTTACCTTAAGTTCATAACATATTCTCAAGATAGAAATGCAATAAGATGTATAAAATCCAAGGCCAAAGAATATGATAATATAAGAACTGACATGATAAACCTAAAACTTGATGCCATGCTTGTTAGCTAGTTTGTGGTGCTAACTCAGAGTTGCAGAGTCAGTTGGCATTTAAGATTTCTTCAGTGGTAGTAGGTGTACTGGCACATTAAAGAACCTTGTGTATGGCATTCCTTAAAATCTAATCCAATTGAAGGGATTATTATTATTATTATTATTATTATTATTATTATTATTATTATTATTATTATTATTATTATTATTATTATTATTATTATTATTATTATTATTATTATTATTATTACTATGGAGTTTTCCGTGGTTTGCAGAGGGAAGGAAGCATGAGGGATAAATGGCTGGACAAAACGCAGTATTAAGTTATTTTAACAAAACATGAGGAAAATGTTATTTATCTTCTCACGGATTGAAAGCTTTAACACAACAACGGCAAGCTAACAAGATATTAGGGAGAGCAGGAAGGTTAGACAATGACAAGAAGAGCATTAATGTTCAATAATATTTACAGTCTTGAAGTTTTATAGTTTTATAATATTTACTGCGAGAGAGTAATCTTACAGAAGAGCTTAGAAGCTCTGAATACATTATAAGAGTGAACACAGTAGTCCAGAATTATACAATCAGTGGGGGAGGTAAATCATCATCATCATCATCATCATCATTTCCCAACTCCAGTTTCCCGGGTGTGGTGTACAAGCGCTTGCCATCTCCTTCTGTCTTCATACATCTTCTGATCCAGTACATCCTCCCATTTGTATCCTCTCTCCTCCACATCTGATCGTACAGTCTCTATCCAACGTTTTCTTGGTCTTCCCTGTGGTCTTCTTCCTACGAGATTAAGGTCAAAATATTTTCTGGCAGGTCTTTCCCTGTTCATTGTCATTATGTGCCCATACCACTGAAGTCTGCGTTTCTTTATGACACTGATAATAGGAACCTCAATACCAGCTACTTTCCTATTCACTTCATTTCTGATCTTGTCCTTTCTGGTTGTTTGGTTCATGGTTCTAATCAATCTCATTTCAGTTGCTTGGATTCTACTGAAGTCTTTGTTTAGTAGGGTTCATGTCTCTAAACCGTACGTGAGGATTGGTACGAAGTAAGTGTGGTACATGATTGTTTTCGCTTTCTGTGGTATTTTGCAGGAGGTAACTCCCATTCAAAAAACATAGTCAATTTTGGAGAGTTTGAAGTCTTTTACAAAAGGGAAGCTAGCCTCAATACTAGCAAGAAGATTCATATCAGTGAAAGAAACCTTGTCTCATAGAAGGTTTTCCAAAATATGAGTCACAACCTAGTAGATCACATTACATAATTGTATAAAGTTGCCCTATTATGGTCTATGAAAATTACATTTGTGATCACCAAACAGTGATTACACTGCAGTACCAATTTGTTTATACTGTAGCTGTGTTACCCTCAAAAGAAATTGAATTTACATAGGCATAAGGCCCATGCTACTTGGCCACAAAAGGAAAAAACTTACGTTTACAAAAGGCCAACAACGAAAATCTAATGGAGGTGGAATATCAAGCACTCCCAGAATATAGTTATGGAAAACACCCAAGTGGGCTTAAAGCCTGATGACACAGAGGCTAAGCCCATGCTACCGGGTGACTTAAGTAGGAAAATATTTAAAACCAAAAAATAAGGGATGTATTTAGAAGGATAAGAAAACTGTCACTCAGATTAAATTTTGTGGGAGGGAATATTACGAAGGCAACCACTCGTGCTCCCTTACATTCAAACTATCCCCATTTGAGAATATTATTTAAGTCTGAAGTCTCCTTAGATGAACCTACAGTACATTAAAATAAGAAACGAAGCCCTACATGACCTAACTATTACATTTTAACAAAGGACTCGGAAATCTTTCCTAAACTTCACATGCAGCAAGGTTCGCTTAGTTAAAATTCTGCCATACATTGTTTGTGGAGAACTCCTCAGTCCGGACCCCCACCGCCCATCTCCCCATCAAGCCGCGCACACAATCACCGCAGCAAGGTCAGACTGGTATTCCAAAGTTTTCACCGCTTAAATAGGAAGATGGCAGATTAATCTAGATGCTTTTATATGCAACGATTTGATTGGGCAGAGAGAAGTAAATATCGAAGGCTGTGATAGGTTGATTACTTTACATTCTGCTTTGTGATAGGTGGATAGAATAAGAGGTAGTATTGGCAACTTCAGAGAAATAAATATAAACAACATAATGTAGATAGGTTTACCAACATCAAAGTATAAAAATTCTCAATGACTAGTATCAGGCTTTGAACCCAAGAGTGTGTTAATAAACGGATGGCAGAGCCATTTAACCTTCAGAGGAAAAACTTTTACATTTTCACAAAGTTCTCAGTTCTTATCAGATATGTACATAGTAAGAAAAGATGCACGAAATGAATAACTGGAGATGCTGTACACACTGTAAAATTATTATTGTTATTATTATTATTGTTATTATTATTGTTATTATTATTATTATTGTTGTTGTACCGGGAGGTACGCCTCAACTCCGCGCATTCAAAATTAGCGCCTAAATGAACTCCTCTATTGGTAAAACAGCGAAACTGAAACTACACCAACTTGGACCTTTAATCAGAAGCCGTCACCACTAAAATGTTGAGGAGTTTTGTTGTTGTGAAGCTTCCTAAACAGACTGAATCTCTCCTAGTTTTGTTTGCTATACATCAAAATGTTTGGACATTTCTCCACAGATGACACTACCAAAAAACTATGATCATGCCCTCTGGTGCAAGTGAAAGAACTTATAATTTAAGGAAGTTCTGTATTTCCAGGTTTTTCAATCAATCAGTCAGTCAATCAATCAATCAATCAATCAATACTGATCTGCATTTAGGGCAGTCGCCCAGGTGGCAGATTCCCTATCTGTTGCTTTCCTAGCCTTTTCCTAAATGATTACAAAGAAATTGGAAATTTATTGAACATCTCCCTTGGTAAGTTATTCCAATCCCTAACTCCCCTTCCTATAAATGAATATTTGGCCCAGTTTGTCCTCTTGAATTCCAACTTTATCTTCATATTGTGATCTTTCCTACTTTTATAAACGCCACTCAAACTTATTCGTCTACTAGTGTCATTCCACGCCATATCTCCACTGACAGCTCGGAACATACCACTTAGTCGAGCAGCTCTTCTTCTTTCTCTCAATTCTTCCCAACCCAAACATTGCAACATTTTTGTAACGCTACTCTTTTGTCGGAAATCACCCAGAACAAATCAAGCTGCTTTTCTTTGGATTTCTTCCACTTCTTGAATCAGGTAATCCTGGTGAGGGTCCCATACACTGGAACCATACTCTAGTTGGGGTCTTACCAGAGACTTATATGCACTCTCCTTTACATCCTTACTACAACCCCTGAACACGCTCATAACCATGTGCAGAGATCTGTACCCTTTATTTACAATCCCATTTATGTGATTACCCCAATGAAGATCTTTCCTTATATTAACACCTAGATACTTACATTGATCCCCAAAAGGAACTATTACCCCATCAACACAGTAATTAAAACTGAGAGTTCTTTTCCTATTTGCAAAACTCACAACCTGACTTTTAACGCCGTTTATCAACATACCATTGCCTGCTGTCCATCTCACAACATTTTCGAGGTCACGTTGCAGTTGCTCACAATCTGGTAACTTATTTATCACTCTATAGAAAATAACATCATCCGCAAAAAGCCTTACCTCCGATTCCACTCCTTTACTCATATCATTTATATATATAAGAAAACATAAAGGTCCGATAATATTGGCTTGAGGAATTCCCCTCTTAATTATTACAGGGTCAGATAAAGCTTCACCTACTCTAATTCTCTGAGATCTATTTTCTAGAAATATAGCGACCCATTCAGTCACTCTTTTGTCTAGTCCAATTGCACTTATTTTTGCCAGTAGTCTCCCATGATCCACCCTATCAAATGCTTTAGACAGGTCAATCGCGATACAGTCCATTTGACCTCCAGAACCCAAGATATCTGCTTTATCTTGCTGGAATCCTACAAGTTGAGCTTCAGTGGAATAACCTTTCCAAAAACCGAATTGCCTTCTATCGAACCAGTTATTAATTTCACAAACATGTCTAATATAATCAGAAAGAATGCCTTCCCAAAGCTTACATAGCTTACATACAATGCATGTCAAACTGACTGGCCTGTAATTTTCAGCTTTATGTCTATCACCCTTTCCTTTATACACAGGAGCTATTATAGCAACTCTCCATTCATCTGGTATAGCTCCTTCGACCAAACAATAATCAAATAAGTACTTCAGATATGGTACTATATCCCAACCCATTGTCTTTAGTATATCCCCAGAAATCTGATCAATTCCAGCCACTTTTCTAGTTTTCAACTTTTGTATCTTATTGTAAATGTCATTGTTATCATATGTAAATTTTAATACTTCATTGGCCTTAGTCTCCTCCTCTAGCTTGACATTATCCTTGTAACCAACAATCTTTACATACTGCTGACTGAATATTTCTGCCTTTTGAAGATCCTCACATACACACTCCCCTTGTTCATTAATTATTCCTGGAATGTCCTTCTTGGAACCTGTTTCTGCCTTAAAATACCTATACATACCCTTCCATTTTTCACTAAAATTTGTATGACTGCCAATTATGCTTGCCATCATGTTATCCTTAGCTGCCTTCTTTGCTAGATTCAATTTTCTAGTAAGTTCCTTCAATTTCTCCTTACTTCCACAGCTATTTCTAACTCTATTCCTTTCCAGTCTGCACCTCCTTCTTAGTCTCTTTATTTCTCTATTATAATAAGGTGGGTCTTTACCATTCCTTACCACCCTTAAAGGTACAAACCTGTTTTCGCATTCCTCAACAATTTCTTTAAACCCATCCCAGAGTCTGTTTACATTTTTATTTACCGTTTTCCACCGATCATAGTTACTTTTTAGAAACTGCCTCATGCCTGCTTTATCAGTCATATGGTACTGCCTAACAGTCCTACTTTTAAGACCTTCTTTTCTATCACATTTATTTTTAACTACCACAAAAACAGCTTCATGATCACTAATACCATCTATTACTTCAGTTTCCCTATACAGCTCATCTGGTTTTATCAGCACGACATCCAGGATATTTTTCCCTCTGGTTGGTTCCATCACTTTCTGAATCAGCTGTCCTTCCCATATTAACTTATTTGCCATTTGTTGGTCATGCTTCCTGTCGTTTGCATTTCCTTCCCAATTGACATCTGGCAAATTCAGATCTCCCGCTACAATCACATTTCTTTCCATGTCGTTTCCCACATAGCTGACTATCCTGTCAAATAATTCCGAATCCGCGTCAGTGCTACCCTTTCCCGATCTGTACACTCCAAATATATCAAGTTGCCTATTATCTCTAGAAATGAGCCTTACACCTAGAATTTCGTGTGTCTCATCTTTAACTTTTTCGTAGCTTACAAATTCTTCTTTCACCAGGATGAACACTCCCCCTCCCACCATTCCTATCCTATCTCTACGATACACACTCCAGTGCCGTGAGAAAATTTCTTCATCCATTATATCATTTCTCAGCCATGATTCAACTCCTATTACAATATCTGGTAAATATATATCTATTAAATTACTTAATTCTATTCCTTTCTTTACAATACTTCTACAGTTCAACACTAACAATTTTATGTCATCCCTACTTGATTTCCAGTTCCCTGTTCCCTTATCACCGCTCCCTAGGCCATACCGTTTCCTGAATGTACCTCCCTATTACCCTTCCAAACAAATTTCCTAACTTATACGTACCACTGCGGTTTAAATGAAGGTCATCCGAGCGCAGATCCCTATCTCCTACCCACCCATTAGGATCTAGAAATTTCACTCCCAGTTTCCCACATACCCACTCCATAGTCTCATTTAAATCCCCAATCACCCTCCAGTCAGTATCCCTCCTATACAGTATTCCACTAATAACAATCTCTGCTTTCTTAAACTTCACCCGTGCTGCATTTACCAGATCCCACACATCTCCAACTATGTTGGTACTTATATCAGCTTGCCTTACGTTGTTGGTACCAACGTGAAACACTACCACCTTCTCCTTCCCCTCCTCCCTCTCTTCTACTTTCCTCAACATCTGCCTCAACCTAATTCCTGGATAACATTCTACCCTGGTTCCCTTTCCTCCACACACTTTCCCCACGTGTCTAACGATGGAATCCCCCATGACCAGAGCCTCAACCCTGCCTACCTCATTTGATCCCCTCCCCTCCTGGTCAGCCCTATCTTTCCTGATAGCTGCAGAAGCTACTTCCTCCTCCCTTTTCTCCTTCCCATGACCCTGTTCCACCTGTCTTTTCCTATCCTCTACTCTACATTTCCCTTTCCTACCTTTTCCCTTCCTCATACTTCCACACATCTCAGCAACAGTTCCCTGTCCCTCGTCTTCCTTCTGTTGTTCTACCTGGAGTGACTCGTACCGATTTCGCACAGACACCTGTCCTGAATTCTGATCCTGAATAGAGCCCTTAGTCTGCAATCTCCTTCCCCTTAGAACATTAGACCACCTGTCTTCTACAACTCCTCCCTTTCCTTCCCCTCCCTCTTGTACACCTACTGTAATCTGTACATTGTTTGAGGGAGTCCTATCTTCCATGAGAATCCTAATTATCTCCCTCAAACTTTCAAACTCCTCCCTCATACCCCTCACTGCCTTGCCACACCCACAGTAAGTACACTCGCACTCCTTAGCCATTCTTTACGGGAAAAAATGAAATTATAGATAAAATAACTTATTTGCAAAAAATAAATGAACGGAGGGATATATTGTCTGGGATAGTACACAACAATCAGGTAATTAATATGCGACTACACTACAATACTACCGAGCTCGATAGCTGCAGTTGCATAAGTGCGGCCGGTATCCAGTATTCGGGAGATAGTAGGTTCGAACCCCACTGTCGGCAGCCCTGAAAATGGTTTTCCGTGGTTTCCCATTTTCACACCAGGCAAATGCTGGGGCTGTACCTTAATTAAGGCCACGGCCGCCTCCTTCCCACTACTAGCCCTTCCCTGTCCCATCGTCGCCATAAGACCTATCTGTGTCGGTGTGACGTAAAGCAACTAGCAAAAAAATAAAAAACACTACTATACTACTTAGTCGTGCTCTATTTTTTTAAAATCCTATAACCCCTAACAGGATAAAAACTGCTGTTAGTTACTGAATATCAAAAGTAATACACAAGAACTACACAATTCAAACTGCAATTAAGCCTATCCTAATTACAACAGTATTTTAGTAAGAGTTTCTACGGAAACCTCTACTACACCAGTACTACACAAATATTTTGCAATAATAAAATAAGCACACTAAATTCTAATAGGATATTACTCGTATACTACTGTACAGTACACTACAGTAATTTTAAACTACTTTCAGACGTATCCTAATTACGATACCGGTACCGTACCGTGTGTCACTACTAAGCACAACAGAAATGAAATTTGCAAGAACTACTGTACTCAAAGATTACCAACGAAGCTAAATGCTTAGACAAATTATTATTAGTATTACGGTCTAATAGATACACACGAAAGATAACACACGAATATAGCAGGCAAGATACAGTACTATCTAAATGTACTATATCTATACTACAATGTATCTACACTACACTACACTGCGTTTGGTTAAATGCTTAAGTATCGAAAGGATTGCCGTACACGAAGAAAAACACGAATATAACTGGCAAGATACTATCTAATGTATTATACCTTATCTTCACTACAATAGGGATGTAGGCAGAGAAAGTTCGTGCCAGATAGCGCTCGTGTATTACTGGATAAGCGCAAGGCGATCGTCTTATGTTTCTCCCAGTCAGCTGCGAGAAATGTACAGATTGTGACCGAGTTTCCTAAGCTAAAGCCTACTATATATTCTCTAATTTTACTCGAAGACTATATTAATTATTTGTACAGGTATATCCCCTGGTGTATTATGGACGATTTTCAGCGTTTAAGCATTAAACAGCTGCAAAATGAGGTACGGACCAGAGGCGCTAAAACTAGCGGGAGGAAGGAAGAATTAGTACAGCGGTAATTACAAAATTCTAACACGCTTTATTATCTAAATAATGAATAGGAGTCAGCATGCCTTTTCCTAAAGATTACAATTACTTGATTATTGTACATTGAGAAATATATAAATACACCTCCACAAGACTTAAATCATAAGTAGAGATTTAAATACGCACTTACTCTACTTGCTTATTGTCTTCAATTCACGTATATTTTTAGGTTGATGGCTTACACGAAACTGCAGGTACAGCCTTGTCCACCTCCAAAGACATGTGAATTTCTTCAGTTTCCTAGTACCGGTTCCTTTGAAGAATTGACCATCAGCCATAAGGTGAAGATCACCATCACAAATGTGCATTTGATGGATTATTTTGTATTTAGAAAATCGGAAATAGATGGAGCACCTGTTTCCAACTACAAATCATTGTGTGATGCTGGATACAGACTTTTCAGTGAAAAGTTTGTTTTGTTTATAAAATGTTTCTTTCAATCGGATGAAATTCTAATATGCAGTGCTGTGAAATCCGAGTACACAAAGCATAAGAGCTATAATGTGAAGGTTATTTTAGGAGTACCTGGCGACATTATAGGAGGAGAATGTGAATGTGTTGCTGGAGCAGGCCCCAAAGCATGTTGTAAACATATTGCTGCTGTAAGCTATGCATTAGAGCACTTCTCCAAGACTGGTATTATTCAGTGTTCAGAAACATGCACCCAAAATTTACAAACTTTTCACCACCCCCCTTCCAAACGGTTGAGGCCAGTTAGCCCTATGAAAGTGGAATGTTTGCCCTTGGAACAAGTTTTCCAGGAACCCTGCCATGATGTTAGGCCATTGTCAGGAGTTAATCAGCCTGGATATCAGCAATATGTTGAGAAGGTATTGTAAAAAGTTCCCAACATAAGCTTGCTTTTTCTTTTGCTCTAAAAAAAGAACAGGCCAGCTGCTTTGATGTCATTCATGACCACCATTATGGTGTGGATCCATGTGCAACACAAGCTGAAAATCTTGTAAGAGTCAATGATGAGGAAAGGAAGAAAATTGAGGAAAATACTAGACAACAATCTCAGCAAAGTCTATGGTTCAAAGAGAGGAAATATCGTTTGACAGCAAGTAATTTTGGGAAAATCTGTCACTCAGAAACTCCTAAAGCCCTAGCAAATTCCTTATTCAAGGGAAGTTTGTTTTGCTCCAGTGATATGAAATGGGGACTTCAAATGGAAGACTCAGCAAGGGACAGATATTCTCAGCTAACAGGCCATGTAGTCCAAAAGTGTGGCCTCATTATTCATCCTACCAGACATTATCTGGCAGCATCTTGTGATGGATTAATAGGACAGGATAGAGTCTTGGAACTTAAAGGGTTGCCAAGTAATAAAAGTGAAGCTATTTCAATCAAATGTGTTCCATACTTGGGCGAGAGCAGTGGTGCAGTGATACTCAAGAAAAATCACAACCATTACTTCCAAGTGCAAGGCCGGCTGTTTGTTACAGGCAGACATTATTGTAGCTTTGTTGTGTACACTGCTGTTGACATGCTAGTGTTGGAAATAGAGAGAGATGACATTTTTATTCATGAAATGGTGGCAAAATTAGACAAGTTTTACCATGAATATTTTGTTCCAGTCATCCTAACCTGACATAATGGTTTTTCTGAAATTGCATAACATAAAACATACAAATATTATCCTCCCTGAAAGACGAATTTTACTGACATGCAATTTTGACTGCAGTATTTCGTATGTTTTAGCAAGTCCTATAGCCCATTCTATGTGTATTCTTTTAGAGGCTATCCTCCTTGTTTCAATGTTTTCTGATGGAGTAAACTGCCTTTTGCCATTCAGAAATGGTGGGATATTTAATGTTACACCTTTAGTGCATAACAGATCCTGAATGTTGAACCCCCTATCTGCCATAACTGAATCTCCTTCTTCCAAGAGATCCAACATTCCTGATCTGATAAATAACTGCCTATCTGATGTTGTTCCACCATATGCATCAGATATGAAACTTACGAAACCAGATGGATTTATACCTATTAATACCTTTGTTGTGTTTGCATTTTTGTATGTAGAAAATGTAGCTTGCTGTGCTGTAGGATTCTTAGGTTTTGCTATTGTAATCTCAGTTGCATCAGTTATTACCCTAGTCGAGGGGTATTTCTGTCTAAAAGCAATGGGGCTGTTTTCAAGGACAGTTTCTCTATCAGGCCATATGTTCAACTCTCTAAATAGGCAGTACATGAAATTAATCCAAACATTAAATATTCTTCCAACAGTAGTTTTATGGATTCCAAAGTTAAGGCCTAGTTCTTGGTCAGATTTGTTGGTCCTTCATAACTGTCAATAAGAAACACAGTTTGGGTTCAAGAGGGAATATTTGTAAATTGTATCTGTTTTCTCCCAAAACAGCAAACACCAAATTAAAATGTTGGACGTCTGCAAACCCTGTATAAAGCAATACGGCATCAGGATTATTCATTATTTGCTCAACAACCAAATTACCTGTAGTATTTGTCTGAGTACTGACGTCTATGAAAATGGGAGTCACAGATGTTACATTCACTTCTTCGGGTATATTCACGATTTCTTCCCGTACTTCAATGGGGTTGATTTCTGCAGATTCCAATATTGTAAGCTTATCGTGGTAATCCGGCGATTTTCTGGTGTATGGCCTCTTTCTTCTTTTTGTTGTGTTCATGGTCCATGGAAAAAGCGATGGAACAGCGCCCGGTTTTAATCTTGCTCTCTCACCTTTAAATACAAACACATAAATTCTGTGGTTGTTATCGAAATGCCTAATCACTTTATAGGTAGAAAATACGAATTATTTCCGTTCGTAAGTCGCACTTGCCCAACAAAGTCTCCGGGTTGAAAATGATGGGAACACACTTTAATATTTTCGGTCAGATTCTTCTCACTGAAATGTTTCCTTCTAATGGCATGTAACCATTCCTTCCTCATTTCTTTATTTTGTGGAAACTGATGAAACGAAAACGAGCTTCCCTGATTTTTACAAAGAGGAACACTGCAGTAGCTCGGCATAGTCACGAAAATAACAATTTAAACAACTTAAATTCGTGGATATTAGCGGCATGAGTACACATGAGACAAACGAAGAGCGCCTTGCGCTTACCCAGTACAACAGCACTGCGCTCTATCGGTGCTAGTTCTATACATCCCCATTCTGCTGAAATGTGGTTATGTGATTATTACAGCTACTCCACGGGACGGAGAATAAGTGTCCTTAATTAGGCCTGCTGAAAAATATGAGGTTGTCTACAATAATTTCTCAAATATTTCTATCGAAACTACTACTGCTACTCCAGGGACTTGAACTGCAATTACTGGGATATATGTACTTTATTATTATTAGCTAACCGATCATAAATACTGAAAGATCGAGGGAGCGAAATATAAATTACGGATACTTTAACTACCTACTCAGAAGTACAAATGAATGGAATACAAGGTCAGTTGATTTTTATTTATGTTTACTTGACTACACTACACCCTTTGTTCACGACTGTAGCCAACAATCGACAAATTAATCTAAAAGGCCACCTAATCGATACTTAATTTCTTTTGCCTTTGGCAAACTTAAAAATACATTAACAAACACAGTACATGTTTCGACCACTTAGTGGTCATCTTCAGCTGTATATAAAAAATCTTAGATGATAACATTTAAAAGCAAGCACATTGGATCTTAAAACTATATCCCATGGGAATCTAAAAACTATTGTTCTAGATGCTTTAAATGAAATGGAAGATGGGGGGGGGGGGGAGTTGGGGGTAAGGAGATTTATGTGAATGATACTTAAATTACAGTATCGTTTACAATTGTGTTTAAAAACTTAAATGATGAAAAACATATTTAAAATATTTAAAAGCGTCTATGGTAAAATTCTTTTTGATAACATTAGGTGGCGTGAATAAAAAGTTTGTGTTTGTAATAATCTTCAGGCATTTGTGAGAAAATAATAACTTAATTAAAATTTGCGCCTGTGGTGATGTTAAACACTTTGTTTTTAATAAACATACTTTAAAATATTCTCAAGTGTCTATGGTAAGGCACTTATTCAAAAAACACTTGTGTTTGAGTGAAAGTTTGTCATATGCACCAGTCTTCAGGTATTTGTTGTTTATATGTAATAACTTCCTTGAGTGATATTCTTGTGGTTAAAAGGCCGTGTTGACTGTTTAACTTCCGAGAATTGCTCTTCAGAATGTGATAAAAGAAATTGTGTTAGTCGTTTAACTTGCTAAAACCCTGTGGTGGCTTCTGTTATATAAAATGGTGATCTGATTCGGGCAGCTTGCCTCGCGATCTGTAACCAGCAGGAGATCGTAATATATTAAAATATGACATATGATAAAAGTAACATACATACATACATACATACATACATTATCATTATAGACTGTTATGCCTTTCAGCGTTCAGTCTGCAAGCCTCTGAGAATTTACTAAACGTCGCCACAATCCTCGATTTGCAACTAGTGTTGTGGCCTCATTTAGTTCTATACCTCTTATCTTTAAATCGTTAGAAACCGAGTCTAACCATCGTCGTCTTGGTCTACCTCTACTTCTCTTACCCTCCATAGCAGAGTCCATTATTCTCCTAGGTAACCTATCCTCCTCCATTCGCCTCACATGACCCCACCACCGAAGCCGGTTTATGCGTACAGCTTCATCCATCGAGTTCATTCCTAAATTAGCCTTTATTTCTTCATTCCGAGTGCCCTCCTGTCATTGTTCCCACCTGTTTGTACCAGCAATCATTCTTGCTACTTTCATGTCTGTTACTTCTAACTTATGAATAAGATATCCTGAGTCCACCCAGCTTTCGCTCCCGTAAAGCAAAGTTGGTCTGAAAACAGACCGATGTAAAGATAGTTTCGTCTGGGAGCTGACTTCCTTCTTACAGAATAGTCGATCGCAGCTGCGAGCTCACTGCATTAGCTTTACGGCACATTGATTCAATCTCACTTACTATATTACCATCCTGGGAGAACACACAACCTAAATACTTAAAATTATCGACCTGTTCTAGCTTTGTATCACCAATCTGACATTCAGTTCTGTTGAATTTCTTACCTACTGACATCAATTTAGTCTTCGAGAGGCTAATTTTCATACCATACTCATTGCACCTATTTTCAAGTTCCACGATATTAGACTGTAGGCTTTCGGCACAATCTGACATTAAGACCAAGTCGTCAGCATAGGCCAGACTGCTTATTACATTTCCACCTAATTGAATCCCTCCCTGCCATTTTATACCTTTCAGCAGATGATCCATGTAAACTACAAACAGCAAAGGTGAAAGATTACAGCCTTGTCTAACCCCTGTAAGTACCCTGAACGAAGAACTCATTCTGCCATCAATTCTCACTGAAGCCCAATTGTCAACATAAATTCCTTTGATTGCTTTTAATAATCTGCCTTTAATTCCATAGTCCCCCAGTATGGCGAACATCTTTTCCCTCGGTACCCTGTCATATGCTTTCTCTAGATCTACGAAACATAAACACAACTGCCTATTCCTCTCGTAGCATTTTTCAATTACCTGGCGCATACTGAAAATCTGATCCTGACAGCCTCTCTGTGGTCTGAAACCACAGTGGTTTTCATCCAACTTCCTCTCAACGACTGATCGCACCCTCCCTTCTAAGATGCCAGTGAATACTTTGCCTGGTATACTAATCAGTGAGATACCTCGATAGTTGTTGCAATCCTTCCTGTTCCCTTGCTTATAGATAGGGGCAATTACGTTAGAACTTGTAGGTTAGGAAATTATACTTTGGGTTAGAACTTGTAAATGTAGATATATTCTGAGGTTAGGTTAATTACTGAGGGCCTTGTAAATAAATATTATCCTCTAACTCAAGCATATGGCCAATGCTTACCTTGCTTTGGATCTCATGCATCTCGAGCATCGAGTACAAAGACTTCAACGGCAAGTAGAAAGAAGAGAGTGGCGAAATAGCCGTGACCCATTTTCATTGCACGACGATGAATTCATTGATCTTTTTAGATTAAGTCCAGATGCTGTCAGAGATCTTGTAGATTCACTTACATTATCTCTGGAACGCCAATGACCATATGGACTGTCTGCTGAAACCCAGGTGGGTCTAGTATATCTTTTCCTGTCTTCTTATTTATTTAATTTTTTGTTACCTTTATGAATGAATGAAAATAATTTTCTTTAGCTTACCAGTACTGCCCTTTCATTCAGAGACTTTTGGAGCTCAGTGATGAATGATTGATTATCTTTATAGGTCCTTACTGCCTTGAGGTTTTATGCCACAGGCTCATATCAGGGTGCTGTTGGTGAAGAATGGGAGCTTGGAGTTGGTCAGCCATCAGTGAGCCGATGTGTCCGTGCTGTTACAAGAAGCATAAATGAATTGCTTCTGAGACAATGGGTATATTTTCCAATGACTGCAGAAGAACGCTATTCTGCGGTTCAGAAGTTCCGAGATGCTCGGCAGCCCTTTCCAGGCACTCTTGGTGCTATAGACTGCACATATTTGAAAATCATAGCACCTAAAGAGCATGAGGAAGCTTATGTAAATCATTGGGGTGACCATACACTGAATATGCAAGCCGTAAGTACGATTGTAATTCCATTTCATACTATTATCATTATCAATCTGTTATTCATATATAGTAGGTAATGTAATTGTTGGTTTGCTTCTATATATGTGATCCAGATTTGAAAATTTTGAATATTAATGCCAGATATCCTGGGGCTCGGCATGATGCTTACGTTTGGTCTAATTCGGCTGCAAGAAGAGCGATGGAAAGGAACTTCACCTATGGTGAACGCAACACGTGGCTTATAGGTAACTGTGCACTTCTGTGTTCAATAGGTACAGGAGAGCTTAAAGGACAACATGTAATGCAAATAATAATATATGGGGCTGATAATCTTTCCATTTTGACTCTTACAAATCACAAGTAATAAAATGCATTATTATATTGCAGGTGATGATGGTTATGCCCTGGAGCCATGGCTTATGACCCCTTTAAAAAATGCAATACGTGGAACACCACGATTCCAGTACAACGAAGAATTGTGTACTGCAAGATCTGTTGTTGAACGGCTCTTTGGGGTATTGAAGGGAGAGTTCCGGTGCCTTTCTCAGCAACGACAGCTAATGTATGACACTGTCATGTCTGGGATGATAGCTAATGCCTGTGCTGTACTCCATAACATGAGAATTGCTCATCGTTTGGACAATGCTGAAATTGATGCTGTGGAAGAACAGCGTCGTATTCATAGAGTAAACGAAGAGCCTCTGCTTGGTGAAGAAGAAAACGCAAATCAAACGCGTGCTGTAGCTCAGAGGATTTTGTTGTTGTTTTTAGTGTATTGAGACATCATCAGCAGCCCATATTTTTTGTAAGTTTGTACCCATGTTCATGTGTTTTTGTGTAACTGGGGCTAGGATTGGGAAGAGGCCAGAAGTAGTATGACAGATACCACCCTGGCATACTCTTGTAGTTGAGAGGTATAAATTATTGCAAGTTGTGATGAAATGAATGAAGTATTTTAAATCTATCTTTCTCCTAATCGTGACTTTTCATTTCAAAAATTCCATTTGCATTGGCCGCAAGTATAACTGCGGCTGCTACTTTGGAATGAAACGAATGACTTTGCCACTCAGCTGTCATATCTGACACATTTTAGTTTCTGAAGTACTACTATATGTAAAGAGCCCTGCTGATTATGTAATATTTAATTGCTATGTATCCTTGAAATAATGTATGTAAATGATAAAATGACGAGGCAAATTATGCTGTTGACAAACGGCATGTAGGCCTATGTTTTAATGTTCTGTCCATTTCCTAGTCCTAGTTGAACGAGTTGGGTTTGATCACAAGCTTTCTTCAGTGAAGTAAAATTTTACTTCAGTTGTCTTTTCATGCCCTGAACGCTTGACACAATAGCCTGCCTGTATTGGCTGTCAGAAATCAAAGTAATGACCTAGCTCATACTTTCTTCTTAGATTCATATTATGTGTTTCATATCCTGATAAACAAAAAGAGCGATATTCAAATTGTGGAAGAAAGTGTAAGAGAGAGCTGTATATTATCATTTTGGCTAATCATGTTGCTAATCCCAAATCTTAGATTTTATATACTTTGGTTATAATTTTCTGACAATGTTTGTGACAACAATCTATACTTTGTAACTAGGCAAAAATCACTATTAACAAGTTCTGCCCTAGTAATAAATTCAATTTATGGCACATGAATGAATTTCTTCACCAAAATAGTTTTATATGCCAAATTAAATGCCCTATCAAGTGTATAGCAGTGTCTCAAATCAGTCATTTTTGGTGTTGTAGACTTCACCCAAAATGATGATGATTTTGAATTAGCATTGTCCTGTCATCGAAGCCTTAATCAATGCAAAGTGAACAATTTATAACAATCTATAATTCTTGCTCATACAACTAGTCATGAAAATTACAATTTGTTGTAATGATAAACTTATGATATAAATACAGACATTTCTGTTTTAAAAGAATGTTGGAATATCAGGGAGAATGTAATTGACCAATATTCCAATAGTGTACAGTAGTAGCTGCTATTTAATTTGTTTGTGAAATGCTTTTCTTATTGAAATGTATTTGATCGAGACATCTTTTTGTAATGATTAACATTTCATCTATTAAATAGGAAACAGGTATCTGTAGGAATAAAGTAGACTGTGAACAAAAATATAAACAGTATCTGAGATGTTGTAAAGTGTAGTGTTTTCTGAGGATGTCAACTGTGTTCATTATACAATGTTGGCTCATAAGTCATGACAACTATTTTTTTTTTCTGCATTAATGCAGGATCTTCCACACAAATGGAATGTGTGATTAATGCCGAGTATGCAATGTTGAGAAGATCCAGGCATTTGTTCCTAATGGCACGACTTAACCATCTCTGAAGGAGGGTTCAGTAGTACGTTGCTGTCACCGATGTGGCAGGTGGAACAAAGTGACACACAATCACGCTTCTGACATTGTGAGCCACAATTAACCACCTGCTTCACAGGGGAAAGATTTTGCCAGAACATCTGTTTTCGTGGTGATCCTACATGTCGCCATTCTGCAGACTGGCATTTAAGCTCAGATGCATCCACGATCACCATTCCCTCCAACATTTGCTCACCTTCCTGCTGGTAGCTTACAAAGTGTTCACAGTATATGGCATACCATGTTCACTTTTGCATGTCGGTGAGTGCACGTGGCACCCACTGTGTTGCAGTTTTATGTTGATGAATATCTTCCATTAAATTCTTATAGATGGTTCATCTTTCAATGCCTGGTTTGGCTTGTAATTGAAGTAGTATCCATTTTCTTTCCACATCCATGCACTGGGTAATTACTGCATGTAACACATCAATCCAGACACTAACAGGTCTTCTGGACAATTGTACGTTGCTACTTGTTTCATGTCCATGCTGAAATGTCGCTGCCCATCTTGCAATGGTTTGTTATGGAAGGGCAAAATTCCCCACAGCTTACACAAGCGCTCTTGCATTCTTTGGCATTGTGGCCCTGATGAATGGCTAGCTTGGTGTTTGCACATTGTTCTTGCCTCGTTACTTCCATTCTGCACAGAGCCAGACTCTATTGTAGCCCTATCACCCTGTGCGTGGTAATGTCCAATGCACTGCAACCTCGTGCTTTGTCCATGTACAGGGTCTCTCATATAAATCCACGCCAAATTCACGGCGTTGTACTCTGCGCCACGGCAGCTGCAGTATGGGAGGAGCGTGCATAGTCCTTGACCTAGCAAGCAGCCTGCACGTGTTCGACCTGTCAAGCATAAGTTGCCAGTCTGAATCTCGGCTGTTAACACGGTGAGGCAGTTATCATTGCAACACCGCATTTTCGTATGTAAAAGTTCCGGTTTCATCTTAATGGTCGTTTGAACAGTCATAACTCTCTCGCTATTGGTGTGCAGAAAATCCTAATGGTGTTTATGAAGTCCCTCATTGTGATAGGAAGATTGGTGTTTGGTGTGCTGTTAGTGCAAGATGAATAATTTACCTTAGGTTTTTTTTGAGACAATGGTAAATGCAGTGAGGTACCAAATGACTTTTAGAAGCCATTCTTCCATCACTTAATGGAAGAAGAAAATTTGCATGGGTGGTTTACACAAGATTCAGCCCCTGTTCATACAATCTTGGAAGTGTTTGCAGACATAGAGATCAGTGCTGGTCTATTTCCTCCTCGTTCTCCAGATCTGTGTGTGATGTTTATTTGTGGGGTAAACTGAAAGAAAAAGTGTATTGAACAAATCCTCATACATTGGAGGAAATGAAATCACAAACATTACAGTGCCAGAACTCACTTGTGTAAGGCAGAATGTGCCTGTATAACCCAGGAAGGACAACACTTCCAGCATCTTTTGTAAGGTAAGATTTCATATAAGATTGTATACACACTTAAAGCAGGGTGGCCACGCTGCTGTAGTGCAGAGCACGACCACCATGTGTTTGGTCTGAGTTTATATGAGAGTGTCTTACTTTCCCAGACATGATCTTTGTATGGTAGCCCTGTGGAAATGTGAGGAAACACAGTTGCCATGATTTATGACCCAACCCTCATATTACCCGGTTTTCAAATTAAATAAAAAATACTATAACAAATGAGGGTATTTTATTTTCACTTACTTCCTTGGCATTATCCCTCTCTTGACAACTATGTTATAACCTAATATCTTTTCAATGAATGTGTTGTAATCTCATTTTCCAAGAATTACTGATAGGCTTAGGGCATTGAAGTTTAAGATGGAGTCTTGGACATCTTGCTCCCATTTTTCTGTAATTTCCATATTGTGTGGTAATATTGCAAGCCTAGTGTATCTTTAGTACAGAACTTGCATTCTCTATGTATTAATGAAGTAATCGGCTTCAAATTATTTTTCAAATAGTAAAAACCACAGCTTAAAAAATTAAATTACTTAGGAAATATATCCTACTTCTTATATGGTAACTGCAAAACTCCAAACATTTTAGACTAGTTTGACGTTTCCTCAGTAGCGACATGGGGGGGCCAAACTGATATTGAGATATTTAAGTAATAACGAACAAGGCTGTGCATAATCTAGAAGATATATCTTTGGGAAGTTCATGAATGATGCACCTCTGACAGCTTCTAGCTAAAGATTGGATCAAAAGATTAAACTAAGAGATGGGATTGTCCTATTCAACAGATATGGGGATGGGTTTGATTAAATCAAAGCTGGAAGGATGAGTCATCTATGAAAACATAAGATATATGTATATTTTTTATAATTTGATTTAAGTCGCACTGAGACAGATAGGTCTTGCGGCAACAGTGGGATAGGAAAGCGCCTAGGAGTGGGAAGGAAATGGCCGTGGCCTTAATTAAGGTGCAGCCCCGGCATTTGCCTGGTGTGAAAATGGGAAACCATGGAAAACCATTCTGCCGACAGTGGGATTCGAACCCACTATCTCCCGCATGCAAGCTCACAGTTGCACGGCCAACTCGCCCGGTACATTGGATCGTGCAAAGAAACCAAAGGGTTTTGATCTCCAAAGAAAGAATTGGTACCGAGCGCGTGGCTGCACAATTTGGGCCACATAGCTGTCAGCTTGCATTTCGGAGATAGTGAGTTTAAACCCTGTTGTTGACAGCCCTGAAGATTGTTTTCCATGGTTTCCCATTTTCACACCAGGCAAATGCTGGGGCTAAAGGCCACGGTTGCTTCATTCCCACTCCTATCCCATCGTTGCCATAAGATGTGTGTGTGTGCGCGCGCGCGCGCGCGCGACTTAAAGCAAATTGTAATTTTTTTAAAAACAAATCTTTGGTGCTCCCTCAACATAATTTGGGCTAGACACGGCTGCTGCAAATACTTCCAGCACAAGATCAGCTCAGCAGTGTGAGATTGGTGTAGAGAAGCAGAGTACCGGACATCTCGTTCAGTGCTGTCATCGGTGTTCTTACTTTGGAAGCCCTAACAACCTGTTCATTCTCACTTCTGATGCTATCAGATGTTGATCTAGTGTATTTTTGTATTTTTATCCATTCTTTGTGATTACCATACAATCAAATAAAGTGTAATTCAATAAACGAATCTTCATAACTTTTACTTAGTTTCTTACACAGTAGGGTATTCATGAAAGGACACAGGCTAGGTTAGGATAAATACACAGGATGAAACTGTCCTTGGAACTACTTTCAGTAGAGATATTGCAAAGGGATAGGTAATTACTCACTACCTTCAGTTTATATATTTCTTCTGCAATTAGGGTTAGAGATAAACTATAATAAACTTCTTTTGTCCAACTATAATAAGGTATATTATACACAATTTTATAATAATGCCTTTTGTTGTCCCACCAACTACTTTCGAGGCTTTCGGAGTTGCTGGAATTTTGTCCGATAGATGTTCTTTTATGTGCCAATACGTAACAATGTGACACTGGCATATTCGAAAAACTTCAAATACCACTGGACTGATTCAGGATCAATCCTGCCAACTTGAGTTCAAAAGGCCAGTGCTCTACCACCTGACCTACTCAGACAGATGTAAATCATTTTAAAAAAATTAATAGATACCTATCACCACATTTTTACATGCTTCGTCATTTGGTAACCTCTGATGACAAGAAGGTTTGCACGCTTTTACCAACTCAGTACTCAAAGGCACAAGAGTCTGAAATGCTACGCTTTTTACATTGCATCGACACAGATGGCAGTGATGATGGGATAGGACAGGACTAGGTCTGGGAAGGAAGCAACCGTGGCCTTAATTAAGATACAGCTACGGCTGCCTTGTGTGGATTATGAGAGAACAATCTTTAGGGTTGCCGATAGGTTTTGAACTTGTTATCTCCCGAATGCAAGTTCACAGAGAGTCTGAAATTAAGCAGTGCGAAAACTTAGGTAGTCTGACAGACATACCACATATCGCAATCCTTAGAAAGTTCTGATTAGAGACTACGAGTTGCCACGTCCTACTGAATGAGGGTACAAAAATAATGGAGAAAGAGTAATAATCACTTTAGTCAAGATATTTATTAATTTTTTCAGTTACAGTCAGGAATCGCTCCATAACTATAGACTGATTTCCAATCACTCCAATAAGCCTCTCTGTTGTTTCGTTTTGCAGACGTCCATTTTCAGCCTGCTGTAGCGCAGCCTTGGCCATAAGCATTGCTGCCTCAGCCTGCTGCTTCACCAATCATCTGCATAGAAAGAGAACAGTGTAGGATTAATATTTTAATGTTAAAAATCTTTCTCGCTACTGGTTTTATGTCGCACAGACTCAGTCAATCAATACTGATCTGCATTTAGGGCAGTCGCCCAGGTGGCAGATTCCCTATCTGTTGTTTTCCTAGCCTTTTCTTAAATGATTGCAAAGAAATTGGAAATTTATTGAACTTCCCCCTTGGTAAGTTATTCCAATCCCTATCTCCCCTTCATATAAATGAATATTTGCCCCGTTTTGTCCTCTTGAAATCCAACTTAATCTTCATATTGTGATCTTTACTACTTTCAAAGACACCACTCAAACTTATTCGTCTACTAATGTAATTCCACGCCATATCTCCGCTGACAGCTCGGAACATACTACTTACATGTAACTAATCTCATGATTAGACTCGTACTGAATTTGCTATAATATGCTTACAATACTGTGATTTTTTTATTCCACCTTTTCAGTACAATTGGTGGAATAAAAAAATCACAATATTGTAAGCATAACATACCACTTAGTCGAGCAGCTCATCTTCTTTCTGCCAGTTCTTCCCAGCCCAAACTTTGCAACATTTTTGTAACGCTACTCTTTTGTCGGAAATCACCCAGAACAAATCGAGCTGCTTTTCTTTGGATTTTTTCCAGTTCTTGAATCAAGTAGGGGCTGCCTGGCCGAGGCGGTAAAGGCGTGCTCGGTTCGCCCGGAAGGACGTGGGTTCGAATCCCCGTCAGGAAGTCGTAAAATTTAAGAAACGAGATTTCCACTTCCGGAGGTGCATATGGTCCTGAGGTTCACTCAGCCTACACCAAAAATGAGTACCAGGTTAATTCTTGGGGGCAAAGGCGGCCGGGCGTAGAGCTAACCACTCTACCCCATCACGTGCCGAGGTTAACAATGGTGGAAGCCTTTACCTTCCACTCCTCCAAGGGCCTTCATGGCCTGTATGGAGATGACTTTACTTTGCTTTGAATCAAGTAATCCTGGTGAGGGTCCCATACACTGGAACAATACTCTAGTTGGGGTCTAACCAGAGACTTATATGCCCTCTCCTTTACATCCTTACTACAACCCCTAAACACCCTCTTACCATGTGCAGGGGTCTGTACCCTATCCCATTGTTACCGTAAGACCTACCTGTGTCAGTACAAAGTGAAACAAATAACAAAAAATACCCACATACCATTGCTTACTTGTCAGTAAACTTAAAAGATGAAATATATTAAGCATTTGCCAAGGAAATCCAATTGGTGAAGAAAAGGATGAAGTGTGTCATACAATTCATGCATACTGCAGGTTTGTGGGCAGCTGAAGTAATAGGCATTGGTCACAATATTTAAATAGGAGAAATCTGCTGTAGACATTAATGGTTATTAATAAATTCAACTTGTTTTGCAGATATAGCCAGTTATTTCCTTTTGAAGGGTAGCCTATATTAGACTTTCTTATAGCCAATCGCATCAGATGTGCAGACAATAAGTATTTCAGTATGTATGCTTTGCAGGTATATTTGTAACCAAAGCAAAAATAAACATTACTTGAATTCTTTAGTCAAACTTCTCTTTATAAAAAATTTATATTTATAATGAACTGTCGTGCTATCCTTGTGTTCACTTGCCAAGAGTGAATGGCATATGTAATAGAGCACGAGCCAACTCTATCATATTACATCATTAATATGTACGTAGCATAAGCAATTACTTGAAATCAAAGTGTAAACGAGCAGCAAATTTGGTAAGGACATAGTGAAAGCATATTTTCCCCCTCTTACTGATGGTCATTTTAGATGGACCACAACCCAACATGTCACCTATTCCCAAACAGGAAAGTTCTCTTTATTTTGGCACTCTTGTAAATATAACTTAAAGGCTTTTCCAGGCTGTTGAACACCTACAACACTATAACATACCTGAAAAAAAAAAAAACACCCAATGGTTTTACATGTATATTAGGTGTTGTAATTTGTGTATAACAAAGTGAAAACTTTAAGTTACATTAACTGAGTCATGGTTTCATTCTTTAAAAAACTCTTGTAAATGGAACTTACCATCTGAGTTCTATTTCTGTCTTCCTGTAAGACTGTAAATTTCTCACGTGCCTCCAACAACTGAACTCCAATTCTCTCCCTACTAGGAGTCTTGCATTTCTTCACAGCTGAAACATAAGACTAATTAAATCCAAGTAAACAAAAGTTAATGTTTCTAACAAGTATTCTGAACAGAAGCAACCGATGACTGTGTTTGTAATAACTTGTGCAATCGCTATCATCTCCAAAAGTGTAAAAGCAGACAGTAGTCACTGACTGAATACAGCAGAGTGCTCATTATTATCAAACTAAAGCATACTGGTACTTACAATATTGCCGTGACCCTGAGCTTTGAGAAGGAGTACGTGGTAAAGGTATTTCTAAACTTACCCTTCTTCAATTGAATTTTCCTATTCAGGAGGCACCTCTAACTTCTTTTCATGATTACCTATAAATAAATAATAATAATAATTATTATTATTATTATTGCAAGTTTCAAATAATGCCCAGAATAAGAACAATATTGCAGTTTGTGAAATACTTGCCAATCTCAGTATCTACTACTTCCAGTGATAGCACTGTAGGAGTCATCACATCTTTCAAGATATGTGTTTGAGGAAGAGCCTGTAGGACTGACACATCCCCTGCCTCGAGTTGAATCTATAGGCTCTGAAATACAATCTATATTTAAAATCTTTTAAGAAGACTATACAAAAATGGTTATTACATCTACTGTAAATAGTTACCTCTTCTTCTGGCAAGCTATCAGGGCATGCAGATCCCTCTACATACACAAAGCCAATCACTTCCAACACCCTTAGCTCAATAGCTGTAAGAGGTGTTGCAGTGATGGGCTTATTTCCTGTTGCATTTCTCTGGCGCTTGATATTGGCTGCTTTCTTAGAAGCAGAGAACTTAAGATTCCTCCAAACCTGTACATAAAAACAGTATTAGATAATGATTACACACAAATACACTAATATTACTTATAAATATAATTCAACGTACAACTTGCCACTGTTTACTGTCCTTGACGGTTCCTCTGGGAACACTGTTCAGTATGTCTGTTAAAGCCTTCCACCTTTCACGTAGGCCTCGTTTCCCATCTTTCCCTAGAAATTTTCCACGAGCGAAAAGATTGTGGTTCTCCATGTAAGTCACCAGTTCATCTATCTGGCTTTCCGTAGCTCTTCCAGCTCTTGGAGTTTTAAAGCTGAAAGTAATATCCTACATTGTTTATTCATCATAGTTTATACTGCAATATTTATTAATATCTCCTTCTTGTCAACAAAGAGATATTGTAGAGAAATTCTACACTTCTTTCCAGTAAGCATACCATTGTGGCCTGAAAATTACACATATTTTCATTATACTGTCGACTGTCATGACAACGTGTTTAATTTGCAAACCTCTATGAATTAACTAAGCACCTCCATACTTGTTAGTTTGCAACTAGCTCTGTAGCGTCGTTTCGTTCCTATAAAAAAACTTAACCTAACCATCATCGCTTCAGTCTCCCTCTACTCTTAAACAACCGAGTCTATTATTTTTCTAGGCAAGCTATCCTTGTTCGTTTACCTGAAGAATAAAATAATTACATGATCTCAGAAGGAGCATAAATATATTACTGGTACCAGAAATATTAATAAATTTAACAGCAATAAAAGACAAATCTACATCAAAACGGACTTTCAAAATCCTATCTTATCAGCTATAGATACCGGTACCCAAAACCTATTACAATTTATAATATCTACATACCGGTACTGTTACCATCCCACAGTGGAGTAAGAAATAGTGTATTGGTATAATCACATAAAAATGAATGGAAGAATATTTAAGATACCACTCACAAATAACACTAATTCATTCGCCAGGATGTAGTAGTTATATATAAAGGAAATGAAACTGGTAGGGTTGCATGGAGAGCAGCATCGAACCAGTCTATGGACTTATGACAACAATAAATTCGGTACCGGTCGAGAGCATCGTACATACATTAATTTAATACATGATTTTGAGTGCTTAACCTTATTCGTCTGTATAAACTAAGAGCGACGTTTTGTTGTGTGATAGTAAAGATAGAATTATTCACGGCTGTGTTTGAGCGACTGTTTCATTTGAATGGGCATATCGGTTTCGCTGTTTTAAACCAAACGGATATTCTTCTATTCTGCCTCATATAACACAAATAAATACTAAAATCAAGCACTAGAATACCACATCCAAAACTACAATTAAAAAAAAAAAAGAATATTGTACGCTACATGGTCCTGTAGGCGTAAAATGGGAATTCGATACTCTTGTTAATACTAACATTCTAGTAATTCCTATAATATTATGCTGTTCATAAAACTGTATTAACACTTACCTCGAATAGTTTCTTGAAGACGTATCCATTTCAATAGCAAAAATCTTTAAAGAACAATGTATAAGCCTACGGCTCTAGACGTTCAAGTGGGCGCTGAATGGGTTTTGAACAAAGAGGTTTTGAAGACCACCGCGCTTAATGCGTTTCATTAACAGCTCTACTCACTCTTCTGTAAGAGATTATCACTTCTTATTGGTCAAAAATTCTAGCCTTCGACCGGGGTGTTCCAAAGAAACTATCTTTACCGACCGAGTTGAGTGACGTCACACAGCTCTCGCTTGCTCCGATTCGACAGAGTACAGAATAGCTCGGCGTCAGAACTATCGGCCCTGCAACCTATAATACTCGGTGACTTGCCGATCCGAACGTCGTCGGTTGGCATGTACGGAATAGCACCCCTGGAGGTGTAAATCGGCTGGTACTTTGGCTTGCGTCCAACCACCTCCGTGCAAGCGCTAGGTAGCTACCCAGAGCTAGACACCCATATACGAAGTTGGCTAGACTGATTTTCAGCGACTTCTCGCTTTCGAGTGTGGTGCTATCTATGGTCGGATGCATGAAACTCATTTCGATTGTCTTATTTCCCTGTGCTTGCGTTTGCTGATCATCACCAAAAAGCCTAATAAGGGGAGTCTTAAGAGTTATGGATAACGATTTATGTCAAGCCTTCGTGATTTTAATCTATGATCTTCAATATCAATACCTAATTGGGATTAAAATCCTCTAGATTACATTTTCTTACGCCCGTTATAACCTGTCATGTAAGGCGGCGTTTTTCAAAAGTATTCTCGTAGTAGATTGATCAAGTCGCTCGCTCCGTAATAGAAGGTACGCAGGTTTTCATCGTATTTCTAATTTACATTTTAAAATGTATTTTCGTTCCCTGCCGTTGTTCTTAACTCTCTTTTACACGCTTCCATATAGGCCCTACGTAGGCCTATATACACACACACACATCTTCTTTAAGGACTGATTGCCTTTGAGCATTCTATCTGCAGGCTTCCGTGAATTGATTACGTATCTCCACGATGGTCTATTTGCAACTAGTTCTGTGACCTCATTTAATTCCACATGCTTCCATTTATTGATAAAGCATTTCATTCTAATGTTTAACTTTATGAAGATAAAGTTTGAAGGTACTAAGAACTAATCGGGATAAATATCCATTCATAGGAAGAGGAATTCGGGAATGGAATAGTTTCCAATTTCTTCGAAATAATTTACAAGAAGACTATGTAAACAACTAATAGGGAATCTGCTACCTGGGCGACAGTCCTATGTGCTATTAATCATAACACCACTTTCTATAAGTACCGTAGCATACATATAAAGCAATTTCCTAGTAGACATAATATTGTGATTAAATATTTCAGTGAAATATATTATTAACAAAAGAACGTATGAAAAGAGGCATACAGATTAACACAACGCTAATAATGGAAATAAAAAAGATTCGTCATAATAAAGACTCGAACCTGCATACCTTGTATTACAAAGTAAGCGTACTAGCCATTACGCTATGAGAACACTTGAACAGTTACAATACATACATTAAGTTATACCTCGTGTCTGAAAACTGAAAAAGTAGAAAATTAAAGCCAATTTGAAATTATTTCCAAACAGATTTTGATTTTATATCCTTTTAAAGCTTCTTTACGAAAGCTTGACGTATAAAATGTGTTCCCTAAGCTACCGATGCGAGAGGCTGGTGTGACCGTTGCAACACAAGGGAAGCATTAATGTTCAAGATCCTGTAATACAATATCGGCCACTGTTACAGTATCATGCTTTTTCAGTATATTAAGGTAATTTAGGTTGTATGTCACCAGAAATACATCTAATAATGTTCAACTCTCAAAACTTGCCCGGCAGGTAAAGTTTTATTGGGCCCTCGAAGTGGCCTAGAAATTACGTGCCGGGTAACTACGATTTATGCTGCCGATAGCGCTACCTGGGGGTGGTCGAACGGAAACATCCTTTTACGCGGAGGGCAAATTACGCGCTACCTTACCAGTAGGTGGTCGAACCGGCCCCTAGTGTGATAGCGGTGTGACATGGTCTGATTGTTCGTGGAATATTCCGGAGGAAGGGGAAGTAGAGTTGTGTCGTCATCTAGTACGTCTTGTGAGGGGGGAGGGATTACTGGTTGTGTTTCAGTGACGTCGTGTTCGAGTATTTCATTTGTTAGTCTTGTTTGTTTACTGTTTACCATTTCCACGTATTTACCGAATTGTTCGTATAGGAGGTTTTTTTCGTTCGTTTCGTTTAGATTCCGTTCCCTGTTCTCTAGTTTACCGAGAGTAATGTGGATGTTTTCTAGGTTATTCATTAAACTTCCTTTATTAATCCTACTGATAATTTGGAGATCTTGTCTGATGTTAGTGAAATTGTGATTTGCCTCCTTCATATGAGCTCCCATAGCAGAGTATCTTCTGTATTTCTCTGCATTAACATGTTCCTGATATCTAATTAAAAAGCTCCTCCCGGATTGCCCCACGTATGTTTTTTTGCACTGGGTACATGTCAATTTGTAAATGCCAGATTCCTGGAATTCGTCATCTTTAAGTTTATTGACTTTATTGTGATTAAAAAATCTGTGTTTTGTATTGTTGTTGGTTGAGAACGCTATTTTGGTATTGTGCTTCTTAAACAAATTCGTGATTTCATAAATCCTCGGGTTATTAAAGGTGAATTTTAACGTATTTCTTTGCATTCTCCGATTGTTGCTTTAGTTTAATTTGTTGTTGATATTTGCACTTGGTAATGATTTTGTTAATGAATTTCAAACTGAAACCGTTATGTAAGGCTTGTTGACGAATGAAAGATAGTTCCTTCTTTCTGTCTGTATTTGTTAACGGGATTTCAAAGGCCCTGTTGACGAAACTGTAGTAGGCGGATTTCTTTTGTGAAGTGGGATGTAAAGAATCGCTTTTAATTGTAGTCGGTGTAAAAGTGGGTTTTCTGTGTATTTTTAAACTGGAAATGGTTGTTTATCCGAATTGTTTGAATATCTAGAAAATTGAGTGTACCTTCTTCTTCTTAATGAATAACCTAGAAAACATCCACATTACTCTCGATAAACTAGAGAACAGGGAACAGAATCTAAACGAAACGAACGAAAAAACCTCCTATACGAACAATTCGGTAAATACGTGGAAATGGTAAACAGTAAACAAACAAGACTAACAAATGAAATACTCGAACACGACGTCACTGAAACACAACCAGTAATCCCTCCCCCCTCACAAGACGTACTAGATGATGACACAACTCTACTTCCCCTTCCTCCGGAATATTCCACGAACAATCAGACCATGTCACACCGCTATCACACTAGGTCGTGCACGAAGGCAGTTCTCCAAGGCAACGCGGATTAAACATTTGCCAGATAAGGTAAGTCAAGGCCACGCAATCTCGAATACAAATATCTTCCCGCTATCTATTTAGAATTCGGAGCTTTTTACTTTTATCATATGTCATATTTTAATATATTACGATCTCCTGCTGGTTACAGATCGCGAGGCAAGCTGCCCGAATCAGATCGCCATTTTATATAACAGAAGCCACCACAGGGTTTTAGCAAGTTAAACGACTAACACAATTTCTTTTATCACATTCCGAAGAGCAATTCTCGGAAGCTGAACAGTCAACACGGCCTTTTAACCACAAGAATATCACTCAAGAAAGTTATTAAATACAAACAACAAATACCTGAAGACTGGTGCATATGACATTAACTTTCATTCAAGCACAAGTGTTTTTTGAATAAGTGCCTTACCATAGACACTTGAGAATATTTTAAAGTATGTTTATTAAAAACAAAGTGTTTAACATCACCACAGGCGCAAATTTTAATTAAGTTATTATTTTCTCACAAATGCCTGAAGATTATTACAAACACAAACTTTTTATTCACGCCACCTAATGTTATCAAAAAGAATTTTACCATAGACGCTTTTAAATATTTTAAATATGTTTTTCATCATTTAAGTTTTTAAACACAATTGTAAACGATACTGTAATTTAAGTATCGTTCACATAAATCTCCTTACCCCCAACCCCCCCCCCCCCCCATCTTCCATTTCATTTAAAGCATCTAGAACAATAGTTTTTAGATTCCCATGGGATATAGTTTTAAGATCTAATGTGCTTGCTTTTAAATGTTATCATCTAAGATTTTATATATACAGCTGAAGATGACCACTAAGTGGTCGAAACATGTACTGTGTTTGTTAATGTATTTTTAAGTTTGCCAAAGGCAAAAGAAATAAAGTATCGATTAGGTGGCCTTTTAGATTAATTTGTTGATTATACTCATCGATACGGCCATGAAGTGGACAGCTTGCAATAATGTAGCCAGCAATGCAATATTTGAATATGAGGAGCGACAATAATCAATAACAATACAACGACTGTTAACTATTACCGTGTAATCTCTTTAACTTCTTTTTAAATGGATGTTTACAGGCTTATCATGTTTTTTTTAATCTAGTAAATGTAGTAAATTATTTGTAACTGATTGATGTTCATTTATTTTTGGGTTGGCAATACTTCCTTTTTATTTCTGCCAGTTTTGAATCTGACCAATGAAAAATTTCTGTAATTAATTTTCAACCTATCACAGGCTTCTTGTTCGATTTGGAGTGTAACTTTGAAATTAACCAATTAAATTGAGAGGGTGTGGCGGTTTAGTCTTGAATGATCTCGAACCTTCCATGTGGATTTATAAACTACGGCTTTTCACGTTTCTTGGCCAATTGATTGTCGTCTATCTGAGTGTGTGTGCTGAAGCAGGAGGCGGGCGGCCTCTTCCATTGTCAGCTAGAACATCTACAGGTAATGGCCACATAACTTTATTCTTTCTTGCTACCTCCACAGTTTAATCCGAGGGAAAGTTCCGAATCTTTAACTATGTAACCTACTCTCCTAAAATGTAAAAATGTAAAAATTTCATAAAATCTTCAACTGTACATTGGGGATAGAGTGTGAATTACCCCTTCGAGCTCCCCTTCATCTTGGTTTCAGGTGACTACGTTTTGTAACATTTTAATTTTTTTTCTGTAAGGTGTTACAGTAATTTCTATATGAGTCACCTCAGTAGTTTGGGAATAGCCCCTGTTCCATCAGCGTAGAGCCCTTTAGGTTTTTAAGTGTTCATATCTAGGAGTGCAAGTATACGCCTCCATTCATTTTGTGTTCAGGCCATAAATTTAACCCGTTATTCTTATTCCACGAAGGCCCAGTAGGTTGGGTATTTAATACCCCTGTAAAAATAAGTTCCATTGGTAAATGGTGGTCTGAGAGACCAGAGATTGATGTAATGTTGCCTTGAGTAGGCAGTAAGGAACCGAGAGCCTGTTAGCTCTTTTTCAAGTTGTAATTGTGAAGAGTGCCTCTAGAAGGCTAAATATTGTAATTTTAGGAGCAAGTGCTCTTTGAATTAGGGGATTTCTGCTCTTGACTAAATTTGTTCTCATTTTTGAATTGTAAATTTGAGCTGGGAGCTCAGGAGTTGTAAAGCGAGGGGCTTGAAGCCCAGGATCTGTAAAGTTCACTAGTCTTGTATTTTCCTTGACTTGTTTCAAGATTGTCGTTGTACCTGATGTTTCATTGTGTTATGAAAAATTGTTAAATTTGAAGTGCTAGAAATATAACCTTCAGTTCAAATTTTAAATTAATTTTGATATTGTAGATAGACCCATTCACTCCGGCACCTTCTTTAACCTCTTTCTGCTCCACGGGTATCCCTGTAACAATTATTATTATTATTATTATTATTATTATTATTATTATTATTAAATTTATAAAATAGAGAAAGTAAGTTCATGAACAAAATACACTAGTAAGACCTACTTGATTAACTTTAATGATATGATGTCTAATATTTAATAACAAATTTTCATGCATATGCCATATTTATTCGCATAATAGACGCCACTGCATAATGGGTGCAGTTCAGTTTTTCTCTTGTAATTTTGGGGAAAAGGTTACCTGCATAACGGATATATTTCATTTTGTACAAAAATTGTCTTACTGGTAGTAAGTTCTTAAAACAGGATGGATTGGATTATGCAATAAAACTAGTAAATGAAGGTTAGCGGCTGTGCTGACCACACAGTACATGTTCTGCGAAGGATTATGTGTTTAAAGGGGATGACAGTGTGTAGTATGTATTGGCAATGACTAGAAATGAAGGATGAAGTAGTCGTATTCATATTCAGGTTTTAAACAATAAATGCATTAAAAAACACTTATCGTGATTGGTTCTTTTTAACGAAGTATTGTCAAAAACTAAGACACAATATTGTTGGAATGCCTGGTGTAGTCAGTTGTATTCATAAACGGTGCTTTTTCAGTGGATAGAAATTTGTTGAATTATTAAAGTTGTACAACAGTTTTACTGTAATAGTAGCAGGGTTGCAGTAGTAAACAGACTCACTCATGAAATGACAAAATTAAATATGAATATGCAAGTAATGGGTTGCTTAAAAGGGCTTTGGACCAAGTAATTGCATTAACCCTTTCAGTCGTAAATTTTTATTGTTTTGAGAAAAAAAGGCATTTCGTATTGACACTTACTGTGTGATTAGTCACTTAACGCAATTTTGTGATCATGTGTCTTACAATATACAAGATATTTGATGTCCATTTTTGTGAACATGTTTCAGAAGTGCTTTTTAGTGGGTATATATTTAAAGTTTGGAAAACTAAAGTGAACACAATATTTTAAAAATCATAATCTTCATATTTGTTCCAATATGCTAACACAAAACTCTGTATCACTACCAGATTACAACAAGTGCAACAGTATTTAACAGCCACGTGTAAACAGGAAGTCTCGATCTTGTCTTCTTCAGAGTTCCAAGTTCACGCCTAGGGGAAAAACCTTCCACGAATTCTTGCTCTAAAGGAATCAGGGTAGCCAAACAAATGACTCGGAGCACAATGTAACCATCTGGATGCCCAATATATTCGGCTAAAATCCATGTCCATAAACATGGACACCATGTCTCAAAGGGTTAAATTAGTTGTATTAAACAGCGGTATATTGTCACATTTAAGTACATCTTCAAGAAAATGCTAATTCAAAAGGATAAGAAAACTGTACAGCACAGACATAGCAAAACTTGAGATTTATTAATTATTATGCTATGTTAGCTTAACTCAGGTGTTAAGTTATTTAAAATATTTTTGTAAATTGTAATTGGTTTACATATTTACCACTAGCACTAATTATTATTATTAATAATAATAATAAGATTATAATTAGGAGCATTTAGAAAAAGACGGAAAACTTTTAGGGACATATTCCCAGAATGAGTAATCAGAGATTGACCAATAGAATTCTGAACCTAGCCCTGTCAGTGAAAGTAAAAAAAAAAACAACAATTAGCTGCTCGAAGTTGGAAAAGATTTTCAGGAAATAGGCATCACAGATGACATTGTGTTAGACAGATCTAAGTTCAGAAAACTAGTCAACAATCACCGCTTTAAACATTATCCATTCACTACCACCAACAAAACTTGGTCAGAAGATCACAAGAAAAGCCACAGCAAGAAGATGAAGAGATTTTGAGAGAAGAAAAAGGCAACGACATCAGATAAATAAGTTCAATCGCGCTCCTCAGTTGGGCATAACGCAGAAAGAAGAATAATAAAGGAGAATGGCAACTGGAACACATCTGCATCGACAAATACCACCACAAAGAGATATACAGGGTGTTTCAAAAATGGGGGGCATAATTTCAGGTATGTATTTGTTATATGTAGACAATCAAAATAGTTCATTACAACATATGTCCGGAAATGCTTCGTTTCCGAGTTATGGCCTTCACAACACTGAACTTCACCGGAACGTTTTCTTTTCGCAGGTCATTGTCATTACAGAAGATGTTCAAAATGTCCACCTCTTGCTTGAATACAGACCTCACATAGATGTCTCATTGACTTGGATCGAATGTTTCCTGATTGATTGATAGGTAGAGGTGACCCGATTGCTTGGTTTCCACGCTCGCCTGATCTGAAACCTCTCGTTTTCTACTTGTGGGGCCATTTAAATTCATCGGTATATTTGTCTCCGCTGCCCGATGTGGAAACCCTTCAGAATCTAATTGTGGCATCATGTGAGGACATACGCAATACTCCTGGCGTTTGGGATCGTGTTCATAGGTCAATAAGACATCGATGTAAGGTCTGTATTCAAGCAGGAGGTGCTCATTTTAAACTACTTCTGTAATGACAGTGACCTGCGGAAGAAAAACGTTCCGGTGAAGTTCAGTGTTGTGAACGCCATAACTCGGAAATGAAGGATTTCCGGACACATGTTGTAATGCACTATTTTGATTGTCTGCATGTAACCAGTACACACCTGAAATTATGCCCCCTATTTTTGAAACACCCTGTATAACGTCAAAAGTCCTCCGAGGAACAGACACAGGTTCAGATTGCTACGTAGTCAAAATTAAAATTAAACTCACTCCCCAGAGGAGACAGCAAAAGCAAGCCCTTAAAACTAAAAGAAAAATAGATCCTACCCAGCTAATCAACAACAAAAATTACCAGAAAGCAACTGAAAAAATAAAAATCACAGATAAACTTGAAGACTTGGTACACAACCTTAAACAAATTGCAGAAGACCTGGCTCCAATTAAACCATGTAAAAAACACCAATGGTGGAACAGTGAATGTGATGAAACAGTGGAGAAAAGACATCAGGCATGGCTATCACATCAGTCCCAGAAAACAGAAATATCCTATCAAAGTCTAGTAAAACAGAGAAAAGAAACTACCCAAGTCTTAAGAAGAATAAAAAGACATAAGGAGACACTGCAGTTAATTGAAGAAGAATTTAATAAAACTCAATCAAGGGACTACCACAAACCCTTCAGAAAACAGCTCCAAAAATATGAACCCCCGACCCTACTGATGAAGGATGAAGATGGTAAGCTGGCTCATAACAATAACGACAATGCAGAAATTCTGGCTAAATATTTCAACAAGCTTGTAAATTGTTAGGAACCTACAAAACTCCTTCATTTGGACACCAACACCCCAATAAAAACACCACCAGAGAACATCAATCCCCCCACAGTAAAGGAAATCTACCAAGCTCTGAATAAATTAAAAAACTACAAAGCGCCAGGAGAAGATCAGACCTTTGCGAAAATTTGGAAATATGCAGGAACATCAGCAAAAGTTGCCCTCCATCAACAACTTGTCTCTATCTGGATTAAAGAAGAACTACCAGAACACTGGACAACAGCCCTCATTCACCCACTGCACAAAAAAGGAGACAAAACCGACCCTAATAACTACAGGGGAATCTCGCTCCTAGACATAACATACAAAATATTTTCAATAATCATCCTTAATAGGATAAGTTTACAACTTGAGAAATAACTTAGAGAATATCAAGGAGGTTTCAGACCGTGGAGGAGCTGTCCTGATCAGATCATGAGTCTTAAGTTGATAATGGACTATAACAGGAGAAGAAACAGAGATATTGTGATAACATTTGTAAATTTCAAGAAAGCTTATGATTGCATCCATAGAGAATCTCTGTTCAAAATTTTAAGACACCTTGGACTACACCCCAGATTAATAAACATGATAAAATTGACTCTCACTAACACCAAATCAAAAGTGAATTTAGGGGTGAAACATCAGAGACATTTGAAATTAAAACTGGACTATGGCAGGGAGATGGGCTCTCACCACCATTATTTAACTGTGCTCTAGAAATGGTAATGAGGGAATGGTTTAGGAAATGTCCCCCCAAAATAAAGATTGGCCGAAAAATCAAAACAAATTGCCTGCGTTTTGCTGACGATTTAGCATTACTAGCAGTGGACATAAAAGAAGCAAAAATCCAGATATCAGAACTTCAAAACATTGCAAATAAAATTGGCCTGAAAATATCATTTGAAAAAACTGAAATTATGCCCCAAAACCAACACAACCAAAAGAAGTTACCACAAATGGTAATAAAATCAAAATTGTAACTCAATTTAAATATCTTGGAGAAGTAATAACATATAACCTAAATGAAAAAATTTCAATCCAAATAAGAACAAATAGATTAGCTAAAGCACAAAAATTAACATGGGATATCTACAAAAAGAAATGTCTATCAATAAATACAAAAATTAAACACTACAACACAGTTATAAAACCGGAAGCTACATATGCAGCAGAAACACACTTTTACCTGAATAAACAATCAAAGACTGACAGACTTCAGAAAATTGAAAGGAGGATTGGAAGAACCTGCATCAACAAAAAATACCAGAAAGATGGACAGTGGCGGTTAATACCTAACAAAGTCATGTACAAAGAGCTAGAACCCATTACAGATACTATGCGTAAGAGGAGACTGGGATTCTTTGGACATATCATGAGGATGCAGGATTCGAGACTTCTGAAACAACTGGTACAACACAATTCTCGTCTCAAAAAATACCACAACAGGATGTAAATGGATCAGAGAAGTACGACAGGATCTGAAGGAAATAGCCCTTACAACAGAAGACACCACAAATAAGATTAAATTGAATACAAATCTCAAGAATACAAACCTACGCTTTACCCTTACACAAAACAAATCAACAACACCCATATTTTCAACTGAGGAAATGGCACGAAGATCGGAGCGTCTGAAGAAGTACTGGGAGGACCGCAAAGCCCGAACAATCCCTTCAAAGAGACCTGAACGACGGACTGACTAAAGTGATCCTATGCGGTCATAGAAGAAGAAGAAGAAGAAGAAGAAGAAGAAGAAGAAGAAGAAATGAAAGGAAGGTATTTCACATAAAAGTTCAATACCAACTTAGTGGAGTTCTATGTAACATAACATAAAAGATGCACAGTCTTTGTCATGAACATTTAATACGAAAAATTACTTAGAAACAGCCGTAATATTCAAACACTCACATTGAAGAAAGAACTTCCAAAAATTCTTGTAATTTTCTTGAAGCTGACGCTATCTGATTCTAGTGTCATCAGCAGTCCTATATTTCAGCAGTAATTCATATACGTAAGGTGATGGATCCCATAAGTGAACAGTTGGCCCTAAGACGTGGACATCCGAGCTCGATAGCTGCAGTTGCTTAAGTGCGGCCAGTATCCAGCATTCAGGAGATGGTGGGTTCGAACCCCTCTGTCGGCAGCCCTGAAAATGGTTTTCCGTGGTTTCCCATTTTCACACCAGGCTAGTGCTGGGGCTGTACCTTAATTAAGGGCACGGCCACTTCCTTCCCACTCCTAGCCCTTTCCTGTCCCATTGTCGCTGTAAGACCTATATGTGTCGGTGCGACGTAAAGCCAATAGCAAAAAAAGAAAGATGTTGACAGACATCAAACAAAACATATTTCAACTAAAAGACTGTGCCTGGTGATGTTGTGACATTCAAAGAGAAAAATGCCCATTCACAGTCAGCAGTAGTTTTGGCAATGTTGATAAAACTGGTTTCACTTTATTAAAATTGTCTTCCACACATTTGCCATTACTGTCCATGAAATCCGTGAAGTCTTCACGAACCGTGTCAAGTGGTATGCAGAACCTTACACATAGTTGTGCAAATTTGTGCTCTTCTTCAAGCAGTGTAGTACGTACATCTACTGGCCATGTTAGAAGGTTCTGCTACTTTGATTAGTTCAATCAATGATATGAACTCTGATGTATTGGCAGCAACACTTCGAGAATTACAGTTGGGGGAAATTGTTGTCAGCAATATAGATTTTATATTCTCAGAAAGACTCTGGAGAAATGTATCCTCTTTTATTTTCACTGCAGAAATGGATATTTTTTTAAAGTGGAACAACACACAAAATTTCCATTTGTATACCAATTTCAGAGTCCTCGAATATTTTCTAGGATATTTTCGCATTATTTCAATAGCTCGAATGCCTCTATGAACTATTCTGTAGACATCAGTTGGACTAGTAGAATCATTCTGTAAATACTCTGAAATTATTCAAACTTTATAAAAAGCATCAGTTCTTCTTAGTGCTAGATTAAACACAAACTCTTGTGAACAAATATAAGAACAGAGACCTTTATACATTGAACGCTCTTTAGAACTGTGATTCTGATCATCTGATGCCATTAGGAAGTGTTCATTCCGAGCTTTGTAATTCTTAACAATTGCCTCAACAGCTCTGCGAGATGAAGCTTCCTAGTGCACAGACAAAATTCTCCCTAATTTTGCTATTTACAGTGCTAGCCCATTTACACAGGCCTGTAGTTGGTATCATGAATAGACTTTATGCATGAAAATCTCAAATGCATTCACTTCAGACACGGAGTTTACATTGTTACCAAAACTCCGATCTATTCTATGACACAGACAATGTCCCATGATAATATTAGGATACTTCAGACTCTATAATTTCAGCACACAAGATTCTCTGCCCATTCTAGAACTTGCACCATCATTACATACACCAACTGAAATATTTGCTAAAATTTCATGTGAGAAACCACAAGAATATAAGCAGTTAAGGAGGGTATTCACCTTACTCTCAGGAGAAGCAGACTCCAGTTCCAACGAACTTTGTTGGTTTATAACCACTGAGAGATGAACGGATATGTACTGTTAAAACTGTTTTTGAGAATATTGTTGTGGATTCATCCATAAACACCAACAATTTAGAATCTGCTGCAACTATTACCTTGAATAGCATCTTTTTGCAGTTACTGTATATGAAACGCAATTTTTAATGTTGAAAATATTTCTTACGGGTCTCCATACTAAGAAAAACGCCGAAAGTTGAAGGGTCCAGAAAGGTTTTAAATTGTGGGTTTTGGGTAGCTCTATATTTAAAAAATTACTAGATTCAAAAATACTTCGGCCTAAATGCAGTTACAGAAAAACAGCTTAAAATCACTTGTTTCTGTACTGGTTTTCTTTTTGATTCAAATCATAGCCAAATTAATGTATTTACAAAATTCTTTCTGTAATGTGTTCATTGGTTCAATACACTGCATTGACTCACCTTAGTGCTTGTAGCTAATCTAATCGACTGGATAACGATGATTAAGAAAAGGATTGTGAGACCTGTGTAGAATCTCTATGATGTGGAAAGTGTTTGTAGAATATTTTGTTTGTAAACCATTTCTTAAGGAATACTTACTATATGATGTGGAATGTTGTGGTAGAATATTTTACTCGTATTCCATTTAACTACCTAAACTGTATGGTGTGAAATATTATTGTAGTATATTTTATTTGTATTCACTTTATCCACTTAAGTAACTACTGTATTGTAAATAATTGCTCTGTAATAGCTGGAACAGTCCAGAAAAGGTTGTGACGCAAACTTTCCCTGTCAGTTGTGGATTTTAGAAATATATCCTTACTAATTCTGGAAAATGGAAAGTTCGCGATTGGTGTCTGTATATGTTCGGGAACATTGTATAAACATCGCGATTGGATAAAGAGTTGTGATTGGCGAGTCTGGGTGGCGATAGGCAAACTCCTGCATTCTGATTGGTCACTCGATCATCGGACCAAGGCCAGTCTTCCCTTTTTAAGTGAGCGAGGCAGCATTCGTTCTCTCGTCAGCGCAAGGTTTTCACGCACATCGGCGACTCCTCGCTCCTGGGATGGGCTACCTTGGGGTAAGCACTCTTGATTTCAGTTCCACCTTAAATTATATTTAATGTTCCCTTACATTTTCATATAAGAGTTTGCCCTACCCCCCCCCCAGACTCGCCACTCAATTACTTCAGATGCCTTAGCTTTTCAGCTGGGCTTGCCTGCTTGCTTTCGAGGCGTTCCCCTTTCCTTGTTTTGCTAAACATGTAGTTTGTAGTTTAATGTATTTCCCTCAGGGTTTGCCTTTAGTAACTCCGTGTCACTTGATGCACGCTAGTTTTTCCGCTGCCCCGCATCAGAAGTGTTTCAGGTGTGGGAACAAGTTGAACTGGCCTCTGCGCCAAGTTTACATATTTCTGATTTCCCCCATTTCAATTATTTTTCTCAGATGTTTTAGAAAGCAGGTTTTCCTTCATTCTAAACTGTATTTGTATCTCGTGTGCCTACTTACCTTCAGAAATGCATTGTAGGACTTGAATTATGCTAGGGGGAATTTAGTTAACCTCTTGACCTAATAGCAAAGCTCTTATCAAACAACATCTAAACTTGTATTCGTAAATTGTGTATATGGATTGTGGAAGATAGATGCATTTTGGAGACATTACAGTTGATTTTTCTGTAAACCTGCAACCTTCGCATTTCTATGTCCCTTGGTAGGATCCCAGTCCCCGTTCCACATTCCTTGTTCATAGTCGTCAAATTGTCCAACGTGATATTTGTTGATGTGTATTTGGTGCAGATGTTTATTGTGTGTCTAGGGTTGAAGGTACGGTGTAATTTGTTTTATTTTCCTCCCTTTTAACTGTGTATTGTGTAACCGCTGAAGTACTGGTTACAGATTGTAATTTTTAGAAATAAATAAAAATATACTCTCATACTATATTATATTTTATTTACCTAAAATTTGTAGCTCCTATTCCTAGGTTACTAGAACTGTGAATTTTTGTTGCACTGTATGCTGTACGCATGCTGTTTGCTATGTTGTTGACAAATTAGATGTGGTAATTTTTGCTTCTCTGCAAGTTCAACTTTTCCTGGTATTGTTCTATGTGACTTTGACATTTTATGATAAAATATGTTCTTCCTCAGTGATGTTTGCTGATCCACTGTTGGGCTTCTGTAATATGTAACCTCAGTGTTCACCCATTCTTTTGAAATATTAGAGCCTTGATTCTTTTTCAATGCTCAAACCAATTTCTGGTCTCCTAAGTCATATTTTACAACCAATTTTCTGAGATTCTATAACTAGCCAAGACATTTTTTGATTGCTGGCTGTCCAGCTTTTTGGATCTGAAGGCGAACATTCACTTATAGATGCTGAATAATTAAACTCACAGTTAGAACTAGTACTGGCATTTGAACTTCAATCACTTAACATTAACCACGTGGCTATCATCACTAACCTTTTGTTTGTGAGTAGATTCTCCAGATTTCTCCCAGTCCTTCTGTTTGTTAAAATAACGGAATTAGATCCTCTTCATCTACGCACAATGTATATTCGCTGTTTATTAAACTTAACTTTTTATAAACTTGATAAACACTCAAGACTTGTAGAGGGAAAAAACGACCCATGTGGGACCAATGTATACCCCAGAAAGAAGGAATACTTGTAGTGATATCTTCTTAGTCAATTAGTACACTATTCTTTGATTTTCATAGGTGATAGTGCTGTATTGTTCAATATAACTAACTATTCCTTGCCTACTATATTGTTGTTTCGTATGATATAATTCTGATTCTTTTCACACTGCTGAAAATGGCTACTCTTAACTTATAAATAAAAAGTTGTGTCACACTTGGAAGTTTAAAGTAATGATCAATATCACACATTCCAGAGATTTATGAAGCGGGTAAGTCGAAATACAGTTGGCAGTTGGTGTTCTGCATATTGTCCTTTGAAGTAATGCAGGACATTTAAAATATAAAACAAAGAAACTTCAGCCAGTTAAATTGGAAGTAGCTTTTCAGACTGTGTTTCCACCTTTCCAGGTAGGTTTCAGACTCCGTTCCGGCGTGTTCCAGCACCACTGCATCCCTGAATAGTAGTATTAAAAAGTTTGTAATGTTTTGTCAATAATTGTTGCTGTGTTTTGTTTCCAGTTTAAGTTACAGTATGCTGTATGCCATCTGTTTTTTATCAAATAGTTAAGCAGCTGATGCAAGTCATCAATTGGTTGTTGACTTGTTTGCGCTGAGACCATTAATACATCATTTGAATTTAATACTGGTTTACTATGTCAAGACCGTATTGCTATTGATGCTATCGATTATTTGATTTGATATTGGAGATGGTGCATGTCTTAATGTCTCCCTTTCTCTCTTTTTTTTTTTTTTTTGTTACAGATTTTTCCTCATGTTAGGCACTGTTATGAACATTGAAAAAAGTGTGTTTATTATGCAGATAAATACAGTAATTGAAGAGGCTTTATATATTGTTTTTAATTGTCACCCTTACAGGAGAGTTTTGGTCAGAAGTGCCTTCTCCAGAAAAAGACTTAAAGTTAATACAAGTCTCTGTTGGCACCAATGCTGTGTGGGCCGTAACACAAGATAACCGGGTTTGGTTTCGGAAAGGAATCCGAGGTGAAAATGCTGGTACGAACGAAGAGTTGGCGAGAGGAACAGGGTGGGTGGAGATGGTTGGCAACATGTCTCTTGTGTCAGTTGCTTCAAATGACCAGGTAACATATCAGAAAATTAAGATGTTAATAAGTTGTATATTGTTCTCATTCTTTTCAGATCAGGATTTCACTTAGATCACAGCATGACCCAATACAGAACAGAATTATGGACTAAGTGCAGATCAGGAGATGTCATTGTTAACCAATATTGATAGTGCTTTGCTAGTAGTTTGACGTCGCACTAACACATCAGAAGTTTTCGGCAATACAAGGATGGGAAAGGTGGCAGCCATGGAAAACTTGCTTGGTTGTGCAGTCCAATAAGATAGGTAGTTAGTTCACTTTCAGGGTAATGAAGAATGAATAGTATTGGAATATTAATAGAATGAAAGTAATAATGCAACCAACTGTTTGAGCCAACTAAGTGATCATAAACATACATATTGCATGAAAATATAAGCAACAGTGCAATTAAAATGGATCACATTACCAAAAAATGTCCTTGAAGATATTGTAGCGCACAAGTAATCACCATAATATTCAGACAACCCACATGGATATAAGATCATCAGTCCCATTCTTGTAGGAGCGTGTAAACCAGTTGTAAACTGATGTTAATGAATATCTCTCTTCAGGCCACCAAAAATGTGCAAATCATATTCTGAGAGATCTGGATTGTAGGGGGGATGTTGAAGTGTTTCCCAGTCCAATCACTGGTTATTATTATTATTATTATTATTATTATTATTATTATTATTATTATTATTATTATTATTATTATTATTACTATTATTATTATTGTACCAGGATGTACACCTCAACCCCATGCATTTAAATGAAGCTCCTGAAGAACGCTATCTAGCATACAAAACTTGAAATAACTAGTGCAAGAAGTTGGGACGTTGATCAACAGATGTCACTACTAAAGTGATAGAGTAATGTGTTATTTTAAGGTTTCCTATACAGACTGGATTTCTTTTGATTTTTGTGGGGTATCACAGTTTGCAACAACTATTTCAAGAAGTTTGGACTTTTTTCCATAGGTGGTCTCTATTTGCACTCTGGTGCAAGGTGGAATAACTAGAAATTTAAAGAAATTTGGTTTTTATGGGTTTTGTGACCTGAATTGACTTTCCATGTTTTTGATACTTCAAGAGTTGCAACACTTCTTAATTATCCCACCAACTTGGGATCTCAATTTATTTTTCTGCCAATCATGGGCTTCTTGTAACTTGCCGGCTGTCCAATGAAAATGAGAGGGTGTGTGCGGATTTAGTCCACAGCCTTCTCAAACCTTCCTCTTGGGTATAAAAGCTGACGCCTTTTCGAGCTAAGTTGTCTTACTGATCGTCGCGCGCGCGCGCGCGCGCGTGTGTGCGTGTGTGTGTGTGTGTTTTTTTTTTTTTTTAAGAGAGGAGGCGAGGTACATTATTCTTCGGCAGGCAGAACACCGGCCCAGATAATGGCCACCGTATTTCTATCTCAGTAGTCGAATAGAATAGAATATATTTATTTATCACCTACAGGATATACCAATTACAGATGATGTAATAGAAAATTAAATTAAAAATTAAATTAAATAATTAAATTAATTAAAAAATTTAAATAATATGTATACAAATATACATACATATACAAACAAATATAAATCTTCACATGTCTACAGATTATTTACATAATTTACAAAATTCGAGGGCAAGGTTCCTATCTTTAACTATGTAACAGTCGATTTCCTAAAATGTCAACTTTCTTCCTTCTCATGTAAAAGTTCAAGTTAGTCACAAGTACTTAAACTGAAAACCAGGGATAGAGAGTGCGTTACCCTCTCGAATTCCCCTTCCATTAATCTTGAGATGACTATGATTTTGTAACCGTTTTGACATGTAAATTTTAAATTAACTTGTCCATCTAGTCACCTCAGTAGTTTAGAATTAGCCTCTGCTTTGTTAGACCACAAGCTCAAGTAGGGTTTTAACCTCTGGATTTTAAAGAGGGCAAGTGTACGCCTCCATACATTTTTGAGTCTGGGCCAGTAATTTAACCTGTTCTTTTTCATGAAGACCCGGTAGTATGGGTACTCGATACCCCTGTATTATTTCTTAAAATACAACTGCTACAGTCTTGTCAAATGTAGGTTGTGCCTAGAGAGGCCAGAAATTGTAAAGTTTATTGTGCAAAGGTAAAAGTTAAAAGTTGCCTTGAGTAGGCCGTAAGAGTTTGGGAACACAGTCTCCTTGGTAGAATTTGTAGAGCATGTGAGCTCTTTCTTGTAATGTAAACTGGGTGCCTTTGGAAGGCCGTAACATGTAATATTTTGGAGAAAAAGTGCTCTTGATAATTAATATCCTGTAAAAGATAATTGGGAGGTCTTTCTCCTTGAGTGTGTTAGAGCCTCTGTGCTCGTGTTAAATTGTCATTGGAAAGAGTGACAAGCTCAGGTCCGTAATGTACATGAAGGGCCGGCGGGAAGAACGCTTTCAATCCATTCAGCACAATTTTTCAGGAGACTAAAAACAAAGTTTGTCTTCAAAAATAATGTTTCATTACTTTATTAACTTGATTTTAATTTTATATCATGGTACATGTTACATACAACTGAAAACAAACCATTTGTGTCGGGAATGTTAAAATGGGCTTTGGGAAAAAGAGGTGAAGAGAAACTTCTTTTCTAACTGCCCTCCGTTGTCATTGGGGCAGGATTCTGAAACAGAACCCAGTGTATAAAGTGTGTAAGATATATAAAAATAATGCTGATATTTGTGCATAGTAATGTGAAATCGCGTAAAAACAGGTAAATCACGTAAAACCAGTTAACATAGGTTGTACTGCAGAAAAATTTACCTTTACTCATCATGGTCGTTAATGAAGTCCAGATATACATCATCATGGTGCTCGTTGCTCTCTTGTCCATCCCACTTCAAATTGCTGTAGAAGGTCTTGGCTTCAGTACTGACGAGAAACCTGGTCAATGACTGCAGGTCATTGTACTTCACTCGTACAAAACTTTCAATTCTTGGATTGGTAAGCCATTCACCTGCTGATGGTCCTCATTCCATTTTTTCTTGTTTTCTCATGGCTGTAGTAACTACCAGAGAAATTTGAACAGTGATGAACTATTCTTGGGGTCGCAACGTCTGCATAAAGACATCTGATTGGCCTTGTCAGTAGAGGGCACTTGCTTTGATACATAGGTTTTAAAAACTTAGTCCATGTTTTGAACATTTCTTGTTTAAAGTCAATCACAATAAATGGAGATGGTTTTGCATGACCATTTCTGATAACCTCCCTCCATTCCTCTGGAACCTTGACATAGGACTTTTGATTGACGAGACTCATGTCACGGTCACACTCTAAGTAACTGTGACCTCTGATAGGAAAGATTACTGTTAAATTGTCAAAACCCTTCTGTTTTGTCACTAAATAATGAAGATAATGTATCACTGTATAGTTTTTGTTTTGTCCAGCACAGCTATCGCAAAATATTGCTAGTTTACTAACAGTTTTAGGCAAAATGGAAGTCGCAAAATGGTCAATCATTGAGCACACTTTGTCTGCACCCTTTTTAGCTACACTTTCATCATAGCTGAAAAACACAGATGTTTGATCAGAGAGAACAAGAATATTAAATGATACAAAATTTAACTGTCGCTTATAATAAACGTCATTTGTTGATGTTTGGAGTATGTAAATGTTTCTGGGAATCCGTAGCAATGGCCTTTATGTCATGAGTCTTCCTAGCTTTCCTTTTGTACACTATTTTTAACTTGTAGAATGCAGCACTTTGACGTAAATGAAGGTTTTCCTCTGTTAACAGCTTATTCAAGTCTTGTTCCAACTTAACCTTTCCCTCCACCGCCGTCGTAGAAATAGATTGTTCCAAGGCAGCTTTTTGTGACTTGCTAGCGTCACACATACTACATGTGTCTTTCCAGGGGTAGCCAAATGAAAAATTATAATCTTCAAATCAAATCAAAATCAAATCAAAATCTCTTTATTTGCAAATGAGGTGTCTACCTCGGTGGCAAATGGTACATTAAAATACATTATTGTCAAGCACTAAATTTTAAATTAACATGAGACGAATAAAATTTTCCTAGAATACAATATTATACAATTTACGCTAATAATTTTTTCTATTAAACACACACATCATCCTTAATAAATTTATATTGTTTACAAAATTCTACTTATAATATCTTACAAACATAGTCAACTCATATACAGTACGGTATGTGAAATTACTTCTAATAATACTGTACAACTGGTATAAGATTAAAATTTACATAGCATTTATTTACATATTTATATTTTACCCATTTTGGAACCTAAGTAGCATAACGACCTGCTGCGTCTTAACCAGAGCCCCTTTTGCCACCACTTTTCAGAGTTCCTGAAGGGCCTTCACAGCTACCGTAGCGGTCCCAGGGCCCTCGAAGTCCCCACTGTACTTCACCCCTACAGGCAGTCCCCTACTTGGGCTGTCCAAACTCCTTAGACCAGGGGATGGAATTAATTTAATCACACACATTTATTATTTACAATATCCTGCACTGGTCGAATGCCCTCTAACATTTAATTTATTATCTCTGTTGTTGTTTATTCTCTTCTTGAATATCTGTACAGATTTTGGAAAAGGATCAAACACTACCCCTGGTAAACTGTTCCACTCCTTCACGCCCTTCCCTATGAAAGAAAATTTACCCCAATCGCTTCTGCTAAAATTCCTTCTAATTTTGTATTTGTGGTCAGTTCTACCAATATAATTATTTTCCAACCGAAGCCTCTCACGGATATCTACCCATGCTTCTTCTCCTGTATAGGCTCTATATAATCCTATAAGTCTACTTTTCTCCCTTCTCTTACTTAAAGTTTCCCACCCAAGTTCCTTTAACATTTCTGATACACTACTCTTTCTCCTGAAATCCCCTGTTACAAACCTTGCTGCTTTCCTCTGCACACCATCTAGTTCTTTTATTAGGTATTCTTGGTGAGGATCCCAAACACTGTTTGCATATTCCAATAATGGACGAACCATACTTAAGTAACATTTTTCTTTTAATTCTTTGTTGCATCCTTTAAGTAGCCTCATTATGACATGTAACGATCTGTATGCTTTCCCAACAACGTCATCAACATGACCCTTCCAGTGCAAATTACTTTCAAATCTCACACCTAAGTATTTGCACTTGCCATCTTTTGGGATAACTACCTCATCCAAAGTATATTCAAATTCAGTTTTAAAGCTCCTGTTTGTAAAAGTTGTAACAGTTGATTTGGCTCCATTAATCTTCATATTATTTTCTTCAACCCATTCCTGGATACTGTCAAGGTCCCTTTGTAATTCTGAACAATCCTCAATGTTATTTATTTCCCTATAAACAATTATGTCATCTGCATACAATCTTATTTTCGATGTTATATTGTTCCCTAAGTCATTTGCGTATATTAAGAAAAGTAACGGACCGATTATACTACCCTGTGCAATTCCCTTCCAGACTTTCTCTTCCTGTGATATATTATTTCCTACTTTGACTTTCTGAACCCTTGAATTTAGAAATGTTCTTATCCAACGTATAACCCTTACGTCCAATCCTATTCCCTCCAATTTCTTTAATAATATTCCATGTTCCACTCTATCAAAGGCTTTGGAAAGATCTATGGCTATGCAATCTAACTGCCCTCCTGAATCTAACTGATCTGATATGTCCTGCTGAAATCCCACCAGTTGTGCCTCGCAAGAAAATTTCTTTCTAAATCCATACTGGCTCCTCATGAACCAATTTTTATCATCACATATCCCTCTGATGTACTTTGCTATTAAACTCTCCAGTATTTTACAAACTATACTGGTCAGGCTGATTGGTCTGTAGTTCTCTGGTTTCCTTTTATCACCCTTTCCTTTATAAATTGGTATTATTATAGATTCCTTCCATTCCTTTGGTATCACACTATTATTTATGACATAGTCAAAGAGAAATTTTAAATAAGGCACTATATACCACCCCATTGTCTTTAATACCTCCCCAGTAATTTGATCACTTCCTGCTGCTTTTCCTTGCTGAAGCAGTTGGATTTCTCTGAAAATATCTTCATTTGTGAATGAGAAGCTTCTTGTTTCCCTCTGTGTCTCTCCCTCTCTATCTTCTGTTACGGTTTCCAAGTCCTGACAATCTTCTACTGAATCTCGGAATTCCCTACTAAAGAGGTTTGCTTTCTCAGTATCTGTTAAATAGTGTTCACCCCCTTCTCCCACCATTGTAGGAATTTGGATTCCTTTTCCTTTTTGATTCCTAATATATGAATACAGCTTTTTCCATTTCCCTTTGTGGTCATTACCCTCTTGAAGAATGCCATTCGTATAATTCTCTTTTGCTTCCTTTTTCACTATATTCAGTTCCCTCATTAGTTGTTTTCTAGTTTCTCTATTCTCCCTACCTTCTTTGATTTTCCTGTTTACTATTCTACATTTTCTTTTTAATTTTCTTATTTCCCTTGTGTAATAAACAGGGTCTGAGGTCATTTTACCCTTCTTAACAGGTACAAATCTCTTCTCTCCTTCCCAAATTATTCCTTTAAATTTAGCCCAAAGTGTATCCACATTATTCCCTTCACTTATCCAACAACTGAATTGTGATTTAAGGTAAGTCCCAAATTCATCAACTTTAGTTTTTCTGTATAATTTCTTGTCTTTTGTGACCCTCTTATTAAGCATGTTTGGTAAGAGTCCTACATCCATTATTACAGCCTTATGGTCACCTATTCCTTCAATTACCTCAGTTTTATCAACAATTTCCCATGGTTTAACCAAGAATACATCTAGCAAGTTATTGAGACGAGTTGGTTCTTGTACTACCTGTGTAAATCCTCCCTCCCAAATTAACTTATTTGCCAGTTTCTGTTCATGGGCTTCACTTGCAGCTCCATTCCATTCAACTTCAGGCAAGTTTAGATCTCCCCCAATTATTACCGTATCATTATTGTTTTTATGAGTATAATCTATTATTTTCTCAAATATTTCCATATCTCTTTCCTCTCTTCCAGGCCTATATGTTCCTATAATTCCCACCTCCTTCATATTATCACAAACTAATTTTATCCCTAATATTTCATCCCTTTCATCAGTAAACCATTCATGCGAACAATAAGTTTCCTTCACCAGAATAAATACCCCTCCTCCTTTTTTATCTCCTCGGTCTCTACGATAGACTGTATACCCTTCTGGAAATACTTCTGTATTACCCACCCCTTCTCTCAACCACGATTCCACTCCTATCACCACATCCGTCTCATAAGATTCCATCAATGTACCGAATTTTAATTGTTTATTTACTACACTCTGACAGTTTACCAAGAGCAATCTCAGACCTCCTTCCTCCCTAAAACTTGACTGTTGCAATTGGGTAACGTTTGACTCATGAGTTGAGAACTTCCCTGGAACCCAGATCCTTGTACATAGATCTTGATTTAAGGATCTGGGTTTTCTGGCAAGTTTCCCTGTATGTACCAGTTTAGTGGTATGGGTTTTCTTAAGTACAGATTAGTTTGCAAATCTCTGTTGATAATTGTAGCAATTTGTCTACAGAGAGTTGCTTTTCCATTATCATTTAGATGTAACCCATGTCTAGTGAACATTTGCCTGCCAAGACCTAAAGTATCTACTACACAGACATTTCTAAAACTCTTACATAATCTCTTGATTTTTATATTTACATCATGTACAGCTTTGTTCACACATGAGTCCTCTAAAAGGTCATACCTGGGTGGCACATTTACTACAATTACTTTTGAGTCAGGTAGTTTGGAAATCTTACCTCTGAGAGTCGTAATTAGTTCCTCACCTTCATTTGCAGCAATGTCATTTGTACCACTCACAATCACCACATAATTGTCCTTCTCTGACACAGGATCACAACTTGATTAAATATCCTTCTGAATGCGTCATAGGAAATTTTGTTGTTGGGATTTAAACCTTGGTACAATGACCACACTTTGCATATATTGAGGTCCTCAGCTAAATAAATTTTATCATATTTTTTAGAGAATGTGATTTTCTCGCTTTTAAGGATTGAAGAAATGAATTGACACAAAGCTTAGTTTCGTCACTTAATTGGTGGGGCCTCTTATTGTGCTTACCCCTTCCATCTGGTTTTACATAGCCAGTAGATGCCAGTGATTCTCTGATAGTTTGAATTCTGCATGAAGTAACACCATGAATAGAAACAAAGGCCCTTATACAGACAGTTACATCGCAAAAAGTGCTATTACTTTGTACTCTAACTCTGTATGCAAATGAACTCTGGTTAAACCTTACTTCTTCTTGTGGTGTCCTGTTCCTACGCCTTTGCACAGGCAAAGTTGTAATAAGGCCTCCCAGGTATGCATTTTGTTTATGATATGACTCTAGTTCATGAAACTCTCGTATTATTCGTCGTCTGCCATCTAATGAAACATTTGCAAAGCATTTTAACCTTTGGCACTTGCAATCATCGCCTGTAGTATGACTACTTAACCTAATATTTTTCATCACATCTTTGACACGACCGTACCTTTTTCTCTTCTTTGATGTTCTTGAAACAAGCTTTTCACCTTCTTTGGTTGAACTTCCCTCACTTTCAAACACACTCTCCATCACAACACAACTGTAAATTTAACGCAATAATAACTTTTTACGTGAATACTCACACAAAGAATGAACTGCGTCTGAACAAGGTCAGCCACACTACTGCTTGTCTGTTGCTAAGCTGCGCCTCCCCACCACATTCATAGGACCCTGATCATTCTTCCATCTGTGCTGTGACTCAAACCATTCTTCCCGCTCATGCCATATTTTTCTCCCTCTATTACAGCGGACAGAGAGCGTTTTTGCTAATGGTGAGTAAGGGACGGTACTGAGCTATGTACCAGCGTCAAAAACTGAAAACAATAAGTTGTGGACTGAAAGCGTTTTTCCCGCTGACCCTTCATATGTTTTTGATGCTGTCTACCTTGTACCTGATCTAACTAATTAGTTCTGTAACCCTATTTTCGCAAAGCGAATTGATTGTAAAAATTTTTTTAAAAAAGAAATATAACCTTTGTTTTCAAAGTTTTAAATGAGTCATCTGACTGTCAAAGATAGACCCCTTCCAGCCCGCACCTTCTTTAATCTCTGCGTTCCACAGAATACCGTGGAACAGTTATTAATACTTTTTTTTTTTTTTGTTGTTACCATTTATGCTTTCACAGCCTGTACTTATAGACATGATATAGGCTTTTGTCAAGAAAATAAGGTGAAATTCTTTACGTTTCTCAGAGAACTTTGCATCTACTGTTCACAAGGAAGACTTCTCCAAGAATGAAGTGGAAGTGGTGCATTCATTCATCACTAGGTGCCTCTACAGCTCTAGCATTCGAAGCAGAAGCTGCCAGAACCATCAGAATCAGTCCGAGAGGGAGTTACGTAACAAGTGTACGCACATATGAGAGTATGATATTGACGCAACATCTGGTGATGAGGAAGGTATGAATTTGGAAAACACTGAAGTGAAATAACAAACGTGAAGGGACAGGGAAGAGAACTACCTATGTAAATCCTTAATGGCTGGCAACCACATATTACTTTATAAATTTTTAAAAAAACCAGAGATGACCTTCAATAATGGTCTGTATGAAACCTTGACTTATCATCACGAAGATACAAAGTTTTTCCAGTGTGATCTGTCCAGTTTCCTGGTCATGTCCATCCACCTGCATAATATTCTTCAGTAATGAAGATTGTCAGATCATCTTATTCCAGTCTAGTATGTTTGTAACACACAACAGATGTGGAAATGTATTTTTTATCCTCTTATACCCTCAGCAATTAAGAAACAAGCCTTGCATCTGCTCGTGTTTGAAATACACAAGTAGCTAATGGCGCAAGAAACACATGAATTAGAAGAAAACATTGTTAAATTTGCTTCTCGCTGTCTCCACTGATGACATTATCGTTCCTACACAACTCTCGTGCACCCTGAATTCTATGTGTGGTGATCATTTTTATTTGACTGCACCTCACAGAGTCTACAGAAAATAATCCACAACTATAATAAATTCATTGAAGACCAGATAACAGAGCTCATATTTTTTGTGATCTTTAGTGTATGCTCTTTCCAGAAAATTAATTTTTTTGGGTCATTGTTCTTTCCAAATTGATTCATTGTTATTCGTGTGTTATTTAACCCCTTGACGCCGACCTCCATGCATGGTATAGACCCCTGCAGGACTAATTTACTTAATTTCATTTTGTTCTAGCTTGTAAAGTTTTAAATTTGTCAAGATGGAAATGGTATATCTTTAATGATGAAGATCTCTGCCTTCCTTGTTTATATGAATCAGCCCAAATCAGTGTTTCTGTTTTTCGTTCTAAAATGTTTGAAATAGTCTGACCTTGTTGCACTTGAGAGCATTAGCTTCATTAGAGGATGTTTCACTGAGATGAATGTTGACATCGTCTGATGGGAATTCTTTCAGTGCCTTGGAACCTCTTACGGTTCATAATTACTTGATTCGCTGTCACTTTGAAACGTCAGAAGCATGGCACGGTGAAATTTGAATGAAAGGGAAGTAAATAAGTTTTAATAAATCAGACAATAAGAGCACTATACCAGAGCAAAGCGAGAGTGGATGCATAAGATAAGCAATGGGAGGACATGGTGCTCACAGCCAAGTAATGGATGACAAAACATGTTGAAATATACACAGTCTTTCTCATGAATTAATCGTCCCATTAACCTGGGATTTGTGCTAAACGAATCTTTGAACTATTGTCCTGGTCGTTCTGCTCGAAGTTGCTGAGGCAAGGATTACCCTACTTTTCATTGCATTGTGAAACAACTTTGGCAAGCACAAGAACAAACTGTAAGGTAAGTATAAAGTTAATGAGTGTTTTAAAGAGATTGCTGCATTCTCTTGGTGCTTACATCCGAATCACCTCCGTCCCCTGGGGAAAGCGGCAATCGAATGTTCCCAGTCGCTAAGGGGTTAGTGGTGTGTGACCTCTGGAGAAGCTCTGGTGCACGTCTTCTGAATTGACGCCCATGGAGAACTTGCACAGGTCTGTGGGGATGGGTCTCTACCCAGAATGAAATGTAATGATGAAGACACCATAAATCCCCAGTGCGCGAGCCAGAGGACTTAACCAATGAAGCTAAAATCCTGATCTGGCCAGGAATTGAACCCGGAACTCCCTTGATGGAATTCATGCATGCTAATCAGTTGGGCACAGAGGCAGACAACATATGAACTGAAGATACTTACGAATTCTTGTATACTTATTTTTACGTCCATCATAATGCGAAAACTAACTGAGCGCAGGGCCTGTGTCTATAAACACGCTACTGCTATGGAGCCAAGCTCTGCATTCGGGAGGCAAGTGGGTTTGAACCCCACCATCAGCTGTTCTGAGAAGGGTTTTCTGTGGTTTCCCATTTTCACTTCTAGACAAATGCTGGGACACAGTCATTTCCTTCCACCTCCTCACCCATTTCATTCAACATCATTCATTCATTTCATCACCTTCCCAATTTAGGTTGGTGTAAGGAAGGGCATCTGGTCGTAAAAACGTACCATATAACGGAACAAGTGGCTGTACGGGTTCGAACCCCACCGTTGGCAGCCCTGAAGATCGTTTTCCGTGGTTTCCCATTTTCACAACAGGCAAATTCTAGGGCTGCACCTTAATTAGGCTGTGGTCTCTTCCTTCCCACTCCTAGCCCTTCCCTGTCCCTTACCTTGTGATATATGGATTAGTATGGGCAGAGGCGAGAATACAGTAATAATAGTAGTTCTGTTATGGAATGTGATTATGAAATTACTTGATAACCTTATTAAGGGATTAAATATTTATGATTGGAGCACTTTTGAATTAGCTGATGTACCCGCGTATATTTGTCGTTCTGGCAGGATATCCAGAGTAGACAGTTGCGTCTTTTCTGTGGACAATAGGGATGTTACGAGATTGTGGAACACAAGATGATAGTTTTGGCACTCATGTTAAGAGTGAGAGGGATGAATGGAATATTTCTGCCCGTGTCTTTGAAGTTATTTCTATTCTGTGATCTGTTAGAGTCTCACGTTCTTACATTATCTCATCTGTAATTTCATGCTTTGGTAATAGAAAATTCCCATTTTCTTGATTGAGTTTGAACCCCGATTGGAACTGAATTAAGTTATAGTACATTCTCGAAGTGACGATTTCTTATTTCATTCACGCTTATTGAATTGTCATATGATTTAATTATCATACAGGAGAGTCAGCTTATGAAACTCCCAACTAAAATTCATCTCATTATTCAGAATACTTATTTGACTTGTAAAAGATGCATATCATATCGTTATGATGGGGTGTTATTTGTAAATTGGTTGATTTTGTGCATAGTATTCTTTTCGAGTGATTTATGTTGGTGTGCAATGTTGGATTTCCCGTATTGCCATTTTGTGTAAGAAATACCCATGTCGGAGTGCTTTCTCATCGTTGCTTAGGCATTTCTTCTGAAATGAGAATAATTCTCACAGAAGACAGGAAGGAAGACAGGACTCCCTTAAACAATGTCCAGGTTACAGTGGGTGTACAAGAGGGAGGGGAAGGAAAGGGGGGAGTTGTAGAAGATAGGTGGGTTAATGTTCCAAGGGGAAGGAGATTGCAGGCTAAGGGCTCTATTTAGGATCAGAATTCAGGACAGGTGTCTGTGCGAAATCGGTATGAGTCACTCCAGGTAGAACAACAGAGGGTTAAAAACTATTAGGCAGTACCATATGGCTGATAAAGCAGGCATGAGGCATTTTCTAAAAGTAACTATGACAAGTGGAAAACTGTAAATAAAAATGTAAACAGACTCTGGGATGGGTTTAAAGCAATTGTTGAGGAATGTGAAAACAGGTTTGTACCTTTAAGGGTGGTAAGGAATGGTAAAGACCCACCTTATTATAATAGAGAAATAAAGAGACTAAGGATGAGGTGCAGACTGGAAAGAAATAGTTAGAAATAGCTGTGGAAGTAAGGAGAAATTGAAGGAACTTACTAATAATAATAATAATGTTATTTGTTTTACGTCCCACTAACTATTCTTTTATGGTTTTCGGAGACGCTGAGGTGCCGGAATTTAGTCCCGCAGGAGTTCTTTTACATGCCAGTAAATCTACCGACATGAGGCTGATGTATTTGAGCACCTTCAAATACCACCGAACTGAGCCAGGATCGAACCTGCCAAGTTGGGGTCAGAAGGCCAGCGCCTTGACCATCTGAGCCACTCAGCCCGGCGATGGAACTTACTAGAAAATTGAATCTAGCAAAGAGGGCAGCTAAGGATAACATGATGGCAAGCATAATTGGCAGTCATACAAATTTTAGTGAAAAATGGAAGGGTATGTATACGTATTTTAAGGCAGAAGCAGGTTCCAAGAAGGACATTCCAGGAACAATTAATGAACAAGGGGAGTGTGTATGTGAGGATCTTCAAAAGGCAGAAGTATTCAGTCAGCAGTATGTAAAGATTGTTGGTTACAAGGATAATGTCCAGATAGAGGAGGAGACTAATGCCAAAGAAGTATTAAAATTTATACATGATAACAATGACATTTACAATAAGATACAAAAGTTGAAAACTAGAAAAGCAGCTGGAAATTATAAGATTTCTAGGGATATACTAAAGACAATGGGTTCGGGTATAGTACCATATCTGAAGTACTTATATGATTATTGTTTGGTCGAAGGAGCTATACCAGATGAATTGAGAGTTGCTATAGTAGCCCCTGTGTATAAAGGAAAGGGTGATAGACATAAAGCTGAAAATTACAGGCCAGTCAGTTTGACATGCATTGTATGTAAGCTTTGGGAAGGCATTCTTTCTGATTATATTAGACATGTTTGTGAAATTAATAACTGGTTCGATAGAAGGCAATTCGGTTTTAGGAAAGATTATTCCACTGAAGCTCAACTTGTAGGATTCCAGCAAGATATAGCAGATATCTTGGATTCTGGAGGTCAAATGGACTGTATCGCAATTGACCTGTCTAAAGCATTTGATAGGGTGGATCATGGGAGACTACTGGCAAAAATGAGTGCAATTGGTCTAGACAAAAGAGTGACTGAATGGGTTGCTATATATCTAGAAAATAGATCTCAGAGAATTAGAGTGGGCGAAGCTTTATCTGACCCTGTAATAATTAAGAGGGGACTTCCTCAAGGCAGTATTATTGGACCTTTGTTTCCTTATATATGTAAATGATATGAGTAAAGGAGTGGAATCGGAGGTAAGGCTTTTTGCGGATGATGTTATTCTGTATAGAGTAATAAATAAGTTACAAAATTGTGAGCAACTGCAACGTGACCTCAGTAATGTTGTGAGATGGACAGCAGGCAATGGTATGTTGATAAACGGGGTCAAAATCAGGTTGTGAGCTCCACAAATAGGAAGTCCTCTGAGTTTTAATTACTGAATTGGTGGGGTGAAAGTTCCTTTTGGGGATCATTGTAAGTACCTAGGTGTTAATATAAGGGAAGATCTTCATTGGGGTAATCACATAAATGGGATTGTAAATAAAGGGTACAGATCTCTGCACATGGTTAATAGGGTGTTTAGCGGTTGTAGTAAGGATGTAAAGGAGAGGGCATATAAGTCTCTGTTAAGACCCCAACTAGAGTATGGTTCCATTGTATGGTACCCTCACCAGGATTACCTGATTCATGAACTGAAAAAAATCCAAAGAAAAGCAGCCTGATTTGTTCTGGGTGATTTCCGACAAAAGAGTAGTTTTACAAATATGTTGCAAAGTTTGGGCTGGGAAGAATTGGCAGAAAGAAGACAAGCTGCTCAACTAAGTGGTATGTGATACAATTCCTTTAGTTTTGCCAATTGCCACCTTTTCAATACAATAAGAATATATTACAAACTTACATATTTATTATGATGTTTACATGATACATGTTTCGCTCCTTTTCATGAGCATCATCAGCCAAACTATCATTAATCTAAGATTGTGTAAGATCATAAAACAATTCTTTGGTTCATGATTACTCCTATAAAACTAATTGACAATCTTATAACATTTTAAAAGTCACACAACAATAAAATTATGTCTTAAGTTAACACTTTTTGTCTAAAATCTTCTTCAGTCCAAACATTTTATCGCCGAAACTCATCCGGTGAACATCTTTTAAAATTGTTTAAAAAAAAGAATAAAATAAAAAACTTTGAAATCTGGCTAGTTGTGTTGATTCCCATTGCTTAACTTGTATAATTGTCATTAAAACTTCGTAACAGTATTGAATATTTTCTGCAATTGATAATTGTCATTATGGTCGATAGACTTGTTCTCATTGAAGGAGTAACATTTATAAAATGTATTGGTATTAATTTAATTATCAATGGGGTAAAATTGTTCGTGAACAAACTTGTTGATGAAACACTTTTTGATGTGATATTGGATTTAAAATGTTCTTGAACGTTCCATAATGGCTCGTTGGTGTATCTGTAATGAAAGATAAAAATTATATGTTTATGGTTTTGATTGTATTTCTGTATAACATCTTATTGGAAGAATTGTCACTTACTTTCCTTTCTGCTGCGTTATTGTTTGGTGTTACTCCTAGCCTCTTGAGAACTACTTGTTATCCTGTTTGCACTTCTTGTGTTGTATGAGTGAGTGTGGATGAGTTTACGTTTTGGCGGGGAGGGGGAAGGGGAAGTTAAGGTAGGCTTCGCATTGGTAGCTGCAGTAGACTGTGGAGGGGATAGTCTAGGGGAAGTGAGGGGAGGGGTTGAGTTTGTTTGTGTCAATAAGCTATTAACTTTTATCGGATTAAAATGTTTATAGAATTTATTTATATCTGATTTGAGTATTTGTATTAGTTCCGGTAATTGTAATAAGATGGGATTCTTTATTTCTATTTCGTCATTTAGGTTTTTATTTTTATTGTATTGTTGATCTAAATGAATGTATAAGTTTTCCAATTCCGTCATTTCTTTTCCTTTTTCTACTCTTCTTAAGATTTTTAAATCCCTTTCAATAATTGTAAAACTGTGTCCAGTTTCTTGCATGTGTGTACTCATTGCAGAATGTTTCCTGTGTTTGGCTGCATTTACATGTTCAAGATATCTCATTATAAAGCTTCAGCCAGTCTGGCCAACGTATGAAAAATTGCACTCTGCGCACGTGAGCCTATATATTCCAGATCCTTGATATTGATTACTATTTGTATTAACTTTATTGTGGTTGAAGAAAACATTTCGGTTCATGTTTTGGGTCTTTAAGGCAATGTTAATATTTTGTTTTTTGATGGTATTAGTGATTTGGTATATAGCTGGGTTAGTAAATGTGAAAGTTGCAAATTTGGATTTTTTATTTTTATCTGGTACAAGATTAGTGGCCAATTTTATTTTCACCTCATTAATGATTTTGTTAATCATTTCTATTTTGTAACCGTTATTGAGTGCTAGATCTTTTATAAAATCAAGTTCTTTCTTTAAATTCTTGTTTGTTAGTGGAATTTTTAGGGCTCTGTAAACCAAACACAAAAATGCTGCCTGTTTGTGAGAGTTGGGGTGGAGTGACTCGTTTTTGATCATTACTGGAGTAAACGTTGGTTTTCTATAAATCTGGAAGTCAAATTTGTTTCCTGCTCTCTTTACATTTATATCTAGGAAACTTAATGAATTGTTCCTTTCATCTTCCTTAGTGAATTTTATATTACTGTCTAATTTATTTAAGAAATCCCAAATATTATCACTATTGTTCAGTTTACTGTTTATTATAACAAACGTGTCATCCACGTATCTCAGCCAAAGGTTTAGTCCATCTATGTTATTTAAAATTTTAATGTGTTCTAAATGATCCATATAAATGTTAGCTAGTATACCTGATGCAGGGTCACCCATTCCTAAGCACATTTGTTGATATATCTTTTGATTAAATGTGAAGTAATTATTATTTAAAGTAAATCTTAATACATTTATGAATTCTTCTATTTCACACTTACTTAATTTACTATGATTGAATAAATTTATTTTGATTATATTAATGGTTTCGTTGATCGGTATGCAAAGGTACATTAATTAACTGCATGAATAATCCAACATAAAGGACCTCTAAATTTATACATCATTTTTTGAAAAAGCACTTTAAATTTTATAATAATTCTACAATTAATAATTCAATAGAATTCTGTGATTAACTAAATAAATTCGAACTGCAACCACATAAAATGTTCATATGATATAACTAACATGTACCCTTGCATACTGATCAACGAAACCATTAATATAATCAAAATAAATTTATTCAATCATAGTAAATTAAGTAAGTGTGAAATAGAAGAATTCATAAATGTATTAAGATTTACTTTAAATAATAATTACTTCACATTTAATCAAAAGATATATCAACAAATGTGCTTAGGAATGGGTGACCCTGCATCAGGTATACTAGCTAACATTTATGTGGATCATTTAGAACACATTAAAATTTTAAATAACATAGATGGACTAAACCTTTGGCTGAGATACGTGGATGACACGTTTGTTATAATAAACAGTAAACTGAACAATAGTGATAATATTTGGGATTTCTTAAATAAATTAGACAGTAATATAAAATTCACTAAGGAAGATGAAAGGAACAATTCATTAAGTTTCCTAGATATAAATGTAAAGAGAGCAGGAAACAAATTTGACTTCCAGATTTATAGAAAACCAACGTTTACTCCAGTAATGATCAAAAACGAGTCACTCCACCCCAACTCTCACAAACAGGCAGCATTTTTGTGTTTGGTTTACAGAGCCCTAAAAATTCCACTAACAAACAAGAATTTAAAGGAAGAACTTGATTTTATAAAAGATCTAGCACTCAATAACGGTTACAAAATAGAAATGATTAACAAAATCATTAATGAGGTGAAAATAAAATTGGCCACTAATCTTGTACCAGATAAAAATAAAAAATCCAAATTTGCAACTTTCACATTTACTAACCCAGCTATATACCAAATCACTAATACCATCAAAAAACAAAATATTAACATTGCCTTCAAGACCCAAAAGACGAACCGAAAAGTTTTCTGCAACCACAATAAAGTTAATACAAATAGTAATCAATATCAAGGATCTGGAATATATAGGCTCACGTGCGCAGAGTGCAATTTTTCATATGTTGGCCAGACTGGCCGAAGCTTTATAATGAGATATCTTGAACATGTAAATGCAGCCAAACACAGGAAACATTCTGCAATGAGTACACACATGCAAGAAACTGGACACAGTTTTACAATTATTGAAGGGATTTAAAAATCCGAAGAAGAGTAGAAAAAGGAAAAGAAATGCCGGAATTGGAAAACATATACATTAATTTAGATCAACAATACAATAAAAATTAAAACCTAAATGACGAAATAGATATAAAGAATCCCATCTTATTACAATTACCGGAACTAATACAAATACTCAAATCAGATATAAATAAATTCTATAAACATTTTAATCCGATAAAAGTTAATAGCTTATTGACACAAACAAACTCAACTCCTCTCCTCACTTCCCCTAGACTATCCCCTCCACAGTCTACTGCAGCTACCAATGTGCCGCCTACCTTAACTTCCCCTTTCCCCTCCCCGCCAAAACGTAAACTCATCCACACTCACTCATACAACACAAGAAGTGCAAACAGGATAACGAGTAGTTCTCAAGAGGCTAGGAGTAACACCAAACAATCACGCAGCAGAAATGAAAGTAAGTGACAATTCTTCCAGTAAGATGTTATACAGAAATACAATCAAAACCATAAACATATAATTTTTATCTTTCATTACAGATACACCAACGAGCCATTATGGAACGTTCAAGAACATTTTAAATCCAATATCACATCAAAAAGTGTTTCATCAACAAGTTTGTTCACGAACAATTTTACCCCATTGATAATTAAATTAATACCAATACATTTTATAAATGTTACTCCAGCAACGAGAACAAGTCTATCGACCATAATGACAATTATCAACTGCAGAAAATATTCAATACTGTTACGAAGTTTTAATGACAATTATACAAGTTAAGCAATGGGAATCAACACAACTAGCCAGATTTCAAAGTTTTTTATTTTATTCTTATTTTTAAACAATTTTA